>NC_064305.1:6822362-7472362 GCF_023373825.1 Bactrocera dorsalis | reverse complement strand
GAGGCTGCCGACTGTGGTGTCCTTGATATCGCGCAGCAAATGTTCGACGCCCACTTCCTCAGCTTCTTCAGCGCCAATTTCGCTGGGCACATGTTCGAAGGTTTTGCTCGTCGGTGAACCATCGTCATGCACCTCTTCTATTGCAATGTATGCTTCAGTTGGTAAACCTAAATCTTTGGGTTTCGCATCAATTATCACCAGCACTGAGTTGGGGCAATAGCGACGTATTAACTCGTTTATGGCAATATCATTTTGATGTAGTTTAGGACCGGTATGATACCAGCCGACAACACGCTCGCGTGCATTTACTTTCTTAAACATGCCATACATATTTTCCAAATAATCATGATCTAAAAACCACACCGACTTGTCTTTGTCATCCTCATCGAATGGAACTTGAGAAATATAGTAAAGTAATTAAAGAACTAATTTCAGTTGTAAGTATTTATCATGTACATACCAGCAAAACTGTTGGAAACATCAAGAATTCCTTTTGAACGCCAACAACCCAGTAACACACCGACAACACGTCTCTGGTTTCCGATTTTGCCCATACGATTGAAGTGGTCCACCACAGAGAGCAACACCAGTGGGTGCACAATCACCTTGTTTACATTTACCTCCAGTGATGGCATTTTATTTATTTCTTATTATTTATCTTAATATTTGTAAGGTCGATGGTAAAATTAAAACCAACTAGATGACTTTTGGAAAACTTTTGCTAATAATGCCGATCAAGAACAAGAGCAATGACAGTGGAATAAATTGTGTGATGTTGTCGGCACTGACAATTGAAGTCGATAAAACAGTTCAATTGATAACAGAGTGTTTTAATTTTTTATAAATGAACTCAATTATTATTGTTATTCTTGTTAAAATAAATTTTAAATAAATACATAACTTGAATATCAAAATAATGTTTTACTTTAGATGTTTTAATTCTAAATAATTTACAGCCGATAGATGTCGCCGTCAACAGAATGCATTATTACGATTTTTTCTTTGCGCAATTATTTGATTGATATTTGGGAGTAGGAAACTCTTTTTTTCTTACTTCGCTTTTATGTCAGTTTCTACTTTCTACTATACTTCGTAAGTTGATTAAATATCGGTCGGAATATGTTTTTATAGTTTAATAAATTTTAGTTATATTAATATTAAAATTGTTAAATAATCCTTTTATTGAAAGTATATAGTCTTATTTGATATTACTATTTGTTAAATTACTGCGAAAAATAATTGTAATAAATGTACAAGGTGCATTGTGGCAGCAGATCCTTACATGTTCGGCAGATTGCTTACGCTGCATCTAAGCTCTAATATTTTCAGTTTAGTGTCAAAGAAGATGTTCGAACATATAATATGTGACCCCAAATTAGCAAAATTATTGGTTTTTGTACCAATATTTTTTTTTGTAATTTTTATTTCCTCGCATGACCAATTTTAATCATATTTTGTCCTACCTCCAACAGGGCTGCCAACTTGTACGCTTTCGTGCTGATGCGTCGCTATGAAAAAATGGGTGTGCGTTCAAATCAGTGACCTTGCCTTTGATTATAAGAAAGTGACATAGTGCTTTAATTTCAATTGGAAATTTTCCCATTTTGCAATAAAGATAAACTGAAATTTATGTCATATTATTTAAAAGTTATCATTTGGTTACATATTTCGGGTAAAGCACGACAGTTGGCAGTCCTAAAGTAACCGCCATTTTATTTTAGTTATATGTTCTTTTGGACGGTTTCGGTGCTGTCATGAATCAATGTAAATATGAGTGACTAATGGCGATAGTGATAAGCGCCGCAATTTTACCTCATCGTTAAAAAATTTTGTGTTTAATAGAAGCAAAAAAAAAAGTGTTGCGAAAACTTGGCTTATAATGTTAATTAAATGCACAAGAGTATAAACGAGCTATGAATGAAATTGCCGAGTTGCCACGCGAAGAGCTAACGAATGGCAGCTGATGGCTGGTTGGCTGACTAGCTAGCCTGTGCATGAATGAACCAGGAATGCAATGAATATCGACTAGTTTCTCTGGCTGGTTGGTTGATTGGGTGTTAACACTTTCATATTTACGTTTAAAACTATTTTGAAAGTCGTGAAAATTTTATCGCTATTGCATATTAAATGATAACAGACAAGTTGATAATTTTAATACCGATTAGTTTCCACTAAGGTATGCAAGGCCGTCTACGTGAGAGTTACTGATGCCAAGAAAAAAGCATACAAAATTTATTTTCTCAATATAACGTCTAGACTTGGACAGTATCATGAACTGGTGTAGTTAGTTAAAAGTCCAATGTAAAAGTGATACGTGATTTTAATATCCAATTAATGGAAAATTATATAAACGTGCACGGCTGTAGTACATATTTAAGCCGAGCTGAATTATATAAAATTAGTGAAACATGCAGTTTTTTTCGCAGCTTAAATGAGTCATATTTTGTGCACTGATGTAATATTTAAATTTAGAAAATTTCAGCATTTGCAAACAATTGAATAAATATTGTAAACTTTTCACGCTGCTCATAAACTTGAATCATATGCTAATCACTGTGCCAGATGTGACAACAGTCAAAGCAATCTGCTAAACATCTTCGTAAACAAAATATTCAGTAGGGTCGGGCGAAATCTACTTTCACCATACCAATGTGCGAATTTAAAGTCTATATTTTAAAATATAATACATGCATAAACATATTCGTTAAATGATTAGCCCGTTCAGTAGAAAAAAAAACAAGATATTGATTTCTTAGTTTCATAGTGTTGAATAATTCCATTCAACCCATTTCAATTGTTCATCATTTTTATTATTGCTGTGCATTTTTTGACGCTATTGAATCTTTATTTGGTTTTACAGTTCTAAACGTACCCGATCACAAAGGCATGAAGACCTAAATTTAAAGCCGATAATTAAATTAGAGAAGAGAGCAGAATCGTAGAGAACTTTTGAACGACTAAAACGCAAACGGTGGTAGGGGAACACGTGCGTCGCAACAAATACTGCTACTGCTACTACTGTCTGCTGCTGTTGTTTGCGCGAGAAGGGTGACCCCCTTTGCTTATTGGAATTGAGTGTAAACTTGGTGGACATGATTTTCGATTGATTTGAAAATAAAATAAAAAACTTGAAGCAAAGAAACTGAGAAGAAGAATTAGCTACTGAAGAGCAATTAAGCTGCTGCATGAAAAAAGCTGAGTGAAATGAAAACAAATACAGCTACTTTTGTATGTTAAAAGCAAAATGTAGTGCCTTTGGAGTGTAAAACTGCTGTGGATAATTTTTTTTTTTTGTAACGTTAATGTAGCAACATACCCTTACGACATAAATATTTAGCTATAATTTATATACATTAAATAAGCATAACAATGTCGTTCATAAATAATCTTAAGAAAGTATTCCACCTTGGTGGTGGAGAGGCGAAAAAGAAACGCCTTTATAATAACATAAAAATGGACACAGATCCGGCGGAGTTTTGGGAAATGGTAGGCGAGTTGGGAGATGGAGCTTTTGGCAAAGTATATAAGGCGCAACACAAGGAACAAAAACGCTTTGCTGCGGCTAAATTGTGCACATTAGAAGATGAAGAGAATCTAAGTGATCACATGGTTGAAATAGATATTTTGTCAGAGATAAAGCATCCGAATATTGTGGAGTTGTATGAAGCGTTCTCAATAGAGGACAAGCTGTGGGTGAGTTTTTACAGTCATACATGCGTGTATGTGATATACTGCTACAATTTCTCTTTTTCTTCCAAAAAATAAACTATTATTTTTTTATAAATGCTCAAAACTTTGTTTTTCTGCAGATGTTAATCGAGTATTGCGATGGCGGTGCACTTGACAGCATAATGGTGGAATTAGAGAAACCACTCACTGAACCACAAATAGCCTACGTTTGCCGGCACATGACTGAAGGTTTAAATTTTCTACACAATAATAAAGTAATCCATCGAGATTTGAAAGCTGGGAATGTATTACTAACCATGGAAGGCGGTGTCAAATTAGGTTTGTACATTAGTTTTGCTATAAAAATTAAATTATAATTTCTTTTTTTTTCGCTTTACAGCTGATTTTGGTGTGTCGGCTAAAAATAAGCATACTTTACAAAAGCACGACACTTTCATAGGCACACCTTATTGGATGGCGCCAGAGCTAGTGCTGTGCGAAACATTTCGGGATAATCCTTACGACTTAAAAGTGGATATCTGGTCACTTGGCATAACATTAATCGAGTTAGCGCAAATGGAACCACCAAATAGTGAAATGTCACCGATGCGTGTTTTATTGAAAATACAAAAAAGCGATCCACCAACACTGGATCAGCCATCAAAGTGGAGTAAGGAATTCGTTGACTTTCTAAAGAAAGCTTTGGTCAAAGTGAGCGCCTCTTAAGCAATAAGCCATAATTATTTTCATACTAAAATTTGTATATGCGCGTGCATTTTCTTATTCTAGGATCCACAACAACGTCCACCCACAGATATTTTATTACAACATAAATTCATTAATTGTGAACTAGACGCTAAACCCATAAAAGACTTATTATTAGAATATAAAGCTGAAGTTGTTGAAGAAGTTGTCGATGATGATGCTGAGGTAAGCGTTACTTTATGTGTATTTCTAAAAGCATCTTACTATTATATGTATATACATACATATTTCTGTAGTATGTACAGTTTGTATGTACAAGTGCAAAAATAAACACATGCTTTCATTATTTAATAATTAATAAGTATAATATAATAATTTATTTACACGCTGCTAATTACCTCGCGCAATGCGTTCTTTTCCATAAAACTGCACACTAATATTACAAATAAAATAAACAAATTATTTGTATACGTTTCACGTACATTGTTGTTGCTTTTAGAAGCTTAAACGTCAAGTGAAGCGGCGCTCTCTTTATCAGAGGGTTGGTAAGTCGGTGGTGGACTGCTGAGCGACCTCGTGTGTCGTTTGTTGTTTACCACAGAATTTTTCATGTCGTTTTTTTCTAACTTTTCATTAAAGTTTAATTAATGATTGCATGCCACATTTTTTGAAATTGCATCATATCGTTAACAGCATTTTGTTTTTCGATTGATTTCTTGAAAAATCATACATTCGATTTCATGACAATATTTTTTATTTAGAAATGTGAGTTTTTCTTATTGAAAAAAAAAAATATAATATTTTTCTGAATAATAGAGTTTTAATTATTATGAAAAGTCAAAGCCAAAACCAAAACTAATAAAAACAAAACAGCTATGGTGAAATTAATAAATACATATATTTTATTAACTAAAATAATGTTAATTTTTTTTTTTAATTTTTAATTGATTGAAATTATTACATATATTTTAAATGATTAATTAATAAAAATTATTGTTTTTTTTATTTTAAAAATTAATTTAATTTTTTAATTTATTGAAATCATTATCTTTTAATCTTTAATAAAAAGAAATTAGTTTAATTTATTTAAATTTTTAAGTGAACAAAATTAATTTAATTTTTCTTCAACTTTTAATTCACTTAGTTTATTTATTTTTAATTTTTGAATTATTCAACTGAGTTATTATTTTTTAATTACGATTAAAATTAATTACTTTTTTAATCAATTAAATTATTAATTTATTTTTAATTTTTTATTGATTAAAATTAGTTTTTAATTTTTAATCAATTATAATTCAATATTTTTAATTTATTAAAAAATTTTAAAGTTATAATTAAACAGCTGTTTTTGTTGTTTATATTAACGGAAACTAATGTGTTTTTTTTATTTTTCAATTAAAATCTCAGTGCATAAGTAATTGTATTTTCAATAATATTAAAATTAATTAAATTATAAATTTAATTTTTTCCAAAAATGGTAATATTTTTCTAAAAATTATTAATTTGTAAATCACCACGCACATCCGTAAATTCTGTGTCATCGTTAGCTTTTTCGTAGCACATTTTTTAATTTTTAGTGTAGTCAAAAACTATTTTTTGTTTTCACTTTCACTGTAGTGGCTATATTTTATTATATAAAAGTACAGATAATGTTTAACAAAAATAGTATATAAAAGAACTTTGAAGTAAATGTGTAATAGATATAAATATTTTCTTATTTCATTTGTTTAATTAAAATTATGAAAAAATATTTATTGACTGCTATAATTAATTTTTTTTCGAAAATTCGAAATTAGTTTTTTTATTCGAAATTAATTTTCTTTTGGAAATTCGAAATTAACATTTTTTTTCGAAAAATCGAAATGAATATTTTTGAATTCGAAATTAAGTTTTTTTCGAAATTTCGAAATTATTTTTTTTAATTCGAAATTAAAATACTTTTCGAAAATTCAAAAATAAAATTTTTCCGAAAATTCGAAATTAATTTTTTTTTTCGAAAATTCAAAAATAAATTTTTCTCGAAAATTCGAAATTAATTTTTCTTCGAAAATTCAAAATTAAATATTTTTCGAAAATCACAATTAAATTTCTTCGAAAATTCGAAAGTAAATTTTTCTTCGAAAATTCAAAATTAAATATTTCTCGAAAATCGCAATTAATTTTTTTTTCGAAAATTCGTAGTAAATTTTTTCGTAAATCGCAATTAAATATAAAATATTTGTGTTTTTATGTTAACTGAAAATATAAAATATAAATTAATGTTAGTATTTTTAACAGTTTTGTGCTTATTACAAATGTGATCATTTATTTATATACCGTTTTTGTTAAATATCTGCGAAAGTGCCATTAACTTATAAACATTGCGTATTTCAAAATAAATAATTTTCCTACAACATAGGAACCCCGCAACTCGGCGCTCCGGCTCGACCTGGACGATGACTCTGCCTCTTTGCAGAGCCAAGATATTGACAAACGTAAGCATCAACTTGCCATACACTTTCACTCACACATACACACACACGCATTCGTTGTTGTGCCAAGCCTAGCCATATGATACGATTTATTTAGTTCCAGGTACCCCAACATCAGTATCTATGGACTCTAAAGAACCAAATCAAACAAATAGTATACCACAAAGTAAACTATCACAACAACAAGGCGGAGCTGCAGAGAATGCTTCACCTGTTTTGCAAAAAACTCTTGAAAATAATATAACACCATCTTCTAAGGGGGCCAAAGAGGATGAACCAATATTTAGCGTTAATAATGCGCCCAAAGATAATGACACGAGTAATAAGACGCTTTCAACAGCTGGAGTGGTCAGTAAGCAAGCAGTTGCTACCAACGCTGCCAACGAAGCTGCTGATAGTCTTCCTGAGAGAGGCGTTGACGCCGATAGGAAGGTGAGTAATGAATGCACACATTTCGTAAATAAAAAATCGTTTCTTTATTATCTTTTCGCTTTTCAACAAACAGATCACCAAAAAGGAGAAGGGTAAAGCGCCACCACCACCGTCTACTGCCGCTGCTGCTGTAATCACCAAGCCGATCGAAGCACCTATACCCGCATCGGCAACTGCAAATGCACGCGCTGAGGTGGAAAAGCGCAGCAACGAAGAACGTACACCAGCACCGCTAGCGCCGATAACGGTGCCCATCGAGCTGACCAAAAATGTGGAAATCGATGTACAAACAACGCTTGCCGCACAAGCTGCACAAGAGCAAGCGCACGTGCCAGCACCACCATCGCCGACCACATCTTCGGCAGCGGTTTCGGTGAATTCCGCTTCGTCGTCGTCGGTAAAGAGCGGTGCTACGCTCAGCTCCAGCACTTCGCTTATCACCATAAATAGCGAGGCGTCGCCAACCAGCACGCCAACTCGTGCATTTAACAATCAGGCACAACAACAACAGCAACAACAAAATATAGTTCATCCCAATAGCTTGGAAGCTGGCGTCAGTCAGATAAGAGTTGTGACCAGCACGCATCCACCGGTCATAATTGACAATTCAGTGCCGGCTGTTGCCACTGGTGCAGTGCCGCAAAGTGAAGTGATCATTGTTTCGAATGATTTGAATAAGAGCACACATGTGCCCGAATCTTCAACTGATGATGATTTCACTTCCTTCGATGACAGTCTGGGCGATTCACCGCTATCACCCCGCCAGTCATCCATGATAGTGGCCGTTTGCGAGGAGAACGCCGAGGAGACGGACAAGGTTGACATGAACGCCGAAAGTAATCAGTCCATACACGGTAAAGGTTCGCGTGCGCGCAAATTAGACGAGAGTGAGGTGCTCATAGTTAGCCCATCTTATGTGGATGATGATTCGGCGTACAATACAGCCACCGGCAGTCACGAACACAGCGAACATCTAATGGACACGAGTCACGTGTCTGTTGTGACTGTTGGCGATGAGATCAAAGTCAAGGATAGTAGTCATCTAAGTACCGATCAATATGATACGACACTCAGCAATGACAACAACAATCTGAACAATCAACGACCATTCATAAAGAATCACAACAACAACAATCACCAAAACGGTCAAATTATCGCAGGCACATCGACCGAAGATGTAAATATTATTATAAATCGTAATACGCCACAAGACATTGGTGTCGGCAAACGACCGTCACCGGATAATAGCGTCGGTTCTATGGATTCGCGTACATTAAGCGATAGCGGTTCGTTGCGTTCGAGTGGCGGTGTGGTAAGACGCGCTGTCGGTTTGAATATTGCAACGGTTGATCAGAGTGACGTTGAGAGTATCGGCACCACAACTAGTCATGATAGTCGTAATGAGGCGGAGACACCCATAATGGGCACGAAGATACCCGAAGATGAGGAAGTTGTCATACGACGGAAACAGGGTGCGCCGAAGATAGCACCCACTGGGCCGACTAAAGAGGAAATCGAATTACGTAATTTACGTAAGAAGACACGAAAACGTACGCGAAAATTCGAAATCGATGGTGTACAGGTGACGACCACCACAAGTCGTGTTATATACGGTGACGAGGAGTCCGGCAGACTATACGATGATCATGTGTTCCGCAAGCAAGAGTTGCGTGAATTGAAAATGTTGCAAAAGCAGGAGAAGAAACAGCAAAACGATTTGCAATTGAAGGAGCAAATAGCGCGCGAGCAACAGGATCGTCGTTTCGAACAGGAGCGCATTTCGCTGGAGAAGACCTATGAAGCTGATATGGATACATTGGCACGACAACAAAAGCAGTTGATTGAGCGCACGGAACAGGCACAGGAGAGTGAGGTGAGTGTAACGATTTTTTTTTTGTGTTTAGGTTTGACGGCCCACGTAACCGAAAACGATTAGAACTGTCAACTTACTTGACTGACAGGCAACTGGGTTCTCACTGTTATGCCCTCTCCCCGTTAATTTTTAACTTCTCAACCACGAACTACCTCTCCCTATGGTCCGACCCCTTCGAAACAGCACGTTTCCTACCGTTACAAGATGGCTTCGATGAAACCCACCCTGAAACTTCCACCCAAGCGGCAAGAACAACAACATGACTGTCAAGTCAGCAGCATTCCTCCAAATTACTTCAGAGATGATTTCTGTGGCCACAACAAAACTTTTTTTTTTTATTTTTACTTGCTAAAATATATTCTAAAAAAAATGTTAAATTTTGTTTTTTTTTTTCTTTTCACAGTTGCGTAGTTCATCGAAACGCATACGTTCCGATCAAGAACAGGAATTGAAAATATTCCGTGAGAATTTGAAACAAGAGATCCGTTTGCTCAAACAAGAAGTTGACTTGCTGCCCAAAGATAAACGTAAGGACGAATTCAAGCAACGTCGTTCCGCCATGGAGCTGGATCATGAGGAGAAAGAGCGCGCCTTCCTCGACTCGCTCAAAGAACGCCATGAATTGCTATTGCGTCGCTTAAGCGAAAAGCATCGCGATCATCTTGCCACCATCAATCGTAATTTCCTACAACAAAAGCAAAATGCCATGCGTACACGCGAAGCGTTACTTTGGGAATTGGAAGAGAAGCAATTACACGAACGCCATCAGCTGTCCAAGCGACATGTAAAGGAGTTGTGCTTCATGCAACGTCACCAAATGATTGTGCGACACGAAAAAGAATTGGATCAGGTGAAAAAAATGTTGCAACGCAAAGAGGAAGACATGATTAAGAAGCAGGCATTGGAGAAGCGCGCGCTGCCAAAGCGTATACGTGCCGAACGCAAGGCGCGCGATTTGATGTTCCGTGAGTCATTGCGCATATCCACGAATCTGGATCCCGAGGTCGAGCGAGAACGTCTTAAGAAGGTGTGTCTGTGAGCTTTAATGTTTCTAAAACATTTTTTTAATTTTTATTTAAAATTTTCAGTTCCAAGAACAAGAAAAGAAACGCTACACGTTAGAGGAGCGTCGATTTGAAATTAAACACCAAAAGCAGTTGGAGGAATTGCGCGCCACACGTGAGGGTGCGATAAGGTAAGCGCAAATTACAATATATTTGATTTGAGCCTGTTTCGTGGGAAACAAGCAATCGTTTTTACAACAGTCGGGTCTAAGTGACCGGAACGGACCCGGATTTTTATCCGGCCAAAGACTGTCAACTCGGACCCATTACTCGTAATTACGTCAAAAATGTTTGCTGCCACTACAGCGACAACAGGAAAAAAATAATAATAGAAGTATTTTTTCTAACCTCAAAAATTGTCGTAGCTTTGAAAAAAAGCTAATTAGTATCGCAGTTTTTGAGATAACAACCTGAAATTTTGCATAGGCTTCTTTTGTTTCAAAACGCTGCTCATTTGTCGGAATTGCCGATATCGGGCCACTATAACATATAGCTGTCATACAAACTGATCGATCAAAATCGAGTTTTGTACGGAAAACTATTTTATTTGACAAGATATCTTCACGAATTTGCGCATAGATTATTGTTTAAGGCCACTTAATAATCTTCGAAAATATCGTACAGATTGAACTACTATAGCATATAGCTGCCCTACGAACTAATCGTTCAATATCAATTTTTGTATGGTAAAATCTTTTATTTGATAAGATTTCTACACGAAATTTGGCTTATATTATTGTCCAAGGCAGTGCAATAATCTCCGAAAATATTGTTCAGATCGGGCCACTATAGCATATAGCTGTCATACAAACTGAGCGTTAAAAATCAATATAAAGACTTTGTATACCCTTTATACTTGAAAAAATGCAACAATGAAGGGTATTATAGCTTCAGTGCAGCCGAAATAAACGTTTTTTTTCCATTGTTTTGTGTCTACTTATATTTGTTTTTAGGTTAGGTTCGGCATTGCTGCTTTTCAAATTATAGGTTATTTCTGCAAAGAGCTTCAAATACTTTTATTTGTTTATTTTATTCACATTTTATGCTTTTTCCTTACGTTCTTACAGAGAACTCGAACAACTGCAGAATGAAAAACGCAAAGCTTTGGTTGAACACGAACAGGCCAAGCTAACGGACATCGATGAGCGCCTAAAGGCTGAGTTGCGTGAATGGAAGGAGCAATTAGTACCTAGAAAGCAGGTAAATATTCGTTCAACTTAACGTGTTTGCCGTTATTATTTCCGCACGAAAGTTTTATATTTTTAACACTTTATTTGTTTTTGGTTTCAATGCAAAAGGCTAGCGGCTGAGTTGAGCGCGAATGGCGTAGTAAAAAGCATTCAAGCATTTGTCTAAGTTGAATTTGCAATAATTTTCGTTTATCATTTTGTGTATTTTGTGCAGAAGCTGTATTTATATGTTGTTGTTAGTCAGTGGTTTTACTTTTTTGTTTTGTTATAGTTTTTGTTGTGTTTTATTGTAATTTTTTTCCTTTTGTTGCGCTACTATTTTGCTTGTATAATACACCGTAAAGCGCAAATATGTGTGTTTTGGGCGCATATAATTTGTTTAAATATATTTATGAGTTCATTTACATAGACAACAGTCTGAATGCGTTGTGCTTTAGTTGCTTAAGCTTCAATATTTTTGTTGTTTATTTAGTGTTTTAACAGTTTTGTGTTGTTTGCAGCGTAAATATTTGATTTTTGATCGAAAGCTTTAATTTTTGATCGAAAGCTTTAATTTTTGATCGAAAGCTTTAATTTTTGATCGAAAGCTTTAATTTTTGGCGAAAGCTTTCATTTGTAGTGCGTTTAGTATTGGCTTTGCGCTCAACTCGGCGCTGTCTCTGGTGCTTAATTTACGGTGGCGTTGTCGGGCTTAACTGTATTTTTAAAATTTATTAATAATTTTTGTTATTATTGGTATTTTCTATTGATTTAATTTGCGAGTTTGTTTTGTTGCCGCAAACTGGCCTTAAAAGCTTTGCGAAAAAATATTGTTTACTAAATACTTTTAAGGTTAAAACGTCGATATAAAGACTTATCTCTTATGTATATCCTCTTCTCTTTTAACCGCTACATTTAATATGGCTTGAATTTCGGATATTAATAATGGTATTGAATTTAATACAACAAAATTTTACTACTACTAATCATTATATGCTGAAATTGCATGCAAACCTGCCAAAAATGCCAAAAAAAATTCTAAAAAAAATAAAAATAAAAATAAACATTTATATACATAACATATATTGGGCATGGGAAAATATTGCTGTGTATGCTTTGGCGTTGGTACTGCTTTCAAACAAAAAAAAAAAAAACAAAATCGAAAAAAAACTACAGAAGCTTATCGACACGCTTAACGCCATGTCTGAGCGTTTCGAGCAAAAATATGGTCCTATACCCGAACGCGTGCCCTTCACCAAGCAAGATATTGAGGTGCCACTGCAGCTGCGCGGCTTCTTCAATGATGCGCCACGCACGCTACCGCGCGGCCTCTTCCTCAGCGACAATCAAATGTTACGTTCACGCACCTACTTTACGCTCTCTTCCGATCCGCGTGCCAAATTCACCGGCTCCACACCCGATCTGAGCCGCAGCGTGCCCACCACACCGATTTTCCGCAAATTTGCGCAACCGAAACTGCGCAGCGATAGCTTAGCGCTAGAACGCGCGCCCAAATTGCGTGAGCAACGCACAGCCGAGGATATTGTTGAGTTGCGGCAGGCGCACGGTGTGCTCACGCCGCGTTTCGCAGCCTCAGGTGCAGGTACAGCGGCGCCAACAGCAGCGGCTTTAACAACAGCAACAACTACCACCAACGAGAATGTCGATTTGCCCAGCGCGGCCGGCCAATTGAAGGCAATTAATGTGCAGACACCTACACTCGGCGCCAGTCGTCAAGTGGACACCGAACGGCCGACGCTTTCGACTTTTCGCAGCACAATGCCGCCACCAACAAGTCAATATGCTACCACTACAGCAAAGTCATCTCGTGCGCCATTGCGCGATGCGGACATTGTGCATGAACGCTTCAACAAAAGAGATAGTGCAAGAGTTGTTGACCCAACAACCGCAGCGACAGCATCAACTGCAGCAACAACAACAAGCGAAACCGAATTGCGTCAACAAGCGCAAAATCTGCTTTACTCCTCATCGTTTGCTATAAAACGGCCCTCTCTCTATGGCAGCGGTCGCTCATCGCTGGGCAGTACACAGTCGCTCTACGACATTTACGAGGGCAGCACGCGCTTCAGCAACAACAACGAACACACAGCGCCACTGTCACCGCCGCCGCCGCCCCTAGGTTTGGCGGGCAAGCGTGCGAGCGCGCTGTTGGACAGCATTGAGCCTTCGTTGCGCGCCTCCATCAAGTTGAGCAGCGTGCAGGAGCTGCAGAATTTGGATGAGAACGAGGTGAAATACACGATACCGCGAATTGGCACAACTGATAGGAAATCGAAGAAAAATAAAGCGTTCAGTCCGTTAGAAGAGGATTCAATGGCTTAGAGCAACGTCTGTGTGTTTGTGACATGCAATTTATAATAAAATATGTGGCTTATGCTAAGAGAAACGCAAATGAAATTAATAACTGTAAATCTTAAGGCCATTTAATACGCAAACGTAAAAAAAGTGATTTCTAAAAAAGAGAAATGAAATGGTTTACAAGTGTACTATCACTCTCAACTACTTAAATCGCATATCTGCATACAAACATATTCATGCTTTAAATAATTGCTGCTGCATAAAACATCGTTGAACCCATATATTTGTTGACACTAACTTAGTTTCGTTTGTTTCCTATGTTTTTTTTTTGTATTTGTTCGTACCCCACTCCATAACATTGAGCATTCCACGGCACTGCCATACATACAAATATAATTGCGTGTATGTGTGTTGGACACTAACTGTTGTAACTGTGCATAAATACATGTATATAGTGGTGTGTGTGTGTGCGTTGGTGTGTTTTAGCATGTGCTACACTATGTAACAAGGTATAAATATGGTTCATATTAGCAATTCTTCATTACATAGTGTAAATGCGTTAGGAAGAACGTTGCCATATTTTTGAATATTTTTTTTAGGTTGTATTAAATGCGAAACAGCAATATGCGTAAATCTAAATAAACATTCCAAAGCAAGTATTTTTTGATTAAATTACATATTAAAATGTAGTATAGATAAAATGAGAAGTATAGTGTTAGGCGCACGTCTGCTTAAGAATTTCAAAAAAAATTGTTAAAAATTCATTCAAAATACAAAAATATAAATGATGGTCATTTGAACTTCTGCAAGCTCAGTGAAGCACTGTTAAATGCTTTAAGCGCCTGAAAGTGTGCCCGAAAATCGTTTCCGTTTAACATAAAATGTATTGAAATTTTTTTCTATATTTCGGAAAATATTTTAAAAATTCAGTTATTTAAAAAATTATTTAAATGATGGCCATTTTAACTTCTACAAGCGCAATGAAGCACTGTTAAACGCTTTAAGCGCCTGAAGGTATGCAAAAAAGTAAGCTTCTCAAAGAAAACATAAACATATAATGAATTAAAATTTTTTTATTATTTATGCCATACTTTTGTTAATTGTGTTGTTGCACACATACGCGCGCCATAATAAAGTGCATTATTATGTATCTAGCGCCTAAAAGATGCCATTTTTAATTAAACGTTTTTTTTTTCACAACAGCTGCAAGCTGTTTAATTATTTTTTGTTGTGTTGTTTACGTAGAGCCGATTAACTTGTTGCGATCGTATTTCTTTTACGGCTATTGCCTACATTTAGGCGCATTATACTTTTTAAACTGATATATCAGTTTGAAGGCGTTAAAACGATGATATATTATAATAACACATAAAATAAACAAAAGATAAGCAAAAATTTACAAACAAAAAAATTAAAAAAAAACTATAAAAAAATATAAACAAATATTTTCTATATAAAAGTAAACAAAAGTAAAAAAAATAACTTTATTACTGCGCTTTTTTGTTGTGTTTACTTAAATACCGTTATTTTGAAATGTGAAAATTTTTTATGCCTATTGCCAACATTCAGGCGTATCATAATTCAAATTAGTGAAACCATTTTAGAAATAATAATTTATAAATGAAACACAAAAGGGCCAAAAAATTATTTATGAGAATAATAATTTCGTTAAAAAAAGTTTTGCATACTTTTAGGCGCATACCCCGGATTTTCTTTATGTCGGTTATTATTATTCCGGGTTTTCCGACGAATTAGATCGCTGTAAGTTGGTGCGGGCGTAACGATGTCGATTCAAGTAAAAGATGGTGTTAACGCGACGCAGTGTAGAATCAAATGTGTGTTGAGGGGAAGCTGTGTATTGAAGTTGTGTTGTGGGATGTTCTGTTTTCCTATGTGGTGATGTTTGAGTGTAGTATTCTCAGGTGTGGTGGGTTGTAATAGAGTGCGCCAATTTTCTCGGCATAGAGTGATGAATGGTATACACTATGTAAGGGGGGCTTACCTCAGTTACACAAGAGTATGCGCCTAAAAATATACTAATACTAAACTATTTTTTAAATATTGAAACATTTTCATTTAATTCCAGCGTTGTTTTTATTAATTTTTTCCTATAAAGTGATGTATGTAATAAATTTCGTTGCCATAAAAATCTTGCCAAAGTTTTGCTGCAGCTGCAAATACGCGCTTACCAAGCGGCGTGCTGCTTATAATAAATAATAAATAAATATACATACACTTTAATTAGTATTAGTGTAGCATTTATAAATACAATTTTCGATGCACTTATATTACAAAAACAAAAAAATACGCACGAGTGAGTTTTTAATATAACACAAAAAAAATATATATTTTCCTACTAACATAAACACACGCAGCATATAAGCAAGCTAGTAATGCCAAATATTTTACGAGTTATTAGCACTAATATAAACTAATTGCAAGCAATATCAAAAAAAAGAAAACAAAAATTAATTGTAAAGGGTTTGGGTAAGGGTTTGGTTTGGGTGTATAGGGCGCGGGTAAGTGTGGTGTCAAAATGTGCGCTTATTTTACTATAATATAAAAAAATTATTTTTTATAAATAAAAAAAAAATATTTTTAGGAATAAAAAAATATTTTCTATAATTAAAAAAATTGTATAATTAAAAAAATATTTTCTATAATTAAAAAAATTGTATAATTAAAAAAATAGTTTCTGTAAAAAATGAAGAATTTTGAGAATAAAAAAAATATTTTCCGTAATAAAAAAAATATCCATAATCAAAAATAATTATTTTTAAAATTAAAAAAAATGTATGATTAAAAAAAAAAAACATTCTCTGTAAATAAAAAAAAAAAATATTTTCTATAACTAAAAAAAAAATTTATAGTTAAAAAAAGTATTTTTTGTATTTTCTATAATTAAAAACCAAAATATCTTTTTTAATTAAAAAATATATTTTCTGTAATAAAAAAATATACTTAAAAAAATATAATTAAAAAAAAATTTATATTAAAAAATATATTTTCTGTAATAAAAAAATATTTTCAATAATTAAAAAAAAAATTATAATTAAAAAAATTATAATTAAAAAAAAAAATTTTATAAAAAAAATTGTTTATATTAAAAGAAATATTTTCCATAATTAAAAAACATTTTCTATAATTAAAAAAAAATAACTCAAAATTTAATTAATTTTAATTAACAAAAACAAAAGAAAGTGGCTTTAGCTTTATGTCTTAACACTCTTTTAACATTTCTCGCTGCTTAACATAATTTAACATAACATAAACAGTAACATATTTCTGCCTATGTAAGAAAGCATATTGCTGTACATACCTGCATTATGTAAATAGCAAAACTACATAAGCGATTTAATACGAACATTCTCTATTCTATATATTTCTAATTTTTAATTTGTAATTTTTCTCTTAACCGGCTCATCTTTCACTCTTTCGGCTCTTCTTCCACTATCGATACAACTAACTGATTATATAACCAAACTATACCATATTCAATCCCACTAAACGTTCATTTTACTCATCTGTTGTTGTTGTTGTTGTTGTACCGTTTGTTGTGGCACGTTTATCTTCTTTACATCATTTGGTTTGAATTTCATTTAAATTAGCGGCTGGAGGAGACATTCGCACAGCAATTGGACGAGATGGAATCGTTGTATGGCGGCGCACTGGTGGTCTCCATGCCGTCCGACACCTTACAGCGTGATCACTTTACCGGCTCCACACGCAGTAGTCTGTCGTCCTATTCGGAGGGTTGAGGGCATACTTTGTTGACTAAGTAAAAGAGGAAAAAATAAAGCGAGCAAAAAAAAAAAAATAATAAAATATTCCAAAAAAAAAAGTTAGACAGCGGAATAAATAAAAATATATAATATATAAATATATATATTAACGCAGTAAATAAATAGGAATATATACGCGTATGAATATTAAATTAATTTAAATTCCAAAAAAAAAAAATGCCGAAAAAAAAAACAAAAAAATTTTAAGTAAAATTGCATGAAAGCGAAAGAAAGAAAAAAAATTATATAAAATATTGCTAAAAACTGCATGAAACGAAAATTATTAAATTAAATTAAAGCGAGCGTATAAAAAAAGAAACAAAAAACGAAGCAAAGCATGCAAAGTTGAAACAGTTAGTCTGTCGAACAGAATGGCTAAGTAATTTTAAATATACACTTACACATAAATATATATATAAATGAATATTTTTTAGTTTAATATTATCTGCTTATATATCCTAGTTCTACTTAATTATTATTATTATTATTATGATAATTATATTGTGTGCGCCCAGCCAGTTGTCGCTGTCTAATGCGCCGCCGTTAAATATATTAAACACACATACATGCCTACTACCTACCTACCTACCTACTACCTAGTTACATTCATACAAGTATATACCAACCTACCAATCTCCCCTTATTATACCAACCTCTATTATTATATACAACTTTACTTCCATTAATTTTGTAAATATATATAAGCCTTCAAAAATAAATGATCCAATATTGTAATAGATCGTTAGAAATGCGTTTTTCATTAATCAAAACATAAAAAAAAACAAGAAATAACGTTAATTACGTTTGCACCGAAGATGCAATTATCAGCTCACCGAAATGTTCTCTCAATAAATATTATACATAGATTGATGCGATGTGTGGGAAGTGCCGCCATCTTGTTGAAATCAAGAGTTTATAAGATCTCGAGCTTCAATTTCAGGCATCAAATACTCGGTTATCATGCCACGATAACTGTCGCCATAGACGGTTACGTTCTAACCGGCATCATTTTTGAAGAAATATGGAACGATGATTCCCTGTCCCACAAACCACACCAAACTGATGTTTTTTGTGAATGAAATGACAGCTCTTGAATCTCTTCAGCTTGCTCTTCATCCTAAATGCGGCAATCTTGTTTGATTACATGGCTATTGGGGCAAAAATGAGGCTGATCGCTAAAAAAATTTTGACTCGAAAACGAAGGATCTTCTCGGAACTTTTCAAGAGCCAATATTGCAAAGCGATGTCGCTGCACTTTCACGGTCTTCGTGGACACATCTCAGCCTTTGAAACGATGTTTAATAGAGGGTATTCTGAAGAATTTGCAAAAGGCCACGCATAGACTACTTTTGGTTCCTTGTGATACCAGATGAAGTTCAGTTGTTAGGTCTAAGAGGACTAGTCATCCTTTAGGATGCCTGCGCTTGACGAGAAAGTGCACAAGAGATGCTCCATTGTTTCGTTGGTGCCCTGCTCTAGACATTTCCTGCAGTCTTCTCCATCTGCCAGCGCCATCCTGCGGGCGTGTGTCGTCACCAGACAGTGACTAGTTAGTATTCCCAACATTTTTCTACAGTCTCTTCTATCAAGTGCCAACAGGAATTACGTGTACTTCCGATATACGGTCACATGACTTTTGCAGTTTTGCACCCAGGTAGCTCGTGCCATCGGGTTTTGATTTTCTTATTCATGCTTCTGTCGAGATCGTCGTATAGATCGTCGTATTGATCACGTTTTTGGATGCTAACCATACATCATTCTTGGCAATATCGTCTATTATTTCATTGCCCTTCATGCCTTTGTGGCCTGAGACCCAGTAGAAGTGCAGTAGCTTGCTTCTGTCGCCCTGCTTCCCAAGACATTTCTGGTCAATATGCGATACTAGGTTACTGCCATGATTACTGCTTGGTTGTCTACGTAGATGTTGACTCTGGAATGCAGGTGCATTAGAGGCCAGCTCCGCCCAAAAGTCTTATCTTCTCGTTGATATTGAAGTTTTTTTTGAGAAGGTCCAATATGCTGCCGTGTCTGACACTTTAAGGAGACTAGCTGTAAGTCTTGTCCTAAAATTCACTTGAATCTTTATTTATAGCGAGTTCTCATAGCACCAGCAATTTCCAGTCATATTCACTGAGAAGTGAACTTAAAGTAATTCTCTAGGAAACTCTGTGAGTAACCAGTTGATCAGAGAGGTAAAGAATTGTCCAGGTAGGATTTTATTTTACATATTATATATTTCTTTATATATTTATATATATATATATTTGTTAATATTTCACTTAGTTATATTTTGTGTACTAATTTGTATACCCTAAATAGGGTAGGTTAAGTTAATCTGGAAGTTTGTAGCACCCAGAAGGTAATATCGGTGACCATATATCGTAAAGTATACATACATACATACATACATAATATCTAATGATCAACGAAAAGCAAAGTCCTTCTGTTTGTATATACGTGAACAAATCCGACAGTTTTTGAGATATCGATCTGAAATTTCGTATACGTCATTTTCTCCTCAAGAAGTTACTTGTTTATCGGAAGCGCCGATATCAGACCACTATAGCATATAGCTCCCATACAAACTGAAAGATCAAAATCAAGTTCTTGTATGAACATTTTTTTTAATGAAAACATATCTTCACGAAATTTGGCATAGATTATTATTCAAGCCAATGCAACAATCTCCGAAAATATTGTTCAGATCGGATCACTATAGCATATAGCTGCCATACAAATTTATCGATAAAAATCAAGTCCTTGTATGGAAAGCTTTTTAATTTCGCATGATATTTTGATAAAATTTGGCATAGATTATTATTCAAGCCAATGCAACAATCTCCGAAAATATTGTTCAGATCGGATCACTATAGCATATAGCTGCCATACAAATTTATCGATAAAAATCAAGTCCTTGTATGGAAAGCTTTTTAATTTCGCAAGATATTTTGATAAAATTTGCCATAGATTATTCTCCACGTCAATGCAATAATTTCCGAAAATATTGTTCAGATCGGATCACCATAGCATATAGCTGCCATACAAATTTATCGATTGATAAAATTTGCCATAGATTATTCTCCACGTCAATGCAATAATTTCCGAAAATATTGTTCAGATCGGATCACCATAGCATATAGCTGCCATACAAACTGACCGATCAGAAAAGTCTTAGTATGTATTCAAATCAAGATACTTAAATCACCTTTTTATACACTTTGCTGTTATAAAAAATGCAACTGTGAATTGTATAATAGCCTCAGTTAATATTTTTCTGACCTAATTTATTTTTTTTTTAATTTATTTACATTCTTTTAACCCACTAACTCCTATGCTCCGCGCTCAAAATCTGGCATTTGAAATGACATCACATTGAAACAATTAACTCTTGTAGTTATTATTTCAAATTTACGCGGATTTTCGCGGTAAGTAAATAAAAAATAGCTTACAACATCTTAAAGATGCCATCAAACAGATATTTTAACAGCTACAGTACATCCACCCTGCATTCTGCATTCTCGGCAACATTCAATTGCAGCAACAACATGCGTTTTGTGCGAAAAATATTTTATCGTTGATATTAACCTAAATTTTTGAGTGTACGTGCACGAACACGCACACACACGCATGTACATGCATAAATGGCCGCAGCAACAGGCGCGCTAGGAGCAACAGTGCACAACGCGCTGCTCGAAGTCCATATTGATTGAAATACATAGTTCAGTTTTTCATTTTATGCTGCTGCTGGCTGGACCGAGAGATAATGATGACGAAAGCACAGCGATGACGAGACGACACCATGCGATGAAGCTACTATGTCGCTAACAATAACAATAACAGTTGCAACAGCAACAACAACAACAATGCACATAGCATGTGAATATTCTGAGCTTGTATGTATGGATGCTCGTGTGTGTGTATGCGTATATTTGTTAGTTTGTCACAAAAGTAGGAATAATGTGCCTTATTGTACCTCCAACTGATTGGGATGCCTTGCCGAGGTACGTGCGCTGAATGGCATAATCAGTTCGTTTGGGAAACAGAATTCAAGACGTACATCAAGATTCAGTTGCAATAATGTGAGGGCAAAAAGAAAAACGCCACACAACCACCACCACCACCACCACCCGACTGCAAGGAAAGCAAGGAACGCATTTAAGTAAAAAAAAAAACAATAACAACAAAAAACAGGAGTAGAAATAAAACGAAAGCACAACAACAATAAAAGAAATCAAGTTGCCAACTGCATTGAACAACACAAGGCAGATAACAAGCAAACAAACTGCAAAGAAGCAACAACAATAACAAAAACATCACGAAAAGAAATAAATAAATAAAGTGGCGATAAAACAGGATTGCGTCGCTTGCATTTTAAATAATCGATCGGTTGAGTAATCGATAAAAACAGCAGCGCGGCAGCAGCGGCGGCGGTGGCGGTGGCGTCCGCAGGATCGCTGAAAAAGAATAATTGTACGAGCAATTTTGTATTGTGAGAACACTTTGGTAAATGAGCTTTTATTATGAATACATTTACTGTTGTTGTTTTTGTGTGGCGTTTTTGTATTTCTTTTTTCTCCCGCTGTATTAAGATTAATTATGTGGCCGCGAAGCGTGTCCTTTGATTAAATGGCTGTGGAGCGCACAAAAAAGAGTTGTTGCGCGATAAGAAAAACAACAAAAAATGCCGCTACATTGTTAGTGCGCTAATTTAAAAATTGCTTATGAATATATTTCCGTAGCCAAGCATAGAGAATTGGCTGCCGTAAGCGTTAAAGTCGAGCAAATCGACCGTTGCAGCAAGGTAGAAATGTCTCCAGTAGGTTATGAGGGTGCAGAGGGTCGTTGGAAATATGCGAAAGTTTTCTTGACCAATGAGAGCTTTGCCAACCAATAAAAGCTTTCCTGAACAATAGAAGTTTTCATGGACAATGATAGCCAATGAAAGCTTTTTCTGACAAATGAAAGCTTTGCCAAGAGAATGATAACTTTCGTAATCAATGAAAGTTTTCCTGGATAGTTAAACCTTACTGACAAATGAAAGCTTTTCTGACCAATGAAGACTTTCTTGATTAATGAAAATTTTCCTGGATAGTTAAACCTTACTGACAAATGAAAGCTTTTCTGACCAATGAAGACTTTCTTGATTAATGAAAATTTTCCTAGAGAATGGTAACTTTCGTAATGAATGACAGTTTTCTTGACCAATGAAAGCTTTCATTGGTTAAGCTTTTCTGAACAATGGAGGTTCTCATGGACAATGAAAGTTTTCTTGACTAATCAAATCTTTCCTGATCAATAAAAAATTTTCTGGAGAATGATAAATTTCGTGATCAATTGAAAGTTTTTTTTGACCAATGAGAGCTTTGCTAACCACAGAAAGTTTTCCTGAACAATGAAAGCTTTCCAGAACAATGAAAGTTTTCATGAACAATGATAGTTTGGTAACCAGTGAAAGCTTTTCTGACCAATGAAAGCTTTGCCAAGAGAATGATAACTTTCGTAATCAATGAAAGTTTTCCTGACTAATAATAGTTTTCCTAACCAATGAAAGCTTTATTGACCAATGAAAGTTTTCCTGGGAAATAAGAGCTTCCCTAGAAAATGAAACAGGATAAAATAACTCTGCAAAAAAAACTCCTACTAATTGTATGCAAAGAAACTTGTTTTAAAACATTTGAAGAGAACCTCATGTAGAAAGGTGTAGAAAAAAGTCTAGCGGCTTATTATCTTGGTTTTGAATTAAAATAGTTATCCATACATGAACTTCATTTGGCGCCTCTATTTCCTTCGACAGTCTTCCTTCCGCAAAAGTACGAAGTCCTGTAGGTGAAAAAAATATATACGAAAGTCTTTTCTACCACCCTTCAGACAGTCATCTTATCTACTTCGGAAAAGTTTAAGTTACAGAAGTTTGAGATCCGCAAGATTAATTTCCTTTTGGTCCCTCTATTTCCTTCGGGAGCCTTCCTTTTGCAGAAGAACGAAGTCCTGCAGTTGAAAAAAATATGTACCATGTTCAGATAGTCATCTACTTCGGACAAGTTTAAGTTACAGAAGTTTTGTCGTTCCTTTCCATGATCAACTAAAAGTATTCACCTTGGTTGAATATAAATCCGGGTCTCACTCGGTTCCATAGTTCCGACGGTCGTAGGAACAGATAAGCGAAAGATCTGTGTAGAAACTGGTTTGGTATGTGGTATGTGTACCCACCGATTCGCTATTTACAAAAACTCCAAGAGCTGAGTTATAAATCCAGTAATAAATCCTGGTTGGTATCGGTTCCACAGTCTCGACTGTCGTAGGAACGGACGAGCGAAAGCTCTGGGTTAAAACAACAGATCCGCTATTCACAAAAACTCAATGACCTGATATTATGAAATCCGGGTTCGTTCCGCTTCCATAGTCCGGACTGCCGTAGGAACGAAAGAGCTTTGTATGTAAACTGTTTCTTGTTTTTTGTCGCCACACATTCGACGCTCTAAAGTCTTTCTTCAATATTAATACTCTGAAAAAACTCCTTCTTTTTTGTGGAATTTACAGATGCCAGGTGACTTTCAGAATGACTCTAAAGCATCCGGTATGAAAAAGTTAAATTTAGTGAGATGATAAGTATCCCAGCAAATTTTTTTCGAACACGAATTACGACTTCTAATTAGTAGGATTTCAAATTCTTGTGCTGATGATATTTTCAACTACTCCAAAGTCTGGATTGACAATGGGATTGTGGTCCTCGCATTCAACGTTAACATCAGCTACGCGTCGGTGCATTCTGTCGATAACAAAAGCGGCTTTGACGACCAATTATGGTGTTCAAAAGCCCTATTAGGGTTATGGTTTCTTAGAAGCTAGAAGGAATAGCAACCAGACATCTTGAGGTATAAGTAGCCAGTTCTCATACAAGTCGGGTCTACATAGCCGGAACGGCTTTTTTTTTGGATTTTTTATCCTGTCAGGGACTGTCAAATCGTAGTATTTGTTTGTCTGGAAAGCAAAACTACTCAGTCTGTTACATTTGGTTTGGTAATTGGGTGTCATTGATGAACCACATGGCTGGAGCTTGGCCTTGTCGACGTACTACTGTCAAATCGGCAGAATTCCCACGCAGTGGTAATTATTTGTCTTGAAAGCAACACAAGTGCCTCTAGTCAGTCTACTCAGTTAGTCCTCAAGCTTCTAATGTTTGGCTTGGAAATCATGGTTCATTGTTGGCATCCACTTTGCATACAGCTAAGGCATCCTACTACATTGGGTCGCTAGGTCGGGAGTACGCTTATTTTTATCTCCTACACTGCGCGCTAAAATATTCATACATATACAATATGCCGCATATAAGTTTTCGAACTTCGTAGACACGCATGTCATAATTATATTCTTAGCGCCACTTTAAAATTATGGAAGTAGGTTTACACAAAAAAAAATGTACATATTTCGCAAAAGCGCGAGAAAAAAGTGGACGGCAAGAGTGGAAAGTCCCATTGTTTACGGTCTTCGCAGTAAGTTGCCACGATTGGGAATATTGCTCGAATTTTTAAATTATTTCAACGCACACATACGCGCCACGCTAGCACATACACGCGCGCACGGCTGCAACGTACAATATATCAATATCGACGTTATTGACCGATCCAAACATTCCATATGCCACTGCCTGTGGCTTGTGGCTGGCGCTGATGGCCTGTGGCCTGCGACAGCGCATGGCAATCAGACGAGGATGCGCACCTCGTCGAGCCAACAACCGACTGCAATTCAGCTGCGAAATGCTTGGCTTTGATTTGGTGCATTGTTGTTGAGTTTATTTGTTACTACTCACTCATACCGGCGCGCATGATTTTATTTTACTTATATTTACTTAATTTTCCTCATATTTTTTCTTTTTACCATTTTTTTCTGCTGCGCGCGTGTGTGTGTGTGCTTTATTTTGGTGTCGCTTGCTACGCATTGTGACGAGCGCGCTATGGAATGGTATGGCCGTTGGTATGCGACGTCTCGTCTCGTCTCAGTTCGTCTTCAAATGCTGCGTCTCCGTGCGCTTTTTCCTGCCGCTGCTACTCTGCCGCATAGTATTCAGCATTGAAAATCACAAACAGCAACTGAAAAAAAAAAAATAAATAAATACAAAAAATTGAACCAAAACAACAGCAAACAGCAACGGAGAATCCAGGAAAGACAACAATGCCAAAGACATCAACGCAACCAATATGAGCAATGGACAATGTGAAAAAAGTTACCGTTTTCTACTTGACTTTTTCTTGACATTTTATGCCATTCGCAACATCCGCGTACAGTTCAATCGATGATGTACGATTTCGAGTCAACGCGCATGCGTGTATGTGTGAGTGTGTGCAACTGTGAATATGCTGTGGACAAACGGCGCGCAAGGAGTCAAACGTATTCGACGATACGGCGGACGAACGCCTGGTTGCGCGCAGGCATGGCGCGGTCCGACGCACGCCTTTAACTAAAACACAAGCGCGCGCGCCAACAACAATTGCGCTTTGGCTGACAGTGGTAGACTTTTGAGGACGTTGGATGTTAATAGCAATATGGTTGCTTGATTGCGCGCGCGCCTGTGGTTGCGGTGCAGGCGGTGGCGCAAATATGTATGAGTAGGTATACACCAGCGCGACAACATCAAATATTAAGCAGCCACTGAAACAAGCAGATAGACGTCGCGTCTCGTCGCTAACGCTGTTAACGCCGCGCCCGCACCGCGCTCCACAAATATTACTATTACTACTACCGGTCTTACGGCTGTGAATGCTAGCGCTGCTGTTGCGCGCTTGTTGCGCCTGCGCCAACCTGCTATATAGCCTACGCCGCGCCGCGCTCCTGTTCTTTGCATTGTTTTGTGTTCGCATGTTGTCGCCGCTGCGTCGAGCACTGCGCATTGATCATTCTTCTGCTTGTCTGCCTAAGCTGACTGACTAACTGACGGACTGCCTACGTTGACTGACGAGCGCCTATCAACAATCGATCGCCTGCTCGTCCACTCTACTGTGTACCACCACCCCGCCATCGAACCCGTGGTAGCTTGAGCGCTCAGCGGCGGACGGACAATTTTATCCAAGATGCGTGGGATAATTCTGTTCTAATTTGTTGCATGCGCTACTGTTAGGGGCACAAACGGACACTCGTACGCATGCGCGCGCACATACACACACACACATACACACATCTGAACTTATACATATTTTACAAATGAAATGCCACATTGTAAACGGTGTTAGTATTCTGCGCATTGCTTTTTTCGCAACGGTGTTCCGTACCGTTGTGTTGTTCGGCGCGCTCGATCGATAGCGCGTCGTTGTTGCCTGTTGTGTTGCATTGTTGTTGTTGTTGCTGTTGCTATTCGGTTGCATCGATTTCCAGCATCGCGCAAGGCATTAAAGTGTTTGAAATTCTGCAGCAATACTTATTGAAACAACGTAATTGTGCCTGCTGAGCTGCCGAGCACTTAAATGCGCTTTCTTCTTCTCCAACCGTATTCGCTTCTTCCACTGTGATTCTGTGTGCTCTATGCACGCCTCCATGGCATCGTCATCGTCATCTTCGGCTGGCTTACTTCCTACTTTCCAAGGCGCGTTGTTTCTGCCACGCTGCGCGCATATCCAAGTACCAGGCGATTGATGTGCGAATTTATGTGTAAAATTTATCTGTGTTATTTGTGCGTGCATGTGTGTGTGTGTGTATTGGTAGGGGGATAAGTGGCTTAATTGCCAGTACGTACCTTCCTTTCCAACTTAATTAAAATTATTGAAACGACAACAAATTTATAAATTAACTAGCGCGCAATGAGGATTGGATTCTTCTCGGAATAATGTGCGCTTTCTCAATGTTTATGACAGCAGAAACGGTGGTCTCACTAAGCTTATGTGGTTGCTAGTTTTTTTATGACCGAGTTTCAGGCTCTAACCAAAACAACCTTGAGTTAGCAACACTGCTATATTGGACTTAAGGTTAGTTAAATTGCTTGACAATACATGCTTAGCGGATCTTAAATTCCGGTTGTTTTCAAGGTCCCATGGTTATCTTTTTGTTGTTTGTTTAGCGGCAGAAAACATACCTTAAGTAATTTTGAGGAAATCTGCTAGGTTCACAGTCAATTGTCGAATGAAAATTCGGGTACGCTCCGGTTACCTAGCCCGTTGGAGAAATGCTGTTAAGTTGACAGTTCCTTGGCCGGATTATCTAGCCCGACTGTCGTAGGAACGGTTGGTTGGTTGGTTGGTTCTCTTTTTCGTCATTGGCTGACAAGTCCCTTACTTCAATTCCGAGTCGCCGCAGATGTAAAATTGCCAGTGCGGCAGAGTACACTCGCATTGCGACCTCGAAATGTCTTCATCCTGCTCCTTCGTATACCGTAGCTGATTTTGTTGTCAGCTTTTTGATAGATCATCTATCGACTCTTCGCAGATGACCACTAGAATCGGTCTGCTTAATTTATTCGCCGTCTCCTCCTTAATTAATTACCAATCGCCTATACCGAGAACATACTTGATCTGCAGATTGATAGGTTTATTTGGTATGTCCTTAGCGGTTATAAGCTTCGGTGTGGAGACTGCAAAGGCATCTCTGATTTTAGTAACACTACCCGTTAGGAAATTCGAATAAAAGTCCGGGTGGGAATCCGCCGGGTTGTCGAGTATATCAATAAATACTAGGTTCGACAATCTGAAGTCGATCACCATCCATCTCTCCTGGATGGCTTTCGGCGAGGAGGAGGCTTTGTCTGCGATGGCTACCTGGAGGCAGTCACTACATCACTGAAGTTTCTTTCTGTTGTTTTCAGTTGGGCAATTTAAGTTTTTTGGCAGAGTTTTCAATGATTCATTGTGGGTGCGGTTCCTCTTCTGGCAGCTGCTTGGTTTGACGACTTGCGCGGGAAGTTCCGACGGTTTCTTTTTCAGAAAACTTACGGATTCCTTCACTATTTGTGTTAAGCGCTATACTATATATCGTCCACATCGACGGAGGTGCCAGCAGCTTGATCTTTAGCTATATTGCTGAGTACAAAGGCTGCCCTCTGGTACCTTTATCTGTATGAGATATATGACGACATTGACATAGTTCAGCAAATTAAAAGGCAGAGGCTTTTGTCCGAATGGATGAAAACACCCCAGCTCTGAGAGTATTCTATGTAGTACCCGTCGGTGGGAGCGTAGAAAGGGGAAGACCACCACTCCGTTGGAAAGATCAGGTGCAGAAGGACCTGGCTGGACAGAGCTTAGAATCTCCAATTGTCGCCAAACAGCGAAAGAGAAGAACAACCGGCGCGCTGTTGTAAACTCGGCTATAGCCACGGAAGCGGTGTCTATGCTAATAGAGAAGAATTCTTCGGGTTCGTAAAAAGTATGGCAACGTAGATGCTTCAGCCTTAGTCTGGCGAATGCTGGACAGCTGAGGAGAAAGAGTCTAGATGTTTTCTCCTAATCTTCTTCATTGCAACAACATCTCCTTCATTAACAAGTTGCATGCTCCAAAATCTTGAGCCACACCTCGTGGGTGTCTATGTGACAGCGGGATAGATATCGAGAGCTGAAGAGGGAAGCTACAGACAAAAAAAGAAAGAGGCCGAGTTGCGTGAGTACGAAGAGCTTGACAAGCTAGACGACAGGGGTAATTCTCGAAAATTCTTCCATTTCTTTATAAAGGGAACATATCTCCAGCTGGTTGAATGGCAGTGAAAGCATAATACCAGGAGATAGTGAACCCGATTCCCCAATCGATGACAATGGAGCGGACGTTCTATTGCCCGGCAAGGAAGATGGTCGAATAGCAATTACCCGTCTGAAGAACAACAAAGCGGCGGCGGTCTGTTGCGCATTGACAACGGCGAATACCGCAGTCGATGGAACGATAATCTGTATGAGATACACAACGACATTTATATAGTTCAGCGAATTAAAAGACAGCGGCTACGCTGGCTAGGTCATGTTGTCCGAATGGACGAAAACACTTCAGCTCTGAAAGTATTCGACAAAGTACCCGCCGGGGGCAGCAGAGGAAGAGAAAGACCTCCACTCCTGGCCTGGCCTCGCTTGGAAGAACGCTGTTGTAAATTCGACTATAACCTCCTAAGCGGTGTCTATGCCAATAAAGAAGAAGAAGATTCAAAACAGCTGGTGCTGCATAAACGAAATTGACCCTTATTTTATCTAACTCTGTTTGAATGGATAAGAAGTAACTTTTTCCTCGCAGTGGTTCGTATCAATTTGGCCTTCTAACCCAAAAATCTTTTTTAATACAAACAACTTTCGTTCTCTTCCCTTTCTGACGAACTCAGTAATCGGGAACAAGTGAATTGCAAAGAGAATCTCGTGCATATATTTACCGTTAAAAACAGGTTGAAAATTAGGTTAAAAGCATACATATTTTTAATAACTGCGATAAAATCCAAACGAAATTGTTGGACAGTAAATTTCAGTGCGCTTTGGGCGGAAGGAAGCGCATGTCACTGCCAGAAACCGCAAAGTGCAACAAAAAACAATGCGAAAGCAGAAGAAAGCGAGTGAAAACAAACACCAAGAACAAATTAAAAGAAGAATAAAAAATATCAAAAATACTAACAACAACAAAAACGACGACAAACAGGAAAAATCAAAAAGAAAAAAGGGCAGGAAGACATACATAAAACGAAGTTAAAGCTGCTGAGCCGGTGAGCGTGGAACGGGCGCGCATTGAAATTCCCAATTGAAATGCACAATTTGTACGATTTTGTGGAAGTTCGTCAGTTTTCGAGTGGAGTAGGCGAACGGCGCACTTTACTTGACTGTAATCAAGCGACTTAATTAATTCAAATGTGCAATACTTTGAGGGCTTATGATAACCAGCACACACAAAGGGACACACAACGAAATCATAATATAATTATGCCGCTTTTTACTGTTGCTTTTGTGCACGCGCGCAATTGTCGGCCTAGCCTGGTGGCAGCGGCGGCGGCATTAATTTCCATTGTTTTTTCCTGTTTATTTATTATTTTTCCCGTTTATACCTTGCTTTCGTGCCACTTGACAACTTCATAGTCAAATCGACCGGACCTTAACGGAAGTCTTCGACAAGCAACCTGGTTGAAATCACCTGTCCGCCAATCAATTGCGGTAAACAGTAAATCGAACGGACAGACAAACTAAACCGTTCCACCAGCAATGCATAGCATGAGCGACGGCAACGCTTTCATTGCGGCGTCGCTAAGTCGGTTGAGCGCGGGGGCGGCAATCATGGGCGCAGGCACGGAAGGGAGGACGGATGGCGAACAAACAGAACAGCTAGGCAACCTGGTGACCATACAAACTTCTTCCGTTCTAAAAATGTGCCAACAACAACAACTACAACACACACATTATTTGAAGCGCGCGTTTACTATCTACACAACGCAGCCATTTGGGCGTTTCGGCTTTGCATATAAACAGCCAGTAAGTAGTAGGCAATAACACAAAAAAAAACAATAACAACAACAGTAAAAGTCATAATTTTAGTGTCATATTGTTGTAGCAGCAGCTAGCACACAAAACGCCCGGCACTTCCTCCAAAATGCAGAACAGTGCGCACGCGCGTGGTGCTAAGCGTTCAGCACTCGAATTGAAAGCCAATAATTATGGCGTTGAATTATGAAATGCGCCGCGCATATTGAACGTAAAATGTTGCCGATAGATAAGTTAGTATGTAAATGGGTAAAAGGCCAAAATATGTGTGTGTGTGTTTAGCAGAAATATACATAATTTATATTTGCAATAATTCTTTGGCGAAAAATCAACTTTTTTTCGTGTTGCGAATCGCGTCAGTGGCAACAATGTCTGCAGTATCAAAGTCAGTAGTCAATGCAGGTGAATACGGCTTAACTTAGAATATACCTTAGAATATAAATTTATTTTACACACAGCGTGGAGCGTGTGGAGGCTTTCTCTAGCTTGTCAATCAAATCTAACCTCAATTTTATGCATGAAACCATTCATGACTGCGAATATTCTAGTTGACAGGAGTTGTTCGAACGAGTGCGCTGGTTTGAAGTCTAATGTCCGAGTCTGAGGTCTAAGTTCGAGGAGATTCGAAGTCTAACCGTCGTAATATCGATAAAGGAAAAATATTAACCGCATACCCTTCATAAGGGCATTTTTTACGGCATACTTTGTATTCGGAATTGTAAAAAAACGCAAAATCTTTAATTATTCATCAATATTTATATTGTCGCCTTCAAGGTAATCCCCACTATATGTAATACACTTATGCCAACAATTTTTCCAGTCCTCGAAACACTTTTCATAAGAACTTTTTGATATGGCCTTTTGGTTTTATCTCTTCGATCGACTGAAAACGTGTTCCATTGAGCATCAATTTCAGTCTGCGGAACAAGAAAAAATCACACGAAGCCAAATCTGGTTATTACGGCTTTAAACTTGGTCGCAGTCGTGGCTCGGTAAGATGGTGCATTCTCATTCTCTTTATTGACCCTCCTCCGGAAGAAATTCATGATTCACCAAATCACGAATATTGACTTTTGAGTGGATTTGGTATGGTGTTTTTGGTTTCGAATCGTTTTTTCCTCCATTCCGATGATTGTTGACTTGTTTGCATGTCAAACTCATAAACCCATGTCTAATCAGTAGTTATAATGCTCTCCATGAATGTGGAAGAAATCGCACCATCAAGCCTGTCAAGAGACCTGTTTACGAGAGTCTTTTGGTAAAAAATAATCGGCTTTATCGAGACGAGTCGAGCCGAGCAAGAACGCATTTCTTGTCCCAAATATCCACCAAAATCATCCGAAGGAAGTCGCGAGAGATGTCGAGCTCTTTTGCCAACTCTCTACCACTTCCCTGACGGGTTTAAAGCATCATATCCTTAACTGTGTTAATATTTTCATCAGTTGAAGAAGTTGAAGGTCGTCTTCAACGATCTTGGCGGATTTCCGTTCCGATTACGTAGACCTGTCCGTCGTAGTGGAAACGGAAACAAGTTTGCTATACGAGGGCTTGATTTTCGTCGCTCAGTTTGTATGACAGCTATACCCATACAGTAGTCTGATATTAATAGTAAAAAAGCTTGTGTATTTTCCTACGGTGCTTTAGCGCCTGATCTTCGTGAGCTTGTATGTCCTTAAGATGTTCCATCTCGCAATGATCCGTCTGTCAACTCTGTCCGAAATTTCATTGTATATCGTTTTTGTGACTTGCGTATTTCCTGTACTGGTTCATCAGCTATTTCGTTTCTCGGAATTCCTTTATAGCCTGGAACTTAATACATTCGCAGCCGTTTTCCGGCAGCCATTAAATCTACATCCCTGCTTCTTAAGACATTCTCTAACGTAATGCGATGTGAGATTATTGCCTTGATTGACTATTTATACTTTTTAAACGTTTCCTGTTATTGTTAGCTATCTTAGCCGCTTTATCTACTCATACCACAAAAATTCCGCCTAGAAGATACTGCAGTAATTAGGTTGCTTAAAGTGTTGCCTGAGGTCCAGCTCTGAACAATAGATTTCGGCTTCCACTCCATTAGCTATTTTTGATCTGTCTGCATAAAAATTATAAATTCCGCTGATGAGTCACATGCTCTGCGCCATCCACCCACTTTTATTGTGACTGGAAATCTTCTCTCACAGGCGGGATTTTGTATTCGGGGACTAGTTCGCGTATATACAGGTATATAAGTATGTATTATATGTATGCATGTATAAACGGGCATAGCTAAATAGTTTATATACATATATCCGACTTTTCCTTCTGGGTATTACAAACTTCGTCGTAAACTTAATATAATCTATACAGAGCATATAAATTTCTAACGGTAAACTGCACTATGTAGCCTTTATTATAACCTACATGTATTTTTTATTAAGAAAAAGCAATCCTTTGAGACCCGACGTTATAACGACGTCATTTTGCATTGTAGTATCTTTCATTTCTCAAAATAATATGAAACAATAGACTATAAATGGAAGGATATGATCTTCTAATTATTTTTTTACTTCATAAAAAACCTTTGCTGTAATTTGAAACCTCGTCCTTCACGCCCCTGTGCTGGTAATTAGATTATCCACCGATTATCAATTCTTCTATACAGCACACTTTCCAATCAGATTGCAGCATTCAGGTCCAGCTGGTGCAAAATCGTCATTAGAGTAAATTATTACCTCAGCGATTGTCGAGCTTTCAATCGACTTCAGTTCAATATCTTCAAAAATGTCACAATTATATCGCATTAGATTACAAGAAAGTAGAGCCTAATTTAATGGTTTCTAACGAAAATTTTCTGGTTTCAGAATAAGCCCACTTACGGCTTAAGTACTGCAACTTGCAGTCTTACACCTAATTAATATTCCACTTTTAAGCAAACCATCCTAAAGCTGGGTTATAAGATATTCAAGCTGAGTTCTAAATATTAAACAGATGGCCTAACCACTAACTAACTACTACCAAAGTAGTTATTGGTAATTGGCAATATGGAATTGTCGCTAATACTACGCTTTCTCTTTATATATCTCTTGAATACCCTTAATATTCATTAAAGTATATAACTTTGTTTCATTGACAGCAAAGTGATCTGAAATTTCTGTTAGCGATGTAAGAAGAAGAAGAAGACAACAAGTTCCATGTATAGTGTTATTAATGATATTGAAGTAGTGCTGAGAACTCATTAACAACGCAAAGGTGTTAAATAAATCAAGTAGTGTGTACCATATACAATATAAAGAAAAGCAAGTGACGGCCAATTACACACAATTTATCGAAGTAGTAAGTGAAAACCATTGATATAAACATATATATGTAGATAAAATATAATAATTCCGTAAATAATTTTTACAATTAATTTATGCAAATCATGGGTCACCACTGCGTATACGTAACCTTTGCAGGATGATAAACAACTAGTATAAGTGGAACTGTTTGCGATTTTTAGCTATTTTTCTGAAAGTATTTTATTTGAAAATGATGGCTTAAAGCTTTGATAGTTCAGAAAATATATCACAGAAAAAACGTCGCCAAATGTATCTCTATAGATTTATCTGGTTATATGCATCCTTTTAGAGCTATCTAGGTCCTTTATAGATATTGGTTTTCGTGTCTAATGATTGTACTAACTACGCCCACAGCGCTTGCTAAAAGCGATAGAATATATAAATTTATGAATTGTTTAGCGATAATATGGAATAAAAAACAACTTTAATTCCTCCAAAAACACCGTCGCTTATCGACAAATCACTTAGAGCCTCGACTATTTTATTGTGGCAGCTAATATGAATTCCATCCGATTCGTCGGGTTCGTTAAAGTATAGCAAACGAAATGTTTCAACTTTAGCTTAGCGAAAGCTGGCAGAGGAGTGGAAAGTGGCTAGATGTTACCACCTCTCTTCTTCATTGCAACTATTGCGTTCTCCAAACTCACTACGTGTCCAGTTAAGACGTACTCGTACATCAATGCGGTGATGTGAGCCCTGCTAGCAGTTTAATGCACATTTTATATTCCACTCTCCGCCAAAAGTTTTCGCAACCCCACGAGGTCTGATTGCTAAACACCGCTTGCTGAGCTCGCATGTTCGTTCTAGTCCTGAAAAAATTCGTATATAGGTGCCTCTTCTTGTAAGCTTTTCAATTTCCGCTGATTCCGCTTTGACCAGACAAGTTTAATATGGAAGTAGCTTCACGCACTTTTTGACAAGCCTTGAGGTTAAAGTCAACGAGATCAAGACCTGAATGCATATCTCTAAATTACGTGAACGTTTTCAAATCGAAGAAGACTTAATTAAATTTTTAAACAGATCGGTTTGAATAACAGTTCTTATCAGTCTCTTTTTTTCGGTAAGTAAAAAAATTATAAACACTAAACAGCAATTTTTGTTTTTATAATTTTAGAATTCGACAACGCTCTAAGTGGTAATTACATGCATCCCATACATATGTACATCCCTTTAGCTAACGGCGAAAAGTCGCCATTTACAATTTATATTTTCTAACACATGTGCTCATTAATTATTTTCTCGAGAATCGACAAAATCTATTTATAAAGCGTTTTCTTCTTAAGGAAATTATATTTCCAATTCTTGTCCTAAATTCTAAACAAAAATAATACAATCTGGTCTGGTCATTAGATCTGTAACAGTACACATATAGACATATATACATAAATACAAATGTATTTCTACAAAAATATTTGGTAAAATGAGCACATTACTACCTACTTTATATTTTTAGGAACTAATTTTTTGTTTTTGGCTTTTTTTCTATTTTTTGTTATTTTTTTTTTTGTACAAAATCATGTATTGTTGCTTTCTCCTCGGCATTGTGCGACATTTATGCTATTTATAGTATATATTCTTAGTCGTTTTTTTCTCATTTTTTGCTTTTGGTATTCTTGCTTAGTAAATGCATGAGATTTTATTTTTATACATATTTGTATTTCTTTCGTTCTATGCATATTTGTATGTATGTTTGTGTGCCAGTGTGCACGCATGCTTTCACTCGGCTCTCAAATGCACAAATAAACACACATACATATGTGCACAAGAGCAGAAAGGCGGCACATTAAATTGAAAAACATACTTTTTTACATTTGGATGCTTGAAATGGGACTCTTCTCGCGCGTCTTTCGCATAATATGGATTAAAACATGTTGAGCATTTATATGCAAAATATATTTATTTATATTTTAATGGGCAACGATTTCGAAATTTTTGAAATGCTTGTACTAATAAATTTTTTTAGACGGGCTAATATATTTGTTTGTCTAAAAATATAAGTTCTGCAGAAGCGACGGTGAAATGCGAGATCGCTAATCAAAATGCTTGCAAAATGACATTTTTCGTGGTAATAAAATAGTCGTGAATATTGAATTGATTAATAAACAATTTAATTGAATATGAACGTAGTGTTTATCAGAGCACTTTTTCATTTATTTTTCCCCGCTTTATGAGATTAAAATTAAATACAAATAAATACAGAAAGAACCGATTTAGCAGTCAATCCAAATAAAACCGAATTCGTGTTATTTACAAGTTGGCATAAATTCTTAGAGGCAACGCTTCCCTCATTGGTGGCTCTCGACTTCAATCTGTCGAAAAGATGAAGTACTGGAGTCTCATCCTACTTACACCGCCAGCGACGGCACTTATTGCTATTCTACAAATAGCACACGTGGATATAGCAGGCAGATGCATTGCTAGAAATGTTGCTATCAGACTCCGGGAAACTAGACACATTATTGGTCCTAGAGAGGTACAATGCTCACTTCGATTGCATCCCGCGTAAATTTCTCCGCATACACACTTCCGATAGATATGTGTTTGGGGCGGAATCGCTGGAGAATTTCGTCTTGCCTTCATTAACAACTGAACCTATCTGCTTCGCTTCCTTATCGATTCTGGAGAAAGCAGAACTAATGGCGCGGTTGTTAAGGCCAACGATATCAATATCATCAGCGTACGCCAGCAGCCGTACACTCTTTAGAAGATGGTTCCTTCTCTATTTAGTTCTGCGGCTCGAATTATTTTCTCAAAGAGTAGATTGAAGAAGTCGCACGAGAGGGAGTCGCCTTGTGTGTTATTTTTTTTTTTTGATCTCACAAGGTAGAAATCTCACTTCTTGAGAACTTATCTGCTACTGAATACATCTTCTTCTTCTTCTTTACTGGCGTAGACACCGCTTACGCGATTATAGCCGAGTCAACAACAGCGCGTCAGTCGTTTCTTCTCTTCGCTACGTGGCGCCAATTGGATATTCCAAGCGAAGCCAGGTCCTTCTCCACTTGGTCCTTCCAACGGAGTGGAGGTCTTCCTCTTCCTATGCTTCCCGCGACAGGTACTGCGTCGAATACTTTCAGAGCTGGAGTGTTTTCATCCATCCGTACTACATGACCTAGCCAGCGTAGCCGCTGTCTTTTAATTTGCGGAACTATGTCAATGTCGTCGTATACCTCGTACAGCTCATCGTTCCATCGAATGTGATATGAGCCGTGGCCAACGCGCAAAGAACCGTAAATCTTTCGCAGAACCTTTCTCTCGAAAACTCGTAACGTCGACTCATCGGTTGTTGTCGTCGTCCTACTGAATACATATTTCACTTAAATTATTAATAATTATAATTAATTATAATAATTATTAATTATTTCAATGTAAAAATTTCTACAACTATTCTAGAAAAATATATTCTAACAATTTTGGCCGAATTTGTGCAAATAAGCAAATTTTTAATTTAAATTACTGTTATAAACAAGCAGAGAGCGTATACGCAACAAATGTCAAAAGCAAGAGTGTTGCCACACGCACTTTACACATGCATATTCTACTACTATATAAAGGATTTCATTGCAGCTGTTGTATTCTGGAACTGGATATTAAAATTCAAACAGCGACTGATACTTCTTACTGATTTCGTATTTCCAATTATCAACTAAAGGAAATATCTACGTAAAAGAAAATATATGAAGAAACTATAATATCCTTTACGCCAGTGTTACGCCATAAGACATACGCCATTTTAAGTCAGTCTACTAAAAATAAGCGCACACAATATTTTTATGAGAGACATTTTAGACTTTTACAAGCCACTGACATTCCACGCAGACTCTATGGAATTAAGTATACATACATAAGATTAGAATAAATTCCAGAAATGCCGGCATTTCAAACATTTTTCCTCACATACTTGCATAGTAATGCGGTAAGAGTCCGCTGTGTCGTCGTAGTAAAGCGAGACATGGAAGTTTGCGTGTATGTGCTGACTACGCGCTGAACTAATGTAAGTGATCTTTTAGGCAATCATAACGATTAACTTTTCTCATTAGTAACCAGTAAGTGCCACAACTCCTACCACCATGATCGCAGCGGCTGACTGGCTTGTTGGCTGGCTGGTTGGTTGGTTGGCTGGCAAGGCTTGCCACTACTTATGTACTTACTTACATTACTTACTAGTATTGCTGTGCTATATATACATACATACATAGGTATGTCAGTAAGTGTATGTGTGTTGCTTACCGCTTGACCGCCGACAACTCAAATAATTGATATCCCAAGAAGGTATTTCATTTAATTAAATTCACCAGCCACTTACAAAGCGATTCTGAATTTTTCTGTGGAAGACATGCTGGCGACGTTGTGCAAGTATGTCGTTCACTTGGCGTAAAAGGCAAGATTCCATTTGGAGTGATGATGCGACCAATATGCATCACAAACCACCACCACACCAACAATAACAATCTACCTGCAGCCCCCACACCGCGCCGCGCCGCTAACCACAAACAACACAACATAACCAAGCACATAGACAGTAAAGCATCTTCACTCCAAACACCAAACTGGCAAGCAGTCGATCAGCGCTACTAGCTGGCTAGAACTAGCGGTCTAGCTAGCCAACCAGGCAGCCAACTAGGCAGCCATCGATCGTCTTGATCGGCGCATACGATCGATCGATCGATCCAAACGTTGGCGAGACACACACAGACGCATCAACTGCATAGCATACTTATGCGCTAAGCTACGGTGGCGCAGGGTTGGCAGGACGTCGGTTGGGCGGTAGGCATGTTGTTAGACTGTCTGGTGTTGCTGCAAGATCAGCTAATACTTAACTATTGCTGCCAATGCTGTTTGCTGTTGTGGGCGGGAAGGGCAGCGGCGTTTGGCGGGTGCTGCTGCTGCTGCTGCACAAATAGGGGTATAAATCTAGTTGTACTTGCTGGCCTACCCGTGGAGTTGCTTGGCAGTGTCAATGTGAACAGGAGCAGCATAGAAGCTACCATTATGGCTAGCTGCTAGCTTGATAACTATAGTGGACACAAGATCTTTAAACAAACTAACATGTTGTTTGTTGGAATGCAGTGATTATCATCAGGGAGCAATAACTGTGATGACATAGCAGTCCAAACCGACTGAAGCAGTCAGTCCAGCGCGAGTACTAGGCGAAGTCGTCATCGCCAACACACACAAACACGCACGAGCGCTCAAGTACATAAGTGTATGTGTGTGTGTTTGCGCGCATAAAAAGTGGCAAAAGTCGTTGCAGCATAGACGCTTAGACGCACAACGAGTCGGAGCCTCGTAGCTAGTCACTGCACGTGGATTGAAAACTATTTCCTATTTAAGGATGTCAGGCAGACCGTGGCAGTCAGCAGCGAACGGCAAGCTGTCGAGGGGGAAGGTTAGCAGTCAGCGGGCAGCCGTGTTCTATGCGCGTTGCAATAGTTGGGGAAATACTTGTACTTTATATGATCATTCGGGATGCAGAATGTGTTTTATACGTTTATAACTCTATAGGCAAACGAGAGAGAAATGTGTGCGTCGGAAAGTTTGAGCATAACAAATTCTTTAGGCGACAGACGATACGCAACTGCTATGATGATTTCTGATTTTGTTGATGCACTGCGCGCGGGCTGCCGGTGTTGGTGGTTGGTGGTGGAGCGGCTGCTGTTCCGCCATCGTCATTTCGCCAACGTCAACTTCCACTCACTTGCATGTTGTTGTCGTCAGTTCGACTGTTTGAGGACGAATATTTGCGCGTTGCATTTGGTGGCACGCACATAACCGTACATACGTACACACACATATCCGTACATACGTACACACATACATACTTGCGGCCATTTGCGCATGCGCTGTGCGCGCGTGTGTGTTGCACGCGCGTATTGGTGACGTACTCGAAGTCGCGTACTCGCCGTCGTACGTGTATAATGATACATTACGCAAATCCTCCAGAGGTTGTAATGCTGTCGCATGTTTTTACCATTTCTGGCCGGCAGTGCTGCTGCGGCAGCAAGTATGTCTCACTAAACTCCAACTCGACGGGCGCGTATACATACATACGTACATATATATGTATGTATGAATGTATGTAAGAAAAAAAAAACAATAAATGCGAAATAAAAATAAAACTAAGCAGTGAAAAATGCTGCAGAAAAAATGAAGATTCTGAGAAAAATCCGGTATGGAATGTTCCAGTGGGATTTGTCAAAACTTCTTTAAAATAGAAAAAACGCAGTTACATGTGTATGTCTGTGTGTGTATGTGTTTGTATGAGTACTTGCATACCGCATTGCAGATGTACTACAGACATGCAACTACTTAATGCCTGCCTCAATAAACAGTAACTCACAAAATGTCTACCAGCAGGCACAGCTGATCGAAGAAATGAGCGAAAGGTTAGTCGATTTGCGCTAAAAGCGTACAACTTTGTTTTCCGGATCATGATCATTTTTGGTGCTGACTTGGTTTACTTAGTAGGACCTACGGAACCGGCGTGAATTCTGTGTTTCACCAAAGACTGCCGAGTTGAACTGGGACTGCGTCAAGGACCAGCGGTTAGGCAGCATTCCTCAAAATTATTTTGAGAAAGCCTAGGTTCGATCTGATATTCCGGCCTAAAAAATTCGAAAATCCCAAAAACTGTTCGCCTAAAATTTCAACAGTCTTAAAAATTCGGTGTTTCGTCAAGGACTGAGTTGGTTTCGCGCCAAGGACCAGCGATTGGGCAGCATTCCTCTAAATTATTTTGGTGAAGCCAAGGTACGATTCTTTGTTCAGACCTAAAAAAATCGAAAATCCAACTAAATTTTTCACCTTAAATCCAAAGGACTTTAAAAATTGGTGTTTTGCCACTGGACTGTCGGGCTAAACTGGGATCGCGCCAAATATTGGAATCGAACAGCATTCCTCAAAATTATTTTGGTAAAGCTAAGGTACGATCCGATATTCTAAAGGATTTGGTTCCGGCTGCCGCTAGTATTGTTGCCCTGCTGTAGTCTGCCTTTGTTTCAACTCCCTTGCTAGTGCTAGCCTTTACACCTGGACCAAGCTTCGCTTCACTCTTTGCGCTGGTTGTTTTCGAGTTCGTTACAAACTCTGCTTTCTTCTGGGAAAAAACAGCTCCGACCGACTCCTTTACGGAAGATCGGGACTCTATTAAATTTATTTTAATATTATTAGTGTTTTGGCTCATATTTTGGACTCACGGTAACGCAAGTAAGGCTATTTTAGCACAGAGTGCGCCAAGTATAAGTAATCCCCTTCTAAACTGGCCTGTTTAAGGCCCGAGCCATGTTGATTCTCGACTCAGGTCGCATGACACCTTGATCCAGCCCTTTAATACGCCCAACCACAGCAAGACTCTTCATCTGTTTTGCTATTGAGGAGCAAGGAACACTCAGATAAGAAGTCAGACCTTAGCCAGATACCTTCCAAATATAACTTTATCTTAAAGTTGAGGCCACTGACTCCGAATTTCAGTTGTAAATTTTAATAATTTCGACTCATTGTTGGATTGTATATCTTTCCTTGATGTAATGGCAAATCTCACTGAAGAGAAATGTCAAAAGAGCAGAAAAATATGGCGTTGAGACAGGTCTACTTTTGTAAAAAAAAAAATTTATGTCAGGGTAATCTATCTAGTAGGCTAGTAAGCCTTCTGCTAGTATACCATAAACTCGTTCTTGGTCTAATAAATCTAGAACATGGTAAGAACATGATAAAACCGACTCTCTTAACCCAAAAATAGTTAAAACGATATTTATATACATATGTATCTATATTTCAAACCGTCGCATTTTTAAATCCCTTTAAAAAATCGCATTACGTAATCCCTTAAGTGTGCACTTTTGCCAGTCACTGTCTATCCACTCGACTGCATGACATATTGGTGTGCATGTGGCTAGTATTCACCCATAAATTGTAACTATATCGGCACAATCACGTGTGTCGTTTGCCATATCTAATTGCAGGTGCTCTTTTAATTTGGCTATGATCGACATTTTACGCATCGTTGTGACAACAATGCTCCTTTTAGACGGATTCCACACGCTCGAACACCTACAAAAACGCTAAATATGGTATGCTTAGTTGATCCGTAACTAGAATAAAATAAATTATTTCAAAATTTTCACCAAACAAGATTTTCCTGCACATAACGGTACATATACAACTCTGTATGTATGTATAAACACATGTGGCATAGCGCTAAGCAGCGCTTTAATAAAGGCTTTAACCACATTTAATAAACGTGTAAATAAAACGCTAAAATTACGGTAATCATTTCCTTTGCGCTAAGTGTAAATATGAAAAATTGCTGACAACCATTTGCATATGGGGCGCGTCACTCAGACACTTGTCTCCAAGCGCAATCACTCATAATAATGCCTAACGCAAAGCGGCATACGCGACGCCGCGCGCGGCATTCCTACAATGGGAGGAGTTTGCCAGCGATCAACCAATAGCACCGTAAATGTCTGAGCCGAAGTTATGATTTCTGCTTTTTTCGTTTTTGTTGTTGCCTGCCACTCATGTGCAAGCGCCCGCATATATACAAGCTTGCTTAAGTACATAAATATGTACATATGTGTATGTGTATAAATTTACAAATCAAATCAAAATCGCGCGCGAGCTCGCGCCTTAGACTCAACACACAACTGTCAATGTGGCGCGCGCGCGTTTGTATTGGTGCTGTTGTATTGTGAAAGATAAGGCCTTCATTGGCAGTAATAGTTAATTAAAGTCTGGCTTGAACGCTTTGAATATTCGTGAATGCCAAAAGAGAAGCCAATACCAAAAAAGCGTATAAGAAAACGAATGCACGAAAACAAAAACAATGCCATGAATGAAGCGCGCACCACAACACCGCTGAGCGGAGCGACAATAAAGCAGCTAGCTAGCGAATGAAAACTCAGTTTGCGACTTGAAAGAGTAAAGCAATTAAGTCTCCAGACAGGTAAAGTCTCCAATTTTGCTGGTCAATGAGTATGCTTGTTCACAAACTAAGAGTAAACATAATACGAGCGCGCTCCAAAACGAATGAGCTGTGTGGCGGCGCTCCGGCTGGTCTGTTGGCTAGCTGGCGCTCCAACAATATTGCTTTACGTGTGTGTGCTTTATTTGTCGTCACAACAGCGTTGGAGCTCTCCAGTTTGGTGTAGTGTAATAAGGAAAAATAAAACACGGTCGTGCTGTGTGACGCGATCGAAAGCGAGTTTATTCGGTAGCGCGCCTCCATCTAGAGAACATCAAGGTGGTCGCAATAACGACATAAACGCATAGATAATTTCATATTTGTCAGTTACAAGCGATATTTCCGCAGTTTACGTATTTCTTGCCAACAAGCGAGCGTACATAAGTGGTAATAGCACTCCTTATCAGTTGGCGGAACGGCATTTGGATTATAGCAATTTATAGCAGTGACAGCAAGTGCAGCAGCGCTAACAGTAGTAATCAGCAAAAAATTAACAACATTTATGGTGGATATTTAAAAAGTTCTTGACCATAAAAAGCAAATAAACAACTTTATCATAATTTGGTGAAATTCTACGGCAAACAAAAAACAAAAACATTTACTACAACACTGTGGCAACAATTGTACAATAAAAGCACACATTTTGCAACACTGAAACAGAATTGAAAGCAATTGACAGCGTCAAAAGAGCTGACAACAACAACAACTGTGTAGAAAGCAGCGCGTCCGAGAGAGAGAGGAGGAGAGCGAGCCATTTATAGTTTGACATTTGTTGATTCTGACAAGCGTTTAGTCGCCGCAGCTAAAGGAATCGAAGAAAAGTAATAGACCAATAGTTCGGACTGCCAAATTTTCGATGGTACATTCCGTTTGGAATTTGTGTTACATTTAGTTAAAAAATTGGTTGAAATTAAAAATAGGAATTGCAATCACTGCGCGACGTGCACGTTACCTGTGTGTTCGGTCGTTTTTTAAGTGTGCAAGCAAATTGGACGAGCCACATGCGTTAATTTGACAGTTGCGTGCAGCTGTCTCGTCGCCTTCTTGTTGTGTGTGGTGTCCGATTCGATTCTAATACGATCCGAGATTCCCTCAAAAAGTGTCAAAAGTGCGTTTTTGTGTTTATTTTTGGAATTCAAGTGTTTGCTGTTTTGTACAGGCCACAAAAGGCACCAATAAGAGCACACACATTCCCCGTGTTTACTCTGCATATACGAATTTGATTCAATTTAGTGTCGGAAACGAATGAGAAAGTGATATTACTATATATTGAAGTGGTGAGGTTTGCAGTGACGTGCCGTGCTGTGCTGTTTGATATCGTCTATCATAGCAAGTGTTCCTCCTGCTAACAGCTGTCATTTACGGTGTATCAAAAGCCTACGGCAATACTAACCACAGTATCACAGCGTTTACAAGCAACCGCTTTACAAACAGCAGTTGCTGCCAAGTGTGTGTGTACGTGTTATTTAATAAAGGTGTAAACATAAATTCGTCACGGTGGAGAACTTCTACCTTAGAATGGATCCTACGCGAGGTGACTCGCGCTACAACCTCAACTATCCTATGAGCGGCATCGGCCTAAGTTTGGCCGATCAAGCCGACTTATATGGTGGTAATCCAGCGGCTGTTAGTGCGCTTGGCGGTCGTCCACCATCAGGCGGTCTCATACAACCGATGGGAGGTGGTGCCGGTGTGGGATTCAGTTCCCGTGCGAGCGGTCTCATGCCCAACAGTACACAGTGTCAATCGTTGGTTAGCGGTGCTGGCAACAGTACAGGTGGCCATTCAAGTCAACAGCGCGGCATCAAGCGTGCTGGTTCCGATTGTTATGAAGATCATCATCGTAGTAGTAGTGCTACGGGTATGTCAACACAATCGTTGCAAGGACTCGATTGTGTTGGCGGTAGCGCACAACAAAGTGCACAACAGCAGCAACAGCAACAACAACAACAGCAACAGAGTCAAGTGAGTGGCAATGTGCCGGATGTGGTGGACGACAGTTATACTGCGTTGCAAAACAAAAAGTCACCTCCTGCTAATGGCAAGAAGACAAAAGGGCGAGTCAAAATCAAAATGGAATATATTGATAATAAATTGCGTAGATATACGACATTTTCCAAACGCAAAACCGGCATAATGAAAAAGGTGAGTGTGACAAAAGTAAATTTAGAATAGATAAGTTACTTATAACCGGGGCAATATGATAAGTGACACCTGATTTGGTAGTATTTAATTTATACATTGTATATGACTAATATAAATGAACTTTTTGTTGGACGCTATAGAGAAACAGCTGTTTCTAACAGTAAGGGGTTAGGTGTAGTCAAAGATGTGAAAAAAATATAATTAAAAAATTTTTGTTTTTGGCAGTTAATTTTATTTTTTATTTTAAAAAAGTAAAAACATATCATCCCTAAATGAGGTTTCAACTTGACCTGACTGAAGTTTGAAAACAAAAAATTTAAAGTAATGGCTGTTTGTGTTAATTAATTTTCAATCGATACTCCTAGCGTTGACAACCAATAGTCCTTGGAGATTTATCTAAAACCAATCAGAACAAAAAAGTTTTATTGATAGAATAATAATGTAGTGTATGGCTGAACTCGGCTATAAGCGCGTAAGCGGTGTCTACGCCAATTAAGAAGAAGAAGTATGGCTGAAGTTTTGTTTTTTTAATTTACAAAATGGTGGCAGTGATGGCAAATAAAAATCCAAATAAAAAAAAACTCGGTCAGTACTATTTTTCATGCTTTCAAAAAGCAGTATAAATTTTATTGAAATCTACCAAGCGATTTTCGAGATGCGGTGGTAATTTGGTCCTTTTACACTCACCAGTTCAAAAACATAATTTTTAGACAAACGCTTTGGTACTTTTACATTTAATTTCCTTAAAGTAATACCCAACTGCTGCCATCTACGAGAGTATCATTCCAGAACTTTCCAGAAACTCTTTTCTAATTATCATATAAATCGAAAAGTATTTGTGGGACTTACTTAAAGTTTTCAAAGAATATTTCTAAGATATCTATTATAGTAAAAAATACAAAAATCGTTTGTTTAAAATTCTCACTACCCTTAACCTCTAAAAAAAAAGTTGAAAAATACTTACGTACATTACGAAATCACCGCACGATAAGCCAAATGCTTAAGTGGTTTTTATTTAGCTTAGTTAAGTCAAACTCTTTAAAGTTTATTAAACGCACAAATATACATGTGTTTATTTAGCTATATTCTTGTTAAGTGCTCCTCTAGTTTGTGTCTTACCATCCATATTATTGGGTACGTGTGTATCCGCTTTCTATCAGTAGGCGTCTTATCTCTAAATGCAGCAGATAGACAAAAAATAACACGCTTTAAGTTTCACGGCCTTTTCTAAGTGCATCACACGAAATAAATCAATAACAAAACTTCAAGCAGTACGTACAGATATTGATACACTAGCTACTGTGTGTGTGCTTAATACAAAATGCGTTGTGAAAATGTTAAAGATGTGCGGCTTTTAATTCGGCAAGATTGTGCAAACCATAAAAAATAAAGTGTTAACACTTTGGCACACGCTTACGCATTTGCATTTAGGCTATTTTACCTTTTATCTCCATCAGCAATCGAATTTGGAATTTATTGCGGTGGCTAGTTTGTTGTAGCTAGGCTTCTGCCTTTAAGCAATTCTTTAGTTTTGGATTTAATGGTTTATTACTTTGTTAGTTTTTTATTTTTATGGTAACTAAGAGTAATGTGTAGCAATATTCCTAAAGCAAAATAAATAAATAAAGTCTTATAAAAATGTTGCTTGAATTTATGTATGTCTTATCAGATACACGATTTTATTTTAGGCTAATGCTGGTCCAATTGGAATCTGATTCGAAATTTAGTCAAAATCAAATTTCAATTCGCATTGAAAAGTCTTAGCTTTAATAAATAGCACTTCAGTTGTTTATTTTGTTCCAATATACAAAAACTATTTTTTTTTAATTAAAACCAAAAATATCGTTAACTTCGGTTGCACCGAGCTATAAATAACAAAACAAGGTAAACGGCGATCTCTCCGATCTTTCTCGCTTCCTCGCTGCACGGAACTTAATCCTCGCCCCCACAAATCCACGGTGACTATATTCCCAAACTGGTCGAAGGAGTACAAACTTGACCTTAATATTGCAGTCGTTGACGTTAAAATTCCGATTGTCAATAGTCCTAAATTTTTAGGTGTGACTTTTGACTTTGCTTTTGACTTTGCTCTTTCACTTCTCATACGACCGCGATTATAGTCAAAGTACAGAGACGCAACAAAATCCTCAAGTCGCTACTCGGCAGCACTACAACTTACAAGGCCATCGGCCGGCCGGGCCTTAAGTACGCCGCACAAATTTGGTCGCCTGGATGCAGTGAAACGCATACGAAAAAGCTCCGAACTACGACTCGATGCCTCTTGATGTCTCCCGTCGACCACCTGCATAGTGAGGCCCGTACGCTTCCTAGGAGCATCAAGAAGTCATTCCTCAACTACGTCGACGACATTAAACAATACCCCGACCAGTCTTCGGACTAGCTCTGACCATTCACAGTGGATCCATTAACACCTTCACTGACTCCCTCGTTGTGAATGGCGTACTTAGAGTCAAAGCACCACCTTGAGTTGCTGTGGGAAACGCGAGTGACATTTCCGCAGCTTCGTTCTGGATATTGTAGCAGCTTAAATTCCTACTTATCCAGAATAGACCCCGACGTATCTAATATATGTCCAGGGTGCAATTAAACACGCATGACACTGGCCACATTTTTTAAAGCCCTGCTAACCCTACGAATCTGACACCCTTCTGCCTTTGGTCCGACTCCGTCGAAACAGCACGTTGCTTGGGCTTACGGTCTGGATGTCGTCGACGACAACTTATCTAATCCTTACCATCCTAACGGGATTAGGTACCCGTTACAACAACAACAACTCTTCACAAATACAAAAGATTCCTTACAAAGACTTTTTTCGGTGAGCTTGAATTTATTGGGAGATTTCAAGATTGGCATAGGCAATAACCCAACCCTAGTTTTGTAAAGACATATCGTGAAATGAAAGAGATTTCCAGAGAAGAACCTAACCTACGTCTTTCAGTTTATATGACAGTTAAAAACTACAGTGGTCCTTTATCGGCGGCTCCGACAAATAAGCTGATTCTTAGGTAGGAAGATAGGTTGTGTGCAAAATTTCAGATCGATATCTCTAAAACTGATGTAGATATACGGAATTTTATCCGGCCAAGGACTGTCAACTTGGCAACATTCCTCGAAATTACAACAGAAATGTTTTCTGCCGCTACAACAATAAAAATAAATAGCAAGTCCGTCTAAAATCGTTGCTGTAACATTCTACAACCCCCGTCGCCGACAGAAAAGAGTAAGATCGCCGGTTCAGGCAATTCTTCCTTAGACGGTTAGGAAATTTTTATTGGAAACATCGGCTTATTCCCACGAAGTTCAACGAACTTAGCTTACTTAGTCGAATAGCAACGTAGAAATAGTGCCATAGTCACACATTAACGGTATTTTCTTATAGTTTGCAATAAACGGGCACAGATTTGGACAAGAAAGTTGCCAAATATGCTTAATTTAGGACAAAGTTCTGTTGGTTAGTTAATAGAAATATGAAAAGAAAACAGCAAAAAACTGGAAAAATGCTTTGCATATAACACACACATATACACATACATGTATGCTATGTGTAATAGCGAGGTAAATAGCAACATCTGCCAGAGGTGGGTGGCTGTACCTCATGGTAGATAAGCAAAACTCTGCCAGCAGATGCTCGTCACTACCAAAATTGGGCAGTTTTTTTTTTTTTGAGTATTTTGCGTGGTCGCTGACAGAGTTTAGGGCGCGCGCAACGTTTAACCACGCAAGCGACCAGTGTCCACTGCAAGCTGTACGTTGTTGTTTTCTTTTAATATATTTTATACATTTTGTAGATTGCTCGTATATATTTTAAGTGCTAAATAATGCCAAAAAAGTGTACCAAACACAATATTCGCGCACATGATATCATCGTGCGGCGTTCGACCCGGTTCATGATGAGTGGTTGTGCTGCACAAGCCTGACTTCCATTAAGTTTCTTTTATTTTCCTCTTAAGCAACCACGCATGCGTGGGTTAAGTTTTGCTCATTTGACTACACAGTGACATGTTGTTGCCGTGTCATCATTCGCCATGTGTTGCTTGTATGTTTAATGTGTGTTACATAGCTATTATTGATATGAAATCTAAAACGTAGAAACGCAAGAATATTGAAATCTGCACGCCTACAATGCTTGCAGCGGCGCATAATTATACAATCAAAGTGTTTATTGGAAAATTTATTATTTTATTGTAAGCTTTTTTTTTATTATATTATACATGTTCTGTGGAATAGATAGATATTTTAGTAATTAAAAAAAAAAGTTAACTTAGGTTGCAACAAGAATAATACCCTACATAAATAAAAAAGTTTCCATGCAAGCACTTGATTACGTACGTTCAGTTTGTATGGCAGCTATGTATATGCTATAGTGATCCGATCAGAACAATTTCTTTGGAGATTGTAGTATTGTCTGAGATAATAACCCATGCCGAATTTCGTGAAGTTATCTCGTCAACTTAGAGAGTTTTCCATACAAGAACTTGGTTTTGATCGATCAGTTTGTATGGTAGCTATATGCTATGGTGGACCGATCTGAACAATTTCTACTGAGATTGCAGTATTGTCTCAGATAATAATCTATGCCGAATTTTGTGATGATAGCTCGTCAAATGAAAAAGCTCTTCATACAAGAACTTGATACCTTTCGTTTAGTTTGTATGGCAGCTATATGCTATAGTGTTCCGATGTGAACAATTTATTCCGAGATTGTAGCGTTGCCTTGCGCAATATTCTGTGCCAAATTGCGTGAAAATATCTCGTCAAATGAAACAGTTTTCCATATAAGCTCTTGATTTCGATCGTTCAGTTTGTATGGCAGCTATATGCTATAGTGATCCGATCTGAACAATTTCTTCGGAGATTATAGCGTTGTCTTAAACATTGTTCTTTGCCAAATTTCGTTGAGATATCTCGTCAACTAGAAGAGTTTTCTTTGCAAGCACTATATTTCGATCGTTCAGTTTGTATGGCAGCTATATGCTATAGTGGGCCGATATTGGCGATTCCAACAATAGAGCAGCTTCTGAGGGAAAAAAGGACGTGTGCAAAATTTGAATCCGATATTGCAAAAGCAGGGGTCTAATACGCATATATAAAGGCATACGGACGGATAGGCAGATCCATAGCGGAGATGGCTAAATCGACTCAGCTCTTTACGCTGATCATTTATATATACACAATATAGGGTCTCCGAAGTTTCCTACTGCCTGTTGCTAACTTCGTGTCACGCTTAATGGTACACACTGTTCAGGGTATATAAATTGCAGTTACATTCCCATATGTCCAAAAGTCTATTTCTGCAGTCGCAGCAAAGCGTTGCAAGAATTTCACAAAGCTGCACATATGCGCATAGCGCATGCCATTCTGTCGATTGTGTAGCATGCCATGGGGTTGCACTGTTGTGTCATTGTGGCTGCCACCATCAGAGCCACCGCCACCGCCATCAGTGGCTTGGCACACAGCTGCCACAGCACGATAAATGGCAGCCGAAACATGAATTCTACATAAACAAATACGAGCATGTGAATGCACTTTTTTCTCACATTGAACGCCAAACACTTCACAGACCACCCCACCCCCCACACATGCCCGCCCGGTCCCATATGAGTGCCAACACGCTTGCGCTCGGACAGGATCAAATGTGTGGAAAAATTGTCGCACGTGCGATGACCACAAATAGAACATGTAAAACAGTGGTAAAAATTAAAATACAAATAAAAGCAGCAATAACAACAACAACAACACTCGAGTCTGCGCCTCTTCCGCGCTTTCCCCAGCCGCCACGGACAGCCGCTTGTGGCAGCGCAATTGCGCGCATAATAACAATGCATTTGTAGAGGCCGGCCAATCGGTAAGCGAAAAGGATGCCGCCAAAAGGTGTTAAATTGAATTTACGAAGGATTGCAGCGGCTTGTCGCAGTTTGTCTGCCAAAGGTGGTTTCCGAAGGCTGCCTGCTTGCTACTTGTAAATCTGCGTAGTTTTGCACAGAAGTGCCAACACAACGCCGGCAACAAACACATCGGCATAAAATAACAACAACAACAGCTAGTTGCTACAACGAGCTTCACACGTCGGCATTACCACCGACAATGGCCTGCCCAGCAGCGCGCTCGTTTGTTCCGGGAGGAAGACACAGTTGTCTGTTTATATGTGCATGTTGTTGTTGTTGTTATTGCAGTGATTTCTCTTGTTGTTTTTGCTGTTGCTGCTGCTGCTGTAGTTTGATTGCGATTACGATGGCGTTCGATGCGGCGAGAGATCGGTTGGTTGGTTGGGCAGTGCGCGCGCGCGCACCTAAATTCAAGCGCTTACATCCGCGCGCTGATCGTCGCTTTCCGATAAAGCCCAAACATTGTGTCGCAAACACAAATAATCGCGTTCTAACAAATGATTTGGTCTCTGCGGAGCAAACAAACAAAAGCGTAAACGTAGATTTTACTCGAATGTTAAATGTATAACACGATTGTTGTTGCTGCGCGCGCACGGTGAAAGAACGTACCGACGATTGGGCAATTGGGCGTTCGGGCGCGCCACGATTGTTGTTATTGCTGCGTACAGTGAAGGAACATACCGACGATTGCGCGTTCGGGCGCGCCGTCATTTGGTCGCTTCGTCGTTCGCTCCGTTCGCGCGTTCAAACGAATTGTAAGTCAACGAAATGCGACAACGAGCCAACGCGGAGCCGCGCTTCGCCGCCTGTCCATTACGCGTACGAATCTCAACCGTATGTAGTGTAGTGGTTGCTTCTTCTCCTTCTTACCGCGCTTCGCTCCTGTGCTGCCTGCGCCGCTACTTTGTAATTTCCTTGAACTTGCTTTTACTTGAGCAGCTTCCTCAAGCGCTGCGCTCGTTTGCGCTGCTTATTAAATGCAAGCAGCTACAACGCACGCACACATACACACACATGTACAATGGCTCTCCAAGTTAATGTATGTGCCAGCGCCGCGGATCGCACTATGCGCGCGCCGTACTTCGCTGGTGCAGCCGTTGGCGGTGCGTGCATGCTGGAGCGCGGCGCTGCGCACACGTAGGACAGGAGCTGCCTTTGGCGCACCATAGGCCTGTCAAGTTAGTCAATGCTGAAGTTTGCATTGGAAATTCAATGTGACGCATGCTTAACTAACAACATACAAACATACTTTGCTTTTATGCTTCTTTCTGCTTAACTCCATATATTTAAGTACATACATACATTCATATGTATGTTTGCCAGTTTGTATGTGGATATAAATCTACCACGCGTCTAACGATTTAACATTGATTGTTGTGTGCCTGGGAATATTTAGATTGCCATACAAATACAACTTTAACTTCTGCCATACGCGCTGATTGCCTGCCAATGTGCGCTTGCTTGTTCTTGCCATTAAGCTTTGATTGCGCTTTGAGAAATTATCATTTGTATTGTAATGTTATTAGTTGTGTTGTTGTTCTTGTTGTTGTTATTGTTGTATTTTTATTGCTTAACTAGCTAGCTAATCGTACCAATTATCATTCTGCATGAATACCTGCTCGGCGCAGTTCATAAATAAGCCAAGCGCTTGAGTGACAGGTCGGTACAAATATTTTTACTTTGTTAGACAAGCGCGTTTGACAGTAAATATGATGGTTTACCATGTCGCATGTTGTTGTTATTATTATTTTTTGTTGCTTTTTTTGCAACTTTAGTTGGCATTATATATTTTTGTTTTGTATTGGTAATGAGTTCTTGAAATGTTGACACCTATCTATGGAGACATTTTACTTAGTGCCGTCACACCTTTTTTTGATTTGTCTCATAATGTGCTATAAATGTAACAGGTCAATTGAAAAGTCCACGGCTTGACATGCAGATGGCGCTACTAGAATTAAATCCATATGATTTTAGTTAGCCCTAACCCGCAAAAGGAGGATGGAGTCATGTGTAGAAGTTCACGCAAGTGAGGAAAGTTCTCTGAGCGAAATTCACTTGGGAGTGGCCAGAAACGATTATTTTACATATGGCTCAAGCAGCTCACGACTTCCGGTTTAGACCAAGTATCTTCTGGGTAGCCAAAAAACATACGTTTGAAATCGAGCTAAAATGAGAAGGCGAAACATTCCTCCCCAGGGTTTTGCGATGGCTTTGGGAACAGCCTCGGATGAGAGAGCCCCCTTTTGATGACGACCACTGCAAACCCATTAAGGATTTCGATTTAAGGACATGCACCTGGAATGTTCGGTCCCTTAATTAGAAAAGTTTCGCTCCCCAGCTGGTTGATGTCCTCGTAAAAGTTTAGGCTGACATCCCCACCGTCCAAGAAGTGCTATGTATGGGACAAGAACTGAGACGAGTAGGCTCTTGATGTATTTACTGCAGTGGTCATATAAAGGCTCGTAAATTCGGTGTGGGATTCGTGGTGGGATATAGACTGCGTCGCCGAGTCCTGGCATTCACCCCGGTGGATGAACGTCTAACCACAATCCGCATCAAAGCGAAGATTTTCAAAATATCGCCCACGACCCGAAGGAAGAGAAGGACGAAGTGGCCAAAGATATCTTCTACAATCGCTTTGAGCGCACCTATGAGAGCAGCGACTTTAAGGCCAAGGTGGGCAAAGAAGGTATCTTTGGCACAACGGTCGGTAAATTCAGCCTCCATAATGAAACATCCCCAAATGATCGGCTTCGCCGGGGCCCGAAATATGGTTATCTAGTACTAGATTTCGGCATAGAAAATTTCACTATAATCGGTGTATCACACTTAAAGGAAACTATGTTGAATGAAAAAAAAGCAAATTTTGCAAAAACAGCAGGGCAGGGACTTTTCAATTGACCTGTTAAGGCATCTTCCAAAAATCTTTCTATTCGGTTGTTCACCGAGTAATTTCGTATGATGACAACAGCTGATCTTATTTGCCTAAGAAAGACCGAAAACAACATTTTCGGCGCTCAAACAGAAGAGGTCAGAATTGGTCAATAGAATAGGTGTACAGAACCTATTTCCTTAAGTTTAAGACAATAATACATTTTGCTACTGAAACCATCTACCATAATATTAGCTCAGACACTATCTTTTAAGCTTACTATAAAGTCAAAATTTATAATATCTATCTTCATTCAATTCCAGGCATACGAACTGTCCACACTAACCGGCACCCAAGTGATGCTGTTAGTCGCCTCCGAGACTGGACACGTTTACACGTTCGCCACCCGCAAACTACAACCAATGATCACATCCGAGGCTGGTAAACAACTAATACAAACATGTCTCAACTCACCGGATCCGCCCAGTGTGGGTGGCGGTGATCAACGCATGTCAGCGACTGGCTTTGAAGAGACCGAATTAAGCTATAACATAGCGGACGAGGACTCAAAAGTAAGACAATTAATTTACGGTCATCATGGTCACGCTCATCTCAGTCATCCGCAAGCGCCTGCATCACACTACGGACTCGAGCAGAGTATAATGCAATCGCCATATAGCGGTGGTCAACCATCGCCACTGTCGCATGCGCAAGCATATGCTACACATGGCGGGCATGCGCATCATACGCACGTGCCACATGTGCCACATTCGACGCACTCGCATATGTCGCATACGCATGCGCAGCGATAGGTTAGTTAGACGTGTCTTTATGTGTGTGGGTGCCATGCCTGCCTACAAATTGATGGCCGTTACGAGGTCTACGTTAAGCGTTAGTACTATACATATAGCAAAAATACAGCGAAAGCATTACTAGCTTTTGCCGAGCTTTTAAGCATATGAAAGCTTTTGCCGAGCTTTCATGCTTGTGAAAGCTTTTGCTGAGCTTTCATGCTTGTGAAAGCTTTTGCTGAGCTTTCATGCTTGTTAAAGCTTTTGCTGAGCTTTCATGCCTATGAAAGCTTGTCACATATGCGCATGTGCTTTCGCGGCAGCTTTCCTGTGTGCGTAAAATTTGCCGCTTAGCGTTAGTTTATACATATTTTTGTGGCAATTTATATTGTCAGCTGTCAACTGTCAACTGTCAGTTGTCATGTCACTATTTTTATGAGTTAACTTAACACTTTTTCACTTCTTCAACGCGTGTACTTAAACAATGAAATCATTAGTTGAAATTCAGACATTCCAAACTGTGCCTTACATTTTAACTACCGTTATTTTGTTTGCATACGACAAAATAGTAGTTCATATTCGTAAGCTTTCTCCACTACAATTACACTTAGTTGTATGTAACGAATATAAACGAATATGAGCAATGATCTCGCCTTTAATTAGCACATAAATGCTCAATAATTTAATATGTTATGAACGGTAATATATATAATAATATATATTAAAGAAAAAAATACAAAAACAAAAACAAAAAACGTACGAATATACGAAACTAGTCATTTATGATGAGTTGACACGAAACTGCAAACGGTAACCAGACAAAATCCACAGACCAACCATTCTCGTACACACCCACTACCCACTCGTACATACATACATATCTACAATTCTGTTCGTAAATCTCAAGTAAGTTGAACTGTGCCATATTTTTACTGCAATTTCACGAAAAGAAAGCGAAACACATAAAACGAATGCTGAAACCCAAAAACAATCAAGTTTCAGCACGGACTGCATAAATGTAGTCAAGCGCGCTTTTAGGCGTATAGCCTTGCGTCATTGTCCCTTCGTCTTCGCTACGTGCAATCACAACAACGTGTATCCCAGTGCCATAAATTGGAGCTTACTCTACCCACTCTAGCAAACAATAGCAACAACAACACAACAGTTGTTGTAGCAAACGGACGAAAAGTGCAAAAAGCGCGCAAAGTGAGCAACTAGTGAATTGTTTTTTTTGTTTAATAATTATTTAAAGGAAAATCTTAAACTGAATTCAGTGCCATTTTTGAACCAACTCGAAGGCTTTAAGTTTTCAAACGGCTATTTGCAGAAAGTAGAAAAAGTAGCAAGCAAACAAAAGTGAAAATAAAAGAAAAATAAAAAAGAAAAATAAAAAAAAAAAATAACTAAAAAATATAATTTTTTAATTTCGAATAATTTGTGCAATAAACGATATACATACATATTTAATTACCAATTACGTGTAAATGAAATGATATAGTTATACATACATACATACAGATATGTGAATAATATGCAATTATGAGTTAAAATATTATTCTGCTGCAGAGTCTATGTAGTGTTGGCGCATGGCGGATATGAGATTGCGCGCGATCACGTGAATAATGTGTTTGTTTTCATATACATGTAGTATATAGTTATAGAATTTTGTAAGTAGTAAGTGTTTAGTTGTTGTAAGCATACATATATATACATATATACGTAAAAGAAATTATTAGACACAGTTGCTTATTATTGTTGTTAATGTAGATTTGCAAAATCGAAATGAAAAGACAGCATTTTAATGCTTCCGATGCGTGCGTGTAGTGGTTGAAGAGTTGGTTTGGCGGGCAAGCAAACGACAATGCGTGATAATTTCAAAAGAAATAACAAGTTCAGTTAATTATAATGTCAAAAATTATTTTGATAAAGTTGCTAGTTTAAAAAATATAAATTTTTAGCTCACTTTTACTAAATATAAAACAAAAAATAAAAAATAAAAAAAATATATAAAATGTTGAAAAAATTATTTTGACTAACTAACTAACTAATGTTTAGTTTCAATGTTGATTCAGATACTTAACTGAGACAAAATTTTTCTACAAGTTCTCAAAAAAATATGGAATTAAATTCTAACATTTTTACCAAATATTTTCTATAAGATTTTAATATACATATAAACATTTTTGTTTAAAAATTTAATTTCGATTAAAATATTTCTTGGAATCTGCTACGATATTTAATATTTTCTACATGATTTTATTAGAGATGTATATTAAATAAGTATTTATTAAAAATTTTAAATTTAAATAAAAAAAAAACATTCATAACATAAAAATCTAAATGTAAAACAAAAAAGAAAAAAATAAATTAAAAAAAATTAAAAAAAGTTAATTAAGAAAAAAATTTAAAAATTCATTTAGAAAAAAAATAATTTAAAAAACAATAAAAATATAGTAATATTAAAAATTTAAAAAAATAATTTAAAAAACAATAAAAATATAGTAATATTTAATAAAAATAAATTAATTAAAATAATTACTTAAAAATTACTCAAGTAAAAAACTTGAAAAAAAACTAAATTTATATATTTTATTTTAACTCTTTAAAAGAAAATCGCAAATACGTGTTATTAACCTAAAATGTTTAAACCAAAAATTTGAAAATTAACGTTTGCGCTAAAAATTTACTATATGTGACCTGGTCTACGAAAAGGGGGCTTAGGTGTCAAAAAAAAAAAAACAATTAATGAGATAACTGACGAAACGAGTTGTTTATTTTTAACAGCTTTTCCCAGAAAACTAGTTTTCGCACGTTAGCTCCCTTTTCGTAGACCAGGTCACATATAATGTTAGTTTTATTGCTATTAAACTAATAAAATATAAAAAACTAATTAACTGAAAGATATCACAAATAAAATCTGCAGGAAAATAAAAATAATTAAACTCAATAAATTTTAAAAAGTTTTTCACAAAATTTTTTATTTTTGCAAAATGACAATTTTTTTTTTTATAATATTGCAAAAATTTTTTTCTCCCTCAAAGAGCAACAAAAAATATTAGGAAACGGTTATATTAAAAAAAATAATGTATCTAAAGAAAAAAATTCAATTCTAGAATAATAGATTTTTTTTTAATTTTTTATTACATATTGAATTTTTTGTCAAATCAAAAAATAACAGTAATAAAATAAATTTGACATTCGTTTTTATCAAAATTTTTTAAAACAATTTTTGCTTGTCTGATATAGCGATTTTTCGTAAAAAAAAAAATTTCACAAAAATATTTTTTTTACAAAATTAATTTTTTTATTATAAAAATCTGTCCCTGCCTGATAGCATAATAAGAAATAATATAAAACAGAAATAATATAAAATTTACATACTTTACATACATATTTACATATCCATATCAAAAAACAAAAACCAAACTTTAAAGCAATGTTTATTTCAAAAAAAAATTATATAAAATTTTTTCTAAATCTTCTGCAATTAAATAAAAAAAAGTAAAATTCTATAAATTTTAAAAGTTTTCTAACAAAAATGTCGTAATTTTTTTTTGTGTAGTTTTTTTTTTCTATATATAGGGTGATTTTTTAAGAGCTTGATAACTTTTTAAAAAAAAAAAAAACGCATAAAATTTGCAAAATCTCATCGGTTCTTTATTTGAAACGTTAGATTGGTTCATGACATTTGCTTTTTGAAGATAATTTCATTTAAATGTTGACCGCGGCTGCGTCTTAGGTGGTCCATTCGGAAAGTCCAATTTTGGGCAACTTTTTCGAGCATTTCGGCCGGAATAGCCCGAATTTCTTCGGAAATGTTGTCTTCCAAAGCTGGAATAGTTGCTGGCTTATTTCTGTAGACTTCAGACTTGACGTAGCCCCACAAAAAATAGTCTAAAGGCGTTAAATCGCATGATCTTGGTGGCCAACTTACGGGTCCATTTCTTGAGATGAATTGTTGTCCGAAGTTTTCCCTCAAAATGGCCATAGAATCGCGAGCTGTGTGGCATGTAGCGCCATCTTGTTGAAACCACATGTCAACCAAGTTCAGTTCTTCCATTTTTGGCAACAAAAAGGTTGTTAGCATCGAACGATAGCGATCGCCATTCACCGTAACGTTGCGTCCAACAGCATCTTTGAAAAAATACGGTCCAATGATTCCACCAGCGTACAAACCACACCAAACAGTGCATTTTTCGGGATGCATGGGCAGTTCTTGAACGGCTTCTGGTTGCTCTTCACCCCAAATGCGGCAATTTTGCTTATTTACGTAGCCATTCAACCAGAAATGAGCCTCATCGCTGAACAAAATTAAAGCGCGAAACACATTTCGAACCGAACACTGATTTTGGTAATAAAATTCAATGATTTGCAAGCGTTGCTCGTTAGTAAGTCTATTCATGATGAAATGTCAAAGCATACTGAGCATCTTTCTCTTTGACACCATGTCTGAAATCCCACGTGATCTGTCAAATACTAATGCATGAAAATCCTAACCTCAAAAAAATCACCCGTTATATGTATGTATATGTGACCTGGTCTACGAAAAGGGAGCTAACGTGCGAAAACTAGTTTTCTGGGAAACTAAAAAGTGAAAATTGATTTTTTGACACCTAAGCCCCATTTCCGTAGACCAGGTCACATATACAAATTTTTTCCACAAAAAATTACAAATTAAAGGTATTAAAAAAAAAAATAGAAAAAAATGGGTAAATTTAACAATTTTTGCTTATAACAGATTTATTTATCAAAATTCTGTTCAAACAATATTCTTTAGTCTGACTAACTTGTAGTTATAAAAAAAAAATAAAATTCAATAAATTTAAAAATTGTTGACAAGAAAAAAAATTGGCAATAATTTCACAAAACTATTTTTTTTACAAAATTAATTTTTTTATAAAATTAAATTTTTTATAAAATTCAGTAAGTTTAAAAATTTTTGCCAACAAAAATGTACAATAATTTCACAACAAAAATATTTTTTTTTTATAAAATTACATTTATTTATAAAATTAAAAATATCTTTTTCCTCCTGATCGGACAATCAAAAATAATGTCAAAGAGAAATAATATAATAAACATGCAAAAAAATAATCAATCTTCAAAATAAAAGAAGTTTTGAAATTAATATTTTAATTTAATTAATTAATATTTTTGTTAAAATATTTTTTTTTTTACAAAATTCGTTGTACAGACACTGAAAATAATATAAAAATTTAAATGATATAACTTACTTAAAAAACCTTCTAAAAAAAATCAAAATTTACATAAAAAAAATAAAATTTTAAATTATAATTTAATGAAATGTTTGAAATTTTCACCAATTTTCCTCTCAGTTGATAAAAAATTAATATAAAAATGGAAACTATATAACCAACTTATCAAAACCCTAACTACGCAAAATTACTTAAAAAAATCACAATTTCCAATAATATTAAAAAGCAAAATTTTCAAAAGTAATAATTTATAGTAAATGTGCGAAAGTTTTTTCCAATGCCACCAACCAATTTTAAGCAAAAAATATGAAATTACTTAAAATTCAAACTCTTCAACCATTACACGCCATTCAAGAAAAACGCTATATATAATTTTCTAGAATTTTTATGCTTAGCACGTTTGATGTAGAAATTTTTAGTTTTATTTATCATTTAGCTAGTTCTTTTATATTTACAAAAACATACACATATATACATACGATTATTTATTTCTGTCGAACAGAAATTAAAAAAAACGTAGTAAAATACAATACTTTATATGTATTAATTAGTAACAAAAAAAAAAACAAAAACAAAAACAATTATTTTTAAGCTTAGCAAATGCACTATGAAATTAATCAAACGGCTCCCGAACTATTTTTTAAATAATATATAAACAAACAACATTAAAAGTCAGAGATCAAATAACCGCTGTAATTATTAAACAACAACAAAACAAAAAAAAAATATTAATAATAAATACAAAACTATTGTAATTTTAGTGAATTTTGTAATGATTACAAAGATAACTGTTTGCTTTATTTGTTGAAAAAGTGTGCTTGTGTGCGAAAAACGGTTGCGACCGAACCATAATTAATTTGAAATTAGGCAGTAATTAAAAAAAAATTTAAACATAGTTGCTACAATTTCTATTTGCTGTGTGCTCAGCTTAAACTTGTCTGAGAAAATCGTGAATTGCAATGAGACAATTGAAATTGAACTCTCTTCTCATCACCTTTATATTTTTTTAAGCTGCTTATTAGGGGTATTCGACGGTTTTCAAACCACTCTTGGTTTCTGTTAGCCTTATGTGCCATATTTTTTAAATTTTTTTAAATATGTTTGTACAGTTCTCTGAGCTTTTGTAGTATGCTTAAGGTTATTCTACAAAAGTTAGATCAATATTAAAGCTTTTTTTTAGGTTGGTTTGGTTAAGTTAGATGACTGATTCCTCAAAACGGCGATGATTCATACTTTAACTGCTATTTACAGTCCTTTGAGAGGCAAGAAAAAGCTCTTGTAGTTGTCTATGAAGTCTCAACAAAGTGCCTTGAGTTTATTACAAATCTACTTGAGAGCTTTATTTCTACTTCCGCTATTTAATCTGGTTGACTAAAAGTACGAGATCCGCTGTATTTTGGACTTTAACTGGTAAAGGATTCCTCATTCATTCGAGTAGAAAGTGTTGATATGATTCTATCTCTTCTACTTCAGTGCCCAGTTAGAACTTCTATAACTATTGAACTGTGAACTTTGCTGAGAGCGAGGAGCTTACTAAATCTCTTACGGATTAGTCAGGGCCAAGAGGATCTATTTTACTAATCAGAGCTCGTTTTTTTTCATTTTCCTTTGCCATTAGTGTTTTTGCTTTTGTTGTAGCGACAGAAAACATTTCAAGTTATTTCGAGGCATGGTACTGAGTTGACAGTCCTTGGACGGATAGAAATCCGGTTACATAGACCCGACTATCGTGAGAACTTTATTGCCATTTAAGGTTTCTTGAATTATCTGCTTCAAACAAGGAACGAATTAGAACAGTTTCTTTGAGTATTTTATGATTGATGGTTCTTCAGGTTCTTGATTGATTGCTTCAATTTTTTCGTTAACTTACTTCTGCAGGTAGTTTTTGAGTGTTCGTACGCAATTATATTTGAGCTTAAGATTTATCTCTTTGCATTGCTATTTCTATGCGATTCTTGAGATCAATTCTGAAGCGTTCCACATAGACCACTATATTTAACGATGTATGTAAATGCTTCTCATACATAATTAGTGGCTGTTTCAAAGGTCTATAACTCCGTAAATATGCCAATAAAGAATAATAAGTTTCAAAGGTCTTTTCAACAGAGTATTGAAACACATAAATTGCCTCAGAATGTTGACTTACCTGGTTCGCTTTGTTGTAATGTCTGAAAATTGTCATACTTGTGGATTAGAGCTTCTTTACTACTTACTTTTTGAAAGAAAATATTTAAGAATAAAAACGAATAGCGTAACTGCTCATAATCCGCTTCTAGAACTATAAAAGTTGGTGACTATTGTAAGCATTACACTTTTTTTCTTCGAACGGCATAAACCTAACCTAGCAACTGCACAAAGACAACTTATAGAATTTCATATGTAGACAGCAAAGTTAGCAAAAGTTGATTTTCTAAGTTCTGTGTGTATATTAAATTTGTCATGCTTACTATATATATCATATGTCATCATGACGAGCTGAGCCGATTTAGCCATGTCCGCCAATCTATTTATACATACACGCACCAGTCCCTCCGTTTTTGAGTTAACGATCTGAAATTTTGCACTCGTTTTTTTCGCTCCAAGATGCTGCTTATTTCTCAGAATCGCCGATATCGAAGCACTATAGCATATAGCTGTCATACAAACTGAACGATCGGATTCAAGTTCTTGTATGGAAAACTTTTTAATTTTACGAGATATCTTCAAGAAATTTGGCAAGAATTATTGCCTAATGCAGTAATGCAATTTCCGAAGAAATGGTTCAGATCGGCTCATTATAGCATATAGCTGTTATACAAACTGGCTGATTAAAATCAAGTTCTTGTATGAAGAACTTTTCTATTTGACAAGATATCTTGACGAAATTTGACGTGGATTGTTGTCCAAAGCAACACTACAATCTCCGAAGAAATTGTTCAGATCGCACCACTATAGTATATAGCTGTCATACAAACTGACCCATCCAAATGAAGCTCTTGTATGAAGAACTTTTTTATTTGACAAGGTATCTTTACGAAATTTGGCATATATTGCTGTTTAAGGCAACACTACAATCTCCGAATAAATTTTTCATATCGGACCACTATAGCATATAGCTGCCATACAAACTGACTTACAGCTATAAGAAATACACCTGTGAAAGGCAGTTTTTTCTTGTTATTATTTGACTAATAGCAGTGGATTCATTCATTTTAAGGCAGAAGCGCTGACTTGATTACTCATACATACACCTATATGTAAATTGTTTTTTTTTTTTTAGTGTTTACATATATTTTTTGAGTCAATATGCGTATTAAAATGCATATTGCGTTGTCGCTTCCGCTGCTCGTAAAACTACCGCTGTTGAGCCTACACAAATTACAAAAACACAAATGTATAATATGAAAAATATATTAATCATATTCATATTTACTGTATACAATATATATAGTAGGTATTTAGCTAGAAAATTATCGCGCTTGTAACGGCTTGGAGCTAAAGCGCAGCTTCGCAATCAATCAAGCGTTTTGATTTATACCGAGAAATTTCTTCGCTAATTATTATGAAATTTATAGGCAATTCACGCGCCTGCTACTTATTTTCTAACGCGCCACATTCACTGAACTGCGCCAAGCTTTTCCGCACTCTCGCCACATGCCGCCAAACACATTTTTATTGATTCGCGCGCAATACGAATAATGTCAATGTCAGTGGCAGTGGCAGCGCTGTGACATTAAAGCGTGGGACACAATGACGTGTGCCACATGCCGCCCAAAAGTTTGCATACTACTTACCACACAGTTAGGCGAACGCGCACACATGTGTGTGTTTATATATACTCACGCTTGTTTAAATTGTAGGCAGCTGAGCGCATGCGCGCAAACGACTTTGCCGATAGCACGAAGCAAATTACAAAAAGTGTTTAAAAAATCACAAAAAAATTTACAAAAAATATCACAAAAAAAATAATAATAATATTAAAAAATCAGAGCAACGCGCTGGCTAAAGCTAAAAGCAAAACCTCAGTTTTCCACTTTACAAAGAGCTTGAAGCTTGTTAAGCGTAATCGCCAGCTTGGATAGTAGGTGTTACTTTTTAATTTATTTACAAGCGATTTTGTTTTTCCTATGCAAAATAGCGACGGTGTCAGCGGCCGGCGCGCTTGCTGCGCGCGTCGCTAAGTGATCTTCATTATGAGCAACAACAAGTTCGGCGACGGCGATGGCGTCCGCGTCAGCGTTCATTATCAGCACTACCTACCTATTGCGCGCGCTTGCGCTTGACTTCTACGCCACTTTGTAAACAATAGCTGTTTGAATAAATAATAAAAAAAATACAAAAATATATTTCTTAGCTTTAATTTTTATTAATTTTTTATTGAATGCATATATTTAGAAACGCGGCTTGTTGGCTTGCCGCTTTAGTAGACCAAATTTGGTCGGCGTTGTGCGCTGTAGGTAATTTCACATAAACATGTGCGCCTAGCGAATGCATAGCTATTGCATGTGTATGTGTGTGTGTGTGTCGCGATGGCAGCGCCTGCTCAAGCGCGCGCGTTCGTATGAATGAAGTATCGCGTGAGCGCGCGTTTGAATTTGTCAATGAGTTGGTAAGCGTTCGTGTCAGTGTATATCCGCTATGCACATACGCGCTCATGTGTGTGGGCTAGTAATTTTTTGCTTTGACTGTGTATGTGTGGTGTGTGTGTGCGTTTTCGTGTTGGTGAATGGGTTAGTGATTCCAATGATGCCGCCAACTCGCTGCACAGCTCGCTGTCAAGGTTAAACGCTGAACCGCGCGCGCACCGGTACGCTGTTTCTGGTAGTGGGTTGCGCGTTTTTTAATATTTATTTCTGTTTTTTTTTGTTTTTTTTTTTTAATAAAATACGAACATATAGCGCTTTTAATTGTTATACTTAATTTCTGTATATAATTGTTGTATTTTTGTATTTCCACTCATTTGCGTCCCTTAGCATCTACTTACAAGCGCGCGCTTGTCTATTTTATTGACTTTTTCTTTGCGCGGGTGTGTGATTACATATTCGTATGGTTTTTTTCTGCTGTGTGCGCGCTGTTTTACAGATGTACATATGTAGATGTGTGTGCTGCTGCGCTCTTACCGTGACTACCATATATGGTTTGGTTCTTTCATGATTTTTCGGCTGCCGCATGGCGTCTTATTAATACTAGTTGTCGTCAATTTAGCAATTCTAAGCGGACAAGCAATGTCTTTAGTTGCATTCAATATTCAACTGCGTACACATATATACATACATACATATGTTTGTGGATGTGTATGTGCCATTGCATCGGTAATTCAATTTGCAGAGTATACATTTAAATAAATTTTTGTTGATTGAAATATTACATTTTAAATTTTTTTAAAAAATATCTTTATTTTTATTATTTTTTTCTAAAATATTATATATAATATTTTATTATTTTTTTTTTGTATTTTTTTTTTTTTTTTAGGATTTCTCTGTTTATTATTTTAATTTTTATTGTTTTTATCTAATTTTTTTATTATAATTCTGTTTGCTACAAATAAAATATTTTTATGTTTTAATTAATTTATTATGTTTCAGTACATATTTTTTATTTTAATTATTTTAATTTAATTTTTTATTTTTTTTTATACTACTTTTTTTTACTTTTTTTATTATTTTTTTTATTACAAATATTTATTAACTATATTTCTCAAAAAATAATATATTAAATATTTTTGGAGATTTTTTAGTATTTTTTGTTTTTTATTTTGAACCTTTTTAGTACCTTTATTTATTTTTGTTAATTAAAATTTTTTACTACAAGTATTTTTATTAACTATATCTTTTTATAATTTTATTAATCGTTTATTTTTTATTTATATTTTTATTTTTTTATATATGTATGTATTTTTTATTTTTTATTTTCATTGCTTTTGCTCTTTATTTTCACTGTTTTTAGTACTTTTATTAATTTTTGTTAATTTAAATTTTAAGTTTTTAAATTTTTTTCTACAAATATTTTTATTAATTATATAATTTTTTTAACATTAATATTTCTTTATCTTGTTTTTTTATCTTTAGTCTTCATTTTCATTATTTTTATAATTTTTTTTTTAATTTTTTTTATTGTAAAGTTTGTTTACTACAACTAATTTTTTAATTTTTTTTTAGTTTTTTAAATATTTTTTCTTTTTTCACAACTTTTGTTAATTATATTAAATTTTTTTGTTTTAAAATTTTTTAGTACAAATTTTATTATGATTATTATGGTTTGATTTTTTTTAAGTTTAATTTTTTTTTAATTTTTATTTTTTGTTCGTACTGTGTTTTCATATTATTTTTCTTCGAAATTATTTTTTTTATGTATACATTTTTTATATTTAAAAAAAAAATTTTATGTCCCTGATTATAGTATAATTTTTATTAAACCAAATTTTTATTTAATTATGGCTTTAATTTTTATTCGAAATTATTATTTTTTATTTATAAATTTTTTTATTGCTATATTTTTTTCAATTTTTTTTATAACCCTGCTTATATAATTTTTACAAAACAAAAGTTTTTTTTAATTATGTTTATATTCCTTTTTTCATTAACTTTTTTTTGTTGCTATTGTTTTTATATTTTTTTCGAAACTATTATTTTTTATTTAAATTTATTTTGTTGTTAAAATTTTTGTATATGGAATTATTTTGTTTTTAATTTAGTTTTTTTTTATTGTTTATGTAATATTTTTATTCGGTATTATTTCTATTATTATTTTCTCTAATTGTGGCTTGAGTCTTTTTTTTTTACTTTTTATTCGGAACATTTTTATTAATTTAGTTTTTTGTTGTTGTTATAATTTTTATTTTTTATGCGAAATAATTTTTTATTATTTTGTTTTATATTTTTTTTTTATTTGGTATTATTTTGATTTTTATTTAGTGTTTTTTTATTGTTTTTATAATTTTCTTCTTCAAAACAATGTTTTTATTAATTAAGTTTTTTGTTTCTATAAATTTTTATTTATAATATTTTTATTTAATATTTTTTGTTGTTTTAACTTTTATATATTTTTATTATCAGTTTTTCTTTTAATTTTATTAAAATTTTACGCTTACATTTTATTATTTATTCTTATTAGTTATTTATTCAATTAAAAGTTTTTTTGTGTATTTTAAATTAATTTTTTATTTTACTCTTTTACTTTTTATAATTTTTTTCATTTTCTTTTCAAAATTTTTTGTTATTTTTTTTATTTTTTTTTATTTCTTTTTTTTTATTTTGTTCTCTAATTTTTCTCTATTACTTCATAAATTCATTTTTATTTTTGAAAATTAAAAATTTGCTCCCAAAAAATATCAACTGTCAACAACTGGCGCGCAGTAGCAATAAACGTTTTCCATAAGCTCGTAAATGTATGTATGTATATATTATATAGTGTGCGTGTGAGTGTAATATATGCCGCTACAATTTGAAGTCAACCGCCATTTGTTTTATCTAAGCGCGGAAGCATTGAACTTCCACCGCGCAGCTGCAGCTAATTCGCATGACGTCGTACACACATACACATACACACATTCAATAAATATATGCGCATTTGTATGGCTATGGATTGCGCATCTAAATTTCCGGCGCACGCCCTACAACCAACCTTCAGCTGACCGCCTTCACATGCGCGCCCTTTTCATACAAACAGCAGTAGCAGCAGCAGCGCGACTTGCATTGCGTATCATGCGCCGACGCGCCCCCGCGCCTTGTGGCATTTCATTGCTTTTTCGTTAATTTCGTACGTTTTTTAATGTATGTATAAGGCCTCCCGACTATTTGGTGACCACGTGCGCTTTTACATTGGCAGCATTCGTAAATTTAATTGCGTGGCAGTTAGCGAACGCGATGACGGCGGCGGCGTTGGCGGCAGCATCCAAAGCATTTGAAAAACAACGGCACGCGTTTGCTGGCCGCCGCCACCACCACCGAGAAGCATTATCCTTTGACTAGGCGTATGATTTTTCGACCACTACGGCAGCTACGTGCCTTTATGCTATTGTTGTTATTGTTGCTTTAAGTTGTTGTTGTTGTTGTTGTAGCTGCTGTTGATACTGTTGACTCATCTGCCTGCCAGCGCGCGGCAGTTAGCCAGTCAGCGCTGCGCAATTGTTGCTTATTGCGTCAATGCCGCCAACAACGAATATTCGAAATGCATTTACTCAGCCACGACAAGAATCTTAGAAAGCATTCCGCATTGTATTCACCTTTGTGCAGTTTTGCGGGCGCGTACCACAGAAATATTTCGTTACTTCGTTACGTTTGTGCATATAGCGGCATGGGCGGCGCACGGGTGCGCGCATGCGGTAGCACAACGCGTTGCGCGTTGACTGCTCGTCTCCTTACTTTGCGCTTTGTTATGCGTCGCGCTTCAAAGGTAACGCGCGCGTGCACACATACCAACATACGCGCGCATATGCGCATGTGTGTGTCACCCGTCGTGGTGGTTCAGCTCAACTTATGCCCTCTTAATTTCAATAGTCAACCTCATCCTCTACTTAGTTGCATGTTGCGCCCACTGTTGCCACTCCTCTTCTTCTTCTTATGCTTGCTTAGCCACACATTTCCCTACGTCCAGCGTCCAGCTGCAGTGCTTGCTCGCAATACTGATAATATCGTCGCCTAAGCGTACTATTTTTGTAATCCAATTGATTGTTTAGTAGTCGCTTCTGGAATTCGGCATTTTTTCTAAAGCGCTGCTACCACGGCAGATATGAGCGCAACTCTCACAACACATTACTAGTCGTGTGTATGTGGGTTTTGTTGTTGCTTCTGGCAAATCCATTGTAGGCTTGCTTGGCAGCGGCTTAACGGCGGTGGCGTCTCTTAAATACGCCTTGCGGATTCTGCAAAAGAAAACGACAATCGGTAAGCTTTGTCTTGCGTAAATATTTGAAAGAATAATGAAAAGATTGTTACAGCGGAGGAGGTAGAATCTTATGCGAATAAGCATCTTTCCATTGCACTGTGTGTTGTTATGTAATTTTATCGTAAACTTTTTAGTAACAAAATCAAAATTTTGAACATCTGAAAATATGATTTTCTCTCTCTTGATTTTCGTTGAGGTTAAATACGATTTTACCGTTATATTTTCTTGCAAACCTGCTCCTTCTCACTGCTTCGAAACTAACGATGGAAAAAGAAAAAATAAATACATAAGGAAAATTAAAATTGTTATTGGCAACGAGAGGATTTCAATTCTAATGCTGCTCATGTATCTATATTTTCCCTTTTCCTACGCTTAGCTTCAAAGCTTTCTCCTTTTTGTTACTAAAAAAATCCCTCTTCAATGCTTTACTGGCACATATGTTTTTGTTACTATCAGTTCTCTGAACTCCTAAGGACTAGAAAATTAATAGTAGGTTTTTAGGACCTGAGCTAGTTGTTGTTGGTATTGTAAAGGTTATCTAATCCCCGTTAGGACGGTAAGGTTCAGACAAGTTGTCATCGAATTCGACAGTAGGTCCAGGAAACGTGCAGTTTCGTCGGGGTCGGACCACAGGGAGAGGAATGTCAGATGTGTAGGGTTAGCTGGGCATGCAAAAAGGTGGTTAGTGTCATGCGGCGTCCTGAGCTAGTTCTATTCTGTGGCTTATTCAAATATTTATCTTGCCGCACTAAAGAAACACATGTTTTGTGTCAAAATTTGGACTCTAAATGGTGCATATTTATTAACCTCTCTCATTTTCTCTTAATTTTACGAGTTGAAAAAGTTAAATCTTCTTTTTATTGCTTATATTTTCGAAAAAATGTTTTCTCGAAAGCGATATAGCGAATAAGATCCTACCCTGAGCAACGCTCTGAACGATTTTTGGATTGTAATTTTATAATAGCTTCCTCTTTTGAACTCAATATACTCCTATATATATTTTACTGTTTGAACATTGTTGTTTCGAGAAAGTTTCTGGTATTTACTCGTCATACCTTAATGAGTATGGTAAAGGTAGATCCTATATCAGTGGGGGTATATACAAAGCGCTGGAGTGTTTTCAAATAGACGTTAAGCGCTATACTATTTATTTCCCTTCAAATGCGGTTTTCAACAAAGTAAATTCCTTTGAGGTTTATAATTTCAAAAAAGTGATCATAGATTGAGATGCCGGGCATCGTTTTTCTTCGTTCTTATTAGACAATGTGACAAGATGTCCGCGTGGCCGAAAATACCTGATTCTCCAAGCACGAGCTCGCTTCCAACTACTTGAAAAAAGTCTCAGTAGTTCCACTAATGCCCATAGTTGTCTCAATCTCACGATACGAGTATGTCACACGATTATCTTTCAATATAAGTTTGCTCATAGCATCAATAGTAGAACAACAACTGATTTTGTGCGACCTTCCCGACAATCGACTGGAAGTGACCTACGACCTCGATTGAATTCACTATACCATCGATAAACACTGATCTTTGATGGAGTTTCATTGCCCGAAATTTAATTAAGTTCATCTATATACTCTTGATGAGTTAATCCGCGGCGAAAGTCGTAAAAAATAATCGTGCGATAATGTTCGACACAATTTTTTGGTTGAGTAGAATATTTTAAGTTACCGTTAGCAACACAAATAGCGCTCGTATGTCAAAACGTTCTGAGTATGCATGTCAACAAAAATGTCAAACTTTACGATACAACTTTGAGTGTTGCCACATCCCGAAATCGGAAAGCACATAATTTAGTAGGGAATATTCTTGGCTCTTACTCTACAAAATGGTTTCTTAAAATCCTTTGAAGTTGATAGGTTCAGAAAAGTGATCATTGCGTTGCGGGTATGGATATTTTGTTTCTTAATAGTTTTACCCATTTTAGTTACTTACAAGCCTTACAATCTGTCTGGGTGGCTGAAATTGTCTGATCTATCGTCGTATTTATATCATCGTCGGAGAGCTAACCTTGTTATGGAAAATGTTTCATTTTCTATAAATTTGTTGTAATTGAAAATATGCTGATTTTTGCTAAAGATTACATTATTTACTCAATACTTTTGCGTGTTGTCATAGAAGTTTTACATATGTTATCCGGTAGTAGACACCCTCTAATATATAATCATATATGTATAATATATATCATCAATCTACTCGTTTGACATATATATTTTTTCATATTCTGATTTGTTTCGGGTATGCAGAAAAACTAATTTTTTTTGGACAATTACCACTTTTTGGCTGTGTACGCTATCTCACTTGATGTTCTTTTGTAGTTCGTTTGCGCCAAAATATTTTTAATGATTTAACTAACCAATTGAGATGTAGCATTCCTACTAGCGGGTTGCAAATAAACGAAATTTGTATAATTTAAAATTTTTGTCGTAAATTTTTGTCCCAAGTAAGCTTTAGAATTCCTGTAAGCAAGAAAGAGAAAAACTATTCATTTGACAATTACTACCTTTCGGGGTGTACGCTACCTCTCTTAATGTTCTTTTGTAATTCGTTTGCGCCAAAATATTCTTAATGGTATATCTGACCAGGTGAGCTATAGCATTACTCCAAGCAAGTTGGAAAAAAATGAAAGTTTTACAAATTAAAATTTTTGTCGCTTTTTAAGTGCCGCAAAGCACACTGTGCATTGCTTGTTTTTTGCCTTGTGCATACCTTTTCGGCCAACAAATGCATAAATGAACAGTATTTATGCAATTTTGGTTTAAATCTAATTGAACCGAGCCGCAGTGCAACTCTGTGCCGACTCGCAATCATTATAGAACAATAATGAGAGCTTTCCACAGCCATTAAACGGGCAACACAAAGGACACACACGCCAGACGCAAAGCAAACAAACGAATGAATTTCGGCAAGAGTCTGTGCGTTGTGTGTATTTGTAATGCGAAAAGTAGTTACAAGCGTTGGTTTGTTTTTTTCTTTTTTGATATTTCTTGCATTGCCTAAACTAATAGGGCATGCGCAGGCGCCTGTTGTCAGCGTTTTTCTTTACCATTGTACTATTCTCACATTATCATATTCATGTTTTCTTTATTGTTTTATTAGTGCGTCTAGATGCATTGTCGCATATGATTGTGATTGCAAGTGGATATATGTAGATGTATGCATGTATGTATGTGCTCCCTGTATGCAACGCGCTGTCTGCTGAAATGACTCTACTTGCGGCTGCGCCAACTTATATGCGGCCTTATGCGGGCCTCAGCTAACAACTCATAAAACATATTGTGCTTATATTGAATTTCGTTGTTGTTCTTGTTGTTGTTGATGTGTGTATGCGCAGTTATGATTATGTAGACACATGTTCCGCGCCAATTTTGCATACAATTTTGACTGGGTCCACAACAAATGCACATAACCACAGCAACTAAATCAAAAAATTAATAAAAATGATGACTTACAGTTAAATCAAAAACAAAGGTACTAGCAACAACAACAACAAGAGCAACGTAATACAAAAACTCATAGTTCTTCCTTGGCGCTGATTGCCATTAAGATGTCAAGACGACGACGTCGACGACGACAAACGACGGACGACCTTTTCGCTGCCGTTGATGGCGCCGCATCAGCAATTCATTTCTTGGCGGTCTGCAATTATTTGTGAATTAACGTATATTACACTTTACACTGGCTGGCTTAGCTGACATTCGGCCTCACAGTCATCACTGCGCGATTGACTGAGTGACTGAGTGGTTATTGTGGCAAGCTGGCAGCGGCAGCAGCAACCACACACACACACATGCGCCCACTTCCAATTTCATATGTAGATGGCTCAATATTTATTGTGCTACTCATTATGCTCGTTGTTGTTGCTGGTGTTGTTGGTTTCGCCCTGGTGTTTATTGTTGAGTTATTGCTGCGCCGCGTCCAGAGGAGGAGTTTGCTCAAAACGATACCTTTGCACATTGCAAATCAAATTGTTTGTTTCTCCACCAACTAAATGCGCGGTGAATTACAACCGTTTAAACAAATATACATACGTATATACGCCTGTGGTCGATAAAATAGTTGCAATCGGATTTCGTACGCATTTTTTGAGGCTGATTAGAATTTAGCATTATTATTTTGCATGGATATATCCGTATTTTTGAAACCAAATGTCGCCGAGATCACGAGTTTCCATTTCAAGCATCAAATAGTCAGTTATCATGGCGGATAACGGTCGCCATTGATGGTCGTGTGCTCACCGACATCATTTTTTAAGAAAAATGTTTTTTTTCTCTGGATTAAATGGCAGCTCTTCAATCTTTTCAGGTTGCTCTTCGCCCCAAATGCGCAAATTTTGCTTGTTGACATAACCATTGAGCCAGAAATGGACCTCATCGCTGAACAAAATTTCGTTCGAAAGCGTCGAATCTTCTCGGAACTTTTCAAGAGCCCATAAAGCGAAGCGATGTCGCTTGGGAAGGTCGAGCGGATTCAGTATACTTTCAATTTAAGATTTCGGCGTAAAATGCGCCAAGTCGTTCCATACGTCAGTCCGAGTTGCTGCGCACGGCGCCGAATCGACTCTACACGGTCTTCCGCGGAGCGCTCGCATAACACGCAAATAGTATTCCTTGTTGACAGTTTGGCTGGTCGGATGGAATTTAGAGTGCACCACACCTCAATAATTAAAGAAAACTGTTAACATAATATTGATTTTTGATCTGCTTTGAAGTGATTTTTTCGGCTTAGGCGCACCTTTGCCAAGATATTCGGCCGATTGGTCGGCTGTTTCCGGGTCGTAATCAAACCTAGCTTCTCTATTGAAATATTTCATATATATTTAAAAATATTTGACTATTCAACTTCTCATCTTAAAACATTTGAGCTCATTCTTTGCTTTTGCTCTCTTATTCAATATTAAAATCTAATAACTTATGTAAGAGTTTTATGAAAATACAGTTATATATCTTTTATCCTCCAACTCACTTCTTTGATGTTCAAACGTTATTTCTTACTGAATTGAAATTGGAAGACGTTTTCCAAATATAAAGGTAATACTGAGGAACCTCAGTGAATTATATTTAAAAAAGGGATTTTTTGAGAATATCGATCTGAAACTGACTGGAGAACTATTTCATTTTCATTTGACAAGAAACGGTTTTTTCGAGAGCGTCGATCATATCCACCCGTCTAGTGCTATTGAAGGCATTTCGGGCATCTAAAGTCGCCAGCAACGCTATTCTTTTGTCCATCTCCGCTGTGCGGCTTCTACATTTTCAATGACGCATTTTAAAAACCGTATTGTCTAGGGGAGAGTCCTCCAACTTCGTTGATAGCCGCTTCAAGTCGTGGGTTTAGTAGCCTTTCATAGAGCTTTCCTGCTATGCCAAGCATGTATAATGGACGGTATGCTAATGGCAAGTTGGTATCTCTTTTTCTCTTACTGATTAACACCAGCCGTTCTTTTTGCCCGGGTTTAGGGAACATTCTGGTTTCGAGGCAGACTTTGTACATATTCAATAGTAATGCCGGTTGCTCTGCAGTGATTATTTTCAGAATTTCTGTTGGGATCTATCCTCTTCTAGGGTAAACTGGGTGATTTACGGAAATCTTACGAGTCTTTTCGGGATCACTAGCCCTTTATTCGTGTGTGGGGAAGAGTGCGTTTAAGATGTGATTTTTGCTGCATGGTAGTGCCCGGCTTCTCGGGCTCCGGTTCTTTGTACCTATTATCCAAAGCTTAAATTACTGTCCAAGCCGAGATTCCAATCTATCTTTGAATATATTGTAGGTACACGTCAGAACCCAATACTTCAAATTATTGGATTTTTACGTGTGCATATGCCTCAAGACAGAACGCTTATAAAAATAAAGCATCGTAAGAAAGACCTAACCTGCTCCTAGCAATTGGCATATCATAAATTATTGCAATAAATATGCCGTACCCACTGTTATGACCACAACCGTACCCGTACGCATGTGCTGATTTTTATCTCAATTTAATTTGTGTGTAGTAGCGCGCTTAACTGGTGGTAAGTTTCTCGAGTTAACCACTACGCCCAGGCTAATAGCGGGCCATAAGCGCGTTGTGAAAATACTTAAAATACTGAAGCGCATTTACTCGGGTTTAACATGCACGGATTTAGTGCGTCAACTTGATGTCCAGACGCTAAAAACTTCACAGCCATCACACCTTTTTTTGCGCTTACGTGCCGTTACTACGAGCGGCATAGAATATGACTTAATGCGAGTGAGTGTGCGTGTGTGTGTGTGTGTGTGCAGTGCCGTTGGCATGTTTCGCTAAATATCCGTTGAATTGCTCGGATATCCATTACATTTTGGTTTTTTGTTTTTATTTTTGCTGTTGTTGTTCTTCGTTTTGGAACCTGCAGCATAGCACCTTCGCTTTGTAGTACTTGGCTTGGCGTTGGTTGTTGGTGTTTTTGTTTTGGCACGTGTGGTATTTTAACCACAATTTTTGTCTGTTGTCTGTTGTGTGTTTGGTCATTGCATGTTTTGTCTTTGCTCAATAGGCGTTGATGCTTGGCTGATTCCTGACATGTTTTTCCGTTCTCTTTCACTAATTCAGGCAAAAGCCACTCATTTACTCAGTTTTCGTGTAGTTATGTTGTTGTTGTTGTTATATTTCGAAATGCATTATGTCAACATCATATATATTGTATATTGCGGTTGAGGATCAGCATTCCTGTTTTCATTTAGTTTGATTAAAGCAACTCTGTTTTGGGGTTTCTATGGGGTGTGGATATCCTTTGTGTGAGCATTATATTGATTGCAGTGAAGCATATAGTGTATATTGTACTAGAATATATACAGACATATATATAAATTTGTAAATATTGTATATAGTCGCTTCTGAAACCCAAAACTTCAAAGATTTTATGCACTTTGAAATTTTCCTTCAGATAGAACTCTAAAATAACTTTATATCGCAAGGAAAATTTCATCAGCTAAGCCAGCTGAGCTCATATGGCAATATCAATGTAAAGAATTCTGTCATAATGGATATTATGTGAAGGTTTTTCATAGTAGAAATACTTTTGGAAGCTAACCAATGCTTGTCGAATGGTGTTCCCTATTAGAAAAGATACCAAAGATGAGAAAACAAAATAAAAATGTTTTCGGCGCAGGTTGTCCAAAGAGGTTTTTGTGAACAGTCAGGATTGTATAACTACTGATCAGTTAAAGGATCACTGAAAACTGTTTTAAAAGCTTATTTGGGCCTAAGAAAAGTGAAAGCACGAATGGTTTCGAAAACAGCGCCACGTTAACGTCTGCGAAACAATGCTTTCCGACTACCGAGAATGTCATGAAACGTATTATTACTGGCAATGAATCTGGGATCTATGCTTACGACACGAAACAGACGATCAATCGGGCGAATATCGTGACAAAGGAGAGACGAAGCCTAAAAAACCACGTCAAAGCAGGTCAAATCAAGGTTATGAGAGAGTTTTTTTCGATTACCGAAATGTGGTGCACTCCGAATGCCTTCCGACCGGCCAAGCTGTCAACAGGGAATAGTGTTTGATCGTTTCTTCTTCTTTTTTACTGGCGTAGAAAACCCTTAAGCGGTTATAGCCGTTTGCACGGAGCTACATATTTGTAAAAATAGACCGGAATTATAGGCCAACTCTTGTTTTTTGCACTATGATAAGGCACCGACTCATATTGCATAGATTCTTCGCGAGTTTTTCGCCAAATTTTCAGCTAATATGATGTCACAACCAACCTATTTGCCAGATTTAGCTTCGTGTGACTTCTGGCTATTCAGCAAGCTCAACAGACCGCTCCGGGGAAACCGTTTTGAGCCAATTGAAGTCATTAAACGTGAATCGCTACTTTAATAACCGTTTCGAGGATTGGAAAGAACGCGTGTTTTGTGGAATGAAGCTTAAAATCTCACCTTTCCAACACCATATGGTATGACACATGATGTGATTGGTAGCACTGGAGATATACGACTGCAACATCTATTGACAATATACGAAAATACTTTTTCGACTACCCAATAATATTTATTTGAAATCTTAAAAAAGATTATTTATTGCAGTTTTCGAAAAAAGAAATCAAAATCTTTTGTACTTTGTTCTAATCATAGCACATAAAGCTACCATCTGTTTTTCAGTATAAATGCACACATATGTATGTACATATACGCTGGTATTACAGAACGCTTAATTATATTTTATGACACACTTCAAACGATCACCTCGTTTTTGCCGTTTCAATGCCTTAAAAATCACATAGCGAAATTGATATTGAGGACACTTCGTGTGAACGTACACATGTTTCATTTTGTAATTCTTTTTTTTTTTTTATTTATTTTGTGTTTTCGTCAAAAATCTGCAAGCGTTGTGAAATGTTAAAATCACATCGGAGCAGCGCTGAGCTGCTTAACGGCGCGCTCCAGTAGCTTGAAAGTTAAAAACTACTTAAAATTATCACATTTTTTTATCAGTTGTCAAATCAATTGACTACCGAATTCTCAAGGCGATGAAAAAATGCGCCGCCGAAAGTGTGCAGCCAAAAATGAGCAGAATAAAGCTCCAAAAACTACAATAATGCTGCTTGCAGTACTTGTATGCAACCGGTGAGTTGAGTGTGTCCTAAAGCTTAACTGCCGCAATGTTTGCTTGTTTGTGTGTATTTTTTTTTGTTGCTGCTTTATTTTGTTGTTGTATAACTGCTTGTTTGTGCGCTTGTTTATGTGCTGTAGTGCGCTGCGCTTCCGTCGTTGCGTCACAGAGCGTGCAACGCTGTTGCGGCTTGGTTGTTTGCAGTCTTTTCGGGTACTAAGTATTTTTAGTTTTATTGTTTATATACTATATTTATTTATTAATTAATATTTTTTTATTAATTTTCTTTTATATTGGATAGTCGAAAAAGTCTTTTCGTACATCTAATCAAATTTCAATTTATTTATTTTTTTTATATTGATAAATAAATAAATATGTACCATTTTGGTCGACCACTTTTTGCCATTTTTCTGCTAGAGACATTATTCCATTAGTGTACAACTTTCATGAGTGTACATAAATCGAAAATTCGAAATTTCCAGAACGAAAGCGAGCGAACTATTTTGTGCTACACGAAGTCATACAGCATCGTCTCCGTAAGCTTCACAAATTTCATTGGTGGTTTCGTGGCATTCTTCCCTTTTTATACAAAAATTTCAAAATATTGGGTAGTCGAAAAAGTATTTTCGTATTTTGTCAACAGATATCGTTACAGTGTATATACGCGAAATCGTCTCTCAAATTTTTGGGAAATTTTGCACACAACCTTTTCATACCAAGAAGCTGCTCATTTATCGGAAACGCCAATATCGGACCATTATAGCAAATATATGCATATATGTATATGTAGCTGTCATGCAAACTGGCCGATCCATGTTGAGTTTTTGTAAGGAAAACTTTTTTATTTGAAGAGATATCTTCAAAATATTTAGCACGGATAATTGTCCAAGACAATTGTGCAAGCTCCAAAGAAATTGTTCAGATCGGATCACCCTACCATATACTTGTCATACAAACTGAACGGTCAGAAATAAATTTTTGTATGGAAAAGTCTTTTATTTGGCGAGGTATCTTCATGAAATTTTGCGGAGATTATTATCTAAGACATTGCTATAATTTCCGAATATATTGTTCGGGTAGGATCACGATAGCTTATAGCTGTCATACACACTGACCGATTCAAATTAGAGGAGATATCTTTTTTTATACTTGTATGCTATAAAAAATGCATTTGTGGAGGGTATTATAGCTTTTATACTTTTTATTAAGAATTGTAAGTTCTTTTTCTGATTAAATACAATTAATTTATAATAAATATTATACATTTTTTAAACAATATTTATTTATTATTATTTTTTATTAATTTTATTTATATATTTATATTTTCTTTATTTATATATTTTATATTTTTATTTTCTTAATTTTTTATCCTTCAAATTAATCATTTATTAATAAAATATATTAATTTCTTTATACAAAATGTATAAGTGTCATAAATTTGTGCTAATTATTTTTTAAATATAAATAAATATATTCGTATTATATTCCAATTTTTCTTTTTATCTTTTTGTAAACATTTATTTTTTTATCAGACCCTCTCTGTGCGCCCTCACGTTTTATACTTCCATAATTTGGCATTTTTCCTATATAACCAAATCTGCTACTAAGTTAGCCATACAATATAACTCCACATACATACATACATACATATGTGTGTATGCCTGTGTGTCGCGTGCTGCTACGTCGCCAGCGCCAACGACGATCATATGTTCGCCGTACGCCAGTAGCAGACACCAGTCAGCAGCAGTCAACAATCAACAACAGCAATAATCAACGTTGATCGTCGGCCAAATGCAATGCACACACACATGCGCAAGCAACAGCAAAAGTAACCGATCGATCGATTGGCCTGATCGCCAACGATCGTCGTACATACATTAGTCTGTGTGTTTGCTTGCACTTTGCTTATGTTTTTCTTCGCCACTGTTGCAAGCAGGCTGCTGTTCTTTGCACACACACACTAGCTGTGTGTTTGTAAGTTTTCGCATGTTTGTATGTGTGTGTCTGTTTGTGTGCGTTCGTGCTGGTAGAGTTCACATTGCGCCGGTTGTTGTTCGGTCCGCAGACTGTCATCGATTGTTGTTTGCTGCTACTATTGCCTTTCAGTTGCCTCGTCATATCATCCGCGCTATCAACGACCGACCATATGGATCTTCTAATCAAATTTGGCCTTTCATATGTCAAATTGTGCATCTAACTTTTGATGAAATATTGTAATTTTCACCACAATCAAACGGAAAGTGCAAACGCAAATCATTTCCAATGCATTTGAACGAAGTTACAGCTTCCTCACTTCACATGTGTCATCCTTATTTGGAAGCTTGCAATTATTTTTCGATTTTTTTTCTGTTTTTTGTTGTTGTGTTGTTCTTACCCACCAACTACTGTGTGTAAAAGTGATCTATTTGTTTGTAATGGCCATAGCGACTGGCACTACTGCTACTCGCTGCCGCTGCCGCTGCTCTTTGCCCGTTCTAAGACGTTCGTCAGTTGCTGCAAGGGGGTAATGCATCATATGCGCATTAGCTGACTGCCTACACACATGCATACATATAATTTGTGTCTGTAAATACATATGTTTGTGTGTATGTATGTATGTATAGTGTGGCACGTTCGTACGCTGCGGCATATAAACTTTTCATGCAACACTTCTTTTCGAAATAAATAAAAGTGAGTAATTGTAAGAAAATTAAATGAAAAAGCGTCCAAACACACATAAATACATACATAGAGCTGCGCTTATGCATGTACATACATATACATATGTATATGTAGATATGTATGCATGATCGATATTGTGAAGAGTTTATTTAATGCTTGTTTAATCGCTTTGTGCGCCTACTGATTGCCTCACCAACAGCCCCAACTGTTGCTTGAAACGTGGTTGCTCTTAGCTACAGCAACAACAACAATACACAATCAGACAACAACAATGCACATGCAGACAACAACAATGCATGTGGCATACATACAAACATATTTATGCGACATTATATGCCATTTAACATTGGCATTTGGTCAGTCGATTTTTGCTGTTTTTTTGGATTTTTATTTTATTTTTCTTTGTATTTTTTTGCTATTATTTTTTGGATTTTTTGTTTGTTTTTTTTCTGCATTTTTTATGTTTTTGCTTTTTGCGTGGGTCACATCTGCACGTAAAATTCTATTTTTATTGATTATAAAATGTATATCAAGAATGCAATTAGGCTGCAATTAAGCGTAAATCGTGCAAGACGACCTTTATGTTCGAAAATTTGTGCGGTGAGAGTTCACTGGCAGAGGGTTTCGTGACATTTCGAAATAGGCAGAGCTGCCTACACAGCTCCACTATCGTATGTATATATTAGGGTGGGTCGAAAAAAAATAAAACTTGTTTTTTAATTGGGAGATTGAAAAATAGGTTCTATATTAGGGTGGGTCGAAAAAATTGAAAATTTGCTTATTAAAATATTAAAATTTGTTTTTCAATTGGGAGATTGAAGAATAGGTTCTATATTAGGGTGGGTCGAAAAAATTGAAAAATTGTTTTTTAGTTGGGACTCTCAAAAATATGTTCTTAGGCACCTCTAAGAAAGTATCTCGAAGTATGAGCTCTTAATTATAACGGAAAGTTTCTCTGTCTTTCTTATTTTTTCTTATAATCGGTAGAGAAAATCATAACTCACTTCCAACTACTTGAAAAATATCTCGTTTCATACATTTGTTAGCAAATTTAATGAACTAGAAAAAGGTTGCTTACAATTTTTTCGTAAACCGAATCGTTTAAAAGACTTTAACCCTTAAAAAAATTTGAATGTTGTAAAATAATTTTTTTCTTTTACATTTTAATTTTTATAAAAAATCATTAAATATAAATCGGAAAAGTCATAGTTTAGTAGAAAATTTACTACGCTACCAAAATATTATCCGGAGAAACTACAACTAAGAGCTCATACTTGGAGAGACTTTCATAGAAGTCTTTAATAACCTATTTTTTACAGTACAAACCGAAAAAAAATTATTATTTTTTGACCCGCCCTAATATGCGTACAAAAAATATTTGTTTTTTGACCCACCCTAATGTGTTTATAAAAATATTGATTTTTTCTACCCACCCTAATATATGTATGTTATGTATACAGTTGTCTGTATGTATGTTATATAAGCTGTAGGTTTATAAAATTGTTGTGCTTGATCGATTCTCGTTTGAAACCAATTTTTTTATTATATAAAATGCGTTGGTTGTTTTAAGTGGTTGCTTCTCTGTAATAATTGTCTTGTTATTTAATGAATGAATGATCTCACTAAAATTTTTGAACACGTTTTTTAAATGATTCTACACTTCTTTTGTTGGCGATTCAAAAAATCGTGCGACCTTCTGAGGTGATTGGTCTGTTAGTATCTTTAATAAACAATAAGTAGATATAAATTGAGGTTTGCACCGCGACCACCTCTGTCGCAACGACTCACCTCGGGCCAGTACACTGATAAATGACAATATACTGTTGGCTGCTATTGAGGCAAGGAAACATGGATCCAAGGAATTTCCAGCTCCATGTTGAAGAACCGAAATAAGTAGCAGGAATTTGTCTCTCGGGAGGTTGACAACGTTTTCCAAAACTAGTGAGGTTGTAATCACCTATTAGCAACTACGCCTTGGAGTTTTTGCCAATACTTTTCCATGTCCACTCTCCTTTCAGAGCAGCTTCTTTATAGTATAGTATAAGGACCAACTGCAATATAATTTTTCGCTCCTATCATTCTAGTAGCAGCTCCAGAGTAGAGCTCCCGAGGTTGTAAACACTTCATAAATTCAAGTTAATGGCTATCAGTTTATTTTTCTGCTAACTAGTCTACAGATCAAGTCTTCCATAATTATATTATATGCTTCCTAAAAGAAAAAAACAATCATTCTCTCTATTTGTCACAACGGACAAACGTCTCTAGCTGCTCAAGTAGGATTATTCGTGACCTCATGAGAAATCAGCCTATGTACCTAACCTACATAAACCAAAAATGCTATGTTAGAAAAAGTGTTGGGTTCATTCCTATAGGAGGTGGTTAAAACTATGCGTTGCCAGTCGTATTCATATACGATGAAGAGCAAATAGGCGATCGCCGTGGCATAGCGCTGAAAGATGCGCTCTACTGCTACTAGGAACTAGGTGGGGTTTCAGTTCCAACAAATATCCGTAACATTTTTTGTTTTTTCTGAGAAAACTGCAAATCTCTTAGCTTGAGAGCTTGTGCTAAAACTGATGGTCAGTTTAGTCGGTTTAAGATTTGACATACATATGTATATCATGAAATAGTTATTAAAATGGGAATCAGTTCCATAAATTTCATGTATACCACCTCCTCAATGCTACGATTATCCCAAATTTGACTACCTGAGTCGATTTAACCATGTCCGTTTGTCTGTATATTCTTAGTTTTTGAAATATCAATCTGAAATCTTGCACACGTCCTTTGCGCTCCGAGACGCTGCTCATTTGTCGGAACCGTCGATATCGAACCACTATAGTATCTAGCTGCCATACAAACTGGCCGATCAGAATCAAGTGCTTGTATGGAAAACTTTTATATTTGACGTGATATCTTTACGAAATTTTGCCTACATTATTGTCTAAGACAACGGCGCAGTCTCCGAAGAAATTGTTCAGATCAGATCAGCTATATGCTATCTGCCATACAAACTGAACGATCGGAATCAAGTGCTTGTATGGAGAGCTCTTTCATTTGTCGAGATAATTTCACGAAATTTTGCCTACATTATTGTCTAAGACAACGGCGCAGTCTCCGAAGAAATTGTTAAAATCGGTTCACTATAGCATATAGCTGCCATATAAATTGATCGATTAAAATTGAGTTCTTATATGAAAAACTTTTTTTATTTGTAAAGGATATTATAGTTTCATTGCAACTAAAGTGTTTTCCTTGTTTTTATTGTTCTTTTTTTCAAAAATTAATATTATTATTTAACCATACAACCACAAGCAATGCTTTCCGAATGCGTTCTATTGCTATGAGCTTTGACACATCTGACCTATTGAGCTTCATATAAAACACACAATAGTGGCATATGCGTATTCTTCGTTGGGAGTTTAAACTCAGAAATCATAAAAAATAATAAAATGTATTTAACTGTCTTCTATTTGAATTTATGTGTGTGCGGCTGAAACACAAAAAGACGAAAAGAAGTTCTAACCTCACTTTATAAGCACATGACTATATACTGTGCATAGGTGCATGTATGTATGTACTATATGTGTGTGGCTTATATAGCGGGTGAACACACAATTCCGTTTTAAATGCTTCCTATATCCTTTCGCTTTGTCCACGGTAAATTTTGCAAACTCTAAACACACACTCACTCGCACGTGCATGCAGGCAACATTGCAAATAAGCAAGAACTGTTAGAAAAATTGTACGAGTATTTATTGACGCTGCATTTAAATTAATGTCGTCGACATCTGACCCGCAAAAATATGAAATAATGTAATATAAGATAATTTAGATTTGATTGTAATGCCTTTGGCGCGCTGTTTGCGGCTTTTACCTGTGCAGGGACCAGCGACCACTGGCCAACTGCAAGCAAGCAAAGAGCAGCGATGCCGCTGTCAGCGGCGGCGACAAGAAGCCAACAGCGCAAAATCTGCATACGGGTTAAACAATGCGCATGCGCTTTTTGCATTAAATATGCATATGCGCACAATAACCCACACATACATAACATATACTGCCATATGCTTATTTGGCCGAAAAGTCGGCGCAATCAAAACAAGAAATCACTTTCCACCCGATCGTCAGTGCATCTGCTGTGGGGTCAGCTTGACTACTCGCTCATCGTTCACCGCCGGCCGTCCATCTTCTAAACACACATACATACAATCGTATGTGTGTGTGTTTGTAATGCCTTGCTCGTGCAGTGCGTAGCGTTTTACGGTAGTTGCATGAATCAAATAAGCCACGGTAAATGTTTTGATAAATCACTTTTACTTAGCAATAAGGCAAAATACGATAAGTGGCGTTGACCGCGGCAATAAATAACTATATTTTCAACAAAAATAGTTTTTTTCTAGTTTTTAGAAGTGTTTGTGTGAAAAATACGAAGAAAAGTGCTGGTGCTGGGTTTATGTATGAGAGTTTGCAATAAAATATGCTGTGTATGATTGCTTCAACTATCAGAACACTGTTTCAGGAGGTTACATGGGTTTCCCGGCTTCAAAAAATCGATTTTTATTGCCTTATGTAATAGCTTTGTATATTGTACTAAAGACTCATGTTGATCCGAGTAATAGTTTTGGAGATACAGTCTTGAAGTCAGTAATAGAGACACTTAAAACTTTAAACGCGTTTTTCTACAAATCGTGCTTCCAAAGTCGGTTCTCAAGATCAACCGATCGATCAATAAAAATTAAAAAAAAAATCACCGAGAAGTCTTTATCTTAACGACATTTTACACAAATCTTCGAGATATGTTTTTCAATGGTGGAAGGAAATTTGTTTTCAATGACATCTAGTAAAAAAATATAGAGATATTTAAAAAATGTTCACCAAAATTTTATTTTCTTCGTAAGAACTTCTACCAAAAGTGCATTTTGTATCGTCTTGGTCTTAATAAAAACACGTATTTAACGTTTATTCGTAAAGTCGCCATTTTGTCAAAAAACAGCATTTCAACTAGTCCTTCGATCACTACATGTATTCACCTACACAATACGCTTTTTTTGTTTGTTGAATTTGAGATAATTTTAAGTAGAAAAACCTTCCTCACCTTCCTTTTTTCGGTGATCCTTTTAAGTTCGGCCGTGGAATCAAGTGAATTAGAAAGTTTCCAAAATGAATCACCGATGGATGGTGGAGCCATGTGTAGAGGTCTAAGCAATTGAGGAAAGTTCTTTGAGCACCATTCACTTGGGACTGGCCGGAAACGATTATTTTACATATGACTCAAGCAGTTCGCGCTACCGGCCTTAGACCAATTATCCTCTAGGTAGCCAACAGTCAGTAGATTTGATTAGATGCTTTGCTATTCAAATTGAAGTCAAGTTACTTTCTCATTCAGCTAATCCGTATATATTACTTATGGTCGACCACTATTTTCCTTTATCTTAAGAGTCTCTGCTATTTTTTAAACAATACCACGCATTTTACTTCAAAATTCTATTATAATAATATTATTAATATTTCTAATAATATTGGAGAACTGATAACCTTAGTCGTTCATCAAATCCATACTCCCAAAAGTCTTATATCTGAACCGCAAAGAAAGTTTTGCGTAGTAAGGTTAGGAGTCTAGACATCCTTTCGCTTGGCTTGAGCGCACAGTCAGCGAACTAAAGTCTGCGGTTGCCCGCAGAGTGGACGCTTAAAGCCGAGCCGAACGAAAATACGAATGTTATATAAATGGGAATATAGACACGGTTAACTTGAATAGTCCACTCTGCAGCCACCTTAATATCGCTGCGCTACTATCGGAGTGAATAGTCACTACTCTGAAGGAGACTACGCGCTGGAGCAGTAGATCTTCTGCCACCTTTGGAAGACGCTGCAATAGTTAGTTTAAGGAAGGTTTCGTACACTATGCTTCTCCACTATTCATCCTCACAACATTTAATCCATCCGTAAAAGCGCTCACCGCTCCTCGTCTCCAGTGACTATTTCTAACCATGCCTCTCTCAAAAGTATGTGAGCAGAAAAACGTTAGTCAGGGCTAAGTTCTGCGACCTGGTAATCCAAGGTCTGTTGTATTAACTCAATATATTGATACACTATTGGTAATGCGGCAAAAGCAGCAAAATTCAGTCGATTATTCGACCCACTTTAATTTTTTTTGGTATTTAGCGTCACCTCTTACAAGGCAAGCTTAGGTTTCATATCTGTCATAGAAAAACTTCCCATAAAATCAATTAGGACATGACTTTAAACCTAGAACCCTCTGTTTTATGTTACTAAGAATGCACTAAGAAGCGCTGATTAGGCTTTTGCAGAGGTGTAAGAACCAATGTACGCACATTTATTGATAAAGATATACTCAGTTAGTTCAACAAATAGCAAGTTCAGCAAGTTGTTATATCAAAAATCTTCTAAAAAACAACCCATCACTTATTCATTGCCGACCTTAACCTGTGCTTTTCTAAATGGCTCAGCTTTACTCTCATTAAATTGATACGGTGCCACTTCAGTTTGTTTTCTTAGAGGCTTTTTCTTGCTAATTTTGGGTTGCTACAAACGAAAATGATAGCTAAGATTTCCTAAAACGTAGGATTTTTTGTGTTATAGTCAAGGGATGTAGCGGTCAAACCACCACCATTCACTAAAATAACAAAAATAGTCGTTTATTATGGAAAATTTTTGCACTCAAAGTCTTAATCAGTTATGTGGGCTGACAGATCGAGAAGACTGCAGAAAATGTCTATAGCAACGGAGCAGGTAAACAATAGAGCATCTCTTGTGCACTTGTCCGCTGTAAGCATCTGAAGTCCCCACGATATGTTACATTGGAGGAGGTGCCGATAGTGAGGCTGCATAGTCTGTTAAAATTATGTTAAGCGTAAGCATCCTAGAGGTTGACTACTCCTCATGGACTTAGCAACTGCACTGCATCTGGTATCGCAAAGGACCAAAACTGGTCTATGCGTGGCTTATTGGCCTGCCAAATTCAACTTACATAACCTAACTTTTTAAAAGAACACTTCAAATACCCAACAGACCTCTTAGCATATCGGACGCAAATTTTTACTTCAGATTTGTTGGAGAGTGTTATACTTTTTCATTGAACGATAATTGGAGATTTGTATTTGTGTTTTTATTTAAACTTGAAATACATTTTTATCCCGCTCAGTAGCATAAAGCTTGAGCTACAAAATTTCGTTCTTGCAATTTAAGCTGAAGCTGTGATATTTTTCCATAGTTAGATCATATTTTATAAAGCTTTAGTTTTGCTCATGGGTTTTATATTCACTTTATACAACAACAAAATTTTAACTAAATAAAGAAGTGATTTTAAACACTTTATATAACAACAAAAACTAAACTAAATAAAAGAGTGTTCAAAAAAGTGAATATAAAGCTCATGAAGAAACCCAAAACTTAACTAAAATAGAATCTGACTATGGAAAAATATCACAGCTTTAGCTTCAACAAATTAAGAATTAAATTTTATTGCTCACGGTTTATGCTACTGATCGGTCTAAAAATTTATTTCAGTTAAAATATCGGCACAAACTTCGTATAAAAAAATTTAGTTTAAAAACGGAGTATATTGTCACGAAAACACTTCAGTGGGTGGTTCAATATAAAAATAAAAATTCACTATTTATTAGATTTATAAAATATGGAACATCTTCACAATTTTTGTAAAATTTTGGGTAGTCGAAAAAGTATTTTCGTATTTCTAAACAAACTTCAACTTATTTTTTTTATTTATAATGAACTTTAATGTCGACCACTTTTTGTCATTTTTCCAAAATTATTTAATGTCATAAGCGAGACCCGTTCAAACACTTAATGTTTAATGCTTGTAAAAAATTTTTTAAATTTTTTTTTGTACTAATTTTCTGATCGCCGAAGCACACTTTTTCAAATATAATCATTAGAAATTTACTATATAAATATTTAATATTTAATATAATGTTTATTTTTTATTTCTTGTTAATTATTTTTTCAAAATATATTTATATATTTTTTTTATTAATTATTATTTCTAAATATTTTTTTTTTTTTTTTTATTAATATTTTTTTTCTAAATTTTTATTTTTTTATTAAATAATTTTAAAATATTTTTTTTTACTTACCAATTGGTTTGCAAATAAAATTTCCTCCATATTTTTGGTAACTTATAAAACTCACTAACTTATAAAATTTCCAACACAAAATTTGACTTGAACACGATTCACAAACAGTCACTTGAGTACAAGAAGGGTTTTTCTAAGCCAACACCAACAAAGTGCCGACGTCGAAACGCCTCGTGAACGGCTACTGATTGGCACGATCAGCGTTGACACAGTGAAACTTAAAAACTGAGCAATCGCTGCGCCTGACAACTCGTCATTATGCCACAGAGCAGCTGAAAGAGTATGAAAGCGAGTGTCTAGAGCGCACAATAGTTAAGCGCTGAGCGTAAGCCATGGCTTGAAAGCTTAAGAGCTGTTGGAGCGCTAAAAAGTGGAGACTTTTTTTCATCTTTGAACTCTTCGTCTCAGGAAGAGCGTGTTCGCACCGTGTTTGTGTGCATGTGTTGCGCTTAGTTGCAAGTATACTCTTAGGCGCGCACTCTGGGGCGTGTCTTAAGCGCTCATTTGAGCTAACAAGTCACACATACAGACACACATATGTACGTGCTGGCATATATATGATCGTATGCCGATTTTTTTTGATTGCTTGCCATTGCTTGCGTGTGTTTGTTATTTTATTTGTTTCTTTGCGGTTTTGGGGTTGAGCTTAGTTTGACGGCATGACAAATTTTATTTGACAGTTGAGCTGACCGACTTACTACTGTGACACCTACTACATGCATACATAAATAGTCGTTGGCGCGCACTACTGTCGCTACATATGCACACATACATGTATGTATGTTTGTATATAAATGCCAGCCGTGTCTCCAATACATACAAACATCTGTGCGTTGCCTTTGGCTGGGCTTGGAAATGCTAAATGTAGAAATTCATTGTAGAAAAAATTACAACAAAAAAGTTGCGAATAAAATTTACGAAAAACAAAAACGTCCAATGAACGGAAGAAAAAATAAAGTGGCAAAGAATTAGCTATTTTTAAGTGTTATGTGGCAATACTTAAGGCGTAGGCAGCAGCTATTATGGCCGCACTTACAAGTATTAGACCCCGTTTTGTACAGTCGCTGACAAAGTTAAGCAGTTTATATGGATTTTTTTAGTAATATTTATTTTATTTTTTATTACTGCTTGAATTCAAAATGGACGCATTCATCGAAAGTCAATAAACTCATAATTATTTTCAATACATACATACATACATATGTATAAAACTAGCTAATGAGCGTACGAAAAAGTAAAATGCCTTACAGGCTTTAATAAGATATTTGCAGTGGGTGCTTTATTTCTAATTAACACCGTTAAAAATGTTTTTTTTTTTTATACATTTTATTTCGCAAAAAAACTTAAAGGTTTATATGCAGTTCTGAATTTCATAATATCTCGATGTGATTTTCGATAATATTGGGTAGTCGAAAAAGTATTTTCGCATTTCTAATCAAACTTCAACTTAATTTTTTTTATTATATATATTAATTGTATAAGAAAATATTTTCAAATTGATCCAGATAAAAAAAAAATCCATTTCGAAGTTTCACTACTTTTTTTTTATAGAAGAATCACAGAAACTTCAAAATTAAAGGGGAAAGTTTATTATAATTCGAAAGAATATGCTTTGGCATTTATTTTTTGTACACCCTCAGCGACGGCTGCTATATTTTCTTCACTCCGTGCTGGACGTGGCGTATTCGGTCGAATATTATCCAATAATGTATGTCGGGTGTCAAGATGGGTGATGGTGTTGCGAATAGTACGCTTAGTAGGCTGATTATATTGATCAAAACTTGAGCGAAGCACGCGAAACACATTCTTTACAGAACGAGAATTTTCGTAAAAACGATTTTAGACCGTTGTTCAGGCGTAAATCTTTCCATGATGAAATGCCAAACAATACTAAACAAAATTAACCTGACAGCTTGCCACGATTCACGCGTGATCTGTCAAAAAAGGCTATATTCACCTATTGTATTTTTTGGAGTTTTTGAACATCCGATGTTCCAGCTCTCTAGTAGTAATACACACGAGGAGAAGAGAGCACCAACCCGTTCCTATTCTACCGATAGCGCTGCTGGGGTACCTTGCTTTGCCAGATCTTCCGCTTTACAGTTGCCTGCGGTTTCTCTGTGACCTGACACCCACTACTAGTCTTATCAAAAAGTCACTCGCTGCCAATGATAACAAGGTTGGGTATTCCTTAACCAGTCCTGAACGCTTGGTCAGTGAGCTCAAGGCTACTATCGCTGTCCTGCTATCAGAGTGGATAGTCGCTTCTCTGAAGAAGGCTACAGTCCGGAGTAGTAAATTTGTCAGTCAGTGTATTAAAATCACTGCAATATCCAGGAAGTCTAAAACTAAAGTTGATAGAGAGTTCCTGCCAATGTACTCCTTCCTTCAAGCATTGCACCCATCCGTAAATATGCTCACTGCCCTTCTCCTCCAACGGCTTCTAACACAACTCCCTCACAGGTATGTGGGCAGAGCAAAAGAGTTTAGTTCGGCGGCTTCTACTCCAAAATCCGGTATAAAGTTATAGCGTGTGAGAATTTCCGAATATTCAGGCATGTGCATTTTCTGGGTCTGATAGCAACTTTTGCGGCCATACAACTTCCAGTGATATCTATAGAACCCATATGCAAAATCGCGTTAAGTGCCATGATTGGAGCGGACCTTAGTGCACCACACATACTGATGATGCTGATGTGCGCTCGAGCTTCCTTGTAAGTGTGGTTTTTTCTAGAGCCCTCCTCTACACCATAAGCTCATAGAACTTGATGGACTTGACTATGGATCAGGCAGGGAACTACTTTCGGTGAGAGAACCCAACTTTTGACAATAGCTCCACCGTCTTGAGTAGAAAGAACGCTTAAATTTTAACGCTTAAACATTCCTAAGTTTAAAATTCAGACTCCTTTCTCTCACCACTAATTTTCTCATACAAAAAAGTAAATTTTCAATTTCGACTTTACAATATGCCAATTTACATGGACAACTGTACCATCGGCTGCCGCCGGCTGTCCGAGCCAGAGCCACCAACAGTCAATGCCAGCAATCATATGCGCGCATGTGCTCGTACATATGTAAATGGGTTTTGGTGAATCGTGTCACCACCCGCCCAAATGCCAAAAAAAAAAAAAATAGAAGAAGAACTAAACAAATGGAAAAATGGCTAACAAAGAAAGCAATGAAATTCATGCGCCCCCAAAGACAATGCGATACAGTATAGTACTCTGGGGTACAGTACAGTTGGCAGGCAACAATTGTGCGTTAGATTTAAGATCGCAAGCGCGTAATACAATTTGCATATTTGTACGAGTGCGCCGCGTCACATGACTATTCTTCCACTCGTGTATTATGTACGAGTGTCTGCCGAGATGTGCGACAAGCACATCGTTCGAAACAAAAACTATAAAGGCAAACAAACTTGTGGGTTATATTTTAATATAACGCTCTATTTATGAGAGTAAGTCTGTTTTTAAGAGACTGGCAGTTAGGAGATACGGAAATATGAAGTCCAGGATTTAGCAGATATTTGAACCTAACCTAGACAAGATCCAATAGATGCAAAATATCGATATTCTTTAAACATAGTCCAAAAAACTTAACTTCTCTTTCTTAAGAGCTCATCGACCAAATATTTGTGAACTGCTTAACCATTTAGGAAACTCAAGAGTTCGATTGACTCATGTCTTCCCAAATCGTCTGTATTAAAAATATACCGGCCCAGTTAACCAAACTCTCTCCTCTGTCATATTCTGTGACGAGTTCGACAAAATTTCAATTATTGCTGGAAATGCAATCGGATTCCCACCAAATCCTCAGCTCTTACGAACAGACCCGAAAACTAATACTTTCTCTTTTACCAAATACAATTTCGTTCTGCAAATCGGTTATTTATTTTTTGAGTACTTTATGGTCGAGTCGAGTCTATTGAGTCGAACACTTGATGTACTCTGGGTTCATATTAGAATTAAAGTTCCTCTGAAAGATATTTTCCAAGCTCCAAATTTTTAATAATTATTAAAGAAATATTTAGGCTGTTTAAGATCACTAGAACCTTCTTGTTCTACGACAATGGACCTCGAATAGCCAAAAAAAAAATAATAATTAAAATCCGTAAAAATCAGGAAAATTATTATATTTTCTACTTAGCTGGTCGTTTTGTTGGAGGTTTGTTTCGGTGACCAATGCCGTCTTCGGTTAAATGGAGTCTACGATTGGGTTTTGTAGCTACCTTTATATCGACAGAAAGAAATAGTCCAAATATTTTGAGATATACCGCCGAGTTGACAGATCTTGGCTACCCAGAGGATACTTATTCCAAATACGCTCCGTTTTCATAAATCTGACCACTACCGAGCGGGGGACAACACTAAGATGGCTGTCTTATACAGACTTTGGCAAACTTTGACTAGTACTTGTCTATGTTAGGTTTAGACTTCAGATAGACTTGTCTGGAGTCAGTTTTGAGCTAACTCAGACTCGCACTTATGAGGAATTGGTTTCGATATTAGATAGATTTGTCTAAATAAGGTTTAGATATCTGCTAAATCAATATTTATAAAGCAAGTGAGGCAATAAAGATAATGCAAGCCATGCTCTGAAGGATTTATCAAGACCCGTCTATCGTAGTAAAGTGGCACTGTTGAAGGAACTACTAGTTCTCATTCGCTAGTGGCTAGCATAGTTTCATGAGTTGCTGCATAAGGCAGACAGACTTTTATGTTGACTTTTCCCTCCGTATTTTAACAAAATTTACACAACTTTGGATTTATCCTCAAATTGTAGAATACCTACATAGTGTTGCTAGATTTGCAACCATTGCTGGGTGACTCTCGTACGCTCGCCTCGTGTATATGCATATTTATGCGAGCGTATTCATTGAAAGCGCAACCAGGCGTAATGGAAAAGCGCCATCATCAATGAAACTGATCCCTTTGTGCATTTTCGCCACAGTTGAAGGCGCGCTGTCGCTGTCGCTGCCGCCGTCGCTGCTACTGCTGCTCATTCGTTGGTCATTTGGTTGAGCATTTGGTTTGTCAGCTTGCCGGCTGGCTGACTGACCGCGCTACTGGCTTGACTTAGCTGCGGCTAAGCGTTACTGGCTCTAACTATGTATGAGTGCGCGATGACGCGCTGTTTTCTCGAGCTGCTGGCTATGGTCTCAGGGTTGACTCTGGGCTGGGCTGGGCACGCCGCAACCAACTATTATTTGCTTGGCGCGTATCAACGGCGGCAGATGTAGAAGTTGCTTGCCTAAAATACTAACGCTATGGCCGCTGCTGTATTTACAAGGCTGGCCTGTGACGACCCGTCCGTCCGTCCGTCTGCCCATACGTCCGTCCAACTGTGCGCCTGTCGCATGCGCTGTATAATATTCGTGAAATCGAGAAGGTGCATGCAACATGCACCTACTACAACAAAACTCACAATGCATTTCTGCATACACTTAATGCGACGGAAAACCAAACCGTTTGTTTTGGCCGTGTGTCGCTCTGTTGCTTTGTCCGATTGTTGCTTCAAGTGTATCTATTTTCTTCTACTTCACTTACTTTGCGTATTGCACATTGTTGTTATTGTATTTTTGGCGGCGTTGGCGGCACGCTTTGGCTTTCAACGCTGCGCTCCGCGAACACATGTTAGCCCCCATGTATGTTTGTATATGTGTGTTTGTGCGCACAATTCAAATGTCCAGCGCGCGGCTCAGCTTTGGCGACAATGCCGTGTAAACTGTCTTAGAATTATCTAAGCTTTATGAGCTCAATTACTGTCAGCGCATTCACGAAATCCAATAAGCTAACTGCCAGCCGCCGTGCAGCATTCGTGTGTTTTCGACCGCAACTGTTGTTGTTGCCATTGTTGTTGTTTGTTTGCGTTCGATTTTCGTGCGTAATTAGCCGATATTCGCATAAGCGCTCATGTTTGGCGGCGAAAAATTGCAACAGAGCGTATTAATTAATTTGTATTTTCGAACAATTAATAAAAAAAGATTTTTGAAATAAGAAAAAAAGTCAACTTCGGCGGCAACGCAGCTATAATACCCTTCATGGAAGCATTTTTGAATGCTTAAAAGTGTATAAAAAGTTTTTCCTCTTGTTGTTGTTGGTGCCGAGTTAACAGTCCTTGGCCGGAGAAAGATCCGGATCCGTTCCGGTTACTTAGGCCCGACTTTCGTGGGAACGCAGATCCTCCCCTTCATTTGTATCGATCAGTTTGTATGACAGCTATATGCTACAGTAATCCGATCTGATCATTTGTCGGGCAAATTTTAGAGCTGCCTTGAAAAATAATCTAAGCTAAATTTCGTGTTGATATCTTGCCAAATAAAAAAGTTCTCCATACAAGGACTTAAGTTTGATCGTTCAGTTTGTATAGCGGCAATATGTTATAGAAGTCCGAACTCCACAAATTCTGCGGAGATTGTAGCGATATCTTAAATAATAAGGTCTGCCAAATTTCGTGAAGATATCTCATCAATAAAAAAAGTTTTCCATATGAGGACTTGAATTTGAACGATCAGTTTATATGATAGCTACATGACATAGTGATCCGATTTGAACAATTTCTTCAGAAGTTACACCATTGTCTTATACAATAACAACTACCAAATTTCGTGAAGATATCTCATCAATAAAAAAAGTTTTCTATAGTGATCCGTTTGTAGCGGTTCCGACAAATGAGTACCTTTTTGAGAAGAATCTCAAAAATTGTTGGACTAATTCGCGTATATAAACACAGACAGAGCCCACGTTGTCATCGTCCATGCCACTGCATCTTAGACATAGTCAGGAGAGAAAATTATGAATTTCTGGACAAACTTAGTATTCCTGTTCTGGGTATAAGTATAGAATTAACATTTCTTGGCGATTATGTATGTTGTTCTTCTGAAATTTAAATTTCAAAAAATATTTTTTTCTTGTTGTTGAAGTCCGTTTTCAGCGACTTGTAGGCGGTTTTGGCGACGCATGTGACTGATGTCAAATGACTCAGTAGTGTTGCAATAGAGTTTCAAGAACAAACGTGCAAGAGTACCTAGTCGAATTCGTTGTACAAATGCGGTTGTAACGGGTGATTTTTTTGAGGTTAGGATTTTCATGCATTAGTATTTGACAGATCACGTGGGATTTCAGACATGGTGTCAAAGAGAAAGATGCTCAGTATGATTTGACATTTCATCATGAATAGACTTACTAACGAGCAACGCTTGCAAATCATTGAATTTTATTACCAAAATCAGTGTTCGGTTCGAAATGTGTTTATCGACAAATTTTGTTCAGCGATGAGGCTCATTTCTGGTTGAATGGCTACGTAAATAAGCAAAATTGCCGCATTTGGGGTGAAGAGCAACCAGAAGCCGTTCAAGAACTGCCCATGCATCCCGAAAAATGCACTGTTTGGTGTGGTTTGTACGCTGGTGGAATCATTGGACCGTATTTTTTCAAAGATGCTGTTGGACGCAACGTTACGGTGAATGGCGATCGCTATCGTTCGATGCTAACAAACTTTTTGTTGCCAAAAATGGAAGAACTGAACTTGGTTGACATGTGGTTTCAACAAGATGGCGCTACATGCCACACAGCTCGCGATTCTATGGCCATTTTGAGGGAAAACTTCGGACAACAATTCATCTCAAGAAATGGACCCGTAAGTTGGCCACCAAGATCATGCGATTTAACGCCTTTAGACTATTTTTTGTGGGGCTACGTCAAGTCTAAAGTCTACAGAAATAAGCCAGCAACTATTCCAGCTTTGGAAGACAACATTTCCGAAGAAATTCGGGCTATTCCGGCCGAAATGCTCGAAAAAGTTGCCCAAAATTGGACTTTCCGAATGGACCACCTAAGACGCAGCCGCGGTCAACATTTAAATGAAATTATCTTCAAAAAGTAAATGTCATGAACCAATCTAACGTTTCAAATAAAGAACCGATGAGATTTTGCAAATTTTATGCGTTTTTTTTTTTTAAAAAAGTTATCAAGCTCTTAAAAAATCACCCTTTATAACGAAACCAGTTACAATATATACAAAATCATTTATATGTCGACAGTATTTTCTAAAGCTCTCATCAAAATTTGTTGTTGTAGCAGCCCTAAAGTAACTCAAGGAATATTGCCGAGTTGATTGTTGAGTTTTTGGTGAAAAATTCGTGTCGGTTTCGATTACTAGAACGGACTGTCGTAGAAACGGTTCTTACCAAAAGTATTTGCTGCAGTTCAGATCCGACTATCATGGATACAACTTTCACCAAAAGACAATATTATATTCCTGAAATAATTTCGAGGAATAGTGCCGAGTTGATTGTTGAGTTTCGCTCTCTATCGGGCGTGTTACGAGAACTAGAAAGGTTTCAGGTCCCCACGCTACTGCAGCCTTCAATCTACATTTACTACGTAGACAGAAGCTCTGCAAACTTGTGGAGATTAATTCTGGTTTTATGAGAAAGTTAAGTTTATTAGAAATTCATATTGTGCGACCTTAAGGTTTCTTAAGAAAGCAGTTATGAACATTTTAAAACTATTAATTGCTATCGCAGAGCTTATTCCAAAGCATGTATCGCTGAGTAGGTTTGTCTAGCGGCGAGTACAAAACGTTTCGTTAGATTAGTAGTAAAAATTTTGTGTTCCTTTGGGTAGAGGAGTTATTGAAGCCTAGTGAAAACACACTGTTGCCAATTTTCCGATACCAAAATAGGAAAGTGCAGACCAAAAGCTTTTGAAACTGGTAAAAAGTGAAAAGAATTCATAGTAGTTTAAAACACCAATGGAGAACACTCTGGTTTTTCCACGTCGGAATTTTTGATTGAAAATTTGAGTTTTTTCGATGTTAAGTCGAATTGAGGTTTTCCGTCTTATATTTTAAATAAAAAAAAAGTCGTTGGAAAAAAAATTTCGCGAAAGAATTTTTTCTGTATAAAAACTTCTATATTTGAATATTTCTTAACAATTTTGAGGTTATGTGAAAAGTTGTGGTTGCAAGAGTAGTAGATCTCTGCTTTACCTACAACTTTGTCCCATAACCTTTTTCTATAGCACTTATAGTATTGCCGAATGACGAGTTAAACCGTTTTTAACCCTTAATTATTCAACCACGCCCCTCCCTTCCTCTTATGGTCTTCAGATCGGCTGTATATTATTTTAATTATTCCAATGGGTTTCCAATGCGTTTCATTCTACTATGATCTTGTTTTGGTTCCAAAAATTATCTATTCTGGTTTAATAAAGCAATCTAGTTATAAGATTACCTCGAGTATCCTAGTAATTATGTCTCATTTTCTTTACTTTCAATATTATTTCTATCTTACACTATATGTTCGCCATTCTCTCCACTTGCAGGAAGATCGTTCACCCCTCTCGTCGGGCAATGAATCGGACGACTCATCCGACGCTGAATCGCCAGGACCTGCGCAATTGCAAGCCGTGAAAAACAGCGCTCTCACCGACGCGAGAACACAGGATAACAGCAAGCAACAAGCGGCAGCGGCCGCAGCAACGCCTTCCACATCCGGCGGCGCTTCAACGTCTGCTATGACTAATAGGAATATCGGTTACGCAATCGCCGAAGATCTGACACACAATGCCACAGTGGCTGAGACGAAATTGAAGCACAACACAAATATCGCTCAGCCAGAGCGACAGGCGTTGACGACAGCCGAGTGCCTCACTAGTTATGCGGCACCGTCCGGCTTGACAGGACTACCGCAGGATATGTTATTGAAATTGATACAATCTGGCCACTTGCAGCTGCACACGGAAGAAGGTGATGGAAATTTGTGAAAATTTGAAAAATAAGTGAAATTTTTTTAATTTTTTTTTTAATTTTTTATTTTTTTTAATTTTTTAAGTTTTTTTTTTATATTTTATATCGGATTTTTTTAACTTCATTGTTTCAATTTTATATATGTATATACTTTTTTATTTAAAATTACTTTTAATTTTGTTTTGTTTATCCATTCTCCATCTTTTTTTTTATATTTTATTTTAATTATATACATAAATATTATTTTTTTTTATTTTTGTAATTATTTATAAGTAAGTTCCAATATTCATCCACCTATTCCCCTCCACAGACGGCAGCGGTCAACAGTATATTTCAATACCGTTAACAAGCAACGCCGCTCAGACACTAAAGTCACCAAAGGAGCCCAGCACTCGCACGGGCAACATTGAGACTGCCAAGGACATGCGCATGAAGGACATGAAGTCGGCGCAGTCGACAGCCAAAGCTGCAGCAACAAATAGTAATAGTGGTGCTGCTGCGTTAGCTGGCTTGCCCATAAAGCAAGAGCTGGAATGAGATAACAAAGACTTGTTGCTTGCCAAAAAAAACAACAACATTAATAAATTATTAAAAAGTTAAAGCAAAATTTATAAAATTTGAAAAACTGTATCGGAAAAATGTGACTTAATTTTTAAGCCAATACATACACACATACTTGCATACATACAGCACATTAGTGTTCCTAAATTATACTCTCCATGTTAAGTGAAGAAGTGGTGCAAGAACAACAACATACAAACCCACAATCGTGAGAATTTAATATGAAAGTTATTGTTAAACAATTTTGTTACTTTCTGCTTGTGTTTCGAAGCCAAACTAAATGAAAATAAATATTTATACCAACTATACCTATAATATTGAAAAAACGGTGTAATTCTTGAAAGCTATGAATATTTTGGAAATTCCTAATTAAATGGGAAGCGGTTATTTTTAATTTTTGTTACTCCATTTTAAATTTGTTTTATATTTTTATTAGCTTATTTTGAAAACTTAAAAATTAAAAAAGGAAGTCATAATTTTATATACAAAAGTGTAAATACAATTTTATTACTTTTATTTAACTTAATTCTGAATATCTACATATATCGTATATAAGCCACTATGACAATGCCTATCAACTTGCTATTTTTTTTGATTTCTATTTAATTTTTTTTTTTCAATTTTATTTACATTTAAAAAAAAATTTTTGATTTCTATTTATTTTTTTTTTAATTTTATTTAAATTTAAATTTTTTTTTTTAATTTTATTTAAATTTAATTTTTTTTTCAACTTTATTTAAATTTAAATTTTTTTTTTCAATTTTATTTATATTTTTTTAATTTTTTCTAAAGATTTATTATTATATTTCTAAATTTATGAAATTATGTTATTACTAAATTTTATAACATGATCATAACAATTAAATTTAATAACTGATATATTTTGATTGTTCAGTTTTGTTGAAAGATATCTAAAATTCAAATATTTTGAATAATTTTTTAAAATGATGAAACCGATTTTGTCAAACTTTTGTACAAAATTATATATTTGTGTTTGTAAATTGTATATTTTATTTTGTAATAATACATTTTTTTTTTAATTTTTTATAATAATTATTATTTTTTTCATTTATTTATTTTTTTTTAATTATATTTATTTTTTTTTTTGCATTATATTTTATTATAAAAATATTCAAAAATTTTTTTAATTTTTTATCATGAATTACTTTTTTTTTGTTATATTTATTATTTTTAGAATACTAATTAGTTATAAAATTTTTGTATTTTTATAAAAATATTAAATAACATTTTTTTTTAATTTGTTCAAAATTTCTTTTTCCAATCTTTTTATTTTTTGGTTTGAATTACGTTTTTTTTATTTTTGTTATATTTATTATTTTTAGAATACTAATTAGTTATAAAATTTTTGTTGTAAGTTACTTAATAATATTTTTTTCTTTAATTTGTTCAAATTTTTTTTTTAATTTTTTTATTTTTTGGTTTGAATTACGTTTTTTTTTATTTTTGTTATATTTATTATTTTTAGAATACTAATTAGTTATACAATTTTTGTTGTAAGTTACTTAATAACATTTTTTTCTTTTATTTTAGTATTAATTGGCTATAAACTTTATTTTAAAGTTTCTTTATAATATTTTTTTTTAATTTTCTTTAATTATAATGTTAATTAGTTAAATTAAAAAATTTTAATTATGTATGTATGTATAATTCTTTTACAAGAGAATGTTTATAATAATCTTTATTTTCAATTCTATATATTTTTATTCTTTAAATTATATTTTTTTGTTTTTGTTATTGTTATTGTAATACTAATTAGTTACACATTTTTTTAAACAATCTTTATATAATAATATTTTTTTAATTTTCTTTAATTATAATGTTAATTAGTTAAATTTATAAAAATTTTTAATTATGTATAATTCTTTTACAAGAGAAAATTTATAATAATCTTTATTTTCAATTCTTTTTTTTTTCTTTAATTTAAATTTTTGTTATTGTTATTGTAATACTAATTAGTTACACATTTTTTTAAACAATCTTTATATAATAATATTTTTTTAATTTTCTTTAATTATAATGTTAATTAGTTATATAATATTAAAAATTTTGTTTTTATTATTTTTTCCCAATTCTTTTTATTCATTTATTTCATTATTTATTGTTTTGCTTTGAATTATGTTTTTTTTTATTTTTATGATTTTTGAAATAATAATTAGTTATAAACTTTATTTTGAAGTTTCTTTATAATATTGTTTTTTTTTTAATTTTCGTTAATTATAATATTAATTATTTAATTTTTTTTTTTAATATTTTATAATTTTTTTGATAAAGAGAATATTCCAAGATTTATTATATTTTTTTTTTATTTTAAATTTTTATTTATATTTTACTTAAATTATAATTTTTTTTTATTATTGACTTTTTAATATTTTTTATTATTATTTTTATTTAAATCATTTTTTTATTGTTATAAGTATTATTTATAAAATTTTTTTATTAATTTCTTTTAGAAGAGTTTAATTTTCGTTATAATTTTTTTCAATATTTTTTATTTATTTATTTAGTATTTATTTTAATTTTTTTTTCTTGATTGATTTGTTATATTTTTTTCAGAATATCAGCTAAAATTGTATAAAATTTGCAGGAAAAAGTAAAACTTCTAAAATGCTCTCGCTTACTTTCCTCTTGAAAGAAATATTTATGTAATTCATGTGTGTCTTATAATTTATTAGAATTCTTGTTATTTCGTTATAAATATAAATTGAAGCCAATTTATTTAAAATAACAATTTTTGCTGTAAAAAAATTGCTGCACAATAGCTTTAAGTTATTATTTTTGTAAAAAATAGCTTTACCATATTTTTAAATTCCTTGTTAATTGCTCCAATGTGTTTATTATTATTCAAGTGCTAATTTCCTTAAGCCAATTTGCTTGTGAAATTGTATAACATTATTCGATTTTTTCATTTAAGCCTTGCCTACTTAACTTATACACACATACATGCATATATTTAAGTATATTTTACATATTTGTGCCATTACTGTTCCTATATGAATTTTGTAATATGTAGTCTAATTGCACGCGGTCGCGCCGCCAGCTCCACTGCTAATTGTCTAACTCGCTAACTCTGGCTTATTCAGAACTTAGCAATTTGATGACATTATTTTTATCGATTATGAATTATTGTCGTGCGCACTCGCCGCAAATGTAAGCTCACTTAGCATGCTGGACGTACGAACGCTGACTTGCGCATGCGCTTCTTCTTATCATGCTTATCCCGTACGGCCGTACGGGAGACGCACAAGTATGAAGATAGTTATGCACCGGATGAAATCGCACTAACACGCTTCCCGTAGCGCTAAGCAAATAACAATATGCACGACTATATGTGTGTGTGTGTGTTTGTGCTTGTTGTTGCCTTTATTACGCATTATTAATTTGAAATTTGTGTATGCAAATGTTGTCGGCGACATTCGCCCGAAATGGTAACACAAATTTTTCAACCAATTTCTTCTTTTGTGTGGGTGGAGATGTGGAGCTGGTGCACAAACACACACTTATAACTATGTGAGGTTGACATGACTAAAACACACTGTTGTGTGTTTGTAGCTATGTCATACATAAATATAGCTGTAAATATGTACACTTGGGCGCCCACAATGCAAGACAGGTTAGCGCTATACACACACACACACATGCACACAGGTATAATAGCATCCAATAGCCGCTTTTATCGGCGGCTGCCTCGCCTTGCGGCAGCCTCATCCAGATTTCACTCTCATTGACAAGTGTTTTTGTACCGAAAAGGGCAATTGCAAGTTTCAATGTTTGCAATTTTTGCTTTTTATTTTTTTGTTTCTCTGTCTGTTTGCTTTTGTTTTTATTTTCTGCTGTGCACCGCATGACTTTATAAGGCGTGTGGCGTTGATTTCATGGCTTTGTGCTTAACTTAATCTAATTAGTTAATTTTAAAATGGTTTTTACATAATATACGTATGCACATACTTACATACACATGTACATAAATGCTTATAAACGTTTGAGCAAACAAGTGACTTTCTCTTTGAGAGACTGAATTAATTATTTTTGCAAAAAAAAAAAAGAAAAAATAAAATTTTCGTTTTCAAATTGATATGATGATACAATTATAGATGATATAGTACATACATAGATAAAAAAAAAGTTTATTAAGCTTTAATAATTTGCAAAAATTATAAAAAATAAATATTTTTGAACTAAAAAAATTTTCTGAGCATCCTTTTAACGAAAAGTTTGAAAAAAAAATTTTTAAAAATTTGTAAAAAAAATTAAAACAAAAAAGTAAAATGGTAAAACAAAATTTTCGAAAAAAATTTAAATTACAAAAAAATATTTTTTAAATTACTTGTTCATTTTTTTTTTCTATATAAACTAATTTTTTAAAATTACTTGTTGGAAAAATATTGAAAAGTAAAAAAAATGATCAAAATTTGCTTAATTCAGTGTTATTGCGAAAACTAAAAAAATATGTAAATAATTTGTTTATGCATACACACATATGTATGTATGTACATACATATGTACATTAGAGCGAGTCGTTTTTTTTCTAAAAAATTGCATTTGCGGGAAATGTTTTACTATTTAATATTTGTTGGCAAAAAAAGTTTCTGAGCATCCTTTTAACGAAAAGTTTGAAAAATAATATATACATACAAATAATTTAAAACAAAATTAAAGAAAAAATAAATGGTAAAACAAAAATTCTGAAATAATTTCAAATTTAAAAAATTGTAAATGTAAAAAAATTTCAAAATTACTTGTTTGAAAAAATATTGGAAACAAAAAAAAATTGCTCAAAATTTATGCATAAAATCGGGTATATGGAAATTGTTCTACTCGTACGCTTTATTCTTAAAAACTTTGCCTAAGAGCTATGAATCTATAACTGGTTTCAGGACAGCATTTTTAAATTGAAGTTTAAAAAATTTGATTGATTATATATGAGATATGTGATAGTTGTCCAATCTGGCCGCTGCCGACAAATGATTAATAGAATATCAAAATGCATCTACTTATTAAATTTCATTTGGATGCCTCAAAAAATGGTCAACAAATTTGTATAATCCCTAAACAACTTCGTTTTAAAAATTGCTGGCTTAAAACGGGTTTTAGACCGATAGGTGCTAAGCAAATTTGCTCAAAATAACCCGCAGAACATTTCAAATTAGTTTTACAATTTTTGTTTTAAACTTTCTTTATAATTTTTTTTAATTATAATATTAATACTTAAATTTTTTTTTTAATTTCTTTATAATTTTTTTTTTAATTTCTTTATTTTTTTTTTAATTTCTTTATTTTTTTTTTAATTTATTTATTTTTTTTTTAATTTCTTTATAATTTTTTTTAAAACAGATTTTTGTTTAAATTTTCTTAATTATAATATTTATTAGTTTTATTTTTTTTTTACTATTTTTTTACGAAAAATTTATAATAATTTTTATTTTCAATTATCCGCAGAATATTTCTGGCATACGCGATTTTTTCGTTTTTTTGACTCCTTATAAATCGACCCGCTCTAACATTCATATGTGCATACACTTACATATGTACGTGTTATATTATTTATATATTTATTTCTATTACGTTAACAAAAAAAAATTAATTTTTTCGATATTTTTTCTCGTTGTCAATATTTTATTGAAAAAAAACTTTAAATTAAATAATTTTAATAAATATTAAAAAAATAGCGGGCTTTAAGGTGGTTGTTCTACTATAGAGATATGAATTTCAGTTAATTTTTGAAGTGTTGTAGAAAAAAGGACAATGTTTTTATTATCAATTTTTTATAACAACTTTTGTTGGAATTCGAAATATTTTTATTTTAATTGCTTTTAATAAATATTTTTACACATGAAAATTACTTTAAAAATTATAAAAATGCTATATTATTTAAAAAGTAGGAATTAAAAACCATCTGAAACAAATTGAATAAATATTTACTATAAAACATTCGCCTAACCATAACTATACCCTATAGAATACCAGCATATGTTGAAATGCGATAAAAGTAAGTATTTCAAAAGCAAAATAGCATATTAAAAAGTAGTTTAAAAATAACATGATTTCGCTTTCTTAAATTTTCTAAGAATTTGTTCAATCTAAAATATTTTTAATAAAATTTCCTAAAAATCCATAAAAACCATTCAAATTACTCGTATCACACGCATTCTACCACTCACACACACCAGCAAGCGCCACTTCCGTGCGCTGCAGGAAAAATAAAAATTGCGTACCGTTTGTCAGATTTGTCGCTTTTCACCAGGCGACCATAATCGTGCAGAAGGCTGCTGTCGCAACAAAGTTGCCAGCCACATGTTGCTGGCACTACAAGTGGCCGACAAAAACCGTGCTGCCAGCTTGTTTGTTTAGTTCATATGTTTTACTTACTTGGTTGAATTCGTACATAAATTAGGTGTCAATCTCAAATTTTTGTGAAAAATAAAAACAACTAAATTGTTTTGTTACGCAACGTATTTTTTATTCATGGAATTACTCTCTTATTTCGTTAAAATTAAGCAATTTGTTTATAGAAATGTGTAACACTGCCTTATCGACGTGTGTTTAAGCGCTGTGGCATCACCGTTTTACCCCCATCGCTTTGGAAACAGCTGTTTGACAAACAACAAAACAATAATAAACAAAGTAGGCAACCAATGGGAATGCATCTCTCTTTTATTAAATTATTATTATGGCAGAAGTGCAAATACAAGCTCTTTTTACAGAAATAAATATTATAAGTATAATAACTTAGCGCTGCAAGTAATGTTTTAAACAACTAGTTGCAGAAATGACAGCTATTATACCGACTGGATGTGATGGTCGCCCCTGGCTGCGGCTTTGGCAGGAGGTTGGACATCTGGAATATTTTTCATGGATGTAATGTCGGAACATTTTTTAGATACTTATTACGGGTTTATTCGGTTGTTTCTAATACGCTCAAATTATAGCGATTGTCTTTTGAGGATTAACGTACTACATACATATGTATGTTTTCAGATATTTTATGCCGAAGTATTGGAACCAGCGCTGAAATACATAAGTAACAAATCCTTATGCTACGTAGTACTCTCTTACAGCACTTGACAATATAGCAATAAACATTGTATTTACAGGTAGTACCATTGTCATGCTAATGAAACTGCAAAGTACTTTGTTCCTGTCGCTTGTGGTTGGTATAAAAACAATCAATTTACTGCCTGTTGAGCCAGCGTGTATTGCGGAATGATTTTGTTGGAATTATGCCATTTTACATTAAAAGGAGCACTATTACAGCAGCGGTAGCGTTGGCAATAATTTCTGTAATAGTTTTACAGTCAAATGTAGACTTTTTGGTAACAGGATGGACGAATTTTCCCGTAGGCAACAAGTGTAACTACATTTGAAAAAAGAATAATGATAATGTAAACCAAAATTAATGTAAAAGTTAATTTGTTAATAGACAAATAAAAAGCTAAATATACTATATTATACTAACAAAATTCTTTCTCTACAACAACAACTATATTATACATCATTTTGCCCCCACACCACATTATAATTATGTCGTATGATTTACTTATACCCATTTATATATGTAAGTTTGCTTACTACATATATTTTATATACCATATATTAAATGTAAGATTTAGACAAACAATCATTAATATTAAGAAAGTTGTCAATATCAAGGTTTTAGGCCAATAAAAAAGCTTGTTTGCCTACGAAATGTTAATATTTGTACAAATTCGCTATTTATGCTTGGATGTTTATGTATATGAATTAGGCAAGCGTAAGCATACAAGAAACTGTCTAGATAAGTGCAGCATTTACTTAAATGCTTTTAAGGGGTCAGTAGGGTAATCTGGCAGGGTTTTTGACATTTTTTTATAGAAATTTTTATTCTACAATAGAACTTTTTTCACATATCATGAGGTACATATATCGTGGAGTGTATAAAAAAAATTTTTCGGTTTTTGATGACATCTGTCGGAGAAATGACTGGGTGAATGAGTTGTGTTTTTCACTGGCGGACACGATTTTTCATGTTTGGATCATCTGAACACAAAAACCCAATTTATACTTAAAAAGTACGTGAATGGTTATCGTTCCTACTAGAATCATGAAAAAATGTTGATAAACAAAAAAGTAATTATCGTTTTTATTTAATATTTCCCCATGTTTTTTTTACATAAATTTTGTTAGAACATTGTCAATAAATTATAAAAAAATATGAATCTAGTAGGGACGATAGCCAGGCGTTTTGTGTACATTAAAAAAAATTAAGCAAATCGTTTGAGTAGTTCGATCGGAATCATGTTCGCCTGTTTAAAAACATGTGTTTTGAGAAAAAACGCGTTTAAAGTTTGAGGTGTGCACTCTGAGCGCTCCGAACGGCGAGCGGTATTATTATTTTTGGGCCTCTTTCGAAACCTTCCAACGGTAGAGTGTTTCTACATTATTTCTAAGGGTATAAGGGAAATGCAAAAAAAAAATTAAGAAAAAAGATTACCCTACTGACCCCTTAAGTGCTTTCGAATAGATCACACAACCATATACAGGTAAAAAAAAAAGTTGATTGAAAGGTGTTAGTTAATTACTTGGATATAGTATGAATCATATGCATATGTATGTACATATGAATGTATACTTAATTCATAGGTATCTTGCATATGATGGGTATAGGGATTAGAATATACTTATATACATACATATGTATATAAATAAAGAAGTTCTTTATAAAATTTTCAAAATAGTTTTCTGTGTTACTACAACAGTAAATTAATTTAATTTGAAAAGAATATTTATAAAAAAAAAATTAAATAAAAAAAAATAAAAAATATATTAAAATAGAAAAATAATAAAAAAAATAAAATAAAAAAAATTAAATAAAAAATAAATAAAAAAATTAAATAAAAAATAAATAAAAAAATTAAATAAAAAAATAAAATAAAAAAAAATTAAATAAAAAAAATAAAAAATATCTATATTAAAAAAAAAAACATAAAAAAAATTATTTTCCATAACGATGCGATAAGGAAAAGGAAAATTATTATTCTGTTCCCACAATAGTCGGCTCTACGTAACCGGAACGAACCCGGATTTTTATCATTTTTATCCGGCCAAGGACTGTCAACTCGACAGATTTCAGCCACTACAACAACAGCAACCAAAACAAGCACAAAATTATTATGCTTTCGGTCAGATTTGAAATATTGTGCAAATACATGACTGTAGATCTTACTATATACAAATTTCTTTAAGAAAAAACTTAATTTCTTTTTAATTGTCTATAATTTGTTAATTACCTATAATTTATAAATATATTTTTTAATAATAAATATTATTTAATGATGCAATTAAATACTGGTTGAAATTGTGAGAAAAATTGTGATTTTTGCACGTGCATTCGTAGAAGGATATGTATGTGTATGTATGTATATGTAAGTATGTCTTTATTGATAAAAACAACGGTTCGGTTGCGGTATGAAAGGATCTTTAACTTAATTTTGATCAGTCAGTTTGTTTGGCAGCTATATGCTACAGTAAAAACCAGTACCCATATGCCCAAAGCTCCCCACAGCAAACATAAAACAGCGGTTTATTGATGGACTGAAAATGTCATTCGCAGCGCCTACACGAGATCCAGGCACAAAGAAGCCGATCAATACAAAGCAGCAAAAACCTCTGGGGACTTGGGTATAAAATAGTAATAAACAAAATCGGTGTTCGAGCATAGCCACCTGACTCAACTGCTGCCAAAATGGATCAGGGTTAGTGATCCAGAACATACTCTAAGAATTCCGCGAAGCTTCCAGTTTACACTCGATTTAGCCTAGACGCAGAAATCCTGCGAATAATCATTGCAGAGCGACCGGCATTACTATTGAATATGTACAACGCCCGCCTCGAAGCTGGAATATTATTGAAGCGGCTATCAATGAAGCTCTTCCCTAGACAACGCGGCTTTAGATCCGGCAGATCAACACTAGGAGCTATAAAATGCGTCATTGAAAGTGTAATAGTGTTGCTGGCGACTTTAGATGTCCGTAACGCCTTTAACAGCGCTAGATGGGTGGATATAATCGAACCTCTTGACAATGTGTGCAAAAGTTCAAAACGATATTTCAAAAACTGAAGGACTAGTTCGCGCTTATATAGACAGACTGACAGCCGGAAATGGCTAAGTGGACTCGGCTCGTCATGCGGATCTTTTATGTATACCTACTTGCATTTTATGGGGTCTACGTCGCTTCCTGCTGGATATTAGAAACTTTTCTTCTTCCTGTTCAGGGCATAAAATCTTTGTTTATGTATTTTTTATGACCTGTTAATGCCAAATATTTACCTAGCACGTTGTAATTGTCCATATACTATGTCTGTATAAGCATAGGTGTAATAAATATATTAATTAATAACATATAGCTACAATATATACATATCTACAAAATATAATTGACCAATGGGCGTGCATTGCCGCACTGACTTACTGCCGCTCAGCGCAATTAACTTATATTCAACACGTAAACTAACATTTAACTAACGCTGACGTTGGCTACAGGTGATGTATGTACATATGTTTGTATGTATATGTAAGTATATACAGCTATGCGCCCACATTCCGGCCTTTTGGTCATATATTTATGAGTTGTGCAAATCCTGACACTTTAGTCCTGTCCGAATGATTGAACCGGAAAGTGCCGATAGTGGCGCAAATTTTTCTGTTTTTGTTGCTCGAATGGTTGGACAGTAATGACGGTGTGCACAACATGTAAAATAACGGTTATTATATACAGACAGACATGTGATTTGCATGCATAAAGGCATTAGAAGAGAGCGAATTGTGAAATATATGAGTTAATGGCGCAAAGTCAGTGGGGAAAACCACATGAACTTACAAACAAATAGACAGTTATGTAGTTATATGCATGCGTATGTATGTATGTATGTATATACACATGCAATTCGAATATTTGCGAAATCCATAGATCTAAAACTCTATCAGTCACACAGTGTGGCTGACATTGATTTTGTGGCTTTGTGGCCAACTAACTCGCAATAGTCGCAACCGCAAACAGCAGACGACGATGACAACGACAATGTCTGTTGGCGGAAATCGAATCATACACGACTTTGAAACTAAAGTAACAGGATGTCAGCTTCAAGTGTATGCTTGCCAAGTGTAATGTGTGCGGTTCAGTGCTGAAGGACATTATCCTCTCGTACATACATATGTATATGTGCATGTAGATGTGCGTATGCGAGTTATTAGTCGTGTGTGTTAACATGTAGCGGCACTATTATGTGCATATTTAATCTCTAGGAAATTGTCATAGTTTTGATTGCAATGGACACTCGATCAGAAATCGATTGACAGCGGGAAATTACAGCCGAACATTCAAATGCGCATATATACATACATACATATATACAGACAGACAAACATTTCGTTGCGAGCGCAATTAGAATGGCAGTCATTAGAGTAAAAAACGATTAGTGGCAGGAAAAAAATTAAATAAATAAGAAAAAAACAGAAAAATACAAGAAATAAGAAAAAAATCGAAAAGGAAAAAAAATTAATAGAGAACAAACTTAGAAAGAAAAAAAAATACCAAAATACAAAAAAAAATAAACAAAATACAATATTAATTTAGCTTAAAAACAACGCCCGTTAATATGGGCTGCTCAACTTCTGCGCCAGCCGTCAGCGAAGCAAACAGTAAAAGAACCTTGTCGGCTAACAAAGTAAGTGACAACGCCACGGATTCGAAATCGAAAATGGGTGATCAAGAAAATAGTGGTGAAAAGGATACATATCGTAAGTAAAATTAATATACACATGCATACATACATATTATATAACAAAATATATGCATGAATATTTTTTTTAACAGACAAACAAACAAATTTTAGAAAAAAATACATCTTTATAACAAAATAAATAAATACACAAGTACATTTTATAAAAAAAAATATTAAGGTACCAGTGGGTACACCTAGTAAGGAACAATGTGTGCGGTATTTTGTGAAAGTAATTTAGAAAATTTAAAATTTTAGGCAAAAACATTGCTGTGAAAGTTACAAAATCAATATTTGCACTAAAAAAAAAAAATTAAAAAAAAAACAGTAAAATATTATACATACAAAAATATAAAAAAATACATATGTATGTATGTACATACACAAAATAATTTATATAAAAAAATTTAAATTTATTGCGTAAATAAAAATTGTGTAGTAAAAAAAAATCATTTAAAGCACAATTTTATTAATTTTAGTAAAAAAAAAAAATGCTGTGAAAGTTATTAAAATTAATATTCGCATTGAAAAAAAAATTAAAAAAATAATATAATACAAAAAATATAAATACATACATATATACACACACACACATAAACATTAATGTAAAAAAATACTGTTTTTTTTGTGTAAATTATAATTTTTTATTTAAAAAAATGCATTTGAACACTATTTTTTAGTTCGAAAATATTATTGACGCAAAATTTATAAATTAGAGGAATTAGTTAAGTGCTTTTTCGGAACTCCAATTAGCAATATACGCCTTTTTATTTAAATAAAAATTCGAAAAAAAATGTTTTTATAAAAAAAACTTTTTTTTTTTAGAATTAGTTAAAAGCTTTATCGGAACTCTATTACTATTAAATTGAGTTTTAAAGCGTCAACGATTTTTCAATAATAAAATTTCATGTTTTATATTACAAAATTATTAAAAAAAAATATTACAATATATATAGTATATTTTGTTTTTTAATACACGTACATATAAAATATACAAATAAAAATTGTCACATATTTTTTGTTATTCTTTTTAATTTTTTTTTGGTTAGTTTTAATAAATTTAATTTGGCCTGGTTTTTATACAAAACATACAATAATATTCAATAAATAAGAATAAACAATAAAATTCGTTAATTAACAAAAGCAAGAAAAACCTCAACTTCGTCTTTTCCGAAGCAATATACCCTTCATAGGTGTATTTTTTATAGCATCAAATAGGATATAAAAGAAATATTAGAAGAAATCAAAGTGCAACTTGTATGGCAGCTATATGCTATAAAAGTCCGATCCGAATAATTTCTTCGGAAATTGTACCGTTATCTTGAACTATCTTTGGTACGTCAGATTTCGAGCAGATAGCTTGTCAATTAAAAAAGTTTTTCATACAAGACCTTGATTTTTATCGATCAGTTTGTACGGCAGCTATATGCTATAGTAGTCCGATCTAAACATTTTCTTCGTATATTGTAGCTTCGGCTTGGATAATAATCCGTGCCAAATTTCATGAAGATATCTCGTCAAATAAACAAGTTTTCCATATAAGAACTTGATTTGGTTCGAGGTCAGGTGGTATGGCAGCTATATGTTCCAGTGGTCCGTTATTGGCGGTTCCGACAAATTAACAGCTTCTTCGGGAGAAAAGAAGGTGTGAAAATTTTCAGAACGACATCTCAAAAGCTGATGGACTAGTAGGCGTATATACAGGCTGAAATACAGATGGGCACGTACATGACTAATTCGGTTCAAGTGATATACATATATACACATGCATAAAGTATATACTTTACAGCCATGACTCTTTCTTTCCCTGAGTGTTGAAAACTGGCACACTTAATATAATATATTAAAGCTATAAAAAACTGTAGACGCCATATACTTTTTTTTTAGAAAAATAATGTCCAATATTTTTTCAAATATTGTTGTTAAATTAAATAATTTTTTTTTGTTATTTATTAATATTTTTTTGTCTTTGCATTTTTGTAATCCACACTTTTAACCCACAATATTAAAAAAATCTCCCGATCTTCACTTCTTCCAGCCGCTTCGGAAGCCTATATAATACCATTAAGCGATGATGCCGAGACGAAAGTTTACACCGCAGGTGCCCCGGAAGCAGAAGACCTACTCGCTGCTACAGTGAAAAAACAACCACCAAAACGCATACAAGAATTGATGGAACAAGCGGCCGAAAATGAGACGGCCACGCTAAATCTACAAGATTTGGAGGAGAAACTCGAAAAAGCGGAGGAGAGGCGCAAGGAATATTTGCAACAAAAAATTACAACAATACAAAAGACAACACAAATGCTGACACGCAGCGGCAGCAAGGAGCTTTTAGATAAACTGGAGACAACACAAATATTTGATGGCAAGGCAGCAGAGAAAGACAATCCGGCCGACAAAGAGGCGGAGAAGAAGTAACTATTTTAGGCTTAAAACTGACTTATGTCACAATCATATGCTTATATATACGTTATAAGTAAATAATTATACACGAAGTATGAAATAAATTTGGTTTTAAGAAATATGCGCCCAAAATGCTGCTTCAAAAATATGTAAAATATTCGTTTTAAAATAATTTTGTGATGTTTTTCATAATTGCGTTTTTAAAACTTACCTTTCAAGACTTAGTTAGACTTAGTGAATTTGCAGTAACTTTTTAAAAAATTTGAACTTTTTCTAAATAATTAAAAAAATTGTAAAAAAAATTTTCGAAAATATTATCTGTTTAAAAACATGAACAATTTCTTTAATGTTTTTTAGGAAAATATTGTATGTATAATTTATATGAAACATAAAAGTTTGCGAATAAAAATTTAAATTTTTTTTTTAATTTATTTAAACATTTTTAAATGAAATTAATTTTTTTATTGAATATTTTTATATAAAAAATTAAAATTTTAAATTGCTTGTAAAAAAAAAAACATTTTATATAAAAAATTTAAATATTAAAATGTTTTCCAAATTTTTTTTTTTTTTTGCCGAAAGGAAAGTGAAAAACAAATTACTTAAATAATTTAAAAAAAAAATTATTAAAACAAAATTGTTGCTTAAAAAAATAAATTAAAATAAATAATAATTAAATTAAATTAATTAATTATTTAATTAAAATTATTTAAAATTTAATTAAAATTAATTTAATTAATTTGTTTGGTAAAAAAAATTAAATTCTTTTAGTATTTTTTTTTAATTTTACCTTTGAAAATAACCTTGAAAGTTTTAAATGAAATAATTTAAAATTTAAATTAATTTATTTGATTAATTTTTTTTAAACTTAAATTTTTTCTAGTATTTCTGTTAAATTTAACCTAAATGGATGTAAAAAAATAATAAAATTAAATTAATTTTTCTTGTTAAATTTAAAATTTAAATTAATTTAATTAAATATTCAATTAATTTTTTTGCAAAAAAATTAAATTTTTTAGTATTTTTTTTAATTTTACTTTAATAGATGTAAAATTTTTTTTTATAAAATTAATTAATTAATTATTCAATTATTTTTTTTGCAAAAAAATCAAATTTTTTAGTATTTATTTTTTAATTTTACCTTAATAGATGTAAAAATTTTTTTATAAAATTAATTAATTAAATTAAATTAATTTGTTTATACAAATTAATAAAAAATTTTAAAATAATAACAAAAACAACAAACAAACGTAAATGGCATTACAATAACAATATGCTCTAATAGCAAAAATTTAGTTTAAAAATTAAAAATTATTCGTTAAGAAAGATTAAAATTTTTTTTAATTAAATTAATTTGTTTTAATTATTATTAACTATTTTTTTGTCAAAAATTAAATTTTTGTTTTAATAATTTTTCAAATGTTTATTTATATGAATGTAAAAAAATTGAATTAATTAATAAAAATTAAAAAAAAATTAATAAAATTAATTAATTCAATTAAATTGATTTTTTTTTATTCAAATTAATATATTAATAAAAAAATAATAGCAAAAACAACAAACAGACGCAAGCGAAATCACAATAAAAATATGCTCTAAGAGCAAAATGAGACCACATTTTGGCATATTTTCCATTTTTGAACTTTTATTTGAACATTTAGATCTTGAAGTTTACGCGTTTTTGCTTCAAACTATTTACAGTATTAATACTATAACCATTTATCGCCAACTGAGTTTTGCTTAATTTAATTCCACCTTTTATTTATTTTATTTCTTTGTTTTTTTTGTGTGTTTTCTCATTTTAATTATATCCAGTGTGCGTGTGTGTATATTTTTCTGTACGCCATGTAACGCCGCAATGCACACATACACATCTAGTTCGTACATACATAGCAAATTTGCCTTAAACTCTATTGATCATTGCAGATTGCACTTAAACCTCTAAGCATTTTCCATTGCGTTTGCGCCCAACTTGTGTTATTTTGCATATATTGTATTTTTTAGTGTGTTGTTGTTGTTTTGTTGTAGTAGTTTGCAATTTTCAATATTTGCATAGTTTTCATTATTCATTTATTTGTTCTTGCCATAATAAAGTTCTGTGGTGGGATTGAATATACGAGTATTTGTTGCTATAAGTACCATTTGTGTTGTTGTTCTTGTTATTATTTTCTTCTGTCTTTTTTTTTAATATAAAGTAACAGATTTTACGCTTCAACTCTTACAACTTCGATAAACGCTTACTGAAATGTATTAATTCATATTAGTGTGTGTGTGTGCGTGTGTAGCTGTGTGTGTGTGTAAGCGCCTAGTCGATAACTGAGTTGTCATTTGCCTTATTGTGTTGTTGTAGATCGCAGTTTGTGTATGAATTAGGAAACTTAATTAATGCATTAACAATTATAGTTGAATTTACAAATATAACAGATACATATACTATATAATATAACGGTGTTATTGTACTATTTCTCAAACGGTTTGCATTGATATATGTAAATCTCTTTTAATTTGTACATATGTATTTATTACTATTTTACTAATAATTAGTTGTTGTTTTTTTTATAAAAAGTCACAACGAATGAAATTTGGCGAAAGAAATTTTGGATTGTACATACATACATACATATCGTCATCTAAAATGCAGAATAACGTAACATCACTTTTCATAAGTTTACAAGCGAAGGAAACACGTTTTAATGGAAACCACTCATATTGGAAAAAAATTTTGGTTTTGGTTAAAAAATGGTTATATATATCTGTGAGGAGTTTTGGTTATTTTTTGATGATACGTTGTTTTGCATTTTAGATGACGATATGTATGTATTGATTTATGTCTGTTTGTGTGTATGTGCAGAAAATATCTTTTTCATGACTCATACAAAAAAAATTTTATAAAAGAAAATAATTTTTAACAAAAATATTTAAATCATTTTAATTTAATACATATATGTATGTATGCATGTATGTATGTAAGTTTGCGGTTTTGATATTCTTTTAGGTCCCACTTTTATTTATTTATAACAGTTTTAGAATTCTGCAAGGCAAGGTTTGGGACTAATACTCGTAATACACATATACTAAAACGCATTAATTACTCGTATATACATATTATATGTATGTTAGTTGTATGCATGTAAGTTTATATATGTACTATGTCTTTGTAAACGTAACATTTTTCTAATCACAAATAAAAAGTCTTTGGTACAAGCAATTATTTGTTTGTTTTTCTGCTCAGCATTATATTCGTTGTTTAGGAACATTACACAGAAGATTGGTGCAAAAAAAAATATAAAAAAAATAAAAATTAAAAAAAAAAATAAAAATAAAAATTTAAAAAAATTAAAAAAAAAATAAAAATATTATATAAAAAAAATGTAAAAAAAATAAAAATAATATATAAAAAATATAAGTTATTTCAAAAATATAAATAATTAAAAGTATATAAAATAAAATTGAGAAAATTAAATAGAGAAATTAATAAGAAAATTAAATAAATTAAAAGACATTTATAATTTAAAAGTATTCAAAATATATTTAAACAAATAAAATATAAATAAAAATCACTTAAAAGTATAAAAAATAAAATTAAAGAAATTTATAATAATTAAATAATAAAAAATAATTAATCAACTGAAAGTAAAATAATAAAAAATAAAAAACAATTAATCAATTAAAAGTAAAATAATTAAATTAAAAAAAATAACGAAAAATTACCAAAAATTAAAAATTAATAATAAAACTAAACAAATTAAAAGAAGTTAATAATAAAACTAAATTAAAGAAATTTATAATAATTTAAATTAACTAAAAAATAATAAATCAATTAAAAGTATAAAAAATTAAGAATATTGCAAAAAAAAATTAATAAGCAAATTAAATAAAATTAATAATTTAAAAGTAATGAAATTACAATTAAATAATTAAAAAACAATCAATCAATTAAATGTATAAAAATATCTTAAGAAAATGAAAAATAATTGAAATCCAACAACAATTAATTAAATTAATAACTAAAGTAAAAAATTTAATTAGCAAATTAAAATAATTAAATAATTTATTCAAAAGTATACAAAAAAAATTATTAAATTAAAAAAAATATAATAATTAAATAAACAAATTTAAAAATAAAAAATCTATTAAGAGTATAAAAATAAAATTAAAAAAAATAAAAAAAATAAAATAAAAAAAACAAAATTATAAAATTAAAAGAAATTATGAATGAATGAAATAATGAAAAGTAATGAAACTAAAATTAAATAATTAAAAAACAATTACTAAATTAAAAGTATAAAAATTATATAAAGATAATTAAAATACATTACTAATTAATTATTCAAAAAAATTTAAAGAAAAATTTAGAAAATCACAAATAATTAAAAGAAATTTATAATTAAAAAAAAATTAAAAAAAAATAAAAAAATTTAAAAAAAATAAAAAAATTAAAAAATTTAAAAAAATTAAAAATAATTATTATAAAATTAAAAAGAATTAATAATTCATTTAAAAGTATACAAATATAATTAACTAAAAACAGTTTAAGAAATACCCAACTCAGACGTATGTACATATATGCCACCGTCTACGCAGATCCTATACGAGATCAAGGCACAAAGAAGCCGAATCCCGACAAGCCGATCAACACAAAGCAGCAAAAAAGGTGCAGAGGCACGCCATCAAGGAAAGCAAAAAACTAAAAAATGGGAGTAACTACACGAGGATATTAACAAAATCCCTGGGTACTTGGGTATAAAATAGTAACGAAAAAACTCGACGCTCGAGCAAAGCCGCCTGAGTTAACCGCTGCCAAAATGGATCAGATCATGGACGCACTCTTCCCTACATACGAAAAAAGGGCTGGTGATCCAGAATATACTCTAAGATTTCCGCGAATTCTCCAGTTTACCCTCGAAGAGCTGCAACTTGCCACTGGCAAGCTCAAGGTCAACAAATCACCCGGCCCGGACGGAATGCCAGCAGAAATCTTGAAAAAAAATCGCAGCAGAGCTAGCGGCATTACTATTGAATATGTACAACGCCTGCCTCGAAGCCGAAATATTCCCTGAACCCTAGGAAAAGCAACGACTAATGCTCGTGCTAATAAGTAAGGAAAAAGGAGATCCATGCTTGAAAGATCCTACGCCAGAAAATGTAAGACTACTTAAACCCAGACTCAAAGCGGCTGTCAATGAAGCTGGAGGAATCTCCTCTAGACAACACGGCTTTAGACTCGGCAGATCAACTCTAGGAACTATAAAATGCGTCAGAAGCCGCACAGCGTAGATCGCATTACAAAAGAATAGTGTTGCTGGTGACTTTAGATGTCATAAACGCCTTCAACAGCGCTAGATGGATGGATGCTATGATATGGACATAATCTCTAGCGCGCTACGCAAAAAACAGAGCTACAACTGCTAATAAATAAGCACACACCCCTCGAAATAAGTATGCAAATTACTTCGGACACAAAATGTAGTAAACTACCTAGGCGTAAGACTGGACCGCAGTCTAACTTTCTGGGTGTAAATCGAGCACACCGCAGGAAAAGCAGCAAAAGTCACCTCCCAACTTAGCAGACTAAAGGCTTAGGGGGGGGCTTAGGGGACTCCGGGCAAGAAAAGATAATGTCGACAACAATCAGCGTGCTATTAAACGGAGCTGAGATCTGGACAGATGTGCATAAAAAGGAAAACCGGTAGTGTAAGGTAGTGGCCAGTGTGCAAAAAGACAGATGAAACATGAAAACGATGAAAACGAGATTGAAATCTATACTTCTGCGTGTAAAATTTCGACAAACAGTTGTTGTAGAAACAAGTTGGGTAAAATTTTTACGAAAAACGGTATAGCGTGCCTTGAGATTCTAGGAATTTAAAGCGAGGATTAAAAGATTTCATACACTACAAAACTCTAATGTTGAACCTTTGGCCTCGATATTCACAATAAGTAAACATTTGTATAGGGAATTCAACGAATATAAAAAAAAACTAACGGAACTACAGTTGGGGCGAGAAATGCCTTTCCTGTTGTAAAAATGAAGGTTAAACATGCATATATTGGGGAGACGAAAAAGTCTTTTCGTATTTTGTCAATAGATGTCGTTGCAATCGTATATCTCCACTGCTACCAATCACATTGTGCCATACCATGTAGTGTTGGAAAGGTTTTAAAATCGAGGAACTTGACGTTCAGAGAAAAATAATTTGAATTTAAAACGTCACACCCTAATACACAGTGGCGCATAATGGCGGAAGTGCACTACAACCGTGCGAAATTTGTGAAAATTAAAAGGCTTAAAACCTCAACAGATACTCCATTGTTGAAGTGTAAAACCAAGAAAAATCAATAAAAGTAACAAGTAAATGTGTGAGTGTGTGTGTGCACGTGCCTTTGCCACATGCACAAACAGGTTTTGCAGCTATTTTGGTATGGGTGTATGTATGTCTGTTTGTAGGGTGCTATGTGGGTTGGTAGGTAACGGTGTATACAAAACTGCATATATGCAAGCGCACGAAACGGATTAACGGTATAACGGTATGTGTACGCAGTTGACTAATGGAGTTTACGCGCAGCTGGCACTGCTCACCCATACAAACACATGTATTATACATATGTATGTGTGTGTATGTACATACATATATGGTGGTATGTGTTTACAAGGCAAACATGCAATTTTCACAGACACACACACACACACATGTACACATACATAGATATCGATATGGATATATTTATATTATTAGCATTTATCTATATATAACTGTATGTATATGTATGTGTGTGTGTGAGCAAGCTTGCTGCCGCGCGCAAATGCTTGTATACTAGTGTAACGGTATGCTGCTATATATTATATATGTATATATTTTTTGTTTTTTATTTTATTTATAAGCGTGGTGTTTCAGTTTTCATAGGTCAATGCCTGTATGTACGAGCATAATTTCGCATGTGCTTAGTAAATTAAATTTATTCGCTAGTTAGGCTAATGATTTGTTACTGTTTTTGTTTTTGTTGTTGCTTTTTTCTGTACACACAATTACATTTTCGTTTATTAAATTTATATACTTACATATATCCCTTCTATTATACATGCAAGTGTGTATGTATGTATGTATGTGTTAGTAATTTGTTTATATTTTTTGTAGTATTTTATTGTTCTAGGAATTACGCTAAACTTCATATATGTATATGTATATATGTATGTATAATATTTTTTCAATTATATTTACGAGTATTTATTAAAAAATCAGTACGTTGGCGGTATAAAATTGTTTCCTATTGCGCGAATACTTATAACAAAATATACACAAAAATAAAGGAATCAAGTCTTTCCAGATAACACAATTATCCTCACTTAGGTCCTTAGGTTAAATGTTATATTGGTTTAATTTTTTCATGTTTTTGGTTAATTTTTTCATTGTTGGTGCCAAAATAAAAAAAAATTTTATAATCTAGTTGATACAATACACCTATGTATATCTTTAAATATATATAAATGTTTATATATATTGTATATACGATTAAGTTGGGGCGCAAGTACGTGTACACATACACATACACATATGTGTATATATACTTATATACAGGGTTGCAAATATTAATTAAAAATATTTTTCAAAGTTCTGATGCCAAAACCATATAGAAAAATAATAAAATAAAACAAAAAAAAACAGAGAAAAGCGTTATCTTCGGTCTGAACTTATATGTACATATGTAATTTCACCCAAATAAAACGTTTTCCATATAAAAACTTGATGCCAATCGTTCAATTTGTATGGCAGCTATATGCTATAGTGATCCGATTTAGACTATTTCTTCCGAGATCGCATTACTAACTTAGGCAATAACCCATGCCAAATTTAATGAAGATATCTCCTCAAATGAAAAAGTTTCCCATACAAGCACTTAAATCCGAACCTTCAGTTTGGATGTCGGCTACATGCTATAGTTATCTGATTTGAACCATTTCTTCTCCGAATGCTTTATTGCGTTATAGAATAACCCATGCCAAATTTAATGAAGATATTTCATCAAATGAAAAAGTTTTCCATATAAACACTTGGTTTTGATAGATTAGTTTTCAAGGCAGCTATATGATATAGTGCTCCGACATCGGCGTTTCCGACAAATTAACACCTTCTAGGTGAGTAAAAGATATTTGCAAAAATTTTAGATCGATATCTCAAAAACTGAGGTACTAGTGCTAGTATATACACATATGTACAAACAGACGGCTAGGGGTAAATCGAATCAGCTCGTCACTCTGATCATTTATGTATATTGCTTATAGGGGCCACGATGTCCTTTTGAGTGCCACAAACTACGTCACAAACTTAATAATATCCTGTTCAGGGTATAAAACAGTAGATCCTAAAAACCGTATTGAAAAAAATTAATTTAATTGAAAAAATTATATAATTAAAAAAATTAATTATTTAATTTTTAATTCGGTTTTTGCAATCAAAAATTAAATTTTAATTTTTTTAACTAAATTTTCAAAAAATATTAAATTTAAAAAATTAAATTTTTAATACCGTTGTTTTTTTTAATAATTTAATTTTTTTTTTTGATTTAATTGCAAAAATTATTTAATTAAAAAAAATTATTTTCAACTTTTCGAACCGTTTTCGAAATAAAAATTTAAATTACAAATTTTTAATAATTTAATTAATCAATTTTTAATAATTTAATTTTTTAAATTAATTTTTCAATTTATAATAATTTAGTTTTTTTTAAATTTAAATGCAAACTGATTTAATTCAAAAAAATGCATAAGGTTACAAACTTCGTGGCAAACTTAATAATACTCTGTGCAGGGTATACTATTTTAAGCCCAAATACAGTATTGAAAGATATGGAATTTTTAATTACAAAAATTATTTAATTAAAAAAAAATAGTTTTAATTCTGTATTTGAATCTAAGAATTAATTTTTTATTAATTTAATTATTTTCATTTTATTGCAAAAATTATTTAATTAAAAAATAAAAATTTTGAACTTTTAGTACCGGTTTGCAATAAACTTTAAATTTTTAATAATTTATTTTTTTTATTTAATAATAATTAAAATACAATTTTAATTTTTTTTTAATTTAAAAATAATTAAATTTTTCATAAATATTTTTTTTAATTAAAATTAAGTTAAAATTTAATAATTTAATTTTTTTAATTTAAAAATAATTAAAAATAAAATTTTCAATACCAAAAGCGTAATTAAAATTCGAAAATCTAATTTTCAATACAAAATTTTTAATAAAGAAAATTTGCAACCCTGTTTATATAGCACACATATATTTACATACATACATATGTATGCATGCTGCAAGTACGCGCGTAGTTCCAACAAACCGGAAACCAACTGAACCCACTTTATACCTATGTAGTATATGTATATGTGTGAGTATGTATGTATGTGTTTACCAATATAGTATATCTATGTACTGCTATTGTTAATATATGTAAAGACAATATCTAAACCACATTACTGAAACATATAAACGCTAATATACAAATAGTATGCTACATACACATTGTTCATGCAGATACCCCGCCAGCTAAAGCAACGAAAACCGTGAGCTTCACACGTGCCGCAACGCAACGTACCGCACCGAACGCCAAGCCAGCGCTTAGCTTATGGCATACGCTTGCACTTTCATTATGTATTAGTTTTAGGATTCTGCTTCAATTCGAAGAGGCCAGCATTGCCCTCGCGGCGACGCATAATCGTCCCCTCCATAGGCCTTACTCAGTTGTACACGCCACGCGTCATACCCTCCCTATTGCGTGTGTGCCACTTGCAGGTGAGTATGCGTATATAGGTCTTGCGGAAGGATGCATTGCATAGCGCATAGCAAACCGGATTTATGGTCGAGTTGATGTAGCAGAGCGCATAGAAGAATTGCCACAATTCGTTCGGTATGCAATCGGAGCATGTGGTCAGCGGTTTGATTAGCACCAGTATATTGTATGGCGTCCAGGTGATGATGAAACTCAAGAGTATGGCCGATAGCGTTTTGGCCGCTTTTGATTCTTGACGCTTCTCTTGTGACTTCTTCTTCTTCTTGGCGACAACACGCGACGTGGCATGCACATGTTTGACCAATTGCCTGGGGATTACCTTCGCATTGAGCGGTATGCGTACATCGTGTGAAACGTGCGACATGCGTCGACCCAACGGTAAACTATATTCGGAATCACGTGATGAGAGTGGTCGTCGTGGTGGCGGTGCAGCGCTTATGATCGGTAGCGATACGTCTTCGTGTATCATTTTGATAGATGGCGCTTCTGGGCCATTATTGGCGGTAGCCCCATCCGAGGGTAGCCGTATTAGTATTGTATAAACGGAATCTTGACTTACCGAACGTGAACTGATGCGATTATTGCCGGGTAAAGAGCGTGAATCGCGTGCACCCGATGCCGAGGAGATCTCTTGCAGTTGCGAGAGTGGTGTCAGGGGCGGCCGTAGCGGTGTGGGTGAGACATCGGGTAGTAGTATGCTTGGTGGGCGTACGCCACAGGCGCTGCCGCCTAAAGAATAGTTGTCGCGTACCACGCTGACAGAAGTGCAGCTGAAAGGGTTTAGAGAACGAAGAGCATTAGTGTCAATTTGATAATAATTATTATAATAAAATATAAATAATTTAATTAAAAGACAACCACGACTAGCGCCAGCGCCTAAAACTATGCAAGTGATGAAAATTTATATAAAAATTTGGTTTTTCGATTTAATTATTTTGGAAAATATTTCTAAAAATAATAAACATTTAATTAATAAATATTAATCGCTAGCGCATGCAAATGAAATTTTTTTTTAGTTAAAAATAGCGTTTTTCGATTAACTTATGTTATAATTACTGTTGGACAGCATTTCTGATGATAAGAAAATTATCCAACGCCTAAAATTATGCAAACGATAAAAATTTACACAAAAATCCCGTTTTTCGTTCTAATCATGTTGGACAATATTTCGAATAGTAATAAATATTTAATTAATGGCTAGCACCAGCGCCTAAAATTATGCAAAACGATAAAAATTTTATAAAAATATCGCTTTTTTAATTGTGCTATAATTTTTTCGATTTAAACTAAACAATAAAAATTAAGATTTACCCATAATCCGAAGGTTCCTCCAACTCATAAGGAAAATCATCGGAATCTTCTCGTCCGGAATGCCACCACGCAATACACCATTCCTTAATGCCACCAAAGCAAGAATATGATTTTTTGATGGTATTGGTGCTTTTGATCTGTTTAAAAAAGTGTGCATTATAGTAAAATGTTTATTTAAAAATTAAAAAAAAAAAAATAAAAATAAAAAATACTTAAAAAAAATTAAATATGTACATATGTATATTAAAAAAATATATAGTATATATACCAAAAAAAATTAAAATTTAGAAAAAAAGTAAATATATTAAAATAATGGTGAAATACAAGTATAAAAAATAGTAAATAAATTTAAAATTTAAATATATGAAAAAAAAAAAATTACATATTACTTTTTTAATATTTTTTAAAACAATTAAAATGTTATGCTGTTAACAAAAATATACAGTAATGCCAATTTTTACAAAATTATAAAATTTCCGCTCATTATAGGGCGCCGAAAGCAATATTACCATTACTAGCCTAAATATAGGCTATAATAAAAGCCGTTTACTTATAAAGTAACACAGGTACCACATCCATTTCGGCAGAGACTTAGCAATTAGACAGTAAAGTTGTTTATATTTTTTAGATTTATATTTTTAAAGCTTGAACACTTCATTGCCATCCTAAATGTAGACTTTATTTTTCTAATAACACACTTTTAAGGAGATTTGGAAAATTAAATTAATAACTTCGAATTCAAAAATTGTACACCCTGAGCAAGTTATATCAAAGTTTGTTTGTAATCCCTAGACGGAAACGTCGGACACTTTATAAAGTATATATAAATGATCAGGGTGACGAGCTGAGTCGATTTCGCCATGCCCGCTGGTCTGTCTATCTGTATATACGCGAACTAATCCCTCAATTTTTGTGAAATCAACCTGAAATTTTGGACACATTGTTTTCTCCTAAAGAAGCTGATATTGGAGCACTATAGCCTATAGCTGTCATACAAATTGAACGATCGGAATCAAATGCTTGTATGGAAAGTTTTGTCAAGTGACGAGATATTTTCACGAAATTCGGCACAACTTATTATGCAAGCCAAAGCTACAACACACGAAGAAACTATTCAGATCGGACTACTATAGCATGTAGCTGCCATACAAACTGAGCGATAAAAATCAAGTTATTGTATAGAAAACTTTTTATTTGATAAAACATCTCCACAAAATTTGGCACGGATTATTATGCAAGCCAAAGCTACAACACACGAAGAAACTATTCAGATCGGACTACTATAGCATGTAGCTGCCATACAAACTGAGCGATAAAAATCAAGTTATTGTATAGAAAACTTTTTATTTGACGAGATATCATTACGAAATTCGACATGGACTATTATCCAAGCCAAAGCTACAATAAACGAAGAAATAACTCATATCGGGCTACTATAGCATATAGCTGCCATACAAACTTACTGATAAAAATCAAGTTCATATATGAAAAACTTTTTTATTTGACGAGATATCATTACGAAATTCGACATGGACTATTATCCAAGCCAAAGCTACAATAAACGAAGAAATAACTCATATCGGGCTACTATAGCATATAGCTGCCATACAAACTGAAAGTTCGGAATGAAGTGCTTGTATGGAAAGTTTTGCTAATTGACGAGATATCTTTCAAAATTTCGGGTTATTGTCTAAGGCAATAATGTAATCACCGAAGAAATTGTTCAGATCGGACCACTAAAGCATGTGGCTGCCGTACAAACTGAAAGATTATTAATGTCGATTGTAAATAAAAAATAACTTTTTGAAATTTAAAGTTTCTTAAAGCAAATATTCGATACTAGACAATACTCACGCTTGATCTGCGTGAATGTAGACCATGATAGCCGGTATCAATGACCACATTGGTCATATAAACACTCTCAGCATCGGCAGAGGATTCGGAGCGCGGCCGCCGCCAATCATGGCCATCACCAGCATTGCCAAAGGGCAACATGCCCGTGTGATTAACAGCGGTATTCTCGTCACTGAAAAAAAAATAAAAATTATAAAGTTTTATCATATATTAGAAAGGTAGAAACATGCCGCGCTTACCTCGAGTTCGAGCGCTTTGACGAGTCCTTCTTGCCCGCCTGCAGATTGGGCAAGTCCTTCTGACGCTTCTTCGTCTCACGCCAAATACGATAGTATAGCACGCACATAATCGTTACCGGAAAATAAAACGCCGCCAACGCTGTGCCAAATGTAATGTACTGATTGGTCTCGATAAACTGTATATAGCACTCGTATTGCGGTACCGTGCGTTGCCCCTCAATATATGGCCAACTGTAAATCCACGGCGGCCACAACAGCAGACTTACGCCCCAGGCAGCGCCAATCATGACCGCCGCCCGATTGGTGGTACGTTTAGCGCGATATGTCAGTGGTCGTGTAACGCTAAAGTAACGATCAAAACTGATGATCAACAAATTCAGCACCGATGCATTCGACGCTAGATAATCCAGTGCGAGCCATGTATCGCAGATATGTGGACCCAATGGCCAATAGCCGAGTATGGTGGTGACCGCAAACAGTGGCATCGATATGAGGCCGATAGCGAAATCGGCAATGGCCAATGAGAAGAGAAAGTAATTACTGATTGTTTGTAGTTGTTTGTCGATTTTGAATGAGATCATAACCATAACATTGCCCGCCACTGTCAGCAAGCTGAGTATGGCGGCAATTATGCCCATGATCACCATTGATGAGATGGAATAGCTGGGTCCCTTTGGACCGTAGATGCCGGTGGCGTTTGTTTGATTTTGTGCTATTTCATTATCTAAGATAATCACTGTGGTCACATTGTCCAACATAGCGGTGAATACAGATGGCGCTAATGTTGTTGTGGTTGTCGTGGTGGTTGTTGTGGTCGTCGTCGTCGATGTTGTCGTTGTGCGGAATGACGGTGCCAGCGGTTCCAGTATGCTTGGCGGCCCGTGCGCCGGCATTGCCAGACGTGCAAAAAATAGTGGGCCCATTTTGATTTGTTGTTGTTGTTGTCTTATGTGTTTTTTTTTTCTTAGTTACAATTACAATTTTCCTTTTTTCGTTTTGGTTTTTGGTTTTTCCTTTTTGGTTTTTGCTTTAGTTTTTTGTTGTTTGTTACGTTTTTGCTTTTTGGTTTTCCGTTTCTTTGTTTGCTTGTTTAGTTTTAATTATTCCACTGATAGTTTTGTGCAAATATACATATGTATTGCTGTTGTTCTTTAATTAAAGCTTTTGTTGCCAAGTACCCAGATGATTAAGCTTCGTGCAAAACGAATGTATTACGAAAACGTACGAATGTGTTGCCCATTAACTGGATCTGAAAAGAAGCATAAGAGGCTTTGTATGAGAAAAATATAAGAAAATATGTTGATGTGAAATATATACGTATGTATGTATATATAGGGTAGTCGAAAAAGTCTTTTCGTATTTCTAAACAAGCTTCAACGTATTTTTTATACTTCTAATGAACTTTAATGAACCAATATATTTTGATCGACCACTTTTTGCCATTTTTCCGCTGGAGTCATTATTTCATGAGTGTAAAATTTTTCTGGTTTCTCGGCGAAAAATTTCGACAAGTAATTTTCATAGGCTTCTCTTGAAACCAACTTTACTCCACTAGAGAAGTTCCACATTGACCGAAACAAATGGTAGTCCGTTAGTGCAAAGTCTGGGCTATATGGTGGTTGCATCAAAACTTCCCAGCCAAGCTCTCTCAGTTTTTGCCGAGTCCTCAAAGATGTGTGTGGTCTAGCGTTGTCCTGATAGAAGACGAAGCCCTTTCTTTTGATCAGTTCTGGCCGGTTTTTTTCGTTGCTTGCTTCAATCTTATCAGTTGTTGGCAGTAAAATGTAGAATAAATCTTTTGATCAGCCTGGAACAGCTCATAGTGGATGATTCTTTTCCAATCCCACCAAAGACTCAGCATAACCTTTCGCGGCGTCAATCCCGGCTTTGCGACCATTTGTTGAGCTTCATCACGCTTGAACCATGCTCTTTTTCGCACTTTATTGTCGTATTTGATCCACTTTTCGTCTTCTGTTACCATTCGTTTCAGAAATGGTTCGATTTTATTTCGTTTCAGTAAAGGATCGCACTTATTAATTCGGTCCATTGAATTTTTCACAGACAATTCATTTGGTACCCAAACATCGTGCTTCTTTTTGTAGCCCGCCTTTTTTAAATGGTTCAAAACCGTTTGAGGATGAATGCTAAGTTCCTTAGCGATGTCATGACTGCTTATATGATGGTCCTGGTCAATCTTTTTCATAATTTCAACGACTTTTTTAACGATAGGTCGAACAGAGCGAGGTGCATCTTTCACATAGAAATTTCCAGAACGGAAACGAGGAACCATTGCTGTGCTACACGATACAGCATCGTCTTCGTAAACTTCTAAACTGAATGGAACAACATCTTTTGACAAAATACGAAAAGACTTTTTCGACTACCCAATATAATGAGATAAAACTTTGCACGAATAGTGCCTTTGAAGTATAGTATGTTATCTTATGATCAGAAATTATGTAAATCGAACCAAAACTGTTGAAGCACCCTGGGCGCATTTTTATTAATCTGTGGCATATTAATTGTAAAAACTTTAAGAGTTGCGAATCGAACAAAGTGGTATAAAATAAATATCTCGCGTGACATAAACGTTCTACAACCTTTTTATCGATAGAAATCTTTTATTGCATTCAAGGGTAGCTGAAAAAAAATTACAAGATTTGAATGCAACGCCCACCCCGTGCCACCCATACCACAAAAAATCAAGTACCTGTAATAACTGTAATAAGTATGAGTACTAGCATTGCTCAACGCAATGAATGGATGACGGAAGTTTCACTTCCAATTCAACACGTCCGATATGTTGATCGATTCGTTGGTGTAAGCGGCAGTTGCAACTATGCCGGATGCTGCATGAACAGCTGATATGCGTGTCTAGTTTAACTGACTGACATGTATTATGCAAAGATGCTGTAGATAATGTAGAAACATAGCAGACACGATATCACTTATAAAGTTTCTTCTTTTGACTGTTGCAAATCAATATCAAACTCAGGGCAAGAGGATGTTCTGGATTTTCTTGCTTAAAAAATAAGCATTTGCGTAGCGTAGAGGCCCACCTATTGTGTATATATTATAATTTATGTATCGGAAAGGCGTATATAGTCCGAAACTAACGCGGAATATAGCAGCTCTGTTATTACTCGATAAAGTTTCCTTAATACCTTACCGCTGGTGGGGGGTAAAAGACTTATATTGAGTGAGAATTAAAACATTCTAATTTTTATTCGGTGTTTCCTTTGCTTTTATACAATTTTTAAATCTAACTTATCTGATTAAATTTATGTATATTAGGGCGGGTAAAAAAAGAATCTAACTTATCTAATTTAATGCATGTATATTAGGGTGGGTCAAAGAAATGTTTACGGGTGTCATAAAGTACCTCACATACTCTGGAGTAAAGTCAGGCGGATGTTCGAGAATCTTCATATATACAGTTATAACTATGGGGGCTAGGTCAAGTTTTCGCTCAATTTTATCTGTTTTAGGTACAAAGTTACACTGTTATGGGTAGCACACGCTCTCTCATTTTCATAGAGATAACTCATATATTGGGAGATATATGCAGTATAAAGTCACCCGAGAGATCCAAAATTGTTATATTATAGTATATGGGAGATAAGGGAACTATTGACCTGCTTCAACCCATTTTGGACATACAGACTTACTGCTGTCAGGAAAGGATTTCAATTAAATGTCTCACACACTAGCCGATATTTGCGGTAAAAAGTCGACTATAGGAACTGGAATTCAAATATTCGGTACTTAGGGACTACAAGCGCTTCATTGGATGATGTGTTTCTGGCTATATCAGTGAAAAATGTTTTGAAATTATAAAACTAACAGCTGTGGTCTTGCGGCATTCATAAGCTGACTCAGCGGAGAATTTATAAAAACTGTTGCTCCTTGATATTAATATTACTTTTAACCTAGGAAAAAAATATTTATTGAATCAGTGAAAACGTTCTTTTTTTCGTTTTTGTTTTCCATAAATACGCGTAGTAGTCTGCTAGAGATCTACAAAAGGAAAATATAGCTCTTCTTAAGTAGTCGCACGAGCTCATTATTAATACAATGCACGACAGCAACCGTTTTGTAAGTGTTAGATCAAAAGTAGACTAAACAAAGTAAACAAATTTATTAGTCTAAGTTGAACGCTCAACACGATTGCAGCGTAGTTTGACTTATACAGGTCTTGAAACAGTGTTTTGAGTTCTTGTATACGGATTGAATCCCAATCAGATCTGAAAAATCAGTAGTCCACCATATTTTTACAGAGATTCACAACTTTTTAGCACAATTTAGGCACCGCTTACTTCGTTCCCTTGACTTTCGGGTCTACATCTGATATTGAAACAATCTTAGCAAGAACAAAACAATCCGTTGTATACACGAGAATAACTCGGATTGCATGCAGATGGCTATGCTTCTATAATTTTACAGTCAAAGGTGTGGCTTGGGGCTATTAACAGCGAATCTATCAAAATTTCTTATATTACGAACAGGGTATATTAAGTTTAGCCATACCTGTCTAGCTTTCTTTCGTTAAATATGCGAATTAGTCTATCAGTTTTCGGGATTTCGATATGAAATTTTGTACACGTTCTTTTCTTGCCAAGCAGCTGTTCATTTGTCGGAATCGTTGATATTGGATCACTATAGCATATAGCTGCCATACAAACTGACCGATCCAAGTTAAGTACTTGTATGGAAAACTTTTTTGATTTCACAAGATATCTTTACGAAATTTGACACAGATTACTAGCTGAGACAATAATGCAATATCCAAAGGAATTGCTCATATCGGATCACTATAGCATATACATATGTATGTATGTAGCTGTCATACAAATATCGTGAAATATTTTTTTAAATTAATCTTATCACTTTTCACTGACTACCAAACCCAGGCCGTACTCCTTATCAAATCTATATTTTGCACACTAATCTCTCGAAGTTATGCCTGCCTCACCCAGAATGCATGATACTGCCACTAATGCATTTTTAATAGCATACAAAGAGGCGCACTGACTGCGCGCATGCATCTCAGCATGTAAATATTGACATATACATACATATATGTATTTTATGTACGTACATACATATGTACATATAGGTGAGTGTAACACATTTCATAGCTGTTAATATTCAATACAAATGGCTGATTTGTTCGATTTACTCTCGCATACATAGTTAGAGGGGACTTACCGCATTGTGTTTGTGATTGTGCGTGCTGGCGTTGCCACTGCCTCTACTTCGGCTGCTGCTGCTGCTGCTCCAGTCAATACTTTTGTCTGCAGTTGGCCGTCGTTATTATACCGCTGCTTATCGTTTGTGTAGCTGTCGTCTTCGTGGTCGTCGTTACTCATGCGAACTCGTCGCATTGCCGCTTTTGTTAGCGCCACAGTTTGACAGTTCATTTTACATGCAAATAAAGGAGTTCCTGTCTTGTGTCCTACTGCCACACTGTCAAGCTGGCTGTCATACGGGCGATTTCACGTCTCAACAAATGACATACATACATATACATATATGTATATAGCTGATGTAAATACATACGCATGTATGTGTGTGTGTGTGTGTGATTATGTACTCGGATGTGGCTGCGAATGATTGTTTATATTGTTTGCGGTTGACGTTGTTGCTGCTGTTGGGCGATAATACAATACAAAAGTTGTTGTTATTGTTATTGTTATTATAATTATTTTTTGTTGTTGTACGATTCTTAATATATGCTGTTGATATTGCGCTGGCTTTAAGTGCTATTTTGCTATTGTTATTGTTTTATTGTTTTCTTATTATTTGCAGTTGTTTTTGTTGGCATTATTGTTGTCACTGCCGTTGTTGCTTTGGTTGTTATTGTTGTTGTTACAGCTGCCATTGTATTAGCCCGTCACCACACTTTACTAATTCACAAAGTTAATCAAAATGAGAGCACTGGAAAAGCACTTTTACACACACACACACAGAGAGAAACACCTATACACGCACACGCACGCACGCAGGCGCGCAAACAAACAGAAATCTGTGTATGTATGTAATAGCGCACACATACATACACCTACGACATTTAACAATACAAAAATATAGCGTCTGTATGTCACAGCATTTGTGTACGTACATAGATAAGTATTAGCGTGACCGTTATTTTCCAAGTTAATTTTTTTTCTTTGAAAACGCCTGCTGAAGTATGCAGTTTTTGGCTTGAAAAGACATGTAACGTGAAAAGCTCTTTATTATGTCCTGAACAGGGTATATTAAGTTCGCCACGAAGCTTTTAATACCCAGAAGGCAACATTTAAGACCCATAAAGTATATATGTATGTATGTATGTACTATATGAAAGATCTACCTAACAAGCTGAGCCTGTTTGTATGTACATATATGAACCTTAATTTTTAAGTTATCAATCTGAAATTTGGCACACATTATTTTCTCCCAAAGCCGCTGCTTACTTGTCGGAACCGCCGATATCGGATAACTTTAACATATAGCTGTCATACAAACTGAACGATTTGAATAAAGTGCTTGTATGGAAAACTTTTTTGTTTGATGAGATATTTTCACGAAATTTGGTATAGATTATTTTCAGACGTAGCGCTAAAATATCTGTGGAAATTTTTCATATCGGACATATATAACATATAGCTGCCGTACAAACTGTACGATATGAATAAAGTGCTTATATGGAAATTTTTTTCTTTTGAAGAGATATTTTCACGAAATTTGGCATGGATTATTCTCGAAGGCAACACTAAAATATCTGTGGAAATTTTTCAGATCGGACATATATAACATATAGCTGCCGTACAAACTGCACAATAAACATCAAGTTATTGTATGGAAATTTTTTTCTTTTGAAGAGATATTTTCACGAAATTTGGCATGAATTATTCTCGAAGGCAACGCTAAAATATCTGAAGAAATTTTCCAGATCGGACCACTATATCATATAGTTGTCATACAAACTGAACTATGAAAATCAATTTCTTGTATGAAAAAATTTTTGTTTCTTAAGGGTATTCGAACTTCCAGGCAACCGAAGTTAAATTTTTTGGTTGTTTTTAATTTAAAACGTGCTTAAATCCGTTTAAAGCGTGTCTAAAACGTTTTACTCTTCCTATGTATTTAGCATGGATTTTTTTTAATATTTTGCTTTAAACAATAAAACCTACAACAAAAAAGAAATTATTCTACAACAAATTTTAGCTTTCTACAAACAGGGTCTAACTGATTTTTTTCACAAACACAAATTAAGATTTTAACAGTTATAACGGGTGATTTTTTTGAGGTTAGGATTTTCATGCATTAGTATTTGACAGATCACGTGGGATTTCAGACATGGTGTCAAAGAGAAAGATGCTCAGTATGCTTTGACATTTCATCATGAATAGACTTACTAACGAGCAACGCTTGCAAATCATTGAATTTTATTACCAAAATCAGTGTTCGGTTCGAAATGTGTTTCGCGCGCGTGTTTTGTTCAGCGATGAGGCTCATTTCTGGTTGAATGGCTACGTAAATAAGCAAAATTGCCGGTGAAGAGCAACCAGAAGCCGTTCAAGAACTGCCCATGCATCCCGAAAAATGCACTGTTTGGTGTGGTTTGTACGCTGGTGGAATCATTGGACCGTATTTTTTCAAAGATGCTGTTGGACGCAACGTTACGGTGAATGGCGATCGCTATCGTTCGATGCTAACAAACTTTTTGTTGCCAAAAATGGAAGAACTGAACTTGGTTGACATGTGGTTTCAACAAGATGGCGCTACATGCCACACAGCTCGCGATTCTATGGCCATTTTGAGGGAAAACTTCGGACAACAATTCATCTCAAGAAATGGACCCGTAAGTTGGCCACCAAGATCATGCGATTTAACGCCTTTAGACTGATTTTTGTGGGGCTACGTCAAGTCTAAAGTCTACAGAAATAAGCCAGCAACTATTCCAGCTTTGGAAGACAACATTTCCGAAGAAATTCGGGCTATTCCGGCCGAAATGCTCGAAAAAGTTGCCCAAAATTGGACTTTCCGAATGGACCACCTAAGACGCAGCCGCGGTCAACATTTAAATGAAATTATCTTCAAAAAGTAAATGTCATGAACCAATCTAACGTTTCAAATAAAGAACCGATGAGATTTTGCAAATTTTATGCGTTTTTTTTTTAAAAAAAAGTTATCAAGCTCTTAAAAAATCACCCTTTACATAAAGTGCACTGTATTCAACTGTTTTCATATAGTACACCATGTCGTATACGCAACATATTGTTCATAAGACAACTGTCTGAGCATACATTGGAGGCATAACTTTAACCGCATATAACTTTTAAAACAATGTTTTTATAGAAATAATCATTAAGACCTTTTTTATAGAGTCTGCAATTTTATATTAGAATATCTACTTTTCAAAATTATAGTTATACTTGGTTTGGAGTTAAAAAACTCAAAGCAAAAGATTAAAAATATCCATGTTAAGCCAAAGGGAAAATTCAAACGATTAATCAGTGTTTAAATTGATAATAAAGTGCTTGTTTATCTTGGATAATTTTTTTTGTATTTTCACGTTTGCAAAAAAAAAATTAACTAGGGTAATAACGCACACCCTAATATTTAAATATATGTATATGCGCGTATATATTTATTTATATTTGTATATATATGTATGTGTATATACATATGTGTATGTGTGTGCGCTGGTTTATAACAGCTGTACGTATGTTCCCTGTTATCGACGAGTATAACACCACATCAGCAGCAGCAGCACAGTGGGAGCGGGAGCAGGAACAGCAGCCCTTCAACAATAAGAACAACAACAACAAAAACTACAGCAACAGCACTGTACACATATGCTGGCGTCTTAAAAGCAACTGCAAGTGTGTATGTGTAGGTTTCCGTGTTCATATGTATGCATAAATATGAGTATATGTTTGTATGTATAGATCCATATATTTGTATGTGGAAGTATATGTTCATAAGTATATCTGTATGTGTGTTTACCATTCACATACACTTTGCTTGTGCTGCCTTTAGCAGTTGCCGCTCCCTAATAGCCAACTAGATGCTTTGCATTAGTTGATAGCGTTGCTGCTGCTGAAAATATGCTGTGCTGGTACAACACACACACACACACAAGTGCATGTGTAAATAAAAAAAATGTATAAATGTATGCTTTGGCTAAATGGATTTTCAACTTTTTCACACTTTCAACGACTTCACCCCACCCACACACACACATACATGCACGCACCTTGGCAACACACACGCACCTTGGCACATTTATGAAAATATTTATTCTTGCACTTTGTTTAATTAAATTTTAGCATAACATTTTTGTAATTACATTTTCCAATTTTCCGTTCACAAATCCGCTGCTAATCCACAGCCTCGCCGTTGCACAGCTCTACATATGCGCATACATAACATAACACTTTGTGCGCGTGTGTGTGTGTGTGTGAGTGCCACACATACAACCACCGCGATATTAATTCAACTAAACTGCCTCACAGGCTTGGCTGTGGGTATCCTTATTTTTCTGCCTTTTATGCTCAACAATCGGAGCAATTTCTAAACACACTTTTTTCCACACACAATTTTCACTTACTTCAATAGCAACGCTTTCATTACACGCATGTGTAGGTATGCTTTTGATTACAATTATTCATTATACATTAATAATTATTTTATAGAATTTTTTTTTTTTAACTTAATTTATTTAAATCACATTTTATGCACTTAATATGATATAAGTAAATAGGTAAGTGAGTAAGTAAGTGTTGATACGCCTAAATGTATACACGCTTATTATAAAACTCAAGTTTATTGCTTCAAATCTCATCCGGGACTGAATGTGTACCACCAACGGAGCAAGTAATCAGTCTTTAGTCTTTCAATTGTACACGCTCTCGCTGCTGTCGCGCTCTCGCTGCCGCTCTCAAATCAAATCAGGATGCTGTGTGCTGGCTTAATTCGCGTACTTACGTTTGTGTTCAACGGACACTTGCCACTAGTACACCCACCCGAAACGGTGGCAAGTGTCCATTGGAATTTCAAACACACACTATGTATCTATTGTGATGTTGCTCTTGCTCTCTCGCATTCTGTTGCTCTGTCATCACTGTAGCACCGAAATCTTAAAGCATTTGTTTGTGTGCGTGTGTGTGTGTGTGTGCGTGTTGTGTATGGCTGGGTTGGTGGTTATGTTAACTTAATGAATGAATGAATGAATATAGACACACACAACTGCAGCAAGGTGGCAGCACGACACGTTGTGAGCGCTCATTGTTTCTCCAATCTATGTAGTTGTAGTTGTAATGTATTGAGCAGCGGACTATTGGGTAGTATACATTTAGGCTGTTTACAATGTTAGACGGTGTGAAGGCGCAGTATTTGAATTCGAATCGAAAATGTTGCCATACTGACAAATGTTTAACGGAACGGTATTTATTTTTTTAATTACAATTATAATTTTTTGTTTTCGAAAATGTTTTTTTATATTTTAAATTAATATTACAATTTTTTTGTTTTCAATATATGTAGATACATAAGTACGTAACCCCGTACAGTGCATAACATGTTTTTCCCACAGTAAAACCAGCGATTTTTGAATTCGAAAATCATATGCGCTCAGAAATTTGTTCCACTACAAGTAAACCACGCGATAAATATGGCGATACTTGAAACGTTACAAATCAGAATTCGGTTCGGTTGAATTCTGCTGCTACAATAACAACAACAATAACAAAAATACTCGGTTTGATTTTGTAGAACCAAACTGTCGTGGCAGCGTTCGAGAATATTTATATTTAAACTCGCTATAACTTTGTCGAATATATTTTTGCTATGACAACAACAATAACAACAGATATAACAACTTCAAAAACTCAACCCTTTTCAAGCTACAAAATTACAGTAAAAATACCGTTATTGCGACGGCAGGAAGTAGCACAGTTGAGAGCCGTTCCCACGACAGTCCGGTCTAAGTAACCGGAACGAACCCGAACTTTTATCCAGCCAAGCACTGTCCACTAGACCGTCTTACTTATGGTATGTTTTCTATCGCTACAACAACAACAGTCTTCGGTTGGCTAAAAATCCGGGTTCGTTTCCCTTACATAGAACCGAACATTGTGAGAACGACCGATACGCTTTTCCTAACGGCGCATTTTTAGAAAATTTTTGTATGACACAATGATTGGTAGCGCTGGAGATATACGACTTCAACGATCTGTATTATTGACAAAATACGAAAAGACTTTTTCGACTACCCAATATTAAATAGAAACTCAATTAATATTTGCCTTCAAACTGTGGCCAGATCTTTCGTTTATTTGCGACTTTGTTTTCAAAATTACATCGACAATCTAATTTCTAAAATGAAAAATAAACAAATCGAGATAATTAATACATGTGTGCCCAAATTAAAATATACATTGATTTCATTACTTTGTTCCAACTTTTTTTTTATCCAAAGATTAAGCAATTTTCCTCATTGTTGTTTGATATTTTTGCGTAAGAAAAAGAGGCGATCAGCTGTAACTAGTTGAAGCCATCACCAAGCGCACGCGAAACTTGGCTGTTCTTAAAGCGTATATAAATAAATTCTAAACGGAAAATAATTAAATAACCTATAAAGTGCAGATCTTTGTTGTGTTTGTTTTTTGTTGTTGCTCATTCAATATACATAGTCATATATATAAACGTCTATGGGCAATGAGGTTTTTGTTTACATGATATTTTATTTTACTACTCAACGCCTAACACAACTAACTAGTTTTACCATAACCCCGATATAGATAAGCCGAAGCCAAACGTTTGCTTCATGCTCTCCCAGTAGTATCGGTGCCAGTTTGTGGTCATAGCATCATATTCGGACGCAGGAATGCCAGTTTGTGTTAGCTTCAATTGGGTGTTGTTTTTCTGCATATAAAAGAGGAAAACCTTGTTATCAAGTCAACAAAACAAAAAGCACAAGAAAAAAATGATTACTCACCGTCTCCTCCAAGTCTATCACAACCTGGGAGTAATGACCTGAAGGCCAGTTTTTAAGTCGCCAAGTTTGTTGAATCTTCTTTTCTGGTACCAGTTCTTCGAACTTACCTAGCACATTACCGCCATACAAAACGAATCTACAAGTTATATATGTATATGTAATAAATATAATTCAACATACATCATTAACATAACACTTACTCGCCACCGCGCGTGGGCATTACTTTAACTGGTGCACGGGTGAAAGCAGTTAACATATCCTCTTTTGTCAAGGCATTGTATAAATCGTTCGCACTACAATTGAACTCAACAGCCATTCTTAATGTCCTTACGTCTAACTTACAGCCAACATTATTCCCTGATTTATCACTGGCTTTCACTGTATTTGCACTATTCGATAAATTAGCTTCCGCTGCGATACTGGAACCGGCTTGTTTAATCTTTGGCGAGACTACAGTATTTTCTTCGCCCTTCTTCGGAAGTATTAAATTTTTGGAATATTCCTCTTTCAATTCCTTGATATACAACGCAATCTGTTTCCGTACAACATCTCGTCCAATATTATACATGAATTGTTTCAGATTTTCCGATTCATCATTGGACTCGTCAATGGTAATGGTTATCTCTATGTCATCTAAATCGTTTTCTTCGGACAAATTCGGTATAGATATTTTACCTTTATGCTCTAAATTGCTATTATTCAATAATTTTCCAGTCCATTTAAGTACCAATTTCCATTCGTAGAAAAATATAAGTTTCCCTTTACGATTGTTAACTGTAGCTTCACCAGTACAATCGTCAACATTATCTACAATACATTCGATGCCATCCTTTTCTGCAACATGCAATTAATAATTTTCAAATATTTTCCGCTATAAGTTTTTGAATTAAAGTGCATTTGCAAAATATTTACCAATCTTAAGTCCTTTAAATAATTGTGCTAAACGGTCCTTGGACCAAGGTGTAGCGTTTTTTTCCGTCCAATGCCAATTGTTGACATTCGTTGCGTCCGGACGTTCTTCAACAATCCAACGTGGATCACCTTCACCCCACTTTGCCATTTTTTTATTTACTAAATAATTTACTAAATCGGTTAGATACTAAATATTTGTTCAGTATAACGTTTAAAAAATTTCTCCGAGCAGTTGGTTCAGTGAAATTAAGAGGCAGAGCAATTTTCTATTAAATCACGTTCCGTGTGGCTGTTGACAGACAAAATGAAAATCGAGAATATTCGCGTATAAACTGACAGCTGATTGGTGTTACCGGATGAATTGGAAATGAACAGAATTTTAGAAACGAATATTCGTATTCGTTTCTTTGCGAAACTTGATAGCGGACCGAATATTAAACGAATTTAGTGTTATAGTATATCATTTAAAATATTTTATGATATAATAAATTTTGAAATACATATGTATGTACTTGTATTGTTAAAATTTTAGTAATAAGAATTATTTACCATTATTACTAGAATAAAAGTTAAATAACGTTTCTATATATTGGATACAAATAGGTCTCATTACAAATCCAATAAGTAGATCATTATTGTTATTGTAATTTATCATCGCTAATTGGTTTTTAAAATATAGTGGTTAGCTAATTGGGACTTAATTCGGAATTATGACAGGAAATTAATAATCTAATAATCTCGGGCAGTAACCAATACTTACTTCTAATATCAGAAAATACTTACTTTAACAAACTATCAAATATTCCAATTGGACTCTTAACTTCTCTCTGACTTAAAAAAAAATTATATTATGATTGAAAATTAAAAAAAAAATAAATTTCACAAAAGAAAAACAAAGTTGTGTGAAAGAAAAATAAAAATACCCAAAAAATTTTAATTTTTCAAATAAATTTTGAGTTTATGTCAGAACTTTCAAAAAAATATTCAAACTTAAAAAACATGTTTAAACATAAAAAAATATGTTCTAACTTAAAAAAAAATATGTTCAAACTAGAAAAAAACATGTTTAAACTTAAAAAAATATGTTCAAACTTGAAAAAACATGTTCAAAATATTCTCTGCCATATAAAAAGTATAATTATTTTAAACAGCGTTGCCAACGCGCCTGCCAACTAAGCCCATATGTTTTTTTAACCTCGCGAACGCGCTCTAAGCCAAGTTTGAGTTCGTTTTAAACCGGTTTTTGGCCAACAGCTATGCATTTGAGTAATTTCCTTTACGGCTGCGAACAGTTAATGTGAAGACTTTGAACGAAATGAATGTGGTAAACGGTGTTAGAAGTAGCTTATTGCCGTTTTCGCGCTCGTAGACACAAATATTTATTATACTGGAGTAGTGCGTAAGTGTGTCTGTATGTGCGATACACTAGTGTGTATATACATGTGTGTGTGTGTGTAAATACCAGCCTATGAAAATATTACAAATTAAGTATTGGAATTTTATGGCACAACTTTACGCCTGCGCTTTTGATTACGCCAAACAACTTTCGCATAGTGAAATTGATGCAACGCCGCATAATAAAAATCCAATGAATATGACAATTTTTGGAAAAATGTTTAGTGATTTCGTTTAAATGCAGCGCAAAAGTGTGGTGTGTGGCTTAAAACACATACGACTGTAAGTATGTAAGTGTATGTGTGTGTAAATTTTTTTGTATGCGCAGTTCGTAGGCTTAAGACACCAGTGGGAATCAATAGCCTACATACTAGCGCACAAACACACACACGCATACATAGAATTTTATGCGATTTTTATACAATATTCGCCAATTGGAATGTAAATCTACATACATAAACTGCAAATTTGCATGGAAAATATATAAATTATTAAAAATACAGTTAACTTTTTGAATTATATACATACATACATACATATATGTACATTTCACTAACTGCATATCAACAGAAGAGGTGTACGGTAAATGCACAAGCATATGGAGGCTCATTTTTTAGTGGCCAAGTGTTGTGAAAATATCTCAAGTAAACAGTTAATGAAGGCCAATGGCATTGGTGGTAACTAATCTTGCGATATTGTTCGTGTCGAACTTCATTTTACGCAGGCGCAGAGTGAAATATGCGTGAACATATTTGCTTTACATTTATGTACATTTGATATTCGCCTAATGTTGCTTGATATGCACAACACGGTGTGGTGAGGCTTAATGAAAAAGTTATAATACCGAATCAAAACAATAAAACGATGAATGAAAATATTAAAAAAGTGCGATAGCTATAGCGATGTGGGGCAATTTGGTGTGTTCTATGTTATATTTATAAAATATGACTATTTAAATTTTAAAAAATAAAATTGAAAAAGAAAATTAAAAAACTACAAAAAAATAAATAAAGGAAAAAAAAAATAAAAAAAAAATATTATTATAAAAAAATTTAAAACTACAAAAAAACAAATGAAAAAATAATAAAAAATATTTAAAAAAAAAATTGTTATAAAAATCAGCAAAATATTTCCTCTTTCTTAAACAAAACTGATATTGGCAGGCCGATGAGTTTGCTAGAGAGGCCACCATTTCGCCAATTTCATCCGATTGGAAGCGAGTCAGTTTTCCGATGTCTTCTGTCGTTCTGACGTTTGACCTTGAGACTTTAAATGAGCACGCAAAGTTTTGTGGCGACTGTGAGATCCTTCTGGTCCTCCGAGCTATTTGCTCTTAAAAAACCAATCTCGCCGCAACTGTATTGTTCCAACTGGTTTCTGTCCAATAGGTTACCACGCATTGCGACCAAAGCTGTATGTAGAAAGGCGACATAAAATCAGCGTTTCACTTTCCCCTCTATTGCCCGACTTTAGCCAGACTGAGATTGGAATATGTCGGTAGACACGCCATTGGTGAACCTAGCGAAGTTGCTGGGATTGTGATAAACTCAAAACGCTTCGTCGATCTATATGATTCTGGTGATCCACTTTTAGAAGTTTATCGAAAACAGAGAGACGAACTGTCCGCAATTTACAGAAGCAGGCTCAAGGCCCATTTCCATTTACGTGGATAAAGATCACATCTTCTCGGTCGCGCACAGCAGGCTCCTGGAGTTGGTCAGGATGCTGGACCTTTGTCATCATATGTGATAGCAGTACAAAGCCTCAGTTTTCTTAACTATCTATCTATCTACAGATTTGATGAAATTGGAAAAATAGTGGCCTTCTTAGCTAACGCATCGGCTTTCCGATTTTCGGCGACTCCGCTGTGACCTTGACAAGTTTTGAGCTAAAAAATACATTTAGAGGCAGTACATTTACTACTACCTTGTTGGCAGCCACATACGTTTCAAAGACGCTGCAGTGAGCTGGCAATCTGAAAACAGAGTTGATAGAGAGCCCTGACCGAGATTCCATCACCTTCTCTCCCTCTAAAACCTCACACCTTCACCCTTCTTCTGAGCGCTCTACACCAGACAATGAGCCTAAAAAAACTAAACCATAAATAAGGTTTTATAGAGCCATAACACCACTTTTGGTGAGAGGCCCCACCTCTTACCAATTGCTCTGCTACAAACGTGGAAGGCGAGCGATGCCTTACTCACACTCTTCTCGATTTTTTGGTATTCATGAGAGCTTTCTATCATGGATAATACCAAAGTATTTTACCCACCGGTTGAAGAATAGAACTTACCAACGGGGGAAACTTTGTATATTCTAATAAATAAAACTAGCTCAATTTCACCGAAGTAACCTTACTTAATTATTTCAAATATTTCTGTTGCTTGCAGATATCATATGAAATAACAACTGCTTGAGACCATAGTTTACTATGCTACCAAATACGATTAGTCAGGTAAGCGTATATAAGCCTTAAAGTTAGAACTTTGCTCACCAACCGCACTTTACTTTCACTGATAGGACCGCGGCAAGGACTGGACCTGTCTGCACGAGGCTGCCGCAAATGGCAACGAGGAAATGCTGCAGACGCTACTCGCTGGCAATGCAGACCACACGGCCAAGGAGACCAAATTAGGCAATACACCGCTGCATGAAGCGGCGTCGCGCGGCTACAGCCGCTCGGTAAAGTTGCTCTGCGCGCCCAAACCCAACACGAAACCGCCACCGAAGAGTAAGCAGAAGCAAGAGGCAACGAAACAAAGTCGTGGCACATTACAAAATGCAACGCTGGGCTTACAAAACTTTGCCGGTTTTACCGCCTTACATTTGGCGGCACAAAACGGACATAATCAAAGTTGCAGAGAGCTGCTAATGGCCGGCGGCAATCCGGATATTGAGAATTATGTAAGACCATGGTCTTTAGAGATATTTCGACTATTTTCAATTTAATTTTATTTTACGTTCACTAGTATGGCGACTCGGCGCTGCACACGGCCTGTCGGTATGGACACGCGGGTGCCGCACGCATTCTACTCTCCGCCTTCTGTGACGTCAACAAGAAGAATCTAAATGGCGACACACCCTTGCATATAACCAGCGCCATGGGTAGACACAAATTGTCGCGCATACTGCTGGAAGCCGAATGTGAAATCAATATACGCAATTCGCAAGGTGAGACGCCGCGCGATATAGCAATCCGTAAGGGTTTCGGCAAAATACTGGACATTTTAGACAATCCACATCGCTTACGCAATAAGAAAGGCAAACCGGCAACGGGTGAAGAGGATAAGACGAAAGCTGCGCCCTGCACGTCTAAAACGCATGCGAATGAGGTCAGTTGGTCGCCATACGGCTGTCATTACTTTCCAGATATGCGCGCATTTCCATCGCCAAAACTGGAGACACTACCCAAAGAGCCGCTGAAGCGTGGCGAACAATACTATTTGGATCTCGCCGGGCATATACGCAAGGGACCGATTGGTATCGGTAATATCTGCTACTGCGGTCCATTCTTCAAGCACATTGAGGATAAAATCAATTCGAATAAGCGACATTTGCGCAAATACGTACACACTGCTAAGGAACATTTGGACGATAAGGTGCAAGCTTTAGCGGCGCGCACAAATCATCAGATTGAGAAGTTAACGCGCACGATGATAGCCGATCGTGTGGAATGTCAAACTCGACGTTTATATTTGGAGAACTATTTGAAACGTGGCGATCCCTTACGTTTAACGGCGGACGTTACGACGCGTGGACGGGAGGCACGTGAAATGTTCGACACCTTGAAACGCTGTCGAAGTCTTGAAGTTCTGGAGAAACTCGACATGTCGGAGGGTAAGTTGGCGAACTCGCGCAGTTACGATCTGCTCGATGCGAATGCGAATGCGCCGGAAGTGGTTGTTGAAGACCGTATGAATGAAGCGCTGTGCTGTCCACACTCCACTGAGTTGCAAAATCATTTGAGCGAAGACTCAAACAATGAGTTTTATGATGTTTCGAAACGTTTGGGTAGTTTACTAGCGAAGACGAACACATTTCTGACAGTGCCCGCACATGCAGTACCAAATTCACCGACCAAAGCAGCAGCGGAAGCATTGGAAATAGACGCGAATGACGATGGACTGAGCGCGCGTGTGCAAAATATGCATTTGAGTCCATCGAATAGTGAGGCATCGAATATCACACCGGCTCAGTTGAGTTCCGAAACTGGTGCGATATCGAGCCCCGATTACAATTGTAATTTCCGTACGCCACACGGCGCGGCAAAACGCAAAGCTTTTGCAGCGACAACAGAAGAAACTACAACCACAGCATCATCATCGATGGCATCACCAGCCGAACGTACACAATACAGAGATAAACCGATTACTAACTACGGTAATGAACGACAGCTGGAGTACTTGTACAGCATACAGAAGCGCGGCAGCGTCATACAGAATGTGATAAGCGCATTGCGCAAAAGTCATCAGAGAGCCGATGACAGTTTGGTGTTGGCGAAGACACGCAACGAATCAGAGTACACACAAGAGGATAAGCTGGGCTATAAAGATGAACTCTTTCAGGTGCAACGTTCGGCGGAATGTGAAAGCAAAGAGGCTGCGATGTTGAAAGAGGTCGGTTTGCCACTTGAAAATTTGAGCGTGAGCACGCATGCCTTCGCAATGAAGGGACGAGACTTTAACGAAATGCAACGCTTACAAACACAAGTTGGCGAATACACAACACCAATATACAATGAGCAGGAGGAGGCGCGTTATCAGGATTCCTCCTACACGGAAAGTCATCCGGGCGAAGACTGTTTGGATTCGTTGGAAAGCGTACAGCAACAACCGTCACAACAATTCACGGGTGCGAATAATGCGCCATTATATGCGCAACAAGTCTTTGACAAAGTCGGTGTGGCGACTCATGGCTCAACGCCCTCACACGCCACAGACTCACCGGATTCGCAGAATTATGTTTTTCAGACAAACTACTGGCCCGAACGTTATGTGCCGAAAGACGCCTACTTTCACGATTTGTCACAACGCAAATGCAAAGTTGCACAACCAAATGTTGCAACCCCGGCCGCTTCAATAGTAAAACCGTCAACCGAAGAGCCTACGGCATACACGAATGCTTTGCCGAAGTTCAAAGTTGCTAATGCGGTAAAAAGTATAGAGAAGCTTAATGGTCAAGTGCTGGCGAATACTTATATACGTGATCCCACCGTTAGGAGTAGCCTTAAAGCCAAATCTTTTGTAGTGCCTGCAGTCGTAAGTGCAAGCCCGAAGAGTTGCAGCGCTTGTACCGAAGCGATTTGTAATGGAAATTGCACTTATGACGAATCGCTGAATATAATACGCGAGCCGCGTATTCGGCGCCCAATTCACGAGGAGGAACAAAATGAAGCAGTGCCCATTGATTTCACGACAACACAAGTGGCGAGTTTGAACGAAACTGGCGTTGTTACGACATCAGCAGTTCATAATGGCTTGGGACCCTATAGCGCTTACAGTCACGACGAAGCTGGTGCGCTCGCTGGCAAAACCAGCAGGCTGCCGGCAGCGGGCTTCTATGCGAGTAATGTGTCTAGTTTGGTCTGACGTTGCTATTAATCCTAAAATTTGTTTAGTGTTTAAATATTGTATTATATTATATAACTAGGTATATATGTATGTATGTGTGATCCTATAAGTTATGTAGGGGTGTCCAAATAATTGTAAAAAATATTGCTAGGCATTAAATATATTAAATTAAAAATAGAGATATAATGATTTTTTTAAAGTTGCTTTGAATTTCTATAATTGCCCTCATGTTACGCTTGAGGTTAGGTTAGGTTAAGAGACCGATTTAAACAGTGATCTCACTTGGAAATCATAGAACGCTAGATTATTAGATCCTTAAAAATCGACAAAGAGCTTTGAGACGGCTAATGCCAGTTTCGGTTATATCTTCTGGATTGCCGAAGGTAAGACTACCGAGATGTTTCAGCCTAAGTCGTGCAAAGTCTGGACAATGGAAGCGAAAGTACCTGGATGTTTCTACCGCAACATTCACCATACAAGTTAGACAACTAGCGTCCGCCAAGATTCTTAGCCTTACCGCATGAATGCACGTTGGACATTGTCCAAAAATAACTTCTACGAATGCGGCAAGATAAACTTTGTTCAAGGCAATGAGTTCAGTAGATCTCCTACGTTCTTCTCTAAGCAAAAAAAAAAAAACAAAGGGTCGCATAAGACCTCTAAGCGTGATACATTGGTTCAGTGCTAGAATACCAGACGCCAAGATCCAACTCAGTCCGATTCCGCTGTGAGTAACGCAAAGGTGTATCCTCTGCAGCTACCAGAAATTCCGCTATGACCAGGCATGAAGTAACTTGATGCTATTTCTAGTAAGGAAATGTGATCCTAGACTAGATTTAAGCACACAGTTAGCGATATCAGGGTTAGTTTTGGTGTAGAGCTGTCATAGTGAATGCTCATCTTCCTGAAGGAAGCTGCACTCGCCACCTCGATAGCGATCATTTCCACCTTAAACACACTACAGTGGTTCGTTAGTCTAAGATTAACGGAGAGTTCATTTGATTGTTGGAAAAGGCTTAGGCTTCAGTTTTATCAAAAATACAAGCCTATGAATGGTATAAAGTCTTCAAAAACGGACGAGAGATCGTTAAAGACATGCCTTGTTCTCGACGACCTTCGACCTCGTCAACTGATGAAAAAAGTGAAAGATGTGTGGCTTGAAAATCGTCAGGCAAGTGTTAGAAAGATGTCCAGAGCATTAGACATATCTCGCGAGTTCGTTTGAACTATTTTGGTGGATATTAATCCGTAAAACAACGCCAAATCAGCTCAAATCAAGGCGATGCTTATTATTTTTTCGATATTCGTGGTTTGATGCATTAAGAATTTGTTCCTGACGGACAGACGGTCAATAAGGATTTATGTATATTTGCCCGCATTAAGGCGTTTGCGTGAGAACATCCGTAAAAAACGGCCGGAATTGTGGAAGAACAATTCAGAGATTGGTTGATTATAGCCGTTGATAACGTCCAGGAAATATCGGTGGAATGATGAGATTAGTGCATACACTTTGATAGTAGGAATTTCCAACAATCACACTATTGAATACCAAAGAAATTGTATAAAATAGGTATAGAGGTTATGTTGCTAAGAAAAATCTAGGAATTTCGAATTTACTTAGTGTAACGTGAAGCCTTCGTTTTTTTAAATAGATTTCTTGTGATCTGATATCTTCCTGATATCAATATTAAGACGGCGAAGGGCTGCTGAGATCCGCTTTGGACACAAAAACAATTTTAATAAATCTCAAATATGCCTTTTGACGTAGTACAGAAATCGGAAATACTATATACCAAGCAAACTTATTTACTCCAAATATGCGCTGCTGCTGCATTTCTTTTAGCACTTACATAAACATTTATTCCAAGCCACGAACTTCCTATTCTTCGTTTCATATACTTATACTCGTACATACTTATTCACGGATATATATTTATGTATGTAAGTACTAAAATAGAATTAACATTGAATTGTCTGTCAAATTGGAAAATAAAAGCCTATTATTTTCTTTTGCATTTGAATGTGTTCGGCTGGAAGAAAGCGCGACAAAGTGGAAGAAAGCAATAAGTGGCTGACAAAAGGAGCATGTATCCATACAAACAGACAGCATACAGCGTAACTGTATTAAAAATGATATTGAAGATGTTATTTACTTGATTTTAATGTCAACCAAAACGGAATAATCGGAATAATAATCGCAATGTACGTACTCGTAGATAAATACATATGTATACAGTTAATCATAACAGATTAATTTTTTGAATATAGTAAACAGCTTGATATGTATGTTATTATTTTCCCGACCACGCATTGAATAAATATTGAATACGTCAGTTATTTCGAGGCGTCACATGTTTTAAGAATCGCCGAATAGTCGGAAAAAATTAAAAACTTGAAACAGAAGTTCGCCATTTAACTATTATCAATTTCATAAGCCGGTTAAGAACTACAAATAAGTTCTTTTAGTGAATGAAATGAACGAGCAAGTAAATATAGGGTTATACACAGTCATTTCTAGCTCTCAGAGCAGATATTATCTAACAAAAATACGATTTAGTTAAAGTTAAGACCAAGTTAACCAAGCTCAAAATCGAAGACGCAGACTTTTAACTCGAACCAAACACCCTAAAATATGACAAGCAGTGCTATTTACGGCCCGTATACCTATCATTGACGTTCTATCCCTATTTAAGTTTATTTGGAGAATACTTCCCATATGTTTTGCTTGATCTGTAATCCGAAAAACTCTGAATTGAATTGCAGAGAAGTAGATAACATCCTGTCTCCAGTTAAAGTTGGGATATCTTGATGAAGCAAGCTCTGCTGTACTCTGAACAGGTTCATATAGAACTTGGCCGGAATTTCGAAAAAGTGCTATAACTCTGTAACCAAGTAAGCAGGTCAGATTAAGTTAGATAGCTGATCCATCAGCATGGCGGAGGAACCACACCTAAACTGTTATGTTCAGTCCTTTGTGAAGTAAGACGACAAAAATCCTGTAGTTGGATATTCGCTATCGACAAAGCACCCTGAACCTATCACAAACCCGCTTAGATGTTTTTTTTTTATTTTCATCCAATGAGCTTTTTCCTTGAGAAGGAAATACAAGGAGGAAGTTTTGAGATTATTCTACCTCATCTTCTTCCAAAGAACTGATGCTGCTGCTATCTTAAAATCTTACAACGTTAATCCCGATCGGACAATGTCTAGTTAGAACCACTACATTGAAAGGTGGTCTTTGGTGGGAGTAAAGAGTCCGCTAGACCTTGAGCGATTTATCCAAAGCCAAAAGGACCTTGCGACTGCACAGCTGCTGATAGTTGACCAACGCTTGCTGAGCTGGTCTGAAGCCCAACAGTCCAATAGTGAGCCACAAGAAGCCTACGGAGCTCCTTTGCTTTTCTATTCCGCAGTTATTGAGATTGAAGTGCCCAAACAAGCACGCTCATCACCCTTAGAGTTTCCTACAATACCGCTGTGGCCAGGTATCCTAACCAGTGTAATCGTCAAATAGCTTGATGGTAGAGATAGTGGATAGTATCCACTCTGATGGATGCTGCGCCCCGAAGCAGTAGATCTTCGGCTATCTTTACAGCAGCCACCTCCGTTTGGAAAGCGTTGCAGTGATCAGAAAGCCTAAAACTGATGGAAAGTTCCCAACATCAAATATTCCCCGAAAGCTTTAATCCATCCGTAAAAAAGCCCACTGCCCCTCTCCCTCCCATTTTTTAACATTTTATTCTTAACTTAACTTTTTCATTTGAAAATTGCATGCATTTTCTTTCCATAATCCACTAGCAACAACACTGTAATTTACAACTAGTTCGTGCTTTGACAGTTATGTGGAAAGGTCAGCAACATTGCGACTCTTACACATTACACCATCTGTCTCGATGTCGCAAAGGCTTTAATTATTTTTCAATAGTTCATTCTTAAGAGTGGACAGACACGCTCACACACACACAAACTGGGCCACACATTCCCCGCATGTCGATATATCAATCGAATTAATGCCATACTCACACACACGCACTTGAGTTGTTGTGTTGTATGTGCGTGTGTTGCAAGTTTTTAATTAAGTATTCTTGTCAACATGCTTAGCCGCCGTCGTCGATTGGCGTGACCGATGATGATGCTCATCTTTTGGCTACACACTTTGTGGTATCATCGTTTAAATTCAATTCAATTTATAACCAATTACTTCATTAAATTTAACTTGAGCCATCATAGCGCTCGCCTTGTCAATGTTTGGGGTGTTGTTCGAGTCGTGCACTTTTCGCTGTTGTTGTTGCTGTCAAATATTTGATTTGGAAAATTAGTTGTATATTTATTTGTATTTGGGTACCATTCAATTTCTAGTTTTGGAAGTATGTTTGATAGTAGTAGAAGCAGTAAGAGTGACGCAAAGCTTTCATGTCTGACATATAATATATGTATGCAAGTTTCGTTTTGACCTCAATATGGATTGTAGTCCGGCATGTACAACTTTCCTCTGAGAAAGTAATGAGGTGTACTTAATTATCATAAAATGTTTCTCCTCATCATCTTCTTCCAAACAGCTGATGCTGCTGGCAACCAGTAAAAATCTTACTACATAAATTTCGATCGGACAATGACTAGGTTGATCCCCTACAACTATTGAAGGGTGACCCTTGCTGAGAGCGAAGAGTTCTCTATACCTTTTGCGATTTACCTTGGCAGTTGACCAACGCTTGCTGAGCCTACGGAGCTCCTACGCTTTTCCATTCCGCAGTTATTGAGACTGAAGGACCTGTCCAAGCTAGCTCATCAGCCTTACATTTTCCTGCAATAGCGCTGTGGCCAGACTTCCAAGCCAGTCTAATCGTACAATAGCTCGATGGCAGAGATAGGAAGCTTAAACAACCCTTCCCTAGCCTTGAGTACACAGTCAGCGAAATCAAAGCTAATATCAATGCCCTACTATCAGAGTGGATTGTAACCACTCTGTAAGAGACTGCGCTCTGAAGCAATAGTTCCTCAATAGTTTCGGATTTATTAGCGTACTTACTCGGCTTCACAGATTTTAAACGAGTTTTTCTCAAAACGCTTTCCCAGAGTCGGTGAGAAAATTACACCGAAACGGCTAGACTGGAAAATTTCACAACACCCTATTAGATATATTCTGTAAGAAAATGACTGAAGTAATAACTGTAAAATCAATAACTAACCAGATATTAAGCAAGCGCCAAACCTTGGAAGAGGCCCGTGAATAGAGGATCGACACACACCACCTGCTGCTTTTGACACCACGAGAAGCAATGACACTGAGCAATACCAAAAGCTCCGTCAGAATCGGGAAAGACCTCTCCGAGCCTTTCGATACCAAACAAGGTTTCAAACAAGGCGACTTCCTATAGTTCGACTTCTTCAATCTACTCCTGGAGAAAATAATTCGATCTGCAGATTTAAATAGAAAAGGTATAATCTTCTATAAGATTGTATAGCCGCTTCGTTAGTTCTGCTTTATCCAGACTGGATAAGGAAGCAAAGCCAATGGGTCTGGTAGTGAACGAGCGCAGGACGAAATATCTCCTGTCATCAGACAAACAGTCGTCGCACTTGCCTTGAAATCCAACGCAGAATAACTCTTGTCAACAGGTACTACTTCGGACTGAATAGGCACCAGAGAAGTAAAGTCCTCTCTCGATGAACAAAGACCAAACTCTACAAGTCATTCATCATCACCGTCCTTCTATATGGTGTATCTAATGAGTCTGGTTACGAGTTTTCGAGATAAAGGTTCTGGCGAATACCGCAGTAGATGGAATGATGAGTTGTACGCGATATATGACGACATTGATATAGTTTAGCGAATTAAGAAACAGCGGGTAATATGGCTAGGTCATGTCGTCCGAATGGATGAAAACACTCCAGCTCTGACAGTATACCCGCCGGGGAAGCAGAGGAAGAGTAAGACCTCCACTTTGTTGGAAAAACCAGATGGGAAAGGACCTGTCTACACTTGGAATCTCCAAATGGCGTAATCGTTGGAATCTTCTATCTGCGAGTTAACAAGAAAGGTCTTCGCATTTAAATATACATATAACGGAACTTTGAGTGCTCTATGCCGGTTGTTGAGCTCACAACTTCCGGACTTCTCCATCTCCGCCATTATAATAACAACTTTAATACCGTTAATTAGCAGCTCCGGTAAAATATTCATACTTTTTCTTAGTCTCACTCTTCAAATTTATGCTTAAACTGCTGTCTCCCGCAGTCACATAATCCCGCTTTTACGGCAAACGCTCATTTTTCTCAATTTCCGTTCGCCATTGAATAATCGCTTTTGAATTAAACGACACACCGCCCGCTAAATTGTCACCTTACAAAGTCGTTTACATATGAAATCAAACACACTCACACGCACGCGCGTTTATATGTGTGCGATCTTTTGTCCGTTCAGAATTGAGAATAATGTTTCTTTCACTCGTCTGCGCAGAGCAAAATGCAGCCACGAAGCGCAATCTTCCCATGACTTTCTTCTAATGATTATCTCTAGTTATGCGGCGGCAGCACGTTTATGGGTCTTAAAAAGTCGCCGAAAATTTGGACTTGTAAACATATATAAAATACTATAACTAACATGTGTATGTGTGTGTGTGTGTGTGTGTAAGTCGAACGCATTTTATGCATTCTTCAAGTGAAGCTGAAGTGTCTCTGCATTTGTTTGGCAATCGACGAAATACAAAAATAGGGAACAAGAAAAAAAGCGGAAGGCAGCAGAAACGGAAGCCAGCGACGTCATTCGTTCGCAATTTGTACAGCTCGCTCTTAGAATGAACTGTGATCAACAGCGTGGGGGCATGATCACTGAAGCTGGCAATAAAGCGGCGCTTACAGTGCTCGAGCCATTAGAAAGCACGAAGCTAAGACACTTTTTGGTATGCCGGAGGCGCTCAGTTCGCGACAAACACTCGGACGATGCGCAACGCTGGCGAAAATGCAATTTCGGAAGCGCTAATTGATCGCAAAGACGCCAATACTTGTATAAAAAATATATAGTGCAGTGAGAAAATTGTTGTGTTGAAAGAAAATATACACGGATAATTTATGAGAAAAAAACATAAAAAATTAAATAATCAAAGAAAAATAGTATTGAAATAAAAATTAATAATAGCTTTGCTATTTAAGTGTTAAGCCGCAAGTATTTGAAATCAGCACCAAAACTAGAAAAAGTATCAAAAGTTACTTTAAAAAAATTAACTTAAAAAAATCTAGTAAACCTACAATGACACCAGCCATTTCAACCGCAATCCACCTTATCACATTTGCGGTTTTCTTTGTGGTGGCGAGTACAGCTTTGACGAGCTTGGATAATACTGTAGAACCCGCTGAGTTGAAACGTGACGATTTGGCGAGAAGATTTCTGGAAAATGACACCGTTTTATTAGCTTGTGACAATCATTGTACGTATTCTGCTTCGTGTAACTATTTATAAGGAAAGTCGATATTGAACTTCAATGAAGGGGCATGAGAGCTTTAAGCGTGTATTCTAGTCTCAAGCCCTAAATTTCGAGCATTTTTATTTATATTTGAAGAGTACACAAAATTAATTTAAAAAAAATTTATTGAGTAAAGCATTCTTTAAGTAGAGCGTCATCATGATACTCTTGGGGTCATCTGAAAACAAACACTTTTAACAAAGAGATTCTGCAATTTTTGGAAAAAAAAAGTATTTTATACCCACGCGACGCCATTTCCGGTGACGTTCGGAAGAAAGATGATCGCGTTGGCAGGATAACACCTTACAGGATCATCTAAAGTGAAAAAATACGTGTTTAGTTGAAACCTTAACTTAGAACTCGGGCGAAGGAAAAAAACTGAAAATTGGATTTTTGGCAGACATTTTTCCAAAAAAATGTAAATTTCAGTGAAATATACGCGACGAAACAAATCCTTCGTTCAAGCCTTGGGGAATTGTATTTCAAAGACCTGTGTAAAGTTCCATGAAGATCGGTTGAGTAGATCTTGCTAATCGGCTTCAAGAATACAGTTTCCAGAAAAACGTGTTTAAGGACGGCACACAAGTTCTCAAGTCTGTATCTCCGAAACTATTACTCGGATCAACATGAAAACTTAGGATAATATTCTAGAGGTGTTGTAAAATTTAATAAGACAATAAAAAATTCGATTTTTTGAATCTTTTTTATTTCTTCTTCAAATTTCTGGACTAGAATACCCCCTTAAGTCGTCTTCGAAGAAATTTGTTGAGGTTCTAAATTTCCTATTTTTAGAAAAACTTTCGGGTTTGGAGCAAACAATTCACCGAGTAAAAAATACCGGTTGCTAATTAGTATAGATTTTTTTGGAGAAACTATTCGCCGAGTAAAACTTAATCGGTGGTAACTTAGTATAGATAAAACAGAAAGGCAATGTTATTGAGACTTCTAAAGCAGGATATGGAAAACACTCGCACCAGGCAAGTTTCGCTGACTGCACGATCTAAATTTAATGCTTTTTGACACTCAAATATTGGTGTTCGTGATATAGTAGACTCCACAAAATACTTATGCGACATTTCACGGAGCGGCAAATTCAGTTTGGGGAACAAGAAAAAATCACACAGAGCCAAATCTGGTGAATATGGTGGTTAATAGATGGTATGCACTGAGTTTTTGGATTTAAATTCGGCCACAAGCGTACTCTTTTTGAAAAAAAAAAACTAGTTATAATAGGGCGAGTCGAGCAAGAACGCGTTTCATACCCAAAATATTCAACTAATTCATTAGAACCTACTGACGAGAGATCTTAAGCTCTCTTGCCATCTCTCGAGCGCTCGCCACACCATTTTCAAGCACCATATCCTTCACTTTTTTAATATTTTCATCAGTTGAATTCGTCCAGAACGAGACATGCCTTCAACGATATCTCGATTTACTTTAAAATATTGCCTGGAATTAAAAAAATGTTAACGCAGGGCTGTATTTGGACAGAAAACCTAGTTCAAACACGACTGCCCCCTAAAACTCATAACTTCTATGAACTAGTTTCGTTTCAGTACGTGCGTTGGTACAAAGAGGACCAATTAATTGTCGATTCACGCGACAGCAATGAGACATTAACGCCCGATCGCATACGACTTTGGTCCAACGGTAGTTTACAAATTGCGCAGCTGCAACCGATGGATACCGGCGATTACAGTTGTGCATTGAAAACCGACAATGACACGGAAGTGCAGAGAGTGCACAGCATAATAGTACAATATCCGCCGACGGTCAAGACGGAACCGGAAGGTATTATTGAGTTGCCAATCGGCGCGGTATTTCAAATAATCTGTGAAGCTCGCGGCGTGCCACAGCCCAAATTGTATTGGCGTTGGAATGGCAAATTGGTGGATAATCAGCTGATCGGCAATCGTTTGAGTATGCAAATCGAAGTGGGTTCACGTGCGCAAACCGGGCCGATCGAATGTGTGGCCAACAATAGCATAGGTGAACTTGCAGTGGCGGGCATGTTTTTGAAAGTGCAATGTGAGTAGTTGGGTATAAGATTTATATATATGTATGTATATAAGTATATTTTATGAAACCCGTTAATAGTTCCACCAGAGGTGCGTTTGGAAAGGAATATAATCTACACTAAAGTCGGCATACGCAGCGATTTGGAGTGCCTGATCGAAGCGGTGCCACGCGCAAGTGTTAACTGGTTTCACCATGGCGTACCGATGACCTACGATTCCCGAATAAGTCGCTATGAGCTCGAAATGCAACCGAATGTTTCAAATCTACAATACAACACTGTCATTAAGCATACATTGTCTATTAGAAATGTACGCGACTCAGATCTCGGTTTGTATGAGTGTCGCGCCGAGAATAAATTGGGTTTCAAGAGCGCGGCAATCGATTTGACTGGTCGTCCCATGCCGTGTGTCTTCAAAATCAATCCAGGTGTGCAGAGTTCAACCTCACATGTGCTGGTATGGCAGACGGAAAGCTTGTCGGCGTTAATGGAGTTCAAGTTAAAATTTCGACAGATACCATCAGGTAAAAATAGGCAATTTAGCAGAGTAAGACGGCATTTTATACAATTTAATTTTACTTAATGTTGCAGCCAGCATAACACCGCAAACTTTGGATACTGATTTCAAAACCGATTGGACTATTTTGACCATACCATCAGAGCTATCTGCCGGTAATTTAGTCACATTAAGATATGAATGTAAAAGTTGTAAATATTATTTATCTATTTTTAGGCCCCATCCATATTACAACATACACCTTACATGGTCTACAGCCAGCAAGTGTCTACGAGGTGGTAGTATTCGCACGCAACCACTTTGGTTGGAGTGAGAGCAGTAAAATTGTGAGATTCGCAACGGGTGGCGAAGGTGAGACAAACCAAAAACAATTATAAAATATGTTTTGATATTGCTGATTCATTTAGTTGAATTACCAAATTACTCCACGGAATCGGAGTTGGATAGCAACGAGGAGCAGTCGTCTTTAGAAAGTGTAGAGCAGCCGGAGGAAAACTCGGTGCATTTGAATGAAATTTATGAAAGCAGAATTATTAACTCGGCAGCGGCCAAAGTATGGCGGTTTATGAATTTAGCAGGTTTCATGGCATTTGCTTATGTAAAATATGTATTAATATGATATTTTATAATAATAAAAAAAAGATAGTAATATTACAATTAGCAGTGGATTTTGTACATTTTTAAGCTAAATATATAATAATAACAAATATTTTAAATACCTTATTGGACCTTTCTGTTGCAACTGCATTAAAAATATTCCAAATTGAACGGCGGTTCTTGGCGCAGTTGACAGAAAGTTCATACACAACTTCCATCTCAAGCCATAAAGATACTCATGCACACGCATTTGTTTACAAACAGTCATGAAATCAAAAAACCACGAATTTTCCAAATAATATTCTAATTAGAATTTACAGGTTAGTAATTCACTTTGCAATGGTTATGAGGGATTTCTTTTGTATAGTAAAAGTTGGCACTCAAGAACTGCTCTTTAATATTTATATTCGCGCTTTATTCTTCATTAACACTGGCACAAACTCACATAGACACAAAAATATCACTTAAAACACACACTTTGCTCAATAAATATAATAATTTCTATAAAAGTGTTTATTAAATTGATACGCACATTATCTGCACATATGACTCGTAATGGACACATACTAAATTAATGCACTTGGGAAATAAATCTAATATACTACGCACACCTTTTATAAACACGATAAATTTAGTTGGTTGTAACTTTTTAATATGTATATTAAAATTCACATTTATTTCAAATTAACAAACTTAAAGCGCAGCGGAAAAATTTTAACCGGGAACTGTCAAATTTGCGAACTGAAGATGATTGGCAAGTCAACGATAATTTCGGAAATCGATAGCTGCTTCCGAAATTTCAGCTATTTATTTATATTTATGTTATTATTGTCACTATTTATTCTAATAACAAAACTTTGAAACATTTAAATAAACAAAAATAATAATAATTTAAAAAACCACATAATTAAATAATAAACCAAATAATTATAAATTAAGAACAAACATGAACTGCTATATCGACACCAAAACAGTCCAATCTGTGAGACGCTTCACAAACGAAAATGTAACGCCGTCACATTAGTATGCGTGCAGCACATTACTAAGCAACTGTCAAAGCGAAACAGAAAACAACAAAAGCGAATTTCAAGTCTGATTTCATTAAATTAAACTAGATTTTGTGGTACACAGAAACCTACGTAATAATGGAGCCCTTGCAGATCAATAGTGGTGAGGATTATGTTAAAGTCAATATATCGAATTCCAAAAACGACAGCATCGCGCTGGACTTGAAATTTGCAAAAAGCCTTACAATCGGCCAACTGAAGGTTTGTAGTTTAACACAACTAAACATTTCTAAGCTGAGCCACTTTCCTACTCATAGTGCAAATTGGAAATCATAACAGGCGGCAATGCAGCCACAATGCAATTGGAGTTGTATAATGGCGATCGACTGGTCACAAGTCTGCATGATGACAGCGTTTTATTGGGCGCGTTGCCCATAGAAACGGGTATGCGCATACATGTAATCGACAACTTCAATTGGATAGCGGATGTGGAGAAATTCGAGCTAACCGATGAGCAATACGAAACCAAACAGGATACTGTGCGTAATTTTCTGAAAAAGAACCGTATGGGCAAGTACAATGAAGAGGAGGCGCGTCAAAAGGAGGAAAAATTGCAAAGACAACGGCAGCTGGAGCAGGAGCGCGCAGAGTTGTGCACTATCGGTGCGCGCTGTCAGGTGTGTGCTTAAAGTGGTGTTTCGATTTTGATTTTTATGTTATTGTTTTTGAAAGTAATTAAATGCTTGTGTACATTAGGTGACAGTGCTTGGCAATCCAGTGCGTCGTGGTACCGTCAGATACAATGGGGCAATTGATGGCAAGAAGGGTATTTTCATTGGTGTGGAGTATGATGAGCCACTTGGCAAGAATAATGGAAGGTACGTGCATGCTAAATTTTTACATTTTTTATTTATTATACTTTATATTTTGAAAATATTCACAGCGTTGATGGCAAGTCCTACTTCTCTTGCGCACCAAATTACGGCGGCTTTGTGCCACCGACGGCAGTAGAAGTGGGCGATTTCCCACCAGAGGATACAGGGCTCGAAGAAGATGAGATTTAAAACAAGACGACTTAAAGTATACTCTACGCATTTGTGATTGATTTTATTTAAAAACTTAGTAACGTATATACATATATATATTTTATAAAGCTAATTTTGTATAATTTAAATTAAAATTTTTGGCGCATATGGCGTAATGAAATAAATTTACAAAATCAATGAGGAAAAACACCACCACCCACACACACCTTAATTAACGAGCCGGAACACCTTGCGACAGTTGCGCCTTTTGCGTTCAATTATGGTCATAACTAGCACAACAACTTCACTGCCATACTGATATGTATACCATTTATTGTTGTTATACGCGTCATCTCATGACTAAGCGCCGGCAAAATGCGAGCAGCCAAACATATGCCGCTCCGTTGCTGTGCCTCATGCTTTGGCAGCAAAGCGCAATGCGCGATAAAACTTGTAATGGCAGCAAAGTCGACAAAAGCATATACAACAACCGGCTGGGCTTTGGGTGCACACACATACACAGACGGACGTCGTTTTGACAGTTCATTCATTGCGGCGCTAAGGTGCACAAGTGCTAGCATATACTTAGCCAAACGCTAGTACCAACATTTAGTAAGATTCAAATACGAACGCGGTTAAGTATTGCTAGGCGCGCGCGCTGCTAAACGACAGTAAACGGACTATATATTGGAATTTACGCTGTTGTTGTTGTATTTTTAATTAGTTTTGTTTTTTTGTTAACAGAAAACAAAGCGCTAGTCAATATTGATAAGAATGCAAATTGATATGCAATCAAGTGCAATTGTGTAGTTGACGGAAGCAAAAGTAACAAAAAATAAAGTAAAAAAAATATAATAAAATCGTAAAAATAAAAATAAATAAAGCAAGCGCATATACTTACTTACTTACATACATATGTAAGAATGTTTGAAAGGAAGCTGCTTGAGGGCGCGCGAATAAGTGAAATAAATTTAAAATTCTCGTTTTGTAAATGAGTTCGCGCACAAGTCTGCCATATATAGCATTGTAAATTTACATACGATTGATTTGCTATATTATTGGACTTGCATATGCCCGTCTGTAGCTGCTGCCAGCGCCGATTTATTTAGTTTTCATACGATTTTTGTTTGTTTTTATTGTTTTTGGGGTCGTAAAACAAGTGTGAATTTTATTTTAGTGCCAGTAATTTGTGTACAATACAATACGCGCTGCTTGTTTTTGGAAAATTTATATATAACTGTGCTGGTATTTGGTACAGCAGATGCCCCTCAATACAAGTAGCGTGAGTGTGTGTGCGTATGCATATGAAAAGTCGTGCTGCTGTTTAAAGTGTAATAATGCAATGCAATTACGTCTGGCAGACTTTCCCAAAACTATTTATAAATTAAACGGCTGTTTATATTTTGTGAATCATAAAACCGCAATTAACTGCAAATTTGTTGAAAAATTTGGAAACACATTACACAAAATTATTAAAAACAAAAAAAGCAAAGCGGCGCAAAACGCTTTTTGTAAAAAGTGACGTAAAAGGTGGAAATTATTTAAAAAATAATTTCAAATTAAAACCCATAAAAAAATAAAATAAAAAAAAAATTTAATCGAAAAACTATTTTTTTTAATTGAATTAAACATTTTTTACTATAAATGAATTTAATTTTTTTACTATAAAATTTCCTTACTTTATAAGAATTCTTAACTATAAAAAATTTCTTGCTATAAAAATTTGTTTACTATAAAAAAATTTTATATTATAAAAAATTTACTATACAAATGTTTTTACTATAAATTTGGACTATAAAAATTTTTGGTTATAAATTTTTTCTATAAAATTTTTTTACTATAAAATTTCTTTACTTTATAAAAATCCTCAACTATAAAAAATTTACTATACAAATTTTTTTTCTACAAATTTGGACTATAAAAATTTTTTGCTATAAATTTTTTCTATAAAAAATTTTTTACTACAAAAAGCTTTAAATTAAAAGCATTCACTATTTACCAAAAAAGTCATATTTTCATTAAAAAATTAAATAAAAAATAATTAAATGTGAGGCGAAAAGTGGAAATTATATAAAAAATTAAAAAAACATTAACAAATCATATAAAGAAATTGAAATTAAAAATTAAAAACTATAAAAAAAATACAATTTAATTCAAAAACTAAATATTTTAATTGAATTCAAAATTTTTTACTATAAAACATTTTAATTTTAAACCTTAAAACCTTAAATCTTAAAAAAAAACATACAATTTAATTTAATAAGTAAAATTTTTTTATTAAAATTTTAGCTATAAAATTTGTATACTATATTTTTTTCTACTAAAAAAATTTATTTTGACCACAATAAAATTTAAATTAAAAACATTCACTATTTATTTTTGCTATAAAACGTTTTAAATTAACTAAATTTTACTATAAAAAATTTTTAATTTATCTTTAAAAAAATTTTTACCATAAAATTTTTATTTAATAAAAAAAATTTTTACTATAATTTTTACCATACATTTTTTTTACTATAAAAAACATTTTTACTACAAAAAAATTAAATTAAAAACATTTACTATTTATTTTTGCTATAAAACATTTTTAATTAAAACCATTAAAAAATGCAATTTTATCGAAAAAGGAAAATTTTTTAATACATTTTTTTTACTATTTATAAAAAAATTTAAACCATTAAAAATACAATTTAATTGAAAGCCCAATTTTTTACATATAAATTCCACCATAAAACTTTTTTTATTATAAATTGTTTTTTACTTTAAAAAATATTTTTAGAAAAATTAAAAAAAAAACATTCACTATTTATTTTTGGTACAAAACATTAAAATTAATTACATTTTTTTACTATAAAAACTTTTTTGGTATACAAATTTTAATAGTAAAACAATTTTACTATAAAATAGTTTACTATAAAAAATTGTTAATTAAAAACATTCACTATTTAACAAAACAAGTTATTATTTAAAAAAATTAAATCAGAAAGAATATTCGTGGGATTCTCAAATGAAAAAAAAATACAAACAAAATTCAGTATAATGGTTAAAAAATAAACAAAAGCAATAATAATTAAATAAATATTAAAAAAAAATATTTTTTTTTAGCTAGAAAATTTAAAACATAAAAATGTCATTAAAAATTGGATTTAAAATTTCCACCCTCTCAGAAAAAAAAAGATAAAAAACAAAACGAGTAATACAAAAAAATAAAAAAAAATTCAAAAAAAAAAAAATTATTTTGGCGTATATGTAGAATTAATCTTCAAATTTGGAACCACATTTTATAAATTATAAAAAAAAACATTAAAAAAATAATAAAAATTTTATATTAAAAAAAACACAAAAATTAGAAATTACATTTCATATAGTACAAAAACCCAAACCACATTTAAAAAAATAAAAAAAATCGATTACTCTACAAAACAAAAAAAAAAAATCAAAATGAAGGGCGGCACAGCACTTCTGTTAACCTTATTTTTTGCAACTATTTGCCTGCAGTTTAACACTGGTAAGTGGGGAATTATTTGAGGTTTTCGCTTTTGCGATAACACTTGTTGAATTATTTGCAATGCTATCGAATAATACTTTTACTAATAGCACTTAATGCGGTTGATAATAACCAATGAAATTAGCACATGCTAGCAATATTTTTTTTTTAAATATATATATTATATATAAATATTATATATTAGCTTTGATTATCAATCATCTGCCAACACATACTTTTGCAGTGGTGCTGGGAAAAAGGGGTGTATAATAGGTTCTTGTGAACTATTCGACACTTACTGTCAATGAAGGAGGGGCACACAGAGTTAAGGTTCGGTTATATTTGGTTATAGTTTATGTTATAGTTGGTTATAGTTTAGGTTATAGTCGGTTATAGTTTAGGTTACAGTCGGTTAGGTTAGGTCGGCAGTACGTAGACTGACTAGAGGTGCAGTTTAATTTGAATTGAAGTAACTAGCTACGGCACGGTGCCTGCTTTTCTTTTATAGAGCCAGCTAACAGCCAGCTTCGCATGAGGTTACCTTATGACTGTTAAATCACATCTCTGTTAAATCACATCACTGTTAACTCCCATCACTGTTAAATCACATCCCTTTTAAATCACATCACATCGCGGTGCCTGCCTTTCTTTTATAGAGCCAGCTAACAGCCAGCGCCCCTTAAGTTACTTTATGACTGTTAAATCACATCTCTGTTAAATCACATCACTGTTAAATCACATCACATCGCGAGCGGCACCTAACACTGGCCAGGCATGGTGCCAGCTTTTCTTTTATAGAGTCAGCTAACAGACAGTTTCCCGTGAGGTTACATTACATATTACTGTTAAATCACATCACATCGCGGTGCCTGCCTTTCTTTTATAGAGCCAGCTAACAGAAGGGTTCGCCTTTACGACTGTTAAATCCCATCACTGTTAAATCACTTCCCTGTTAAATCACATCACATCGCATGCCCTCCTGTACAAGCAAAGCGTGGATCGAGGTCACCTTGGTGGGAAAAGGAGCGCGCTTTTGTCAGGCGTTGCATTAAGGAACTCTTCAAGCTGGCTAAGTTGGCCGATGAAGAGACCTGCTGGAAGGTATGAAAAGATGTACTTCAGGAATATAAAAAAAGAAATTTGTAAAGCCAAGCGGGAGTCGTGGAAGAGCTTTTGCGACAAGTTAGAAAAGATAACCGCAGTAGCTGGGCTTAGAAAATGACTGTCCAAACTTTTGGGTAACAGCAGGCTGCTACACAAAAAATGTGGAGAATGGTCTGAATTCAGTAAAGAATTACTGGTAGACTTGGTCAACACAGATTTTCCAGCAGACGCTACAGATCTTCAACCTGTAAGAGATAGCATCTATACGGAAATCATTATGAAGGACTAGATATTTTGGGGAATCAACGGCTTCGAACCGTGTACATTGACATCGGTAAACACCGCAGTCGATGGAACGATAACGCTCTGCGAGATTTACGTCGTCATTGACATAGTTCAGCGAATGAAAGGGCAGTGGCTGCGCTAGCTAAGTCATATTGTCCGGATGGACAAGGTTTCCGATTCAGTACCCGGTGAAAGCAGAGGAAGAGGATGATCTTTGGAGAGAGCAGGTGGAGAAGGACCTGGTATCACTTGATATAGACGGTATTTGTCCAGCCATGATGCAGGACAACAACGCTGCTACTTTATCTGATCACAATATTCGAAGGTTGTTTAAGGGTTAACTACCAAATGAAACTCTTTGGAGCGGCGAGGCTCGTATTCATACCGAAGGCGCCCCTTTATTTCAAATGGAGACCAAAATCGCTTATAAAACTAATTTTTATATCATTTTAGGAAACTTATAACCATTTTGGGTGTTTGCCACCCCCTCAAATGGCTTTAGGCGAGAAAGTGTAGTACTCGTATATTCGAATTTTGGTGACAACACTTTGTCGAAAAAAGATATATCAAATTATTCTTTCTTAAATTAATTTCTAAAACACGAAATTTTGTGGAGGATTAAGCGATTTTTGACATGATCCCGGAAATTTTAAAATGGTTTCCAAAATACTGAGACCATTTTGTAAGCTTCGGAGTTTCAGTACTACTGAATTTATTACAAGCCACAATATCTATGTTTTTGATTTAATAATAAATCATTGTGTCATATAAAAAATATATATAATATTTCTGCAAGCGTGTTAGTGTTAGTCAGCCTTGAAAGCCTCATTAACTGTCATTGCAAACGGGGCTCATGCGGAACGATTCAGTTTTTGCTGACATAATTTCCCTTTATAATTGCAACAATTCGCTAATAATGATGAGTTTAAAATATTTGTAATACCCGGAATGACATAACTAACATTCGCAAATTTCAAAAAGTATGCGTAAGAAAAGAAAATGAAGACCCGCCGAGTTCTAGAGCAAAAAATCGACTACTCTGTTTCAAAAAGTAGTCGCAATTTGTGGATTCCACTGCATTTTTTCGAAAAACAGGGTCTATAAAACAATGATTTCCGACTACCGAGGATGTCATGAAACGTATAATTACTGGCAATGAGTCCTATGCTTGCAACCAGGAAACAAACGATCAATCGCCCGTATATCGTGGCAAAGGTGACTCGAAGTCGAAAAAACTACGTCAAAGCAGGTATAATCTTGATTTTTGACTTTTTCCTCGATTATTGAGGTGTGGTACACTCCGATTTCTTTTCGATAAGCCAAATTGGCAAAAAGGAATGCATTGGTACAAGTGTATTGAGACCAGTTGGGATTACTTTGAGGAGGACGAGATAGATTCTGAAGAATAAATTAAGAATTTTAAAATTATGAACACAGTCTTACTATTTTTTGTCTCAAAGTATTGTGTTATGCTTTTTGGATAGACAACAGCAGATAGTAACCGTCTCAAGTGTCTCATTCTTGTAGTAAGTAGCTGAACTCTTGAATTCTAAGCCTTTTGGAAGAAGTGGCACTTCGTACTCAAATACATATTGGGAACTGTTGTTATAACAGCGTGAAATAATCACAAATGATTTTGAAAACACAGCCATGCCGACTGATTAATCTATGTAAACCCGACAGGTTGCATACTGATTACGAGGACCCGATAGCCCTTAGTATGATTCGTATCATATGTATGAATGGACCGAATTAACATCTGCGATTCTTTGCTTAAACGAAATGAAATCGAACCATTTCTGAAGCCAATGGTAACACAAGACGAAAAGTGGATCAAATACGAATACAAAAAAATCAAGATCGAAAAAAATCATGGTCCAAGCGTGGTGAAGTTCAACAAATGGTCGCAAAACTAGGATTGACGCCTCGAAAGATTATGCTGAGTGTTTGGTAGGATTGGAAAGGAATCATCCACTATGAGCTGCTCCAGCCTGGTCGAACGATTGATTCTATATTTTACTGTCAACAACTGATGAGATTGAAGCAAGCAATCGAAAAAAACGGCCAGAACTGATCAACAGAAAGGGCTTCGTCTTCCATCAGGACAACGCTAGACCACACACATCTTTGATGACTCGGCAAAAACTGGGAGAGCTTGGCTGGGAAGTTTTGATGCATCCACCATATAGCACTGACCTTGCACTATCGGACTACCATTTGTTTCGGTCAATGCAGAACTTCCTTAATGGAGTAAAGTTGGCTTCAAGAGAAGCCTGTAAAAATTACTTGTCGCAGTTTTTCGCCGAGAAACCAGAAAAGTTTTACACTGATGGAATAATGTCTCTAGCGGAAAAATAGCAAAAAGTGGTCGACCAAAATGGTACATATTTGGTTCATTAAAGTTCATTATAAATGTAAATAGTTGAAGTTTGATTAGAAATACGAAAAGACTTTTTCGACTACCCAATATATAGAACTCTTTAGGGTCTCCGACATCTGCTTCTGGCTGTTACAAAAATCAGGGCAAACTTGATATAACGGAGTATGAGAATTGCTAAAATTTTTTTCAACTAATTCCAAAATAATCTGTATATAAATATATATATAATAAATCCAAAATTCAAAAGAAAAAATATCACCAACTCTTCATAGCCCCGAAAATAAGCGCTGATGTCAGCAGTAATGAGAAAGTAATTTACTACTTTTAGCGCTGACATGATAATTTCTTAAATAGTAAACATTTACTATTTTAATAACAAAAACTATTCATGTTTGGTGTATTTACACATACAAGTACATGAATATACTCATGTGTTTATCAAAAAAATTTTTGTCAAGTACGTTTATCAAACGAGACTAACTTAATTAAAAATAATTCGCCAAGAGAGAAAATGAAAAAAATTCTAGATATACATAGTATATCCATTTTTTGCTGGAATGTGTTATAACGTGATTTTTCCAACAACAAAAGAGGTGCTAAGATAAAGAATGCTGCTTTTGTTAATGTTTCAAACACTAGAACTATAGTGCCGTTTGGTATGTATGTATATACAAATTCAAATCTATGCATGTGTGTGTGTGTGAATATTTGTGGTTCTGACGTATATGCACATATACGCACACACATGCACAGGCAGCAGATAATTTATAAGGTAAACTTTGATATGATAAATAGCTGGAAGTCGATAAGATAGCAACTTCGCCCACAGGCCAGCAACCGAAAGTCACCAAAAATGCGATATTTGTTGGTGCGCTAATACTCAACATTAAAATGGAAAATAATAACAAAGAAAAATATGATATTGTTTGTACATACATACAGATGCGTTGTACATAACTGCTAATTTATGTACACAAGTTCACTTCCTATTTTGGCATGAGTTACTTAGAGTTAAGGCCAAACGTTACAAGAACAAAAAAGAAATAAAAAAAATACAACTACAAAAACAAAAACATTTAAAATTATAAAAAAAGAAGTTACAAAAACAAAAAAAAATAAAAAATTAAAAAAAAAAGAAAGAAATAAAAAAAAAAATTAAAAAAAAAATACAAAAAAATACATAAACATTAAAAATTATAAAAAAAGAAATTACAAAAACAAAAAAAAAATTAAACAAAAAAATAAAAAATATAAAAAAAATTACAAAAAAAAACAAAAACATTAAAAAATTACAAGAGCAAAAACATTAAAAATTATATAAAATTATACAAAAACAAAAAACTAAAAAAAAAAATACAATTACAAGAACAAAAACATTAGTAATGATAAAAAAAAGAAATTGCAAAAACAAGAAAATCATTTCCAAAAAAAACCAATTACCAAGCAAAATATCACTAAAAGAGATAACAGCAAAAAAGACTCATTCTTGTATTTCATGACATAAACTGCTATAAATAGTAATTTCATTGTAAAGAACTTGGCCAAAATGCCAAGAAAATAACAAAAAATTAATTACAAAGTAAAAGCAAAAATTTGGCCAAGTAAATTCATTAAAACATGTGCACAGTTCGCGCACAGTATTAAGGGACTAAGTACGCACACACAAATGCATACATGCACACATCCATATGTAACTACATATATGATATATGTATGTATGTATACCCCATTAAAAGCGGATCAAAAGTTATCTATATGTCACTTGAGTCAGTAAAATAATATTGTGTATAAAATACATGTCGATTTTTTCAACATGTCGGTCAATATGAAGGACGAATATTGCATTTCGGGCGTAGCAACTTTTTTCGGGATCCCGGAAGTATAAAAAATAGAAATTAAAAATCTTACAAAATATATTGTAAAACCTGTAGTGTCATATAAAAATTTTAATCCCGAAATTAACGGGATCCCGAACTGCCAAACAGATATATCGAGGTTTGTCACTGCTACCTATGGTCTATTGTGCCTTTTAATATATTATATCACATATGGTCACAAAGGTTCAGCACTCTGAACAATTCCAGAAGCTTGCTGGATGCGTTTAATACTAAAAAATTTAAGTTTCCGATTACACATAAAGTACAGAACAAGAATTCTATCATAAATATGTATGTATATCATAAAAACACTAAGATTCCGAAAGAAGTTGCGGGATCCTGAAAGTGTAAAACAAAGAAATATGAAACCTAAATTTATTGTACAAACTGAGTTCTAAGAGATCTAATATCGAACAAAATTATCGGGATCCCGACATGTCAAATTTTTTAATACCAAAATTTTGAAATTTTCGAATATGAAGTACAGAACAAAAACTTCTTCCTCTATCATAAAAAAATAACTACAAAATTTCGTGATCTTAATAATATTTTTAAAAAGGAGCCTCGAAATTTCGGAATTCGTAAATTGCATTTCGGGATCCCGAAAATATAGGCATTAAACTATATAGCACATTGGAATTTTAAACTAGCGAGTTCTAAACGCTCATATTTTAAAACATTAATCCCGAAAATTTCGGAATCCTGATCTTATAATTTTTTTAATACCAGTAGTTTTAAAATGTCGGAATTGTAAAGGATATGGGAATTGCAGTAAACCGAATACTTCTTAACATCTTTAGGATCGCGTCTTCATAGTATTTTACTACGAAAATTCGGAATTATAAAGTACGAATAATCAATATTGCATTTCGGGATCTCGAAAATATAGGCATTAAACTATATAGCACATTGGAATTTTAAACTAGCGAGTTCTAAACGCTCATATTTTAAAACATTAATCCCGAAAATTTCGGGATCCCGATCTTATAATTTTTTTTTAATACCGGAAATTTTGAAATGCCATAATTATTATGTATATGGGAATTGCGGTAAACTGAATAAATAACTCTTCACATCTTCAGGATCTCGTCTTTATAGCATTTTAATAACAGTGCTTCAAAAATTCGGAATTATAAAGTACGAATAATCAATATTGCATTTCGGGATCTCGAAAATGTAGACACGAATATTTAACGCTCACATCACAAAATCCCGAAAATTTCGGGATCCCGAATACAGAACTCTTTAAATTATATCAATTACCAGTATTACATTTCAGCATCCCGAAAGTTGAATTATATAGTATATGCGAATAGTAATACAGCGAATTACTGTAAATTAATCCCGAAAATTTCGGGATTCCGATCTAATAATTTTTTTAGTATCGGAATTTTAAAACGTCGGAATTATAAAGTATAGTACACGAACGGAACTACACATATGATTTAAAAAAATTTAAGCATTATAATTTCGGGACCCTGATCCCGTAATTTTTTTAATAATGGCAACTTGACAAGTTGGAATCTTATTTTCGAATAAGAATGTAGGTATATGAAATTTCCGGTATCATACATGAAAGAATTCTTTCAAAACACCTTTTCGGTAAAGTGTTGGGATTAAAAGACACATTTTCTATTTTATCTGAAAAGTGCATTAGGACCTTTGTTTGAAGATCAAGTAATAAAATCAGTTAGATTTATCAACGCAAAATTCAATTTTGCCAGATTCTAAAAGCACAGGTTATAACTGCAAAAACTAAAAGAAAGTTCAGAAATTTTCTTTGGAAAGAGAGCATTATGTAGCAGCCGTGTTATACATGGGTAAAAGGTAATGAAATTGCTGAAGAGAGAACCCATAGATATAGTAAAAAGTCCCTACCAACTGTTCAAAGAATTGAAGAAGACTCTAGAATCACCAGATCTCTGAACTACTATTTAACCAAACAATAAATCTCAAATATACAACGGAATCATGAAATATTTGACCGAAATTTCGGTATTATGAAAGCATTGCCTAATTGGCTACCTCAACGTGCTTCCACATACGTAGAGTGCCTCAATGAATTTTGTATATACACAAAGTAAAGTAAGATTTTAAGGTAGCCAGAGTCCTTATCAGAAACATGTGATTGGCAAATATATATATATAAATCGTCAATCGCCAATCGCCAAAAAAAATTAAGGTCAACAAAACAAGTTCACTGATTTTCACGCTTGTAGGTTGAAATGCTTGGCTTAATTTTGCACCACTTTCGCCAATTATTGATCGGATCGCTGTTATCTATATATAGTACATATTTAAGTATTTGTGTCTACATACACATTAACATAGAGGGGGTGCGTTCTTTTTTTGATTTACTAGGGTTGTTCAAAAGATAGTCGATTGGGTGGATTTTAGCAATTTTGAGGTTTGGCGCTCATAGGTGAAAATAAGACGGAATCTCATACAATATCTATACAAAGAACGAAGGAACTCTACTCGAGAGGACAATATTGAAATACCTACACTAAAGAAATTAAATTTTAGCTTGTCTTTAGCACTTAGCTAAACGCCCGCAAAGATTTATACTAGTCTTATCTAGGAACATCTCTTAATCTGTCATCTAATAGCTAATATCTCGTACAAAGTGAGGTTAGAATTTGGTTCGAACCTCTTTATTTCCTTATGTAGTTGGGTGATTGCGGATATGCATGTGGGACATTTTAGTCTTCGTAAGGCCTATGGATCTATACTTTATGGTGTGATCTAACACTAAATGTGCTCTCTGCTCGACAGATAAGACACTTTCTCATTTTCTACCACTTTTAATCTTTCTTCATGTTTGAAAATTTGATCCGCTATGTTATATAGTAGCTATGGGAGGTTCTACCTGAGATCCTGAAATATAATCGTTAAGCTAAAGTTCTTTCCTCAACTATCGAGAAAACTCCTGGCTGTCTCGGATTCATTAAATTCATATCCATAACTCGGCTGGTTAGTGGGTCAACTTCTAGTATTGCCATGACTTATTGAAAACCGTCATGGGAAATACTACTTATTCTTTATAAACCTTTATGGAGTATTATTATAAAGAAAACTTGGCCGAAACAGCTCTTGGTCATGTAAAAACCTAGTAAAATGTATTTGGGGGGCTGAAAGCAGCAAAGATTTGAACACGAAACTTAGAAAGCCTAAAACTGACAGAAATGTTTGAAAGACTAGACTACAAACTTGAAAATTGATTTGGAATTGAACGTCTTCGAGGTTTTAACCAATATAGTCTATGACGCTATCCACTTCTTCATATAAAAATCTAACAAGCTCATTAGTACAATAAAACGCTAAGGACGAATAAAACCGAAAGAACTTTGTAATATCTTTGGTTTATGTATATTTGATTGAAATAAGTCCCCGAACTATAAAGTAGCACTACATCTTGGGAGGGTTGGATTTTGAACGTTGCTTTCTACTGGACCAAAGCTTTTAAAGACCACCTTAACGCAAGTACCCGAAAGGTTTCAAAAACTCAAATTATTTTTTCAGGCACAATTCGAGTCGGCATCTCAGATATATGTGTTTTTCTTCTTATTTGCTTTCAATGTCCTACCTTGGCACGTTGCGAACCGTTTTATTTTCGGTACTGTAATCTGGTACTGGATGGCTTCCAAATCTATCAAAAGACGAAAAAATACTTCATTCTAACACTTAAGTTTTCTTCCTATCTTACATCACCGGTTTAGGTTATTGAACTAGTGCTAATTAAATTAATATTTCATGTCATTTACATTTCCACAAATCACTGATGGAATCACTGATCTCACACGGAAAAGTGTAAATTGCGAAATCAAATAATATAAACGTCTAATTTGAATTTTAGGTGTGGCTGTTGAGAACAAAACTGTTACCAGCAGTCCCGTCGGCGACATCGATTACGTAAAAGATGACTATTATTACGATGATGATGAGACAGACGCAGATGGAGGCGATGTGGACAATGAATATATTGATGATGAGGAAGATGACGACGTAGAATATGCGGATGAAGTGGCAAACGAGGCGGCGGAAATGAAAGCAGCGGAACTGAAAGCAGAACCACCCTATTTTGAAGAAGCGGAAGTCAATATTTACACACGGCCAGGCGAGAATCTACTGCTCGACTGCGCGGCCAAGAATATACATTGTGAGTACAAGGCGGGGAATCGCTGATATGTAGAGACTAACTCAGCTTATATGCGCTTCCTTACAGCAAAAAATGTGATCATGTGGTATAAGGGTAAAATAGTGATCGCAACCGGACAATTCGTTATGGATCCCAATGTGGATGTGCTCAAGAATAATTCGCTGGTGATACAGAATGTGACCGCTAAGGATGCCGGCGACTATTACTGCGAAGTGCTGCCTGAGAAGGTGCGCATGCATGCGCTGGTCGAAGTCGATGAAAGTCTAATGATATTCTGTGATGGCCATGAGGTAACCAATGAGACTTTGGTGTTTGTACAGGGTGAACCACACGTCTGTGTATGCAAATACTATTCGCTGGAAAATGTGCAGATCAAATGGTTTATCGATGTGAGTTGTCGACACTAAAGCAATTGGAGTGGATTGAATATACAAGACTTAACTACTTTTTTTTTATTTTTTCCTATCTCCGCAGGGCAAACGCGCCGAAAGTTTGGTCGAACGTGTGCTAGGCGAGGAGCTCTACATTGACAATGCAGATACCAAACATGGTGGCATCTACCAGTGTCTAGCCGATGATCTGTCACAAGAACCGCCGCATGCCATGATCGTTGTCGATGTTGTTTACGTGCCGAAGGTCTCCACTTATCGGCATTATGTCAATACGGAACAGGGTGGCAATGCCGAGTTGTATTGTGACTATGCGGCAAATCCGACTGGTGAAGTGTTGTGGCTGCGTAACGGTAAAAGGCTGAATGCCTCGCATAAATATACATTCAACGAGATCGCACATAAAGAACGCAAACGTTCGATCTTAACCGTTATGGATGTGAGCGCTAGCGATCTTGGCGAGCATGTATGTCAAGTGCAGGTGAGCAGGCATGTTGAAATATATATTTGAGTTGTGTTCTAAAAGTTTTTTTTTTTAATACACTAGAATGCCATCGGCCGTGGCGAAACGAAAGTGCATATCATTTACGAGCCGGAACATCCACAATTGGAGGACTTGGAAGTCAAAGGTAACCAAGCGGTGATACATTGGTTGGTGCGCAGCATACAGCCGTTATCGGAGGCGGTGTTGGATTATAAACTGGCGGGCGTAAGTACAATTGAAGTTGCAAATTTTTTTAGAACTTCAGTAAGTCAGCCTAGTCGAACCCTAACTCGAAAATATGGCTGCTGAAGGACTTCCAATAGCTCAACGGTTCCGCCTGGTTTAAATGTCATTAGTCGTCAAACTCCAGGCAGGCTTGTGTTTTTTATTCGGCCTCGTTTATAATCTTTATCGTGTAGAGATATCTCAAGCCAGTTTCCCAAATTTGTGGACAATTTCATAAGAGCACTCTGTCCCCTTCATTAACGACGAGGTACCCAACTTCGCTGAAGGTCTGACTATCTGATGTGGCAGCTTAAAATAAGACTGCTCTTGGGATCTTATGTCCGACACAACATACCAGCTTTCGATTCAATATTTAATAGTCTCACGAACCCTATCTGCATCTGAGAGAGAAAGCTTAATCGACCCAGCCTAAGGACTACACACTATGGTATAATCTCGCGATTGAAGAGTAAACCAAAGGCCAATGACACATTTTTGGGGTCTTCGTAGGGGAAGTTCAGTATAGCACAAAAAAGTTATTTGTGGTATCTTGGAACAGCGACACAAACTTTTCGGAGTATTAATCAGAGATTTTGAAAGCTTAAGGTACGACTTCATGTAAAATCGATAGTTTCTTCGAACTTCGCGTATTTCAAACCTAAAATTACGTTTTCGAATTAAGAGTACACTTCTCTGACATTTTTATTTGTGAGAATTCCGCAAGTACTAGAGCTACCTGTAGGCGACTGTTATCTTAAGAAAAGCTTTTTACGTCGAAAATGTCGAATAATCGATTGGGTCGGACTTCAAACTTAAATTACAATCACGCTAAGCCATTTCGGTCGAACTAAGAGCTTACTTCTCTAAATGCTTGGTTTGCGAGGGTTCTGGAAACACTACGGCTAACTGTAGGCTACGGATTGTCTTAAGAAAAGATCTTTACATCGAAAATGTGGAAAGATCGGTTGTTATCGTATCGGGGCGATCGGACTGTTTCATTTTGGTGGAAATACAAGTACGTTTCGAAGCTAGACTTGCTTGGTAATAATAACTTTATAAAACTGAAACCAGAAAGAAAGTGTAACGTAAATTCGGGACGTTCGTTGTTAGATCTTTAGGAACTCAAAGTCGATCAGACGGAAATTCCAAACCGCAAAGGAACTCCCGGAAACAGAATAGCTGACGAGATTGGCAAAAGTGCCATTCATCTGGCTAACGAACCAGTACAGAAAATACGGAAATCACTAAAAACCATATGGAATAAAATTTTCGAAAGGGCTCACAGACGGATCAGGCCAAGATGGAATGCCTTAAGGGCCTTAAGGATCGCCACCTTCATCAGCAAGAGTCCCGAAAGAAAACACGTATGCTTTTTGCTCACACGGTCTGAAAAGGACTGCAGGGCGGTTATTGGTCTAATGGCAGGCAGCAATCTATTGACATCACATCCGTACTGAAAGGGCATAAGTAACGACGATACATGAGGAAAGTGCAAGGAAGTAGGCTTGAGAGAGACGCTGAAACATTTGTCATATGACCGTCAACGTTTTTTGCGAATCTTGAGAGCTGTTTGGTATCTAGTTTTGATACTTCATCTAGTCTCTTCATCTGTGATTCAACTGCGAACGTCCTAGATATCTAAGACGATTACTAGATATTGCTGGACAGAACCATAAGAAGTGTTTCAGTGTCTCTTTTATGAGCACTTTCTGCATGTATCGTCGTTACTTGAACTTTCCGGCTCGCGTGTGATGTCAGTAGGTCTCGTCTTAGATATCTAAGAGCTTCGACGTTCAAGGTACTAAAGGGTGATTTTTTAAGAGCTTGATAACTTTTTTTAAAAAAAAAACGCATAAAATTTGCAAAATCTCATCGGTTCTTTATTTGAAACGTTAGATTGGCTCATGACATTTACTTTTTGAAGATAATTTCATTTAAATGTTGACCGCGGCTGCGTCTTAGGTGGTCCATTCGGAAAGTCCAATTTTGGGCAACTTTTTCGAGCATTTCGGCCGGAATAGCCCGAATTTCTTCGGAAATGTTGTCTTCCAAAGCTGGAATAGTTGCTGGCTTATTTCTGTAGACTTTAGACTTGACGTAGCCCCACAAAAAATAGTCTAAAGGCGTTAAATCGCATGATCTTGGTGGCCAACTTACGGGTCCATTTCTTGAGATGAATTGTTGTCCGAAGTTTTCCCTCAAAATGGCCATAGAATCGCGAGCTGTGTGGCATGTAGCGCCATCTTGTTGAAACCACATGTCAACCAAGTTCAGTTCTTCCATTTTTGGCAACAAAAAGTTTGTTAGCATCGAACGATAGCGATCGCCATTCACCGTAACGTTGCGTCCAACAGCATCTTTGAAAAAATACGGTCCAATGATTCCACCAGCGTACAAACCACACCAAACAGTGCATTTTTCGGGATGCATGGGCAGTTCTTGAACGGCTTCTGGTTGCTCTTCACCCCAAATGCGGCAATTTTGCTTATTTACGTAGCCATTCAACCAGAAATGAGCCTCATCGCTGAACAAAATTTGTCGATAAAAAACATTTCGAACCGAACACTGATTTTGGTAATAAAATTCAATGATTTGCAAGCGTTGCTCGTTAGTAAGTCTATTCATGATGAAATGTCAAAGCATACTGAGCATCTTTCTCTTTGACACCATGTCTGAAATCCCACGTGATCTGTCAAATACTAATGCATGAAAATCCTAACCTCAAAAAAATCACCCGTTATTTGAGCCCAAAAATTTTCACTTTTAAGTTTTTTCTATGGTCTTGGTATAAACTTCTATGAAAATCTCGCTTCTAATATAAAGTCTTCAAGTTATTATGCATATGTATGTAGCACCAACAATAAAAGTGGCATAAATAAGATAAAATTAACATACCTGTTACTCTTGATGGGGATTAACTCACTTCTAATCGCTGGCAGACATTTGCTTCGGTCATACATCTGTATATATGTTTGTATTGCAATTACTTGGAATTCAATTATCTCCCCTCAGTGTTCATCTCCACTGTGGAATATCACCGCTTTGGGGATGAATGTGACTCACTTATATACATATATAAATACATATATGCTATGTAAATGAAGGTGTGCTTGTTTACAATCCACAAATCTTATCAGTTTAGAGTTTTATTTTGTCAGTAAGCAAGCAGATTGCGCAAATTTTCTGAAAAAATATACAATTCAGATTATTTATGCAACTGTCTTGCGTGTGTATGTGTGTGTGTTTATAAAAGTGGCAAGTTTTGGAAAATAATTTTAATTTTTATTTTGTGAGATTAAAAGTGCAGATTGCAGCACACGCTGACGGCCAAATTCTTTTATAAACAAAATGTTATTGCCAAATTGCTATAAATCTTAGAAGCAGAGATGGCAGATGCCAAACTCAACGGAGCAATAATTTTTTAATATTTTTTGTGGAATTTTCGATTTAAAAAAGTAGAAATATACAGCTTGTTATGTATCAGAAGAAGAATTCGAAGAGTACACTATACATTATTCGACAGGCTTCTGAATAAACTACGACGGGTCCTGGGATACTGCAAAATTTCGAAACAGATCTTGGACATAAGTCGACATAGAGTTAGGTTAGGTTAGATTGCTGATCTCTCATTGCGGCGGGAACACATTTAGACTGTTAGGAACAGTCTTTGGTGATGCCAAATGAAAAACTCCAATAGTCGGATATCAGCTATCGCCAAAAAGGTCCTGAATTCAACACAAATCTGTTTAGGTGTCTTATTTCTATTTTTGGTATTTTACCTTGATGTCTGAAAGTATGAGATTCGAGATATTTTTGCCATGATAAGGCAAAAGCGGGACATTTAAGATGGAAGTTTTGATATGATTCTATCTCATCTACTTCTAAACACCTGATGCAGCTGGCATCTGCAGAGATATTCAATCTTACTGCATGAATGCCGATCGGACAGTGTTCAGTTAGAACTTCTACAACAACTGAAATGTAGCCTCAGCTCAGGACGAAGAGTACCTTCAATCTCTTACGATTTACCCAGAAGGGGCTTTCCACTACAAAGCTGCTGATAGTCGACCAACATTTGCTGATTTGCTCTTAGGCCCAACAGTCTATTGGTAAACCACAAGTTGTCAAAGGAGCTCCCAACCGTTTCTATTCCGTACTAAAAGAGACTGAAGCACCAATCCTAACAAGCCTAACAGTTTCCTGCAATACCGCTGTGGCCAAGTATACAAACTGATCAATCATAAAATATCACGATGCTAATGATAAGGAGTCTTGACATCTTTTCATTGGTCTTGAGCGCACAGACAGTGAACTCAAGGCTAAGATCGCTGCTCCACTATTAAAATAGTCATTACTCTGAACGAGACGGCTGGGCTTCGGAGCAGTGGATCTACTGCTACCTTTATGGAAGCCACCTTCGTTTAGAAGACGATACAGTGGCCCGGAAGCCTAAAACTGGAGCTGATGGAAAGTTACTGACAGTGTACTCCTCCACCAAACCTCCCCGCAAGCTTTGATCCATCCGTAAAACAGCTCACTATCCCTCTTTTCCAGTCAGTTCGGTTTATTCGGCGCCTTTCACAGCAATGACTTGGGGCTGTGTTCGACGTTTTGGCACCAAATTTGGTTCAGTGATGTGGTCCATTTCTGGCTTAATGGGGATGTAAACAAGCAAAATTCCCGCATTTTGAACGAAGAGCAATCAGAAGGTATTCAGGAGCTGTCATTTCATCTAGAAAAAACAACGGTTGGGTGTGATTTGTGGGCCGATGGAATCATCGGTCCACATTTCTTCAAAAATGATGACGATGAGAACGTAACCGTCAATGGCAACCGCTATCGCGCCGTAATAACCGACTATTTGAAGCCTGAAATTGAAGCTCGTGATCTCGGTGATATTTGGTTTCAATGGATTTATTGAGAGTACACTTCGCTGAGCAGATAATTTCACATTTTGGGCCGGTCGATTGGCCACCAGGATCGTGTGATATCATACCGTTAAGACTTTTTCCTATGGGGATATGTAAAGTATAATATCTATGCGGACAATCCCGCTACGATTCAGGCCTTAGAGCAATGCATTACGCTTGGCAATTGCCAGTTACCGGTCGAAATGCTCGAACGAGTTATCGAAAATTGGACTCCATGGATGGACGAATTGAGACGTTGCCGCGGCCAACATTTGAAAGAGATAAACTTCAAAAAATAAATGTCAAAGAATGTGCTTTCGAAAGATATTAAACTTTCACCATAAAATATAAAGTTTCTGTGTTTTTTTTTAAGTAGGGAATCTCGAAATGGATAACCCTTAAAAAATAAGATCAAAGCGTGTGCTGTGAGGAGGAAGTTGAAAATGAGTGATAAAATTCTATAATCTATTTCCACGAATGCTGGCGGCCGCTGATTACAAGCCGTAAAACTTTTATTTTAGATTGCGAAACCGCAGAAGACGACACCACAACCACGTGCACCGCCATGCAGTACGTGTTCTATGTAAATAAGGTGATTCAATGTATCTACAAACGACTATCTATTCGATTGCGCCACTTGGAGACGCGCTGGGCGATAATCGCTAACGCAATTAGTGGTATTTAAATTGAATCACGCAGAGCGGGTTAAGGTTATCGCAAGAATTCGACTTGAGTTTTATCACAACGCACATATTTATATGTTTGCCACTGTATAGCGGGCAGATACTGCTCAGCTGCTGATAGGAAAAGTGCTTCTATGTGTTCTTATTATATACATTATTTGCTATATATGTACATATATTTATATTTTTACTATTATATGTATATATGTGGATTTATCTAATTTTATTAATTTCCTTCACTTCCCCACCTGCCCTTTCTCAACTAGTCATACACTTGGAGCAAGGTATCTGTGGTGCATACACGCCGCCATGCGGAAAGTCACATTTGGAAGGTGACTCACGAGATGGAACTCACGCCGGGCAGTTGGCATGTGCGTATGCGCGCGAAAAATACCGTTGGCTGGTCGGCATTTTCCACGCAGCATGATTTCGTAATTAAAGATAATGAAAGTGATGTGGATGCTTACGATGTGCTCGATGGTGTCGACGACGATGCTGAAGGTGTGTACATAAATAAGGCAAATAGCTGTTATGTGCGTATGTCGCGTTGGCAACAGGTTATTGCAACATGCAACATGCACGTACAAACAAGCATTTTCATAAAGTTTTATATTTATGTGATATTGAAATTTAATTTATTTGCGTTTTTGCTTGCTTTCAGATGGCTTGGATACAGCTGGTGCGCCGAAAAATGTGGTCGCTGTGGCTAGCTTTGGCGGTGGCGGCTCGAATGGCGGCGCAGCATTGCAAGTGGCAAACAAATTATTTGCGCTGCTGAGTGCCGGTAGCATGTTTTTGTTGTTGTTATGCTCAAAAAATGGAATTTTATAAAACATTACCAAAGTGTTTGGGATAAACTAGTGGTTAGTTATGTGCATACATACATGCATACGTGTTTATGTGTTGCGTTTTGTGCATTTGTGTAGATATGTATGCAAAGAAGGCATGCATACACACATGCATGCATATGTAAATACAATATTTATTTGCTTGCATAACTGTATGTTGTAAATTTTTGTGTATTTTTATTATATAATATTATTTATGTCAAAACTATTGGTGCCAAACATAGAGTTAGTCAAACAACACACACACACACACACACACTATATAAAAGCAAGGAACGAGTCACAAATAAATATTCTAAATATTTATGTTACAAATAGTGATAAAATTATGAGCTAAGCAACATAAGCGTTATCTATTAGTTAAAAATATTCTTCCAAAAATTTTTAGGTTAAAAAAAATAATGAAAATAAGAAAAATATTTCAAAAATATTAATTAAATAATAAAAAATTTTAATTTTAAAATCAAATTTGAAAAAAAATATTTAATATAATTTTTATTAAATATATTATTTTTTAATTTAATTTTTAATTTCATTTTTATTTTCATTTTTAGTTCAAAAAACTCTTTTTGTTTGGCGAAATTTTAATTTTTTAATTTTAAATTTGTTTAACCAAAAATTATTATCTTTGTTATTTTTTCAAATAAAAAAAAATTAAAAAAATTTAAGTTGAAAAAATTTTAAATTTGTTTAATGAATAAAAATTATTTTAATTAATTTTTTTGTCTGAAAATTCCTTTTTTTTGTATTTATAATCAAAAATTATAACATATATGTATGTACATATTAAGTTTTCAATAGAAAATTTAAATTTTGCAAATTTTTTAAACAAAAATTGATTTTGTTTGTGTTTTTATTTTGAAACACAGAATCAAAAGTAAAATCAGGTAATAAGTTGTGGACAAAATGTATGTTGAAGAAGTAAAAACAATTAATATAAGAATATATTTAATTAACTATGTTTGTTAATAATTTAAATTGAATAAACATGAAAAGCAAAATAAAGAAATATAATATAAAGTTTTAAAAGCCTTCTTTCAAGTCATTGTTCAAGTTTCAAGATCATTAAGAAACAAAGATTCCGAATTTAAAATTTATAATTAAATTTGTTTTTTTTTTTTGCTTCAATTTTTAAATAAAAATATTTTTCTTTTCAATTTTAAAATAAAAGTACATTTTTCAAAAATAAGTAAAAATTAAAATTAGAATAAATTCAACAAATTTTAACTTAATTTATTAAATATTAAAAATCCAAAAAATAAATTTAAATTAAAAAAAATGTATTAAAACGTTGTAAAATTAGTACGAACTGTATTTCTTTAATGTAAAAAAATATTTTTTTTAGTTTTTTTGTTGTTTTTAATAAAAAATAATTTATTTATTTTTTTTTAATTTAATATTCTTTTTATTAATTTTTGTTTTGCGGGTAAAAATGGTTATTAAATATTAAAAATGTAAAATTTTTAAAATCCAAACTTTTTAAAGAGAACATTTTTTTAATTTTTTTTTGTTTTTAATAAAAAAAATTTAATTAATTTTTAAATTAATTAAAATTAATTAATTTAATTAATTTTTTTTTTAATTTACAATTTTTTTAATAATTTTTTTTGCGTCAAAACCTGTTTCGTGCAGTTATAAGTTGAGAATATAAAAACAATTTTTTAACAGGAAATATTTTTTAGTTTTTTTTTTTTGTTTTTTTTAATAAAAAATATTAATTAATTAATTTTTTTTTTTAATTTAATATTTTTTGATTAATTTTTTTGCGGGTAAAATTGGTTATTAAATATTAAAAATGTAAAATTTTTAAAATCCAAAAATTGAGAAAAAATACTGCAATGTTTTTTATTTTATTTTCTTTATATTTTTTTTAAACTAAAAATGTGTGTTTTTGTTTCGTTCAAAATTAAATGTATTATTTTATTAAAAAATTTCTAAAAGCTTATTTTTACTGTCAAAACTTTTTAAAGAGAACATTTTTTTAATTTTTTTTTGTTTTTAATAAAAAAAATTTAATTAATTAATTTTTTTTTTAATTTACAATTTTTTTAATAATTTTTTTTTTGAGTCAAAACCTGTTTCGTGCAGTTATAAGTTGAAAAAATAAAAACAATGAAGATGTGAGTAAATTGAATTATGTTATATATATGTTTTAATAATTAAAAATTATTAAATAGTTAAATTAAAATTAAAAAAATTGTAAAATTTAAAAAAATAATGTATGCATGTTATTTTTTTAATTTTAAAATATTTTGCTTCATTAAAAAAATATATTGAATTTAAATCTTAGAATTAACTTTATTTTGTTTAAATTTCAAAGTAAAAAAAATGCAAACTTAAATATAAATATATAAAAAAAATTAAAAAAAAAATATTGTATAAATTAAAAAAAGTATAATAGTCGTTACTTTTCTTCATTATTTTTTTTTTTTGAATTTAAATTCTTTTAATTAACTTTTTTGTTTGAATTCCAAAAAAAAAAATTTAGCTGTATAACCTTCTTCTAAAATTGTGCCAAAACTTGCTTCATACATTTGTAAATGAGTACCCTACACCTCACCTAAGTTATTAATAAGGCCAGTAAAAATATGCTTTCTGACAAAATGTCATAAAAATTTAAAAAAAAATTTACTAAAACAAATAAATGTTGATTAAAAAAAAATTTAAACAATCGGTATTCAAAAAAGAGAAAAAGTTGAAATGAAGAAACTAATAAATTACTAAATAAATAAATGTATATTTTTTCGCTTGGTACTCTGAAAACTATGTATGTAGGTATCTTTTTTTTATTTTATTATTGTTATAATTTTTATTTATTTTTTATTATTTTTTTCGTTGATTTTTGAGAATGGATATCTCGTAAACATTTAACCTCATCGAAATATTATACTAGACCAATTTATAGAGCAATAAATTTCTTATACAGCTTTGACTTTTGCAATTTAAATATTGATTTTTTTCATTCAGAAGAAAAGAAACATTTGCCCTAAAATAATGAAAATTTTACTGTTAACATGTTACGATTTCAATTTTCTATAAGATCTATAAAACGTGTTATTTTTTCAAGTAGTAATTGAAAGCGATATATGATTTTTTCTAATTGTTAAGAAGAAAATAGAAAACTGTTAGCCCAGCGGGTTACAATTATAAGCTCATACTTGGAGAGACTTGCTTTGAGATGTTTAAAACCTCATTTTTCAGAGAACCAAGTGAAAAATAATATTGGTTGGTTTAACCCACCCTAATATATAGTTATATATCTATTTGAAAAACACCGAAAAACTCAAACGAAGAATCAAATATAATCGCTTTAAGTGTCTTTAGCTATTAAGATTGTTAGCAAAAGTGGTTTGCTAGTAAAAAAAATTATTGCACAAAATTTCAAAAAACTTAATTTTTAAATTTTTTTAATTTTATCAAATTTTTTAATTTAAAAAATTTTAATTATTAATAATCTACGATTTTTAATTGCTCAAAAGTAGATGTAATTTTTAACTTTTTTAGATTGCTCAAAAATTACTTTTAAATTTATTTCTAATAAATTACTAAAAATAATTTAAGACAAAAACTGCAGCGCTTAGTCTTCCAAATACCAAAAAAAACAGACAATTTTTCAAAGAAAAACCAGCTAAAATCAACTTAAGTCATTTTAGCAGCTAATTAAAATTCCTTGCAACTTAGCTTGCTACAAATAATTTGAAAATTATAAAAAAAAAAATAAATAAAAATAAAAACTTTAAGCAGCCAACCCTATAAATTTTAAAATATAGAAAAAGTATAAGGCCGAAGCAAGCCACTACAAGATTACGCTTTAGTCTCATTTTAAGTCATTTTAGCTGTTAAGTGAGATGCTGAGAATTTCTAATATATATGTATGTATGTAATTATGAGTATTTAGAGGCCTTAAGAAGTGCCTGGTTATAAATAAATATACTAATATATTATATTAAATGTTATATAATTGTTTTGTTGTTAATAAAAGTATGCAATTAACGGAAGAGAAATCGATTTTTCGAAATGGATTTTGTTTTTTGGAAATTTTTTTTTTAATTATTAAATTTTTTCAGTACTATAAATCGTCACCTAAAATGCAAAATAACATATCATCAAAAAATCGAAATTGAGTTTTTTATTGCTTACGACGCACTACATCTGTATTTGTAGCATAAAGTTTTTAGCTTCCGCTTTCAGATATAACCAAAATATAACCAATATATAACCCAATTTATACCCATAACTATATTTTCAAAGGTCAGTTAGTGTTGTGGAAAATGCATAAATAAATTCAATTTTGATTCCGCTTAAGTTTGGCGGCAGCATCTGGGCGACACGGCGGCACTTTGACTGTGAGAAATTCGATATATTTTGATTGAAAATCGCCAAAAATTGGCTTTGGTCACGTTCGCGTGGTATTGTCAGTCTGTTGTGTGTGATTTGTGTATGAATAATTTGGTGAATAAATACAAAAGAAATAAAGTTAGATACAAATACCCATGAATAATTCGGCAATACTATTAGACACGAAATTTTCCACAGAATTTATTGTTGGGTGGGGCAAAAACAAGTCTATCGGAATTTATTGTGAGAAATAAAACAAAGTACAAAGAAGCAATTTAAAGCATTAATTATTTTTTGTGTTGAAATCATTGCTCAACTTCGCTTGGTATCTTTAGGTTACAGGCCCATAACCACCTATGAATTTCAAATATATCGAATTGTATATATGTATATAACGAAATCTCCCATAACCGGACACTGGCTGGCGGAACCATATGGTGGATACGAAAGCAATATGATATCCAGTGCAAGAACTTTTGCCATCGTTTTCACTGACTTGTGATACTGTGTATTATCCTGATAAAATAAGACTTTCTTTTTCTTTAAATGCGGCCCTTTTTCCGCGATTTTTTCCTTCAAACGGACCAATAAGGCTATGAAATAGTATCTCTTAATTCTGCTTCCCTTTTCAAGGTAGTCAATAAAAATTATTCCATGTCATCCCAAAATACAAAAAGCCAACTGTTGCATTTTCCCGCGCTTTGAAGCGGGTGCAGTTCACTCGATTGACTATTTATTGGACACCGGCTGCTGTCAAATTTATACACGCGTCTTTTGAAGGTTAGGGCTAACTAAAAATTATATGGATTTAATTCTAGTAGAGCCATATAATTGTTAGACCGGGGACTTTTCAATTGACCTGTTAGAGCGTCAGTTTATTAGAGCTTTCACTGTATTTGAAAATATTCTCCGAAATTTGGAAATTCATCTGACAAATACTCATAATTTCGATGCTGTGAACTCATTTGTACGAATTTTCTAATTTAGTATAAATGGCTCTCAAAAGATGAGGAAAATGTCTTCGAAAGGGATGTACCGAAAAACATTGATAATAATTTCGATCTTTTAAGCCACACTGAAACCCAGTAAAATGTTTTTTGTTAAAAAAAATTTTCCCTACAATAAAAAGTTTTTCTAAAATGATTTGTTTGTTAAAAAACATTTTCTAAGGACAATTTCCCTTACATAAAAAAAATTTCCCCTAGAATAAAAAATTTCACTAAACGTTTTGTTTGTTAAAAAATTTTCTAATAATAAATTCCCTTTGCATTAAAAAATTTCCCTTACATAAAAAAATTTCCCCTAGAATAAAAAATTTCACTAAACGTTTTGTTTGTTAAAAAAATTTCTAATAATAAATTCCCTTTGCATTAACAAATTTCCCTAAATTAAAACTTTCTCACCGAAACGCAGAAAAATGTTTTTTGCTACAAAAAAAATGAATGCTATAAAAAATTTCCCTTACATCAAAAGCTGTTTCTAAATTAAAAATTTCCCTGAAACACAGTAAAATGTATTTTTGTGCAAAAAATATTCAAATTAAAAAATATTCTCTTACTACAATTTGAATCGTTTTTACTGCTGGTTTAGTTTGAAAAAAATTGCATTTATGGGTACACTAAGTGTAGAGGTACAGTTTAAAAACGATTTTTGGGTACATACTTAAGACTACGCAGAAACATTTTTGAAGAAAAAATTAAATATTTCTCCTATTACAAGATTCTCCACTGCTGTTCTGGCCTTCTTCGTGGGCAATTTTTTCATTTAAGGAGATATCTTAACAAAATTTGGCATAGCTTATTGCCCAAGGCAACACTGCAATCTCCGAAGAAATTGCTCAGATTCAATTTCTATAGAATAAAGCTGTCATACAAACTGGACGATCAAGTTCTTGTACTCCTTTCGAATTATTTGTATTTGTGAAGGATATTATAGTTTCTTCCGAAGTTAACGCTTTGTTTTTGATATTTATTATATATAAAATTATTTTTAGCACAAAAATATCTAAATTATTTGTTAATAAATTTTATACTTACCGCCATTTCACTTAAATAAATCCATGTGCCATTTTTGCCACTTCGAAAAATAAGTACATACGGTTTTATTTTTCCGCAATTTTCTTTAACTTTTTTTGAATCTTGCCATACATTTTAAAACTGCAATGCGTGCAAATGCCTGCTAGCCACCTTCAATGCTACTTTCTTTGCTTTCTTTGGGTTTGCTTTAACTTTTAAGTACACACATTTTAACATTTTTCGTTTGTTACTCTGCTTCATTTGGTTTATAATTTAGTTTTGATTTTGAAAAGGCATTTTTAGTGCTGCTGCTTGCTGCTGTTGCGCTGCTGGTACAGAAGCTGCCACCGTTTTCATTACATTACATTTTTCAACTGTTTTATTTTGCTGTTTTTGCTTTTGCTTTTGTTTTGACTATTTTAATTATAAGTTTCATAATAATAATAATATCTTTCAGCTATTAACAAGCATAGCTACAACTACAATACAATACAATATTTCAATACAATCCACCTACATACGTCACCACTTTCAATATCCTAAATAAAAATTTGTACTCACGACAGCGTAAACAAGCAGTTATAATAGAGTTTAATGCGCACTTATATAAGTTTTCACCGTTATTTATATATGCGTGTGTGTATTCATTTTTAGAATTTATTTTCATAGTTTCTGAAAATACTTTTTTAAATAAATTTTTTCATCAAAAAAAGTTTTTTTTTAAATAATTTTTAATATTTTTTTAAAATTTCAATTGCTAGAAATATTGTTTTTTTTTAATAAAAAAAGTTTTTAGTAACAAAAATTAAAAAAAAAAAATTTTGATTGAAATTTTTTTCTGAAAAATACTTGATTTTCATTTTTAAAGCCTTCACTAAATTAAGAATTATTAATTTTATTGCAAATTATTTTTCACTTAAATTTATTTTCTTTAAAATAATTGATATTTTTCTTAAAAGCGTTCGTTTAAACAAAGTAAATTTTTTTGATAATAATTTTTTTTGTAAAATTTTTGATTTTCTTTTTTAAAAGTGTTTTTAAATTTTTTTGCTAATAATTTTTCACTGAACATTTTTTTCCTGTAGAATACTTGATTTTCTTTTTCGCTAAACAAAAATTTAACCATTTTTGCTAATAATTTTTTACCGAAAATTTTTTTCCTGTAAAATACTTTTTTTTTTTCAAAAATACTTGATTTTCTTCTTAACAGCATTCGCAAAAATTTTCGTCAAACTACTCGCTATATTCATACTACTTTCTGCTTCTCGCTACCTCTGTGTAAAATAATGGCACTTTTCGGTTTCACTGCCTCCTCTTCTACTTACGTACATATGTACATACATATATCAATACGTATGTATCTTAAATTTGCTTCAACTAATGCTTGCCTCTCAGCAATTCTTTAGCTTCGCTTTACATTTTCATTTGGATTTTCTTAAGTATTTCTATTATAACTGCTGTTTAGGTTTCCAAGTTCCTTTCGACAATACAAAGTCCTTACAACGAGTACATAGTATGCTATATATATTTGTATGTAAATAAATATGTGTGTGTGTATATATATCCAAACATATACGTATGCAATTATAAAATACTAAATCAACAGCTAAGGTTTAGAACAAAAACTACTTTACGTACTTATGGCTGACTCGTGTATTCCATACATATATTTCCGTCAATATTTTAGCTTTGAAGAATTAAACATTTTCTTTTGAAGTAAATATATGCAAAGTTTGCATAAAAATGTTTTTGCTATATAATTAAATATGTATAAGTGCGTGAGTTCAGAGTAAGAAAAGACGATTTGTAGCGGATAATATCAAAAAAAAAGTATTCATCCATTAGATGAACATAAATGGTGGATAAAAAAAATTCATCTCCCAACAGAGAAAATTTACAGTTGAAGCAAAGAAATTAATATTTTCGCAACATAAATAATATACATCGAAAGGACGTATACACAAAATTTTGGCAGAAAATCAATTTTTCGTTTCGAAATTTACAATTACAACCATCGTAAGACACGTAGTGTTTGAAAATATTATTTGTAGCCAAGATTGTTTTAAAAACTAGTATTCATTCAATAGACGAACGCAACTAAAAGCCAAAAATGTATTTATTTTATGTGGCAATTTGGAGTTGAAGTCAATTTAAGAGAGCGTTGCCTGTATTTGAAAATATTCTCCGAAATTTGAAAATTCATCCGGCAAATACACGTAATTTGTAAAAATTTTCGAATTTAGTATAAGTGGCTCCCAAAAGATTGTGAAAATTTCTTTGGAACGGATGTACCGAACTACTTTGAAAATAATTTAGATTTTTTAAGCCTCACTGAAAGCCAGTAAATGCTTTTTTGTTGAAAAAAAAAAAATTTTCAGTACAATAAAAAAACTACCTAAAATGTGCTGTTTGTTAAAAAATGCCTGATAAAAAATTTCCCCTACATTAAAAAATTCCCATAAATTAAAAATTTTTCAGTGAAGCTCAGAAAAATGTTTTTGTTGCAAAAAACGAATGTTCAAAAAATTCCCCTTACATTACAAAATTTCCCAAATTAAAAATTTGTCACTGAAACTCAGAAAAATATTTTTGCTGCAAAAAAACGAATGTTCAAAAAATTCCCCTTACATTCAAAAATTTCCCTAAATTAAAAATTCTTCACTGAAACAAAAAAAAATGTTTTTACAGCAAATAACGAATATTCCAAAAATTTCCCTTACATTAAAAAATTTCCCTAAATTAAAAATTTGTCACTGAAACTCAGTAAAATGTTTTTTGCTATAAAAAAAGCAATGTTCTGAAAAATTCCCCCTGCGATGAAAAATATCCCTAAATTAAAAATTTGTCACTGAAACTCAGTAAAATGTTTTTGCTGCAAAAAAAGAATGTTCTAAAAAAAATTGCTCCACATTAAAAGATTTCCCCGACAATAAAAAATTTCCCTAAATTGAAAATTCTTCAATATTTTTTGTTTTGTGAAAACCCCCATTTTGTAACTTTTTCCTTTGGTAAACGTCAATCGCTTTGCCACATTTTTACCAAAAAATAATTTTTTCAATTTGTTTGTTGGAATCATGCCAACCAGGCAGCACCAGCCAACTCCAGCGGAGACTTTTTTTACAACTTTCGACGCGTTGTCATTTTACTTGCAAACTTGCTAGTTGAAAATGATTTTTAAATCATAAAATCATATAAAATTAACTTTATAATAATTTTGCTGTTTTAAAGGTTTTTATTTGAAAAAATAAAATACTAGTTACACTAGTAAAATAATTTATCAAACTTATTTCTGTGTTTTATAAGTAGAAATATCTATATAATGTAGATACATACATATATGTATATTTATAATAAATACATGCTATTTTTTTAACTGTTGCAAATCGTCTTTAATTACTTTTTACAATTCGAGAATACGCACTTAGAATAAGAAATGAGTTTTCATCGATTCGACGTACACTATAGTATTTGCTTAGATATAAATCTCTATCTGGCAACACGCAACTTTATCGCAAAGCTTTATATTTTTTCTATTATACATACTCAGAAAGATTTGACATACCAGCGCTATTTGAGTTGTTTACAGTAACTTAAAATATTCAACTCGGTTTAAAATTTTCTTTAATTTTTGTTTGCTAAAATTATCTACGCTGGTTTGCATGTAACGGGTTTTTTTTTACTAAAAATAAATTTTTTCTTCATAATCATTACAAAAATAAGCATTCTAGGAAAAATTCGAGTTCATCCTTTCGACGAAAAGTAAAAACACGTATACGTCGTTTCGATGAAAATCCATTTATGTGCAATTTAAACTTGAAATATGCTAAATATCATTGCTTCACAACAAATTTATAGTTTTTCCAGCGCTTTAAAGCTCTTGCAAGCCAATTCACTGCACATACATACCTACATACACATATTCGTTTAAAGTACTATTGTTTTCATCGCTATTATACTGTGTACTATACTATCAAATGCACTACATTATATAATTGCCTGCCTATTTGGTATTCGGTACCATAAACGGGTACTATATATATTTATGTACTAACTGCCTGTGGGTTTAAGTCTTCTGCTATAAAGTATGCAAGTTGTGGTATTTAGTGGATGCAGACAAAAAATTCAAAAAAATAATAATAATAAAAACAAAAACAATTATTCTCAGCTATGGTACAATTACAATAATATCTTTTTTTTTGTTTGCATTTCTCACAAGAAGCTGCTTACGAACTGTGTGCCTAAAAGAATGTATCTAAACGTAAAATGCCAAAGCTCAATTCTCGCGCCAGCAACGTGGAGAGCAGTAGTAGAGCGCTTGCGCTCACCATTATCTGTTTATTATCGGCCACAGGCTCCTCGCCGATTACCAAATGTATGTCCATTTTGGCTTTCTGCGGCATAACGGTGCACGAGTAGTCGCCTGCGGTCTTCTCCGACACGTGATCCACAACCAAATTCATGTCCTTGTCCAGATGATAGAGTGTTGCGTCGGCGACGATTTCCAGCCCAGTGGTGATGGTGTTGTTGTTCTTAAACCAGACAATTAGGTGTTGCGATTCTATTGGCAGAGTGCAGAGCGGAGGGCATGAAGAACGGCGGAGTGTGTGTAGTGACGCGGTGAGGGTGGAGAGTAGAGAGAAGAGAAATCACAATAAAAATCAGCGCATCAAAGGAAATAAGGGCAAGTACATGTATACACATATGTATTTGTGTATATATGTATGTATTATATATATGTATGTATGTGTGTTTAGTCGTAATATTTGTATAGGAATACTAATTAATGCTAAAATATTTTAATGCAAATTGGTTTGAATGTCGATGAAAAGCTGGGTTGGTTGGGAAATACACACACATACATGGAGTATGTATGTGTGAAAGTGGGTAAGTAGGTGCAGCAGGGGTTGGTGTTGAAAGGAAATTATATTACGCATAGATCAATCCGAGGAAAAGGTGTGTGCCAGAAAAGTAGGTGTGAATTGCCATAAGCGAATGGAGGACGTGCATAAGCAAGTACATGTGTGTGTGTGTATGTAGGTATGTATGTGAGTTGATTTCGAAATTAATTTACATATTTTGTTTTCATGCAAAATAGAGAAATATATGTATGTATGAATGGAGATGAATGTATTATGTGTCAGCGAGTGCACATGTGCCTAACTATATATGTGTATGTATGTATGTATATACATATGTAAATATGCTTATGTAAGTATGAATGCACGGTTATGTATATATGTATGTATGTATGCATGTTTGATTAGTAAGGAAAGCTACGATTTTTTATATCAATGAATCATGCGCGACCAAGCAAAATGAACTGAGCGCAGGCAAACCCAAATTTACATGCCGCATATGTACGAAGCACGTTTGATAAGACAGTGACATTTTTTTTTTATGTTTAAATTTCTATACCCTAAACAGGCTATATAAAGTTTGAAGTGCCTATAAAATATGTATATACAATATATATATTCGATTTAGCCATGTTCGTCCGTCTCTCTATATATACCCGAACTAGCTCCTCAGTTTTTGAGATATTGATCTGAAATTTTGCGCATGAGTTTTTCTCTCCAAGCAGCTGCTTATTTGTCGGCTTCGCTGATATCGGACCACTATAGCATATAGCTGCCATACAAACTGAGCGATCGGAAACAAGTACTTGTATGGAGAACTTTTTCATTTGACAAGATATCATCATGAAATTGGGTATAGCTTATTATCTGAGATAATACTAGAATCTCCGAAGAAATTGTTCAGATCGGATTGCTATAGTGTATAGCTGCCATACAAACTGAACGATCGAAATTAAATTTTGTAAGGAACCTTTTGTATTTGAAGTGGGTAGTATTTTTTTTACTCGAACAACTATTCGTAAAAGATCTCGAATAACCGCTTATTGACAGTTTTTCTCCTATTTTACAGTTAAAATATGTATATCAGGGTTTTTTGGGTGGAATGCGGTCTCGTATGTTGTGTTAGAAGTTCCGCTATGTTAGCAACGTTCTCGTTTCGGCCATAATCGTCTCAGGTAGTTTCAGTCTGTTTCGAAATAGCAAATCAGCTTATAAAATAATAAAGAACTTTCTGAAAACTTTCCATGTGATCAAATTTTACTCGGACTGATATAATTAAACTACGCGTAAACCATATTGATAAAAAAGTGCAATTTTATTTGTCAATCCGGTTCAAATTTGATCAGAAATCTTAACATGTGATCAAATATGACTCGGACTGGTACATTTAAACTACGCGTAAACCATATTGATAAAAAAGTGCAATTTTATTTGTCAATCCGGTTCAAATTTGATCAGAAATCTTAACATGTGATCAAATATGACTCGGACTGGTACATTTAAACTACGCGTAAACTAAGTCGATAAAGAAATTAAAAAAGTGCAAAAGTGTTTTTATTAATCCGGCTCAATTTTGATCAGTTGGAAGGATTCGAGAGATTTCGTTATTATTTTATGTCCTGTTATTCTCTTTCATGGGACTGGAAACCATTCGGCTTCGCTGTTTTTGCACAAAACGCTTAGAATTTCAGACACAGTGCAATTGTAGTACTCATAACGGACGTCCTTGACTTCGGCGCAGAAAAGTATGCTTCGTAAACACCAGAAACTAATATTTTTCGATTTCAAAATTATATCAACGTTGAATATATAAAAAATATTGTGTGTAAACTGTTATTAGCTAGTAGTCTGTGTCCTCACTGACTTATCAACCCGCCCGCGTTTGTGTTTGCGTGCCAATTTCTTATTGTTATGCCGTCTTTACTTCCTTGTTTTTTTGTTCGATTCATTAATTACTTACCATCATAATCCTTCACTGGACAATTTAAAGTCACTGTGGCGTTCTTTTTGGCATAAACAGTTTTCTTTGCTTCCTCAAAATACGGAGTTATTGTTGGTTGTGGCGGTTTGGATGGCGCCTTTATATTCTCAGGGCTTGACTCGTCGTAAAAGTAATCTGGATCTGTGCTGTCTGTAGATTTTTCACCTGATTTCTGCGCGACATCTGCCAGTACTGTAGAGGAAAAGAGTAGAAGTGGGGGCAGGTTAGTAAAAGTTTGGAAGCACTAAAAAGTTGTTGTTATAAATGGGTAAAATAATATATTTTTTCGAAAAAGCGCTGAAAGTGGAAATACAAAAATACTTTCAGTCACCACTGAAAGTGATAACTCTAGTTTCGGGTAGCAAAGCCGCTATGAAAAATATTTTTTTTTTTCAAATATTTATTTACTTATGAATGAGCAAAATTTTTACTTAAATATATTAAATATATATACAACCCATTATTAGGTAATTAAATTTCTACTTAAAAGCTTATCTAGAGCCTTATGACATGATTCACCTTCAAAAATGTACATTTTCGAAGAAAATCGAGTCATTATTAATAGCGAAAGCAAAATTAATTCGAATCTTTATATATATAAATCTTCTGACCGTGTGTTTGCCTTGGAATTGCTCCTAAACGGATGGACCGATTTTGATGAAATTTTGTGTGTACGTTCAAGGAGATTCGGGAATGGTTTATATTTACAATTTGGTCCACTGGAAAATGTTTTTTAAATTATTTTTTCATTTTTAATCAATTTTTAAATTTGGAATGTTTGACCGATGGATGGCGCTACCATCGCAGTATCCAATATTCAAACCTTAAATTGGCGTAAACGTGTATTAACACGTTGGCTGCCACGTCGCACGTTTCCATGCGACACCTAAATGTTACACTGAGGCCACGTCGCACATTTCGTGCGACACTTAAATGTCGCGACACTTAAATGTTAGGTCACGTCACACATTTTCGTACATTTTAATATGGAAGTTTACATGGAATTTGGATTCTCTGGCCTGCGGTGAACATTTTGGTGTATTTCCCATGGCCGCTGTGTATTTTTAACAAGAAATAATAATAATAATAAGAAACAAAAATAAGTTGTTGGCCTCAGGTGACCAAAATTGTTAAATCACATTGTTACTGAACGATCAAAATTCTAAAAAGGCTTTGGCAGCCAACGTGTTAAACAAGACGATGCCAAGTAAAAGGCGACATCTGTGGATCAAGTTTTTATCACATCGCTTAATATCTATATATATAAAAGAAAGTGATGTTAGTTACTACGCTTATAACTAGAGAACGCCTGGACCGATTTCGGTGATTACCACCAATTCGGATAGGTCTCCGCCCAAACAAGGAGAATACTTTAGAAAATTATGGAATTTTTTTTTTAGGATAATTCCAAAAAGTATCTTTTTTCCATAAACATTTTTTTTTCAATTTTTGTTTGTTTTGTTTTTCAATATTTTGATTTGTAAATTATTTGAATAGTTCAATTTAGGTCGCTTGCTTTTTTATTCCGGCTATTCAAAAGAAAAATTATTCAGTGAAAACTTTACGTGCGTTTCACACAAAGAGGTCAATTGCAGATTGAAATTTGTTACGAAGCCACGAAGAGGTCGCCCTAATATCGGCCCATCAAAGTATGGCAGCCAAAGGCAAGGCAAGGCAAGAAGTACTCCCAGGATGCGGTGACATACGTGCGGAATTATGGATCGCGGTCAATAAGCAAGCGATCGTCACGATGTCACAGCACGACTTTTCAAACAACAGTTACGATGTTTCATGGAGTTTATCTTGGAGTAGGGTAGGTATATGTGGTACTGTTAGATGCTAAATGTACTCTGTTGAGTGGCAAAAGAGAGGTTTGTCGCACGTACATATTCTTCTTTGGATGGTGGATAGTTGTCACACCAGATCAAATTGATGAACTCATTTCTGCGGAAATTAATGATGCAGAGAAAAATTCAGTATTATATGAAGTGATGAAAACCAATATGGTTCATGGACCTTGCGGACACCACAATCACACTTCGGTTTGTATGCCTGACGATAAATGCGTGAAACATTATCCATGTGCTTTTCTGAAACACAAACTGGAAATGATGGATATCCACTCTATCGGCGTAAATATCGAAGTTAACAACACATCAAAGTTGACAAGACATGGGTCGTACCATATTCGCCACTATTGTCTAATTCACATTCAAAAGTCATGTGAATGTTGCGTATTGTAGTTTGGTGTAATCGATAAAATGCGTTTGTAAATACATCACCATAGGAAGCAACATGGCGGTTATTGGTTTTAAACGACACGGTCGATACGTGAACTGAAATAAAGTGCTTTGTAGGATATTTCTTTTGAAATTCATGAACGTTTTCCGACTGTTGTGCGTCTCGAAGTTAATTTGGGGAATGACCAAAGAGTCTATTTCAACCCAGAGAATACAGTACAGTCAACAGAAACACCACCAGCAACAAAATTAACATTTTCTCAACTTCCGTCAGTGATCCGTTTGCGAGAACATTGCTCTATTCGAAATACGTTGATATTACACATGGGATGCATCATCGAAGAAATTATTACGCAGAAAGCAGGCTCATCCAGTAGATAGACATCCAGGTGTGTTCTCAACTAATGCATTAGAATGAACTTACACAATCCACCCGAAAAACACATGCCACTGAAGTTCACACACATTTCGCGATGATCAGCCTTCAAATCCGCGTTATGGGATACGACCAAAAATTACATTGCCGAAGACATTTTACATTGCATACGCTAAGAATTGGAAATGGGTCAATACTGATTGATACTTCCCATGGTCTGATATCAATCCCATATGCCGTTTATCAATTCACGAAAGATGGACTCATCACGAATGTTTATACGAACATTGGCCAAACTGTCGTAAGTACGATTCCTTGAGTGTACGAGCAATCTTAGCTGCCACAAATACCTATGTTGTTGACTTAAACTGGAAAATTCAAAGTCAAATTCCAGGAGACTTGCAATCATACAAATCGATCGATCGTCTGACAATGAAGACGACACCGTGAATTACCAGTGGAATTTGTAAATTCTTTGGAGAGGCCTGGTATGCCACCGCATCATCGCAATCTGATTGTGATGCACCTATCAAATATAAGGGACAGAATGCTTGATTCTACGGATTTATTTTGAGTTCTAACGATTTGCCATTTCGGTTCAAAAGTATTCCGTTTCCAGTGAAAATTGAATTTAAAATGACGATCAACAGAATAGTCGCATAGTGGGTGGCATACATTTGGAAATGCTATGTTTTTCACACGTCCAGATATACGTGGCGTGCTCAAGAGTTGGAAAACCATCTTCTCTATACATTTACGCACCGGAACAGAAACCAAAAAATTTTGTTTATCAAGCTGCGTTACATTGAAGAAAAATGTAGACAAATAGCAAATAAATGATTGTCAATAAAATATGAATTTTTGTCTTTTCATTTCAAAACACATAATTTCGTGCAGGACAACGGCTGCGGGGTCAGCTAGTTATATTATATGAATTGAATATGAAGGTTTTTTTTTTACAAAAAAAAACGGAAAAAACAAAATTTTGGAAAAAATTAAAAAACTCTTGGAAAAAAATTAAAAAAAAAATTAGAAAGGAGAAAAAAGTTCAAAACAAATTAAAAAAAATACTTAAATTTTTTCCAAAAATCATAAAAATAATTAAAAAAAAAAATCGAAAACTTATTGGATACCTTAATAAAGAAGGATTAAAAAAATATTTACCAAAATTAAAAAAAATAGAAAATAAACTCTTATTTTAAAATAAGAAAATACGCCAACTTATTTTTCCAAAAATCATGAAAATAATTTAATAAAAATCGAAAATAAGCATAAAAACCTCTGTAATAAAAATTACAATTTTATTCCAAAAAAAATATTAGAAAATCGAAATTGAAATAAGAAAAGTGCTCAATCGCTCATTTTTATAAAAATTTTAGTAAAGGAATATTTTTGAAAACGCACTATGTATTTAAAGAACATACATATGTACATATATTCTTAATTGGATACCCATACTAAAAAAATATGTTTAACAGAATTTTGTGAAAATTCTAAAAAATATAAAATACAATTTAAATTTTTTTTTTAATTTTTTTTGAAATTTTTTTTAAATTTTTTTTTTTAATTTTTTTAAGAGCTTTGCAAGTTTGAAAATCGATAATAAAAGATGAAAATCAGTGAATTGCTGATATTTATGAATATTTTTATAATGAACATTTTTATTTACTATTGTAAATATATGTATGTATATATTTTTTTAATTTTAAAAAACTCCAAAAATTTCGAAAAATATTAAATAATTTTATAAAAATCAAAAATAAAAGAAAATCTCTCAATTAAATTTTTTTTGTGTTTGAAAAAATATGTTTAAAAAATTTAAAAAATATTAAATAAATTTATAAATATTCCAAATAAAATAAAATCTCTTAATTAAAATATATTTTTTTAGTTTTGAATTTTTTTTTTAAAGAATTTATTCTTAAAAAATTAAAAAAAAAATCTCCCATTTAATTTTTTTCTGTTTTTGAGAAATTATTTTTGAAGAATTTAATCTAAAAAAATTTAAAAAAAAATATTAAATAATTTTATAAAAATCGAAAATAAAAGAAAATCGCTCAATTAAATTTTTATTAAAAAAAAATAGTAATTCAACAAAATGTATTGTTTATTGGATACCCTTGTATATAAAATATAAAGAAAAATATAAAATATAAAAAAATATATACAAATTGAAAAACAATAATATAAAAAAATGTACAAAAAAATTAAATTAAAAAAATCTAAATATAAATAAAAAAATTGAATAATAAAAATCCAAATTGCACACGCTTCACACATTCACTTTGCCCATATTTTACCAACAATTTTACTTTTATTTTTTACGAATTTTTATGCGCACATTAACGGTTTTTCCAACTTTACAATTTCCACGGTCACATTTACTCAAGCCAAATTTGCTTTCTCCGCCGGATATTACGAAAAAAAAATATAAAATAATAAACGCATATAATTTCATATGCTCATTGAGTGCGCTGAATGATCGAAAGGCTACGAATAAATAGCAATAAAAATGTGCGAGATAATACACAAATGGAAGGTCAATTAAAATTTCCAGCCAATAATGGGACAATGAGTAATTTAATGAAGAATTTAAGTACGTGAGAGCATGTGTACCTACATGTAACTCTAGCCTTATATGGCTATGTACAACTATATAAGTACATGCAACGAAGTACATATGTATTCGCCAATAAGGGTTAATATGTATGGAGATTGTTGAAAAAAAAAACGCAGCAACAAAAAAGCTGAAAAGTCATGGACAAAACAACAGTTAATTCTAACAACAGTAGCAGTAACAACGGCAGTTTTTTGTTGTACAAAAATTTCTGAATTCCTCAATTAAAGAATAAAAATAATAATAACAACAAAAACAATAACAATAAAACGTTCAAATGTCACGTTGAGCATGCGTAAATACATTTAGCCACCGTCCATATAGAGGCCATGTAAATAAGCACAACACACTTGTATGCCACACATGTATGCCTGTGTGTGTGTGAGTGTACGCATTTCATGTAAGTATGCAAGTATGGCAGTATGGAAGTGTTTAAGTACCCTTGTGCACATGTGTATAACACTTTTAGATCGTGGAGAAATTAAAGAAAAAAGAAGCGCTCGCACACACACACACTTAGCGGCAGACTCATGCACAGCAAATAATTATAATGAAGCAATTAAACATCGGCATAGCTTAGTGGTGGATTATAGCGTATTCGATGACTTCGAGTGGCGGTAGCGAACCCGCTCATTGGCATGCGGCATGCTACTGTGGCCGCCACAAACTTGGGTGTGCACTTACAATTGCGTATACTCGTATGTATGTTTGTATGAATGTACAGTGGCGGACAAAAGTCTACATACACCCCCTGTTTTCTTCGATGTGAGAGTACAAGAAGTTTTTAGAAAAATGTATTTATACAGTTTTATTCTAATATTTATTATAATAGCAATTAACTAAAAAAAATCCATTATTTAACATAAAACAACAAATTTATGGAAGAAAAACTCAAAAATTGCTTTGACAAAAGTCTACATACAGTTCAAATCTCATACTTTGTACATTGTTATATTAACAGTAAGGTAACGTTAGCCTTTTTCTTTTATTTCAATATGTTTATTGTTTGATATTTATTGAATTTAGTTGTGGTTTAAACACTTCAATAGCTATAATGCCTCCGTGAAATGAAATATCAATTGATGTAAGAAATTTGGTGATAAAAGAAAGAAAAGAAAAAAAATCATATGGTGAAATTTCTAAAATTTTAAACTTGAGTCGAGCAACAGTACAGACAATTCTAAAAAACTTTAAAAATAATGGTTCCAACGAAAATAAACCGCGCAGTGGACCCCCAAAAAAACAATCTCGTAGAGACGTCAGCCTGATTCCCAACGAAGTAGACCAAAATCCAAAAGTAAATGCTCCAAATATAGCCGAACGCGTAGTAAGTACATCACAAATGAGTATCCAACCAAAAACAATAAAAAAAACTCTAAACGATAACGGATTCCACAGTAGAACACCACGGAAGAAACCTTTTATTTCTGAAAAAATCGGAAAATTCGTTTAAAGTTCGCCAAAAAACACAAAGAAAAGGAAATGGATTTTTGGAAAAAAGTTTCATTTACAGATGATTCTAAATTCACTCTTTTTGGTAGTGATGAAAGTGCTAAAATTTGATGGAAAACTAACGCCACGCTTGAACCGAAGGACGTAGTATCAATTGTGAAGCTCGGTGGCGGCAGCGTAATGGTTTGGGCAGTTGTTGCGGCCTCTGAAGTTAGAAATTCGGACTTTATTGAAGGTGAAATGGACGGTTATAAGTATAAGTCTCTGTTGGAACATAATTTGAAGCCTTTGGTGGATAATTTAGGGCTCGGTTCCGGTTGGATATTTCAACAAGATAACGATCCGATGCATGCGGCGCAAATTGTCAAGGATTGGTTGCTTTATTATACTCCAAGTCAATTAAATACACCACCTCAAAGTCCAAATATGAATATTATTGAACATGTCTGGAAGGATTTTGGAGCGTAGAATTAGAAAGAACCAAATTTCTAGCTCTGCTCTACTCTAAGAGCGCATATTGGGACCTTGGAACAGCATTACATTTACAGCGTTGACAAATTTAGCAGAATCAATGCCACGGCGTCTTCAAGCAGTTATAGATACCAATGGGGACCCAACTAAATACTAAAACGTCTTAATAACTAGCATTTTTTACAGTTTTTCGCACTGAACTAAGATATTTTTGTACTGTATGTAGACTTTTGTCAACACAATATTTGAGTTTTTATTCCATAAATTTGTAGTTTTATATTAATTAATGGATTTTTTAAATTTGTTGTTATTAGAAAGAAGATTAGAATAAAACTGTATCAACACATTTTTCTAAAAAGTTTTTGTCCTCTCACATCGAAGAAAACAGGGGGTGTATGTAGACTTTTGTCCGCCACTGTATGTGAGCTTAAAAAACAGATGTGCGATATGCGAGAATTTATGTTGGGAACGCTTGTGTGCCGATTGTTAATTTAATGTTGGGTGGCTTGCGGCTGCTACCTATTGCCATTGATAGTTTGAAACTAAGAATTTTATGAAATGTGGTTGAAAAAAAAATAAAATTAAAAAATTTTAAATATAAAAATAAAAAAATTATTAAAAAGTAAAAAAATTTATAAAAATAAAAAAAAAATAAAAATAAAATATAAAATAAAAAGTACAAAAAAAATTAAAAAATAAAAATATTTACATACATACATATACAAACAAAAAAAAAATTAAAAATAATTTGAATAATAAAAAATTAAAAAATATAATAAAAAAAATTAGAAAATAAAATTTTAAAAATTTAAAAATTAAACAAAAAATGTAAAAATATGAAAATAAAAAATTAATTAAAATATCTAAGCAAAAAAATTTTTAAAAATATTAAATTAAAAATGTAAAAATAAAATAAAAAAAAATAAAATTAAATTAAAAAATATGATATTTAAAAATAGAAAAATTATTAAAATATAAAAAAAATTATAAAATTGAAAAAAATATATATAAAATAAATATATAAAAAAATATATATATAAAATTAAAATAAAAATAAGTTTAAGAATATAAATAAATAAAAAATAAATAAATAAAAATGTAAAAAAATATAATAAATCAAAAATACAAAAAATAAAAATAATTTTAAGAATACAAATAAAAAAATTAAAAATAATTTGAATGATAAAAAATTAAAAAATATAATAAAAAAATCAGAAAATAAAATTAAAAAAATTTAAAAATTAAACAAAAAATATATTAAAAAATATGAAAATGAAAAATTAGTTAAAAAATTTTAACAAAAAATTTTAAAAAATATAAAATTAAAAATGTAAAAATTAAAATAATTTGAAAAATATATATTTATGAAAAAACTTGAATAATATTAAATAAACAAAAAATAATAATTTGAAGAATATAAAAAAAATAATTAAAAAAAAAAAAAATTTTTTAAATAAAATTAAAAAAAAATAATAAAAATATGAAATTATAAAATAAAATAAAAAAGTTAAAATATGGAATAAAAAAAGTAAAATAAAATAAAAAATTATTTGGAAAATATATATTAAAAGAAAAATAATATAACTTGAAGAATATAAATTAAAATAATAATTTATATAATAAATAAATAAACATAAATTGAAGCATATATGTAAATAAAAAAACAAAGCAATGCATTTCTTATAGCAAAAAAAAATTATAAGTAGATCCTACCATTTTTTATGACAGCTACATACATACATATGTACATATGTATAGTATATGTTACAGGGGGTCGGTCTGAACAATTTGTTCGGGTATTGTAGCACTGTTTTAGGCAAAAATCTGTGCCAAATTTCGAGAAGACATTTAGACAAATAAAAAAGTTTTCAATACGAGGACTTGATTTTGATAGGTCAGTTTTTATGACAGCTATATGCTACAGTGAACCGATCTGAACAATTTGCTTAGAGGTTATAGAGCTGCCGTAGGCAACAATCTGTGCCAAAATTTGAGAAGATATCTTGTCAAATAAAAAAGTTTTCCTTGCAAGAACTTGATTTTGATTGCCTAATTTGTATGACAGCTATATGCTACAGTGAACCGATCTGAACAATTTGCTTAGAGGTTATAGAGCTGCCTTAGAAAATAATCTCTGCCAAATTTCATGAGGATATCTTGACAAATGAAAAACGTTTTCATACCAAGTCTTAATTTTGATTAGTCAGTTTGTATGGCAGCTATAGGCTATAACAGACCGAACGCGGTGATTCCGACAAATGAGCAGGTTTTTAGTGAGAAAAGATTTTGTGCAAAATTTCAGAGCGATATCTAAAAAACTGAGAGACTAGTTCGTGCATATGCAGACAGATAGAGAGACAAACATGGTTTAATTGACTCAGCTTGTCAGGCTGATCATTTATATACATTACATACATCATTTATATACATTATATATATGTATACACATACTATATATTCTTTATATGGTCTTCTACGTTCCCTTCCATCTGTTACGTGCAACGTGGTCAACTTAATATACACTGTTGTGGGTATAAGATACACAAAGCTGAAACTAAAATCCTTTCGATGCCGAACCTAACCTAACAAGCAAACGTTTCATTAAGTGTGCTTCTAAGGACGCGTGTAAAAATTCTTACATGCACATATACCATATATACAACCATACATAAGAGCACGCATACACATGTACATATGTACATACATAACAGCACACATCCATTCATGGCCAGCAATTTTCCGCGTAAATGAGTCATTATTTCGGCATTCAGTCTTGTGCTGCCTTGCATATTAACAACAAATGTTAAGTAAAAAGTGCCAAATATAAGAATGTGACACTTCAGCAAATATTCGCGTTAAATTATGACGAATGTCAAAGGCAGATAAACAACAGATGGAGATATTTAATTCCCCTATTTACACTTCAGTTCTCAGAACTTTAATCTCGCTTGCACAAATATTGCAATGTTGCGAATTTGGAGCGTAGCTGCGGTGTGAGCCGCAGGATTTATGAGAAAAATGCGTAATTTACAAACATACATACATGCAAATAAATACTTGCTTGTGTGTGTGTGTCAGCATGCACTCATAGATGGTTAAAAAAATGCTGGGAAAATATATATAAAAAATAATTTGCATATGTGTGAGTGTGCCAACACAGTTATTTACTTTGCTTTTTGCAACAGTAAAACCACTTATATATATGTATGTATATTATATATACACACACACATATTTACATTATGGCCGCAGCAACAGCAGCAGCAGCAGCTTCTGAAAAGCTCGCATGCTGCGAAACAATTTTGTACTTTGTGATAAGAATTTAATACACTAGTGTAATAGCGCGCATACTCAAACTAACTAACACACACATACATGCATAGTACAATATTACATATGAACACACACATATTTGGAGCTGGGATCTAAGCGCTTAGCTTTGTTGTTACATGCAAACTTGCATATTTATATTTATATAAATTCCTAATCGATGAAAAGACATAAAATAATATCTATGTACATATATACTTGTATATGATGTATACACATGTTTTCACAAAACATAAAAAGCGACAAAAATGGCATGTACCAAGTAATGAAAATGGAAATGGAAATAGCAACAGAAATAGACACAGAAATAGAAATACAGTAATCGCAATGGCAAAAACAGTCAAACCGAGGGGCGGAAATCAACATAAGCACACACACACGCGAGCATATCATTGGAAACAGATAATCATACTTTTACATGCACACACACTTGTACTAACTGTAAATTTTTTATGAATATCAAATTTTTTAAAACAAAAAAACGTTAAGCGATATTAAAGCTAATACCCTACACAGGTGCAATTTTATAGCATTAATGGGTTTAAATACCTTTATCAGGATTATGGGCGCGCTATTTGTATGGCAGCCATATGCTATAGTGGTCCGATTTAAACAACATGTTCAGTGTTCTGTAGCGTTGCCTTGGATAACAGTTTATACCAAATTTGGTGAATATATCCCTTCAAATGAAAAAGTTTTTTATATAAGAGCTGTCCGATTTAAACAACATGTTCAGTGTTCTGTAGCGTTGCCTTGGATAACAGTTTATACCAAATTTGGTGAATATATCCCTTCAAATGAAAAAGTTTTTTATATAAGGACTGGATTTTGAACGTTAAGTTTGTATGGTAGCTATATGCTATAGTGGGCCGATTTAAAAAATTTCTACGGAGATTGTAGCGTTGCCTTGGACAATAACACATGACAAATTTCGTGTTGATATCTTGTGAAATAAGAAAGTTGTCAATATAAAGGTTAGGTTTAAATAATCACTTTGTATGACAGCTATATGCTATAGTGGGCCGATTCAAACAATCTTTTCAGATATTGAAGTGTTGCCTTGGACAATAACACATGACAAGTTTCGTGTTGATATCTTGTCAAATAAAAGAGTTTTCCATACAAAGACTTGATATTAAACGATCAGTTTGTATGACAGCTATACGCTATAATGTCATGATCTGAACGATTTGCACGCAGATTATAGTGCTGCTATAGAAAATAACCTGGACCAAGATTTGTGATGATATCTTGGCAAAGAAAAAAGTTTTTCATACAAAGACATAATTTTGATCAGTCATTTTATAGAGGTCCGATAACGGCACCTTCGATAAAAAAGCTGTTTTTTTGGGGAAAAAAGGTATACATACTATATATGCTGTTCAGGGTATAATTATACTATATTTGTGTTTTATACTTGTGAATGCCAGCGCACAAAGCGGGAGTCAGCGTGCACATGTTCCATATGCGTGCATAAATTAAGCGGAACACATGTATACACATACATATGTTACATAGCTGTATTGGGAGTATCTAAAACGTGCTGCAACATGAATTTAAATTTTTATTTTTTATCTGTATAAATCTACAAAGACATTTAGTTATTAGTTTTTCGACATATGTACTTGTATATAGAACTATAGAGAGAGAGAGAGAGAGAGAGTGACACACAGAATTGTGAGTTTCGAAATATAAATTATTCAAATAATTTTGTCAATTGACCTGATTTTCTTATCGTATATCGTTTTTAGCACTTCAACTAAACTAAACGTGCTTTTGACCTTGCTAAGTTATTTGCAATAACAAATTTATAATAAAAATAAATAAAACGTTGCATACAATCAGGCGCTAAACAATATTGTTTTAGTCAAATAACTTAGTTTTTATGAAAATTGGGAAAAAAATTCATTTAATAATATAAAAAATGTATTCACGAAAAACAATAAAGAAAAAAATCGTATTTTGTTAATTATTAATTATACACTGAACAGAATATAATAATCTTGCTACGAAGTATAGTATGTCCCACGCAAAAGAAAAAGTGGGAGATCTTAACAAATAGATTTGTATATACAAATAAAGTAAAATTTAAATGATCAGAGTGTCAAGCTGAGTCAATTTGTCTATGACTGTCTGTCTGCTTGTCTGTATATATGCTGACTAGGCCCTCGGTTGTTCATACATATATTGATTTTAAATTTTGCACACGATCTTTCCTTTTCAATAAGCTGCTTATTTGTCGGAACCGTCGATGTCGGATCACTATGGCATATAGCTGTCATACAAACTGAACGATCAAAATCAGGTTAAAAATATTTTATACCCTTTATGCTATAAGAAAAACACCTGTGAAGGGTGTTTTAGCTTCGGACGAGGTTTACTATTTTTTTTTTGGTGTTTTTTGTTGTAGTACATATTGCAGAAAACTGGACGTATTTTCAACTTCCAAAAACCTCCCGCATAACGTGAGTATCTATTGGCAAGACTATTATTTAATAATATTATTTTTATTTATATCTTAATTTTGAGCTAAAACTTCATTTATTTATATTACATATAATTATTTGTTTGTATTATTTAATTTTTACACTTCTTATTAATTATTTTAAATTATTTATTTTATTTTAATTTAATATTTTTTTCATGAAGTTTTAATTTTCAAGGAAAATAAAATTATTTTATTTTAATTTTAGTTATAATTTTAAACACATATACTGTATATTCATTTATATAAATTTTTTTAAATTTAATTTGCTTTAAATATTACTAATATTTTTTAATTAGTTTTTTTTCTAATTATATAACTAATTTTTTTATTTCTTTTTTTCTTTAAAATATATATTTTTTTCAAGAAAATTTAATTTTTATGGCAAACCCAGGTTTTGTTTAATTTTTTATTGTTTATAAAATTTTTTTTATATATTTTTTTTATATATTCTTCTATATATGTATGTATGTATGTATTATTATAGTTGAATTTAAAGAAAAATATATTTAATGTTTTTTAAAGAAAATGTTATAAAAAAATACTTTCTCTTAATAAATGTTATATTATATATTATATATTTTTTAATTTTTTAAATTTTATAATTTTTTTTTACTTTTACGAAAATGCTATAACAAATAAAAAAGAGCAATACGAATAGTGAAATTAAAAAAATGTATTTTAGTAAGCAAAAATAATTTTTTAAAACATTTAAAAAAATTTATAAATTAAATTTTATACTTTTTTATTTGTTCCATTTCGTAAAATGTATAGATAATCGATTTTTTTATTTATTATATAGTTTCTAATTTAAATAAAATTTTAAAAACAAAAAAAAATGAGAATAGATGTTCAATTTTTTCTATTTACTTCAAGATTTCATATATATTAAAAAAATAGTTCGAATTTTTAGTAAAAAAAATATATAAATATACGAATATTTTTTGTATCAAAAAAAAAAAATTAATTAAAATATCGAAACGAATTTTATCTATTTTTTCAAAACACTTAATAATAATTAAACAAATAAATAATTTTAATTTCTAACAAAAATATAAAAAATATACGATTTTCCTTTTGTAAAAAGCAATTAAATAAAATTAAAAAAAAATAATAATAATCGAATCTTCTAAACAGTTAAAAAAAATAATAGTTTCTTAATTTTCCTAAACAGTCTGAGAAAAGTAAGCAAAAATCTGGAGCTTTAATGTACATATATAATATTTTTAGGGAATTATAAATTATGTATAATATACTTTTGTTGCTACTAAACCTGCCTTCAACTTTTTGCATTCCAAAAAATTTTAATACCCAAAAGCTAACACATGATTTGTATGTAAATAAATAACTACAAAAAAATATTTAATAATTTTAATAGCAATTTTTTGCACAAATTGCAGCCTAAGTGCCAATAAAACAATATTTCTTTCAAAAACCGGCAATATGCTGTTTGCTCTCATACAAAAAATACTAAAAATTAAATTATATGTATGTACTAAGAGTTTTTTTGCAGCATTTTTTTTAAATTCTGCGCTGAAATTTAATATGTGTACACATAAATCACATGCCCGCCATATACACGCACATGTATGTATATATATTAATGTATGTATGTATGTGTATATTTTTCCAAAAAATACTGTATATACGCCGTGTGTCCTTAGCATAGCTTTCGCTGCTCTGCCATTAGTTGGGTGACGACAGCCTTTCAGCCGCAACTATTCACTACGAAAACTATTTGTTTCCAAAAACATGCCACACAACCGCACACACACGACATGTATGTTTGTGGAAACATTTCAAAAATAAGAAAAGCATCAAATATTTCTTTTCAGATGTTTCCCCCCCCACCCGCTGCGACTAATTGCGAAATTTAATATTTTTTTTTGTCGGTACAAATGCTCACATACCCGAATTATTGAGGCACCCAAAAATAACCCATCCCAGCAGCAGAGCGGCGACGCTCGCGGAGACTGCATTGTTGCGCACTGATGTCATGGCTGGCTGGCTGACTTGCTGACTAGCAGGCTGGCTTTCCCGAAGTGAAAGAGAAATTTTCGATAATTTGTCCCAATGACAATTTGAGGAATCTGCTGATTATGGCAGATAACTATACACTAGCGGCGCGTTTGTCTCTTTGTGTGTGTGTGTGTGTGTGATTAAACACAAGCAGCTGCCGAAAAAATTGAATTCAACGTTTTTGCAACGACCGATACACGTTTACAACAAACAAAATCAATCGTTGTTCTATAACTGCACTTTACAAATACAAGCAAATATTTTCTCAAACAATTTTCTCGGAAAAAATATAAATTTTTTTTTCAAAAATTTTTCAAAACTTTTTTTTTTATTATTTACGAAATTTCTTTTTCAAATTTCTTTAAAAAAAACACTGTATTTAATTGCAATTCAGTTAACAGGACTACTTTGTCCGTTATGCTTTGGCGTTGCTATTTTATTTGTGCAATGAACACCAGCGAAGGCGGAATGTTTTGATAGTTTTTTCGCACAGCCACACAGCGTACTGAATCACTACATTCGAAATATCGGACTCAGGCGAGCGAATCGTTTTGTCGTTGCCGTTGCTGCCGTTGTCGTTTGTCGTTATTGCTCGTTCGGCATGTTTATTTGTTTGTTTGTACACAGCCACATACGGATGTGCCGCATGTATGTATGCCCGCTTGTGTGTGTGTAAGTATGTCAGGCGTAGAAATATGAAAGAATGACGTGAGACTCCTCTGCGCGAAGAATACCCAATATTTATTTCAGCACCGAAGCATAAGTACGAGCAGATAGTTGGATGTATCTAACCAAACTCGCCTGCATTCGCGCGAACAACAACAAAAATATACATAAGCATGTATGTGTGTGTGTGAGTGTGTGCGCTCGCGACCTAATGAATGAGTGTATTTGTGAGTGTGGGTGTGTGTTTGTATATGCATTTCTTGTTAATAAAAAGAACCGAAAAAACAAAGGCCAAAAAAGTCTCAAAGTCACCACACTGCGACGGCATGCGCCGAAGCTCCAGCACACAACAGCAATAACAACACAACGAAACGACGCAACAACAACTCGACTGAGTGCCACCACCGTTGTTGTGCTTGCCACTGCCAATGCGGCTGCTGCCACAAGCACACACACATACATACACACAAAACAAAAACAACAAAAACCTGCGCGGCCGCTCGCGTTCAATACTCGCTGATGTACAATATTTCCTGGGTGCGTACAAAGCGTATGTACATATGTATGTATTATATGTATGTTTCTATGTATGAAAAAAATATGCATGTTTGTACTATATGTGAATTATCGTAAATATGTATGTATTATGTGCACGTTTGTTCGATTGCGTATAACAGCTGTGCGCGTATAAAGGTTATGTCATGCATTTTATAACAGCCAGCAAAGCAAGTTCGCTACATGTACACATATGTACATACATATGTCTGTATGTTCGCGGAAGTGCATTAGAGCGGCAAACAATTTTCGTAGCATACATATGTGCGCAAAAGCACTAGCTGCTCAGCATAAGTTTCGTTCAGTTGGGAAAAGCGGAAAGTGGCGAGCTTTCGGCCCGGGCGTGTGCTTTTTTATGTGCATACATACATATGTACACATATATGGGCATTAAATTTCCCACGATTGCTGTTTTTGTAGCTAGAAAAATGTCCCACTTGAAAATTGCAGTTGGTTATTTATTGACGGTGCTTTTAAGCGAGCAGCTTTTCGGTGTTTGCTGGGAATGTTTACGAAAGATATTGTTGTATTTATAGAAATATGAGCTTATAAGCCTATTTATTGTTTGAGATGAATAAAATATTTATATATATGTGTATATGTATGCACAAATATGTACATGTAAATAATATCTTAAAATATGTAATGACTACAAGATAATTATTAAATATTAAAATGTAAAGAAAATTAATTGCAATAATATGGAATATTTCTTAAATTTACTATAAAAAAAGAAATAAGTAGAAAAAAATTTTATGCGAAAATATTAATAATTTTTTAAAAATATTTTTCAATAATTTTTCTACATAAAATTTTTAATATTAGTTTTTAAAAATTTGCAATATTATTTTTTAAACATTACGAATTAGTTATAAAAGTCCTAAATAAAGCACGATTTTAATAAAATTTTTCAACAACTATTTTTAATCATGATTTTCAAATTCTTATAATAATGTTTTTTAAAATTTTTATAAATTTTAAATTATTTGCAAAAAAGTAAAATAAAAAAAATAATTTTAAACTCGACTTTTTTTTACTTTTTTTCAATTTCGTAAATTATGAAATACACTTTTTTTTATTCTTACAACGCGTTTTTTTTGTTTTGTAAACATTTTATAAATTTTAAAATATTTTGAAAAGAGAATATTTCAAAAGTTCTAAAAAATATAAATAAAAGTATTTCCTAATAAATTTTTACAACATAAAATTTTTAACATTGGTTTTAAAAATAGTTAATATTTTTTTTAAACATTACAAATTACTTATAAAAATGCAAAATAAATAATAATTTTAATAAATTTTTATAACTCAAAAAATTTTAATAATCGTATTTAAATTTTTTAGTAATGTTTTTAAAACATTTTATTTAATTTTTTTTAGTAATGTTTTTAAAACATTTCATAAAAATTTAAATTGTTTATAAAAAAGTTAGATCAAAAGTAATTTTAATAATTTAAAAAACTCGAAATTTTTTAATATTTTTTTTTTTTCAGAAATTAACAATATTTTCACAAATGGATAGAAATATTTTTTAATGAATTTTTACAAATGGTAATGTTTTTTCACATTATTTTTTTAAAATTTTATATTTTTAAAATTATTTAGAAAACTAGAGATTTCAAAAATTCTAAAAAATATAAATAAAAGTATTTCCTAATAAATTTGTACAATGGTTTTTAAACATTTTTTAGCATTGTTTTTTAAAAATTACAAATTTTTTATAAAAATGCAAGATAAGGGCTAATTTGAATAGATCTTAACAACTCAAAAATTTTTAATAACGGTTTTTAATTTTTTAGTAATGTTTTTAAAACATTTTTTTAATTCTAAATTATTTACAAAAAAGTAAAAGTAAAGAAATATTTTTGATTCGTAATTTTCGAATTTTTTTTATTTGATAAATTAATAATTATTTCCACAAAAGCAGAAAAAATTATACATTTTTTTTCATTTTTGCAATTAGAGTTTTTTTTATGGTTTATAAACATTTTATAAATTTTAAATTATTTAGAAAACTAGAGATTTCAAAAATTGCATAAAATATAAAACTCACTCACATTTTCAAAATAATCTGATATTTTGACATCAGAATTTTTGATTGAAAACTAGGACTTTATTTCGATTTTAAGGAGGTATACTAGTCTGCAAATTTGAAAAAAAAACCCAAATTTTTTCATAATTCGATAGTTTAGACATTCAAAACTATTTCCTTAAAAGATTTTTACAAATTCAACTCAAATTATTTCGGTAGTTATAGCCATTTTAGGGTTGTGGCAACTGAACCAGTTTAGCACTTGTAGTTTTGCCGGAAATCGCGGTAAACCGTGTTTAACCCTTAAAGATTCAACCACGCCCCTCACCTTCCCCCTCCCCCTAATCTCAGTTCATCCGTAAATTATTTTTACTTTCATATTTGTAAAATGATCTTTCGTTTCTAATCGATTTCAACTATGATTATTTTTACGGTTTTAAAAATTATTTACCCTGATCTAATATAATCTATAAACATATTTTTATACAATTTTTTTGGATTGGGAAGGTGCCGCTGCCCAGCTGGTTGATGCCCTCGTATGAGTGAAGACTGATGTCACTGCCGTCTAAGAAGTGTGATGGACGGGACAAGGACTGAGGCGAATAGATCATTGTGGCATTTACTGCAGTGGCCATATAAAGGAGTGCAAATTCGATATGAAATTCGTGGTGGTAGAGAGAATCCGTCGACGAGTCCAGGCATTCACCCCGATAGATGAACGTCTAGCCACAATCTGCTTCAAAGCGAGGTTCTTGAAAGTATCGCTGATTTGCGCCCACGCCCCGATGGTAGAGAAGGACGATATGATCAAAGATGAATTCTATGAGCGCGTGAAGCGTACCTATAAGAGCTGCCTCCACCACGATGTTAAAACCGTGCTTGACAACTTTAAAATCAGGGTAATAGTCACTCAAGGAGTGAATATATGGACCTATTAAGTTATATTGTACGACTTGCCTGGTAGATTGGTATTGTTTTTATGCGAGGGTGACAGCATAGTTAAAATTATGTATTTTGTAGTTAGACCCAGCCTTTGACCAAAGCTGACAGACAATTAGTTTGTGAGATATAATATTCTGCTAGTTTTAGTGTTTTAAGAAATGCCTATACTAACTAAGGACTTGATGACAGCTATTCAGGCCCTAAAACATCTAAAACAGGCGCAAGTTATATGAGCATAAAACACATTGAATACAGCGGACGAAAACATCAAAAACTCACAACATAGATTTTAGATGACAGTAAAATGGGGTTCAGTGATATTCTGCGGAATGGACATTCTCTCCAAATCAGACGACTATTTCGAAGCGAAAGATCAATGCTGCAGCATAAGTGGTACTCAAAAGGTGAAGGTTACAACCAAGACAAGAGCTCTCAGACCCTCGATTCTGACAGTTGTGATGCAAAAAAATTAAACAGAAAATGCGCTTCCTTTCCACACCGTAGTCTAAGACTTTGGCCTATTAAGAGCACCCTTAACAAGCTAAACTAAAAGTAAAAAAAACGCAGCATTGCGCCCAAAACGCCCAGTATCAACACCCGACATAGAAAGGGCCCACCGACTGCACTTAATAGCCAAACTGCGAGCAAAGAATGAAGATGCATAGAAATAATTGGCAAAATAAAGCAATTAAAAATGACAATACATTTAGCTATAAAGGCAGACGTAGGCGCATACATTCCCATTCACTGGTATTCCTTGCACATCCTTTTAACTCTAAAGTGTCCATCAAAAGTGCTGCCTACAAAAGACACACACCGTATGCGGCTCCAGCTCCTCAACGCGCGCGCAACGCAGCAATCGGATTTGTGTCATCCGAACAATTCCATTTCATACGCGCGCACCGCCCCAGCCGTCTGCATTGCTGCAAAAAGCATTTGACCCCTTTAGGGTCCTTGATTTTTTACCTCCTGCCTCTTGTGGCCGTTTTTTTTTTTGTGGCTCATTTCGAAATTGACAGACACTTAGCAATTTTCAAGTGATGCTGCGTGGAGTATTGCTGCGCATTCCGTGTTTATTGTACTACTTAATTCGTTACGTACTTTATTAGTTGGTTCGTCGTATGTGCTGGTCGTGTAAAGACGCTCTGTCTGTCTGTACGGCTGATGAACAGCGGACCTGTGCGCCCTTTTCACTGTGCTCCAATGTAGATATAGTCTGTGTGAGTCTCAGTCTGTAAGCGCGGACAGAATTTAGCCACTGGCTAATCTTTGAAATTTGTACGCCCAATGCGTAAATCCGTAACAGCGAGGGTCGGGTCTTTTACTCGGATTTATTTACTTTTTGTATATTTCCTTTTTTAACGATTAATATTACAATTCGTGGTAGGTGTGAGCCGTGCGAAGGCGATTGGCACGGCGGGATACGGCTGCCACTTTACCTACTTAGGACTTTGGTGTTAAGAGAGATATGTCCGAAAGCTTAGTAGGTCCTAAGCCGTTGGACGGCAGTTACTCGCTTGTATTTAGTAAAGCGTGTCTAAACGAGACTAACGCCTGTGGCGTGGCGATATGTATGGACAGTGAGTTGGCGGTTTGTTCGCCAAACAGTTGCGAAAATAAAGGCTTGAAAGCGTTGTTTGATATTTAGGTTAGGTTAGTTTGGTAGGACACTGAGCCACGCATAGGCTAGTTTTGGTTATGGAAATGCTTTCAGGGTCGGCGAGGAAAACTTCTTCGAAACCGGACCGATTTATGTGAAATATTGCTGCAAGGTAACGATCGCAGGAATACGATTTTCATTATGTCTAAATATTTAGTCTCTGAACCTAAAAGGCCTTTTCTCTTCAGAGTACAGCGAAGGCGCTAAAAAATCCCAAGTACGCTTTCTAAAATCTCCCTCTCAAGATTAGGATCCAGATCGTTTATTCCGCATTGCTAGAATATTCTAAAGATGGGTTTGAGTATAAGAGAACTCGAAAGCAGCGAATAATAAACTACTTTTCTTAAAAAGGCCCACCTAAAGGGTGCTGTACCCAATCAATACTTAAGCAATGGACTGAAAAAGGCAGAGATAACCCCAGCTATGCCCCAACCTCAAATCGAAATTAAAGCACATTCTCATAGCTCGAAATCTCCCTTTCACTACAATCTTACAATTAATGGGAATGAAAATTAGAGGAGTACACTTTATCGCATTAGTTTATAGGGCCTATTTTATTTTTGTGGGATACTTCTCACGACGTTTGGAGGGACCTGGAAAGTTTTAAGTGCGCTCTAAACGGATTGAACCGGATCCGTGAACCATTTTATTCCTCCTTCTCCACAGTTTGGTCTACTTGCCATTATCACCAAAATAATACTACTTCCGAATTCAAGCTTAGAAGTCTGAAATCGGAAAAAAAAATAATACTACTTCCGAATTCAAGCTTAGAAGTCTGAAATCGGAAAAAGGCATACCATTTTGGGTTTTGACTTTCATAATACCAAGCATAATGACGTCGTGTTCTATTTGCTAATTTTTCATAGACTGCGCTTGTCATGGGGTTTTGAAAATAGCCATCTTGGAAGATATCAAGCGGAAATAGCCCAATATGGGTATTGAACGAAAAGATTTCTGGAACTCTTTAACTTCGGCATATTTTTAAGCAGAGTTGCCACCTCTAACAAAAATTAAAATCCAAAGTTTTACAAAATTTGTGCCAAAAATAAGGTGTTTAAGACAAATTTAGAGAAAGTTGTCTGGAAATTTTTATTTTTGTTATATTTTACAATAGTGTGGCCACCTGTCGAGAAATGTAAAATATTATATAAAATAAAATAAAAATAATTAGTCAAAGCTTAGGAAAGCATTCGGGAAGCGCTTAATTCCAACAATTTTTGAAAGAGAGTTGCCACCTTACAAAAAAATTTAAAAAAATTTGGAAAACAGTTGACAAAAAATTAAAACTTTGAGGTAACTTTGAAAGTTACTTAACTGGCTTCCCTTAATTTTAGTAAGAAAAATTCTCTAATTTGACTCCGGCTTTTAAGCCGGCTTTGAAGAAGTGGGTCATATAAACTGAACAAGGGGAATCAATTGCTTGTCTGGAAACCTTTTCATTTGACGAGATATCTTCACCAAAGTTGGCATGGGTCATTCCCTAAGGAAACTGTACAATCTCCGAAGAAATTGTTCAGATCGAGTAACTACAGCATATAGCTATCATACAAACTGAACATACGGAATCAAGTGCTTGTATGAAAAACTTTTTCATTTGAGGAGATATTTGCACGAAACTTGGTATGAATTATTATCTAAGGCAGTGATGCAATCTCCGAAGAAACTGTTCAGATCGAGTAACTACAGCATATAGCTGCCATACAAACAGAACATACGGAATAAAGTGCTTGTATGAAAAACTTTTTCATTTGAGGAGATCTCTTCATCAAAGTTGGTATGGGTCATTTCCTAAGGAAACTGTACAATCTCCGAAGAAATTGCTCAGATCGAGTAACTACAGCATATAGCTATCATACAAACTTAACATTCGGAATAAAGTGCTTCTATGGAAAACTTTTTCATTTCAGGAGATATTTGCAGGAAACTTGGTATGAATTATTATCTAAGGCAGTGATGCAATCTCCGAAGAAATTGTTCAAATCGAGTCACTTTATCATATGGCTGCCATACAAACTGACCGTTACCAGTTCCAGTGAGGTACTTTTTGCATTTGCGAAGCGTTCGGTGCAACAAAAATTAATGCTTTTTCTTGTTTGAAATTCACAAGTAGAAATAACGCCTTAAACATTTCTGCACACGAACTTTTTCGGCACACACTGTATGTGAAGGTAACACTCTAGCCGATTACAGATTTCATGTCAGCGCGCAAATAAAAGATTGCGTCGCACGTTGTGCGGAGTTAAAAAGCGCTGAGCAACTGTATAGCAGCAGCAGCAGCAGCGGCGGCGGTGGCGGCAAGAACTCCACCAGCGCCAGCACTGAACCCATCATCACCAACATGCGGCCGACCAGTAAAAGTAGTAGATGATTCTATAAATTCTAAACGGGTGTGCTTGTGTATGTGTGTGCGTGTGTGTGTGTCGGCGACCGGTTGACCGGACGATTTGTTGGCTCGTTGGTTGCACGTTCGCACAGTCAGTCAGTTGGACTAGGCTTTTATTTATAATAACTTTTTATTTGCATGACTTTATGTGCGCGCACGCGTGTCCGTGTGTGTGTGTGAGTGCGATTTAGTCTAAAAATAAATTCATTACAGGATTGAGGAATTTAATTCGCTTCGGGTTGCAACATGTTTATATGTACATATGCATGTATGTATGTATGTAGGCATGTGCTACCTGTGGCAAGAGCCGCAAATAAGTCGGCATACTGGTTCATATTGTTGCTATTTTGTTGCCGTTGTGGTTGTTGTTGCGCAGATATTGTGCGAATTATGCATTGCATATCGCTTAATATACGCGTACAGTTGTGTATGTGTGCGTGTGTGTGCCTGCAACATTTGTTTGCCGTGCGAATTAAAGTTGTTGCATTACTTTGCTTATCTCAGCGCACGTGTGTGTGTGTGTGCGTGATACTGTCTTATACACAACACACATACATAGAGACACATGTTTACTGCCACTATTTATGTGGTAGCGCTTGTTAATCACATTTGTTCGGCGTTGCAGCAGCGTGTTCGCCTTTTTAAATGACTTCCATGAAATCGTAACATACCCGCCCCTCTGTCGCTGCCAATGTCGCTGCAGCCACAGCGCAGCGGAGTCAAAAGCCAAAAGCCAAAGCGATCGACACAAACCAAAGTCAATATCATTGACGGACGGACAGTTGGAGAGACAGTTGGTGCCTTGTAGCTATTTACCTAATGGCGCTTTTGCTAACAAACATTAACAGCAACAACAACAATTCTAGCAAAGAAAACATTACTTTAATTTTCAAGCTAATGGTGCATTTTGTTGTTGGCGCATCAAATTACAAAATTTAAATTAAAAAAAAAAACAAGAAACAAGAAATGTTAACTTCGGCTCTTCCAAAGCTATGATACCCTTCACAAGTGCATTTTTATAGCATAAAAGGGTATAAAATGCTATTTTTCTAGATTTTGATAGGTTAGTTTGTATGACAGCTATGTGTTATAGTGGTCCGATCTGAACAATTTCTTCGGAGATTGTAGCGATGCCTTAAAAAATTATGTGAGCCAAATTTCGTGAAGATATCTCGTCAAATGAAAAAGTTTTCTATATAAAGACTTGAATTTTATCGGTTAGTTTGTATGGCAGCTATATGCTATAGTGGTCCGATCTGAACAATTTCTTCGGCGATTGTCGCGATGCCTCTGAGTAAAATTTCAAGAAGATATCTCGTCAAATAAAAAAGTTTTCCATACAGGGACTTGAGTTTAATCTATCAGTTTATATGGCAGCTATATGCTATAGCGGTCCGATATCGGCGGTTCCGACAAATTAGCAGCTTCTTGGGGAGGAAACGACATGAGCAAAATTTCAGAATGATATTTCAAAAACTTACTTGAATATATACCGACAGAGAGACGAACAGATGGACATTGTTAACTGTACTCAGCTCATCAAGCTGATCATTTATATATATACTTCATACATTATATGGTCTCCAACATTTTCTTCTAAGCGATACAAACATTATGCTTAACTTAGAACACCCTGTTCAGGTTTTAAAAGCAACAAAAAACTCGAACAAAAGTCAACAAAGCAAAATTCAAAAAACAACGAAAACGAAAACCAAACGCTGAAAAAAGCATTTGGAAAATCGATAACTCGCAGCGGTGAAAATTTCAGTTAATTCTGTTGAGTTTAATTAACAAGCTTCTAACTGCTAGCGCCAAGGGGTATGCGCATGCGCACCACATAAATTACTTTTAGGTCAGAGCCACCACTTTTGGTGGCACCTAAACACACACACGCACAAACAAATAAAAGTAGTAAAATACAAAAGTAGCCCAAAATGGATAAATAACTGCATATCTGTACATATGTAAATATGTATGCGTGCACGAAAGCTCAGATGGACAAATAAGGCTTTGCTGCTTAGCATAAAGAAAAGCGAAAAAAGAAAAACACAAAATGTACATAATAATCGTTAAATTAACTGCTATGATAATTAATGTCAGTGAATAACAGAAAATTTCAACAATATTTCAGTTGAGTTTTCAACGCCTCCAATTACCACCAACAGTTGGGGCTGCAAACAATGGGGCCATCACAGCAGCTGTAGGAAGCTGCTGAGAAAACCCATTGGCAGTCATTTCAGAATAGAGGCAATGACGCTGGTTTTCTTTTCAACGCCAAGCGAGCGAGCATGAAAAATAAGTGCCTACAATTATGCCCTGTTGGAAATGCGATTGGCTCGGAAACATATAGAGGGAATTGAAACTTATTTTGAATTTTAAATATTTTATTATTTAGGGTTTTGTCGGCAGATCGCGGATACCTGAACGGCCTATAGTATTAGCATGTCAGTTTCGAAATAACTTAAAACAAATAAGCAATCACCGACGATGCGCGGCAGGAGTGGAGGATGCAGTACAAAATCTAGCAGATCTGTTGAAGCTTCTGTGACCGTAGCGAATCGACACCGAATCATAGAAATATGTATGTGTCCCCTTCATCAACTATAAAAAAAACAAAATCCAGACGCGACTAACTCATAATGGGAGTCCTTGGATTTCTTGACAGCGAAGTTTCCGCTGGTAAGATGGAAAGGATGATGTGAACCTGCTCTGCTGAGGTGTTAGCCGCGTATTGTATCAGTAAACAGCTACTTCGGTCCTAGATAAGGAGTGTTGAATTGGGCGCAGGAGTCGTAGTCTGCTTTGCCCTGAATGAGCGCTGGTCCGTCGATGTTTTCCGGGACTGGTAAAGCGAAAGACAGGCCTCAGGAAACTGGGGTACGAGCATGGTCTTCGGGGGTACACCAGTTCCTATCTGTTTCGGCCGGACATATGTACATAGCTCGATTACAGTAGACCTAGAAGACCAAATGGTTGAATCCAAAGATTAGTGGAATGCGGTGTGCGAAATAGCCGCAAAAAGAACTAAAACCCAAAGAAACCGAGAACAACGGCAGAGACGAGAACTCCAAAAAACCGTTTCCATGGCAGTCGGTCTTACGTAAGCGGAACGGACCTGGTTTTTTTATCCGGTCAAGGGCTGCCAACTCCGCAGAATTCTGCCGCTACAACAACAACAAGAACTCCAAAATTAAACGGCTCATTAGGACACAGACCAAAAGAACATTTGCCAAAATGTTTACAACATATGGGTGGAGTTTGGCTCCCTACATTGGACGGGACGTGTTCAGGGACCTACAGAAGTGCGGTGAAGTAAATCCAGCTTACGACTAAACGTATTCAGATTATTTCGAACGTATGAGCATTGATCAACCGTCCTCCCGACGTAATACTTAACGGTGTTATCGGGAGGAACGTTACATAACGGTAAAAAGTTTAGTTCGGATTAAAGTACCACACTCACATAGGGTTAAGGCTTCGATGCTGACTCTTCGGGAAGAAAAAATCTATCTCCATTATTTTTAGGTGATACAAACAACCGTTAGGTGTACAAAACTATTATGCTCTGCAGTTGGTAGAGTTTTTTCCAACTTTTTTTTTTGTAGTGTTAAATATAGAAACTACGTTGACAAATATTGAAAATTGAAAAAATTTGGGTTCTCAAAAAAAAAAATAAAAAAAAAAAATGCATGGCCACCCTGCTTATTTGTATAATTATCAAATATTATAGAAACTACGGCGACAATATTGAAAACTCAAAAAAATTTGGTTAAAAAAAATTAATTATATAAAAAATAAATTTCATGGCAACCCTGCTTATCTTTACAATTGCCAAATATTATAACAAACGACGTCGACAATATTGAAAACTTAAAAAATTTGTTTTTTCAAAAAATAAAAATAAAATAAAAAATCATGGCAACCCTGTTTATTTTTACGATTGCCAAATATCATAGAAACTACGTCGACAATATTAAAAATTTAAAAAATTAGGTTTTCCCAAAAACAAAAATTTGAAAAAAAAATGCAATGGCAACCCTGCTCATTTTTACATTTCTTTCGTGTATAAAAATATTCAAAAATAATGTAAATATATGCGCCAATCCTATACAACGTCTAAAATTATATGAAAAAGGTGTGCTCTCCTCAGCTCCAACATTTCCTAGTGGGTATTTAGGCAGCACTACAGTACGTACAGAATGTTTTCCCGTTTACAAACAAATATAGCTACAAATATGCTCCCACAATGGCACAACAAATGCGCGTACTTAGTTATAATAAGAATAATAATAGCAGTTATAGTCAGTAAGTAAGTAAGTAGCCCAAGCTCCCAAGCCGGCAACACGAGTCACACGTATTTGTAATACACATACATACATACATGAAGCAAACTATACATGCTTCCTTCAATCATAGCGCATTTCTCAAGCCCGAAAAGACGTCGATGAGTTCAAGCACCTTTTTGACGAATTAGATGATTGGGGAGCGAAAAAGTTATGTGAAGTTTTAACTGTTCTTTTTCCACTATTTCTGTTTTGCTGTTGCTGTTGTTTTTCGTTTTGCTTTCGGACACATTGTAATTAAGGGGCAGCCCGTATAATGCCGCTGTACTCGGCATATTTTTTTCGCTCGCTCATCCTAAGCTATTAACGCTTCAACCAGCATGCTTTCGGGTACGCCAGTTTGGGTGTGTAAGTGTGTTGGCAGCGGTTAAGGCCAACGACATGTATTTACAATTTATTTTTACTACTTTTTTTCTAAAAAAAAAAAATGTATAAAAAAATTTGCAAAAAAAAATATTGTGAAATGTTAAAAAAAGTGACTGAAAAACCAAAAGAAAAACCATTTCATTAACTTTTGGCATTTGCTGATTGCTTTTGTTGTTATTTACCTGCTGCTTTTGTTTTTGTTTATGTGAAATTATCTAGCTGCTCTATAATTAGCTTTGTTTGCTTCGGATATATTGCATGTTAATAACTCATCAGCTCAGCAGCGGCCGGCAGTCAAAGCGCTTACGTTGTCTACAGCACCCCGCGGTATCTACGGAACCCGCAGTGGCTGCGGGAACCCCATAAAAACCACCGTAATAAATTTAAGCTTTTTCGAATTTGCTAACTTCAAACTGAACTGTGGCATAAAATCAATTATCACATGTCAAATCAACGAAACGAATGACAAAAATACACATACAAACATATAAATATACCCACACACACATATGTGCATCACCTAATGCTTACATAACAATCACCTTGTGATATGTATAGCGAAAAGAAACGCTTACTTGTCACTTGAATCGCAAAGCGTACTCGTGCAAAATAGCCAGCATCCATTTGGCGCGCATCATTTGTCACCAAACGGCGACCGTATAGTTGCTTGACCCCGACGCTGGCCCGTGCGACGCTGTGTTGCAGATTTTGTGCTTAATGGCGCGCATATGAGGAAATGAAGAAATTAGAATTCTTGCCGATATTTGTTGACATCGCTTGCATTAAAATGTGTATTACGTAATAAAAAATTAAATTTATATATTTGATTGGAAAATGGGAGAGTTAGATACCGTAAACTGGGTACAGTCAAAAAGTTTCATAAGATCTTACAACCATTCCGGAAAGAACCCGGATTTTTATCAGCCCAAGGACAGTCCATTCGGCAACATTCCTCGAAATGACTGCCGGAATATTTTCTCCCACTACAACAATAACAAATGATGTTACTATCTCAACAACGCGATTGAACAGTTGTGGTCCTAGTGATGAACGACCTCTTAAAGGTACTTGGCCTCTGCAAGCATTGTAACTCTTTTGCTAAAAGCAAAATTTCTGAACACCGTTCGCGATCTAACCCACGGGTATCTAAATGTGGTTATCAAGAGGGCAGAGAGAAATGAACTAGCCACAACTGAAATAATTTTATTTACTAAAAGATACAAAATCACTGAGATTACTCCTCCTTCTCCTCTTCAGGCGGTGGACAGAGTAAAGTATTTGAGTCTTATCCATCATTGGAAGCTTTCATGGAAGCTAAACATTGAGCAGAGAGAGAGGAAAACTTCGGTCGCTTTATACTGTTGTAGAGGAGCAATTGGGAAGAGGTGAGGTCTCTTACTAAAAGTGGTGTTTTGGCTTTATGAAACCGTAGCGAATAATGTTTTATGGTGACGTTGCCTGTTGGGAAAGTCAGTTGTTGGTCGGAAAAGTCACACTAGCAACAGCATGTTCAAAGAGCTGCCCTCATCGGAATCTGCGGTGCACTAAAGACAACCCAAACAGTGGTACTCAATACCATTTACACGTTGCACTTATAGACATATGTAGCTGGTATTAGACTTAGGAACGCTTGGAATATAAGAGTCCTCCCGCAGGGACATACTGAAATTATCCATTACTTCGCTTGCTTTTCTTACAATCTAGATCACTGCATCGCAGCACCATTTTTTAGCGTTCCTTCTCAGCTCACACGCGAGGGGCTTGTGACGGAGTAAAGCCATTGTAGAAGGGATGTGGAGAGCTTTTTTTCGGATGAATCGAGTTAGGAGAGAGACTAGATGGTCGAATTTCGGTCAGGAGCCTTGCACCAAATTTAGTTTCAGACTATCAGACCATTGTAGCGCCGCTCCAGCGGAAGTGGTTGCCATCATCGTACCAGGAGATATGCAGCTTTCCTCAAAGAGGTGTGACTGACTCCGATAACCGAGCAGCTATATTGACTTTGAGCTCGCTGATTGTGCGATTAAAACTAGTCAAAGAGTGTAAGTCCTCATTAGCAATAGCTTCAAGCTTCTTCCATATTAGACTTTTATAGGTGCCCGGTACCAGCGGTATCGCCGGAAACACAAAGTCAATGAGTTGGCTAGGAAGGGCACTCTTTTTCCAATTTTATACGGTTTCGTTGTTAGACCTTAGGGCCTCCAGCTCAACATGCACTGGTCAACAACCAAAATCTGAGTAACTGCGATATCTTTCTGGCCCGGAGTAAACCGTAAGAGGTCCTCCGAACTACTAGCTCTTAGCAAAGACAATATTGCATGGCGGAAGGCGAAGTGAAATCAACTTGTCACTTCCTCACCCATAGCCCTGTTTTCGCACTGATATTGACATTTCTCGATAGAAAAACCTCTGGCCGACCTAGCGAAATGGCTGGGATTGATATTAACTGCCTTAGTAAATTTTTGGTAAGCACAAAACGATCTAAAATAACCTACAGTCTTCAACAGATAACGTTCGCTTAAAATATAATAATCCGCCCATACATATTCAAAATGAAAACTTTCGGACAGAAATACCAAAGACGCTTCGAAAGAGTTGATCTAAGGTGAGAGGAAGTCGCAGGTTATTTTTCAAACATTGAGGTTTGAAAGTAAAGCTCATTAACACTCTTTATCTGGTATAACAGCGGTCACTTACGAAAAGTACGAAAAGAGGTCTTCAAAACTTTCGAGAACCTGTGTTGAATCACTAAGAGTTTACTTTTAACGATATACTTCGTTTGAAGCATGAAAAAGCCGAACTAAACTTCGTCTTTTCAAAATCGAATACACTATATGTCCTTAAACTCTGTTCCATTTTCACACTTCGTCTTAGCAAAAGCAGGCGAGTTCTCTCTTCTACCTCTAGTAGGAAAATCTTTTATAATTAGAGCTTAATACCCTCAAGTTCAGCGCTATCAAATGATCACCCTTGTTCGCCGACTTTAACTTATAACCTAACCTGGCATTACAAACTTTTTCCCAAGAACAGATCCCTTTCGCTTAACCGTCCTTCAACGGCATGAATAATATCAAATTTTCCGCATAACAAACTCAAAAGGGCATTCACATCGATTTGCGCTGCTGCTTGCACGATTCTTTTCGATGAAAAAAGGGCAGAAAATAAAATGAAATCTCTACAGCGGCATTTGATAAGCATGACATCCAGAATATGGGTATTAACTTTTGAATTCCTTGTCAATGAACCATTTCATAGCCATGCGACACAGCCAACACAAGCCCGAAGATAACTCGAAAAGAATAAAACAGAAGCATTGCGAAAGCGTTTCCATTGAATTATAGAGAGAACGTACGACGATTATTATTGGTCACACTCGCCGCATTAGTGTGGCGAACGCTGACTTAGTTGGAGCAACATAATTGTTAGTTCATGCAGCGATTCCTACGCATGTATGTGTGTGTGTGTGTGGACTAAGGTAAGGTAAGGTAAGGAACGTATGTGGAATTTATAAGAAATATTTTGCATTTGTAGCACATAGGTGGACTCGTGTATGCTTCTATTATTATGTATATATGCATAAATGCACCTTTGGCGATTCCAGAGTTCAAAGTGTAGCAGCTTCTTCAAGTCGCTCGCTGCTTTTTTGGCATTCAATTGGATTTACAAACGCTCCACACAGCCGGGTTTACAGTATGACAGACAACAAATACAAACAGAAGGAGGAAGACAAAAAGGCAACAAAATGCAAAGCATTTACAAAAACAACAGTCATGCAAAGAAAATCTTTCTATTCTTCAACTGTCCGCGGCGAGCTAAATTGCCGTGAATCCCTGATACCTATTAATGCGAAAACAGAATGCAGCGCAGCGCAAAGGGTTGCCAACTTGATTGGAATTGTGTAAGACTTATGCGCAAGAATGAAGTAGTAGTTGTTGTTGTAGTGGCAGATTTCTGCCGAGTTGATAGTCCTTGAGCGGATAAAAATCCGGGTCCGGGACATGTACTGTAAGCAATAGGCAGCAAAATCAGGTCTTAGACCGAATCCGTGGGACTCAGTAAGTTCCCATTTCTACACACTACCATGGATTTTCAAAATCCCATAGAAGCTAAATTAAATTAGGTCCCTAATATTGACTTTCCTTTCAGAGGAGAGCGAGAGAGGGGGGAGGTGGAAAGAGACGCAAGGATAAGCATCTATATGGATGGGTCCAAGTTAGATAACTAGATAATCGAGTGAAATGTGGTGTGTTTCCAGCAAAATTATATACCAACATCATTTTCCGTTTCGCAGACCACTGCAGTGTCTTCCAAGCGGAGATCACACTAATCAAAGAAAGTCTTGTTCTTGTTCTGACAAGAAGTGTGTTCACAACAAGAAATATATTTATATTGTATATACGGATAGCCAAGCGGCTTTGAAATCACTGAAGTCCAGGGTTCGAGGACATGTTGATATCCATGGTAATTGTGAAGCTGATGAACTAGCTAGAACAGCCAGCCAACCTACAATTAGACTCCGAAAGTGTGTTTCAGAGATTGCCCAAATAAACCTTTTTGTACTGAAAAACTTGATCAGAATAACGGGGTGGTTCAGGGAGGAGACAATAGAGTGAGGGAATCTTAGTCCCGCTTGTATCACAATGGACCCCTTAAAGTTCTAGGTGCGTCAGACAGCCACTCTAGCTACCGACCTACTTCTGGGTGGTTCTGAAAACCTTTCTTTCTGTTTTTAGATCACTGGAAAAATCAACAGTTTTATTATTAAAATCAGAGTTCAGGTCACTATAGATAACCTCATTGGATATTCGATAAAGAAATCAACTTCGGTCAGATTCGAATTTAAAATCAATTTTGAAACTCATTGCTCACTTAGATCTCATGAAAAGAGAGATACAGCTGAGTTTAAAATAATATAGGCATATTTTTTCATATTAAGTGCGATATGTCTATTCTCAATCCTGGGATAAAGAATTTTGTGAAATAAGCTGGATTGCAACCCCAATCCTTGGATAAAGATTTGTGAGACTTCAATATCAATTGGCACTCGATGGAAGAGATTGTAGAGACATGATCGGAATACTAACAGGTCACTGGCTGGTGTGGAAAGAAGACTACAGGAAATGTCTAGAGCAAGGAACCAGGGAAACAATAGAGCATCTGGAGTCCCCACGGTATTATACACTGGAGGAGGTATCGATTGAGAGCCCGCTGAGTCTGTTCAGTTGTGCGTAAAGCGGGGCAACCTTAAGGATGACTGCTCCTCATGGACCTAACAACAAGAACTCCATCTGGACGGAAGGGTTAAAACTGGTCTATGCGTGACTGAATTCCATCTAGTAAAGGACCAAAGCTGGTCTATGCGCGACTAATTAGCCTACCAAATTAACCTAACCTAACCTCAGCATCAAGGAAGGCACAGCTCTAGCTTTGGAACCCTAACATAAGCTATCCATATCTCATTTACCAGAACCAGAGCTGCTTTTTATACCATTTGTAGAAGGCCCAAGTCTCATTGGTTATCAGCGGTACTTCTAACCACTTTTAAGGGAAATCTGAGGCATACCTATCTAAACAACGGTGCACCTTTTGGATAAATATAGTGGAATACCGATACGGAGGTCTTCAGTAACACATATGAAGCTCAAAGAACTTATTAAGGATGAGCTTTTAATTGAACATTAGCATAATCTTAGTGATCTCTCTTTCCCTCTCAACTATTGTCACAATAGCATGAAGAAGCACTGCTTTCAAAGTTTTTTTTGTGGCCTCTATAGCTATGACTTATTCCAAAGCTACTGTGAGTTGATGGCCACTATTTTTGCAACTTGTTGGCAACACTGTCAAGGTATTTTGCAACATCAAAACAGCCACAACAAGCAACAATAATACAAATCAGTTCAAGCAGAATGTCCGTAACCAGTTTGGCCTAAACCCAATCATCAACATCGTAGGGCGCTGTGAATATTCCACGAATGCAAGGTAGGTATACATTTAGTAGAACCGTGAGGATGCTTTTTTCCCCTAACAAACATTTAAATGTGCTTTTAGATAGAAATACAGCCATAGAGGCATACATACTTACATACAAACACATGTGTGTCTGCGAGTGTTTTCTTAAGCTGCACGTTTGTGAGGACAAGAACGCGCCATTTAGTTAGAGTTCTATTGGCAACAGATGGGCGCAAAAAGGGATTAACGGAAAACTAAAGTGGAAGTCATGGGCAGAGACAGGAAAAAAAAACCAAAGAAAATAAAAACAAAAACAAGCAAGGCATGGAGGTAAATAGGAAAAAGACTGTATACTGATTTCCTCTACTCGAGTTTCAGTTGAAATCGTCGCTCGAGACGACATGCTAATGATAATGCCGAACTAAATGATGATAATTTTCGAAAGCAATAAACAAATTTAAAGTCTATTCTAGCACTTGAGTAATGAAATGGATATGCAGATCTGCAAATAAATATATGTGTATGTGTAGGTGTGTGTTGTTGTAAGCCATTAGAGTGTACTCAGAGTTCGCTTAAAGTTCATTACACAAAGCAATTTGCTCTTGAAAGAGGTCGAGCCAAAAAGTGCCCGTACAAGAACCGCAATAAATACCGCAATTAGCTGATATTAGAGTTAGATTAGATCAAATTAGTTTAATTTAGATGAACTTGCTCGAAATGAGGTTATATTAGACTCACTTGAAGTGTGCTAAACTGACGATAATTTGTGGGTATTATGTGACTGAGGCACGATAGGAATAACGGTTAACTGATTTGGCGTTTAATCGGTGCCAATCATTGAAATATAGTATAGCGAGTGTGGTGGAAAAGCCACGTTGACCATAAGGGGGAAAGGAGCGTGAGTAATTTTCTATAGTTTCTGACACTTGTTTCGAAAGCGCGAGGTGTGGCTCAAAAGGATTGGCGAGGGAGTAAGCTGTTTGCGTGCGACTCCGAGCAGAGTAAAATTCTTTGAAATGTCACACAATTTTCGACTTCGAGATGTTGCTAATATTTCTAGATCACCATTGAATATAATATATCCCGGATACCTCTCTTAAGAAATACAAAATTAATGAAGCTTATGTTTATACCTCGAGGACTTTTTCAGACAAGCGCTGGCTGTCGGCTTTTAAGAAAAACAAAGACTTCATTAATATTAATCGACAACTGAGATCTGTGGAGTTCTAGTCCACTTCTCTATATCCACTAGTTGCCCACACCATTGTTGGTATCAACACACTCTTTTATTTCGAGGGATCTTGCTAATATTTCTGGAACTCCATTGAAGGTACTAATCCGGATATGCCGGATATCTCTCTTAGGGTATACAAAAATAAAGAAGTGAACCTTAGAAACTTAAGAGTAACTGGTGGAATCCACTTTTACTTAACCAGAAATACAGAAGAAAAAAGAAGACCTCACCCACAACTCTAAACCAAGTTCGATGTCAAGAAATCCTAAACACTACATTACCAGATCGAGGATATGGTTCTCAAAAACAGGGACGACGAATGTCCTGAAACAAGCGCATAACATCGCAATCCTTATTCGGCGAGTAAAGGCCACACTAAACTCAATGATTCCAAAAAGGATAGGGTTCTCAAAAAGAGCTCCCAAAAAGAAGTACTGCAACTAGTGCATAAATCGGAAACTTCATTCGATGACTAAAGGCCACACTAAGCCCAATGATTCCAAACAAAGATATGGTTATATGGACCTCTCTAAGTTAGGTCCGCTATTAAAGACGATCCCTGATATAATCCTCTTTTAACTGAAACTTCGGGAGTAAACTGGAATATCTCAATAAATTTAAATTCGAGAAGCTCATTCGTGAAGTATCTATCCTAGAAATGAAGCGACTTCATCATCAGAATCGTTTGGGTTCTTAGTCATAGCGGAATCTCTAGCACTGAGCCGACTTCATCTTGACGCAAACGTAGGTATTTTAACCAGAATCTGTCCAATGAGCATTCGTGCGGTAAGGCTAACAATCTTTTCGGCCGCTAGCTATCAAAGTTGTATGGAGGAGAGTGAGGTGGAAACAGCTGGGCAATTTTTACTCTATTTTCCAAACTTTGCAAGACAAATGAAAAGAAACATCTCGGTGGTTTAGCCAACGGCGAATCAGAAGACAAAGCCGAAACTGATATTAGTCATCTCAAGAAATGTGAGATAGACTAAAAGAGCTTTGTCGATTTGTAAGGGTCTTATGATGAAGTGTATAGGAATGTTTAGGTAACGGAACGGCGTTCTAAGCTGTTCAAGTAAGATTCACGTTACGATAGACCCTTTAATATAACCTAACCTAGCAGGAACTAGATAAGACATAAATATATATTTGGGTTATGTAAGCGAAGCAAATAGATCTGGTAGTGAACTAAGGCAAGAAGAAATATCTCCTGTCATCAAACAAACAGTCGTCGCACTCGCGACTTGGCTCGCTCTTTCTTGTTGACAGTCAAAACTTCGAAGTCGTAGATAACTTCGTCTATTTTGGAACCAGTTTTAACACCAACAACAATGTTCTCGAAATCCAACACAGAATAACTCTTGGCAACAGGTGCTACTTCGAACTGAGAAGTAAAGTCATCTCTCGACGAACAAAGACCAAATTCTACAAGTCACTCATCATCTCCGTCCTGCTAATAGGTGAAGAAACATGGACGATGATAACATCTGATGGATCGGCGTTACGAGTTTTCCAGAGAAAGGTTCTGCACCAGATTTATGGTCTTTTGCGCATTGTCAACGGCGAATATCGCAGTCGATGGAAGGATGAGCTGTGTGAGATATACGACGACATTGACATAGTTCAGCGAATTAAGAGACAGCGGCTATGCTGATTAGGTCATGTCGTCCGAATAGATGAAAACACTTCAGCTCTGAGAGATTTCGACGCCGTACCAGCCGGTGGAAGCAGAGGAAGTGGTGACCTCCACTGCGTTGGAAAGAGCAGAAGGAACTGGCTACACCTGGAATCTCCAATTGACGTCAAAAAGCGAAAAGGAAGATTATCTAAGCTGAACTCTTCACACTACAAATGACTGTATTTTATCGATTTGTGGATAAAACTAAATTACATATATTATGGATACGCGCTTTCCATACTTTTTTTTGTGATAATCTTGTCTGCATCTAAATTTTAATAACCTGTACGCAGACACACAGAAGTTTCTGCTTTCGAAAAAATTGCTATAATTCGTCGATGAGCATCGAGCACCTTCGGCCGATACTTAAAACTACATAAAAATACGCAATGATTCGACGCGCTACGAGTATTTGAAATAATTACCACACATACGCCAACACAAGACACGACACTGGAGCCACAGAGAACGAGAACGAGACCGAGATCGAGATTGACATTTGCAATAAAGCCACCTTTCAAAATCCATGGATAACAACTATAAAAGTGTTTAAAAATAGAATGAAAACGATCGCATTGGACACTGGCTGGAAGTGTAGAAGAATTCCTTGCGCATTGGCCTTCGCCTTCGTCTTCAACAGCACCATCACCAAAGACATAGCCAGAGACAGAGCCAGAGCCATCGTCAGCGTCATCGGCATAGCCATCGCTAGCGTCATCGGCATTGGCATCGGCAACGACAAACGGCGATGGCCATCGTCTTCGTCAGCAGCGGCGGCCGCGCACGCGCACACATCAAGGTAATCGTAAAGGCGCGCGCGCGCAAAAGACCAATTTCTGCCATTATGCCAATATCTAGGAGTGTTGGACATTACGATTGCACCGGCGAACGAGTGCGCACCTATTTTTAATATCAGCCTGCGTTGGGCATTCATTTGAAATTATCTCGCATAAAGTGCATGCCATGGCACTTGGAGGACCAAGGAAGCAAAAAAAAAAAAACAACAATAATACAAATAATAATAATAACAATAAGAGATAAAATAAAATGCGCAAATAAAGCAGAGTCCATCAAATAAAGTTTTAAATGAACAATGGGATCCGGGGTTCAATTCGGTAGACAACGACAAATTGTTGAAATGAAAAAATAAATACTATGCTCGTTACAATCGTATGCTCTCGTGCGGGTACGAAGGCCAGAGCGCGCACACTGCCGCACACACACACAAACATACGTTCGTTCCTGTGTGTGTGTAAGTGGAGAAAAATACGGGCAAAAATATATGGATAGGGGTATGAACATGACTACGGCAATAATATAAAAGAGCCGGGCGCGAACGCACGCGAGCGGCCTAGTCAAACGCATTAACCCATACACAAAGCCAGCCAAAGCCTATATATTTATATGCCACATATATACATACATACATACATACATACATACATATATATATACATACATACATATGTCCGTTTGTATGTAAGCGCACCTTCTCATAGCTGGCATATTTAGTGTCCCAACATAAAGCCATGCCTGCCACTATGCTGTTGGCCCCACTGAACGCCCGTGTATGTGTGCGCATGCGTATAGGTGAGATGCTACTAAGACTAACTATGGAAAAAACTATTTCCGACCACAAAACCACAAAACGTGATACAAAAAAATACAACACAAAACAAAAAATAGAATAAGATAGAAAAAGCAGCAATTTGGAAGAGGAATATTATAAGAATCCCACTGGAACGGAACAGCTTGGACGTCTCTGTCTTTAGGCGCTATTGTGCACCGTAATACGCTACAGTGGCGTGAAAAATTATATACATACATATGTTTACTTAATTTTGCTTTTGCAGCATTAATAGTGGGTGGTTATAGACGAGTTTACAACAGTGCGCCAGTCGTTTCTTCTTTTCACTGCGTGGCGTCCATTGGAGATTCCAAGCGAGGCCAAGTCCTTCTCCACCTGGTCCTTCCAACGGGTTGGAGGTATTCTTCTTCCTCTACTTTCCCCGGCGGGTACTGTGTCGAATAATTTCAGAGCTGAAGAGTTTTCATCTATTCGGACAACATGACCTAATCAGCGTAGCCGCTGTATTTTAATTTGCTGAACTATGTCAATATCGTCGTGTATCTCATACAGCTCATCCTTCCATCGAATGCGATGTTTGCCGTGGTCAATGCTCAAAGGACCATAAATTTAAAAGTGGGAGGTTAGCGAGTTTAAATGCATGCTATAGAGTTAGGTTAGGTTAGTTTTGATAAACGATGTTCCCATTCTGCGATTACTTTTGTGATATTCCATAAAGCGAACGATCCAAAGCTTACCTCTAATGGATTTTTTCGAAAACCTGACTGTCGTTAAATTTATTTATCGACGGATATCTGAATATGTGAGCTCCCAAGTGTTTCAGACATAATCGCGCAAGCGCGGCACAATCAATAAAATATGCAGAGTGGCTTCTGCGGCTGGCATCCTGTTCTCAATCTTACAGTATGGACGCCGCTAAGGCGAACAGGCTATTAGTTTCCCCCTCCCCTACTAGGAGAGGATAGTCAAAGGGCAAAACGCGTACTGGATCTCTTACCAATGATCTTGGGACAAAAGGGTCTTGCGACAGCGAAGGAGCCAATGGCGCTCCAGTTCCCGCGAAGCCCAGCTATCCAGTAGTACGAGAAGGCGGCAGCACCGACCCTTTCCCATTGTAATGATAACGGCGCTAGGGTACACTTTCTTGCCAGGTTATCAGCTTTACGGTTGCCTGCGATTCCGCCTGGCACCTATACTAGTCTTATCACAAAGTGATTCACTGCCATTGAGAACGAGGTTAGGTATTCCTTAACAGGTCTTGAACGCACGGTTAATGAGCTAAGTATCGGCTGCGCCGAAGAAAATATGACAGCCGTGAAAATGTACACGAAAACCGTGGAGAGCCCATTCGGCGCCATAATAACCGACTATTTGATGCCTGAAATTGAAGCTCATATCCTCAACGACATTTGGTTTCGACAACAACGGCGCCACTTCTCACACAACGCATCAATCACTTAATTATTGAGATAACACTTCGGTGAGCAGATAATTTCACGTTTTAAACCGGTCGATTTGACACAAAGATCGTGTGATATCACAACGCTAAACTTTTTCAAAACATCACGCATGTCATTCGCGCCAGTTACCGGTCGAATGCTCGAAAGAGTCATCGAAAATTGGACTCAACGGATGAACCATGTATGACGTAGCTGCGGCCAACATTTGAAGATAATCTACAAAAAACAAATGCGAAAGAATGATCTTTCGAATGCTGATAAACATTCCCCATTAAATTAGAAGTTTCTGTGTTTTTTCTCTAAAAAAAAAAATAGGGAAGCTCGAAATGGATCACATTTTATAATTTCTTTTAAATATACATAAATAGTCGGCCTGTGCGGCCCATATTCCATTCTTGCCCGGTTTGCCTGCTTTTTGAGCAAGTCAGGGATTGAATCCATTGGGTTTCAGTTATAGGCATATGCAGTGGTCTGGTAGTAGAAATGAGGTGACATTACATGGAACGATATTTCGAGACCCTACATGAAGAGATGAAATCGAAGGTGTTAGTAGTAATAACATACAAGTTTAGTCGGTAATATAGCTTGAGCTCAATGAGCGGATTTCCTACCCAACCAAAAAAGGTCGAGGAAAATAAAATATAAGCTAATGTAATCAGATAATAACACAGATGTAGAGACATAATTAGATAGTATGAGGTGGATTTGAAGAATCTGCTCTGATATGGTAAAGTAGGAACCGAGGGTATGTAATGAAATCGAATTACACTGAAGACTTTGAGCTAATAAGATCGCTGAGTATAGGAATAAGAAAAATAGAAACCGATTGGAACAAATTTGCGCCAAATATGAAGAGATAGAACTGCACACTATAATATGGACATGCAACATTCTGCTCTGATAAGATTGTATAAAAATAGAAATCGAAGAGAAAAATTCGAATTGGATGAAAGCAACAGCGGAAATGAACATAGAGAGTTAGTTTTCGAGGAATAGGTCCAAAGAATCTTAAGTGGATACAAAAACAAGTTCGAATAAAAGTGTTTGACGGCATAGAGAGAAAAGAGAGAGAGAAAAAGAGAAAGAAAGTGAGAGATAAGAGTTAAAAGAAATAGCAAACAGGAAAGTCCGATTTTAAGACTTGGTAAACAAATCTTTCCACGAACTCAAATCCGTAGAGAAATCTGATTATTAGAGTTGGTAAATAAATCTTTCAACAAACCCAATAAGAAAAGCGGTAATATAGTAATATTTCTTTACGCCACTGTACATTTGCAACAACACCCGGAATCTTGTGCGCCTCTCAACGCTTCCTTTTTTACCAATATTTATTTATGCGCTACGTTCAGACGCCACCGCCATCGCCACTGCCATCACCACTGCCACCGGTGACCATTGTGGCCACCTTCGCCAACGACGCGAACGCGGACGCGCATTGATCTCGCTGGCATTCTTCACGGCTATGCGATAATGTCTATGCTGGTGTATGTGCGACTGCATATACACGCGGGTGTGTGTGTATGTGTGTGTGTGATGTTCACAGTTCACATATCCCATTTATCCGCATATCCGCCTATGCAACAACAATGAGAACAAGCAAGCAACCATCAACCAAGAAACAAACGAACGAACGAATGCGCGTTTGCCTGTCCGCTGGGCCGATTGTCCAATTGTTTGTGTAAGGGGCAGAGGAAGAGGCAGTGGAGTCGGAGGCGGGAACTGCTCGAAGTCACCAGCAACGAACTTCATTCTTAACCTTAGTAACCGTGAACTTGATTAAAAAGCATTTCGCACATCACTCAGTTCACCAAACGAGCGCGCAAGCGGCAACAGCAACAGCAACAGCAACAACAACAAAGGTTAATAACAACAATGCGAGCTCTACGATAAAGGCACAAAAGTAAAAACCAAAATCGAAACAAAACAGCGCCAAGATTTATATGCAGGTATGTAACTGTATGCAATGCTTTTTTATGTATATGTGTGTGTGTCTTTATGTATTTATTGTATATGTACATGCGTGTGTGTGTTTGTGTTTGTTTGGGTATGCTGTGTGGAGCCGTAGGGCATGGAGCTGCGCGGCCGCGATCGCATCACATTAGCAGTCGCCAGCACAAACGTTACCTGTCCTCAAAGAGCAGCACCAACAACAACCAAAACAACAACAAAAGCAAAAACAACTTTGTGACTTTGTGTTTGCGGGTGTTGGTGTATATATTTTTGTATATGTATATGCGCGAGTTGACTTGCCACTGCCAGCGCTGGCTCAAAGGATTAACCACACACACCCGCACACAAGTGTATTTGTAAATAATAGCCGAGTCAAAAACGTAGCGAAGCGACAAAGCGACAGCGCACACACACATACAAAAGTCAAAGCAGTCAAACATAATTGTGTGCGTGTGTGTGTGTGTTTGTAATCGAAGTCACAAAGCCGCAGTTAAAGACGAAGCCGCCATGGTTTAAGAATTCTTCGACGAGTCTTCGAGTCCACAACAACTTTAGAGTTCTTGGCTGTGCGGTGTTTGTGTCAGTTGGTCTTTTGCAGCGATCAAGAACGAACGTGTCTTCCACTCGTTCACGGAACAAAATATAATTTTAAAACTACAAATATCCTTACAAATATACATATATATATACATACATATATATAGCAATATTGTGGTGTAGTTCTATATATAATAGTGCAACAAGTTGAAAAATTGGTTATTAGTGTTCGATTAATTGGCGGAAAGAGTCTCTCTCGTTTTTGTGTCTTCACGTAGCAGAAATGGCGAAAATTATTTTAATCTGTTTACTGAGCGTGTTAGCCTGCGTCTCAGGTTTGTACAAAACTCCATACATACACAACATACATAATATTTAAGTGCAGAAAAATTTGTAAAGGCAGAAGATCGTTTTGAAGGAACGGAAGTAACAAAAGGTTTTGAATAAAGTTGGTACGAAACTATTCAACATTTCGAAAAAAAATCGAAAATTTTCATTAGAAATATTTTTTAGTTGCAACTATTGTTAAAGCATGCTTTCTGTACAAAAGTTTTTCAAGAACTTTCGTCAGCATTCGTATCGTGTATCCCGTCTAATTGTAGCTTTAAGCTATAAGCAAAGCCTTCTACAGATGAGCATGGCACATTTTTGAATTTTCTATGAAGGTCCTGTATGTATCTGGTGCAGGAAAATTGTAAAGTTACAAGCATGTTGCTCAACATTTCATTCAGAAAATTTCAACACACTTTGTATGTTAAGGGATATTAAAAAAAATGCTTTTATCGAGGTATTTGAATATATTTGTGTAAAATAGAAATTAAAAAATTGCTTTTATGCAGATTTTTGCATGTTTTAGTGAAAGAAAGAAATTAAAAAAAAGTATTTGATTTAGATTTTTGAATTTTTTCCGTGAAAAAAATATTTTTTATAATTTATTAGCAATTTTTGAAAATTTGAAAAATATTTTTTTTTCGAAAACTTGTTTTTAACGAAATTTTTGAATATTTTAGTGAAAAATAAAAATAAAAAAATTGCTTTTACCCAGATTTTTGGTTTTTTCAGTAGATAATAATAATTTAAGAAACAAAAAAATATTTTACGGAAATTTTTGAATACTTTTGAGAAACAACTAATATTTTTAGGAAATAATAAAAAGTAAAAAAAAACATATTTTATGGAAAGTTTTGAGAAACAACTAATATTTTCAGGAAATAATAAAAAAATGTTTTTTATAGAAATTTTTAAGAAACAACAAATATTTGTTAAATAATTTATTAGCAATTTTAAAATATTTTTTTTCTAATAGTTTTTTTTTCGAAAAGTTGTTTTTAGCGACATTTTGGAAAGTTTTTGTGAAGAATAAAAATTAAACAATTGCTTTTACCCAGATTTTAAAATTTTCCCGGAAATAATTAAAAAAAAAAAAAATTAGAAAAAAAAAATAATAAAAAAAATAATAAAAAAAATAAAAAAAAAATTAAAAAAAAAATAAAAAAAATAAAAAATATTTTATCGAAATTTTTGAATATTTTTGAGAAACAAAAAATATTTTTTAAATTATTTATTAACAATTTTTTTATTAATATATATTTTTTTTCCTAAAAATTGTTTTATCGCGATTTTTGAATTTTGGTTTTTGTCAAAAATAAAACTTGCTTTTCCATGTTTTAATGAAAAGTTGAAAAAATTACTTCATTTTGTGAAAAAATATATATGTATTTTAAATAAATTATTAGCAATTTTTGAAGATTTTTTAAATAATATTATTTTTTTATTTTAAAAATTGTTTTTATCAAGATTTTTGAAACATTTGTGAAAAACAAAAAATTAAAAACACTATTTGATCGAAATTTTTGAGTATTTGTGAAAAAAAAAATAGATTTTTAAGCAACTTATTAGCAACTTTTAAAGAGTTTTGGTTAAATTATCGTTTTTTTTTGTTTATTCTAAAAATTGTTTTTATCAAGATTTTTGAAATTTTGTATTAAGAAATAAAAATTAAAAAATCGTTTTTTGTAGCTTTTTTGAATGTTTTGGAAAAAAAAGAGATTTATAGAATTATTTCTACGAAATTTTTAAAGATTGTTTAAATTTATTTTTGTTCTAAAATGTTTTTAAGAGTTTTTTTTTAATTTTTAGTGAGCAGTAAAATTTGCTTTTATCGAATAAAATGATAAAAATAGGCAGGAAGTGGTTATAAGAAAAAAGTTTTTAAGGCATATGACTATTTCCTAAAAAATAAAAATATATAATTTGTACAAAAAAAATAGTGACTATGAAAATTATAATGCTTTTCGTTATTTCTAATTTACTGAATCAATATGAAATTTGAAAAAAAAAAAATAAATTTTGAGAAAAAGTTTAAAATAAAAAAAATTTAGAAATATTAAAATAGAAAAAAAAATTTAAAGCAATCACCATAATTTAAATCAACAAAAACATAAAAGGAACAATAATATAAAATAAAAAAATTACATAAAAAATAATAATATTATATAAATACAATATTTAAAAAAAATCATTAAAATTTTTTTAATCAAATAAATGTATATAAAAAAATATTATAAATTAAAAAAAAACTGTTTTAAAAATTGTATAATACTTTTTCCCTACATTATTCATATAATAACTTATAGAAGCACTCACCGAAAATTATGCTGCCAGACTTTTCTTGTAGAAAAAATGCTGAAAAAGAAAAAAATAAACGCAAATAATTATTGAAAAGCAAAAATTACTTGAATTAGAATGGAAAAACGAGTAATTATAAATAATATTTCAGTTTAATAGGCAAACAAGAGCTACATACATACATATCGTCACCTAAAAAGCCAAACAAATCAAAAAATAAAAATTAAATTTTTTATTGCTTACGATTCACTACAACATATTACATATATGTAGCATAAAATTTACAGCTGCCGCTGTCATATATGTATAACTAAAATATAATTAATATATAACTAAAATATAACCAATATATAACTAAAAATAACCAATATATAACCAAAACTCAAATTTTGTTCCAATATTAGTGGTTTCTATTATATCGTTTATCCTTCGCCAGTAAACTTATGAAAACTGATGTTAGGTTATTTTGCATTTTTTTCTCTCTTTTTCTATTATTATTATTAATATTTTTTCCAAATTTATTTAAATGTGCTATTGCATACCAAATAATTGAACTCGCTTTGCCAAACAATTATTGAAACCGTTAACTATTTGCATAGGCAAATAGCGTGGATGACTATATTAGTTGTGTGTGCTTTATATGGAACTTTGTTAAATAAGCGTGTGGACTTAAATGCGGTTCTAATAAGCTTGCAATAAAAATATTTTAAGTTATTTACCGTTAAATAATAATTGTATTAGTTATGAATTAACGGTACGTTGACCTTTTTTATTCAATTATACCTTTTTTTTGTTTTAATTGAAGCAACACGTCATTGCTTATACACATAATATTAAAAAAGTCGGACATGTTTTTAGAGTGACTCACAAAACTTTTGAATAATTATGTGAACTATAATAATATAATAATAATATTAATAAAAATAAATAAATTTTTGTATAATAAATAATAATATCTTAAAAGCTAAAGCAAAGAAATAAGTAACAATAGCATTTTAAACAAAAGACTTAAGCAACGAACTTGCTTTCGTTTCTTTGCCGTGGAATCAATGGGGGAACTTATTTTGGAAAAATTTTGGAAAAATAAGTTTAAAACAGGATGAAACGTTAACTTTGTCTGTACCGAAACTATAATACCCTTCATAGATGCATTTCTTACAGCATAAAAGGGTATAAAAGGATCTCTATCTAGATTTTGAATGATCAATTTGCATGGCAGCTTTATGCTACAGTGGTCCGATCTGAATAATTTCTTCATATATTGTGGCTTTGGCTTGTATAATAATCCGTGCCAAATTTCGTGAAAATATCTCGTCAAATAAAAGAGTTTTCCATACAAGAACTTGATTTGGAGCGGTCAGTTTATATGGCAGCTATATGTTATAATGGTCCGATCTGAACAACTTATTCGTAGATGGTAGCGGATTTTTGGATAATAATCTGTGACAAATTTCGTAAAGATATCTTATCAAATGAGGAAGTTTTCCATACCAGAACTTGATTTGGAGCGGTCAGTTTGTATGGCAGCTATATGCTATAGTGGTCCGAACTGAATAATTTCTTCGTACATTGTGGCTTTGGCTTGGATAATAATCCGTGACAAATTTCGTGATGATAATTTGTAAAATAAAAAATTTTTCCATACCAGAACTTGATTTGGAGCGGTCAGTTTGTATGGCAGCTATATGCTATAGTGGCCCGATAACGGCAATTCCAACAAATGATCACTTTCTGGGTGTGAAAAGGGCGTGTGCAAAATTTCAGATCGATATCTTAAAAATTATCAATTAATTTGTTTAGTAGAGCATAAGGTATAAAAAATTATCCGTTCATATTTTGTGTATATGTACACTTTATAAGAAAATACAAACTTTAAATTAAATTTTATATAAAAAACTCATTATCACAAATTCCTAGAACACGCAACGGGTTAACACTATTCCTTTCTATATTTACTTTGACACTTGAAACCTAATAAGCGCGGCTAATATTGAATGAGTCATGTTTGCCTGCATACAACAACAACAACAATAGCTCTTTCATTTTCATTTTAGGTTTGTTTGCTTGTTGCTTTTAAACCTTTTCAATGCGTTGAGGGCCAAAAGGAGTGCGCACATACCGTTGCAACTTACATACAAACACACAAACATACATATATGTATGTAGAAGACATTAGGAGGAAGACATTCTTCGGCGCACACCGGCATACAAACAAACGAAATTAAAAATGCAAATATACTTGTATGTTTGTATGTTTGCGTATGTAAATAAATAAATTTAAGTGCAGCGCTTACATTGCAGCCAATCAGCCAGTCATGCCACACACACTTACACAAACATACGTGGATTTTTAAAAACCGACGTTGACTGTCACGTTTCCACAGCTGAGACATACGTCAAAACTAAATACACGTTGAAAAGAAATCAAACAAAATATGGGTGCATTGTATACAAACACACACACACACATATAGAGAGAAGTGAAGAAGGTGAAAAATATCAATGAAGCCCTGCAAAGACGCCCAGGCATGGCAGGACATACCTATATTTATATTTATATACATACATATTTACTTAAATCTTTATAAGTGTGTTTGTTTGTGTGAAAGCCTGCTTGTCACATTAATGCAGGCATATTTGTTGTACATGCCACCCAGCTGCAGGCTGCCAACGCCACACAATACACTTGTAGACACGCCGCGTGCGTGTGTGCGCCTTTGTTTGCCTTCACTTTGTACACACACTGATTAAAACTATGCTCACACTTCGAGGTGCTCAAAACAGCCATCGGAAGTGGGAAGCTCATGTCCAGAATAATTTAAAATAATTTATAAAAACGACTGTTGCGGTTGGTTGTAGGTGATGCATGTAGGTATGAGCTGAGTTGTTAGTGGATAGCAAAACGTTTGAAACATATTGAAATTTTTTTTGAGATTTTTTATGGGTCAAAAGCATGAAAAAATATTAAAAACTATAAAATGATAACAGATATACATAAAATTTGTTAAATTTATTTCTTAAATATTTTATGTATTTTTATATACATATGTATGTACATACATATGTATTATGTATAAATTTTTATATACATACATATGTAGTATAATATATAGAAATATCTAAAAATAACAAACTCTTAAATAATTTTAGAAAATTTAAGGATTAATTTTAAATACTTCAAAAATAATTTTAAAAAATGCCAAACGTAAATTCAAAAAAAAATTAAAAATTATAAAGAAAAGGTTAATAAAAGTTTTTTTTGGAGTTTTCATAGTTTAAAAGTATGAAAATATATTTAAAAAAAATTTTAAAAAATATAATCAATTGATAAATAATTTAAAAAAATAAAAAAAAATTATAAAATAATAAAAAAATACGTAAAAATAATATATCATATAAAAAGTTATATAAAAAGTACTTCAAAAATATGTATATTTGAAAAATTTAAAAAACATATGTATATAATTGATAATGTGAATTTAAATTTCGTTGCCAGATTTTGTAGGTCAAATGAAAATACCATAAAAATCCATAGAAATATTATAATATTTACAAAAAATTAAAAAAAAAATTGAATATATATATTTTAAAAATAATTTTAAAAAATAAAAATATATTAAAAAAAATTTTTAAAAATTAACAAAAAAAATTATTTAAAAAATAATACAAAAAAAATAATTTTAAAAATTAAAAAAAAAAATATTTTTAATAAAATCATAATTTACAAAATTACAAAAAAATATGTTTAATAAAAAATAATTGATTTCAAACTTCTTTGAGAGTTTTTGTAGATCAAAAGTATGAAATATATAATTAATTATAAATAAATAATTTAAAAAAATTGCATAAAAATATTTTAATAAAAAAATCATTTAAAAAAAAATATTTAAAAAAAATTACAAAAAATAATAATTTTAAAAAATTAAAAAAAAAAATATTTTTAATAAAATCATAATTTACAAAATTACAAAAAAATATTTTAATAAAAAATAATTGATTTAAAACTTCTTTGAGAGTTTTTGTAGGTCAAAAGTATGAAATATGTATATAATTAATTACAAATAAATAATTTTAAAAAATTACATAAAAATATTTTAATAAAAAAAATTAAAAAATAAAAAAACAAAAAAAAAATATAATAATATATACAACTTTAAAGAATGCATTTACGAAAAAATATAACAAAAACGTACAAATTATTAAAAAAATTAAAGTAAATTAAAAAAAAATAAAAAATTATAGAAATATTAAAAACTTTGAAATAAATTTAATAAAAAAAAATTATAAAAAAATAATATAAAATCATCATAAGAATAATTCATGAAAAATATTTATAAAAATTTTTAATCAAAAAAAATATCTATATAAATATAAATAAAGGAAAAAAAATATTTATATAAAATTAAAGCAAATTAAAACAAAAAAATATTTGAAGAATTATAAAAAACCCAAAACTTGAAAATTAAAAATATGTAAAAAAATGTAAGTCATAAAATTTATTGAAAAAGCTTCCGTTTTCGCTTTTTTATAGCTTGCTCCCACGCGGAGCCAGTGGATACAATATCCATATTTACATATATGTATACACACACACTTATTGACAGTATAAGAAAAGAGAAAGGCAATAAAAATTAAAAATGTTCATATAATTTATGCATTTATGCAACATACACTCCACACAATTAAAATGAAATTGAATAATCATCAACAACAAAAACACACTTTATATGCACAGGTCAACGCATCACCACCATACACCTGGATGGCGTACAATATTTCATTAGCCGCATGAATCCCTATTCGCCCGAACTCAATTACTTCCTCGCCTATCAGTATTGTCGTTCGTTGGGTCTGCAGTTGGCGTCGTTCGAAACGAAAGAGAAAGCCGAATCTATGACGACATACCTGAAGAATGCCGGTTATGGTAATTATGATTTCTGGACTTCCGGCAATCGTTTGGGCACCGGCATGTTCCTATGGATGAGCACTGGCCTGCCGTTTAATGCGACCTTTGACTTTTTCGAGAATTCAGCCGATGCCATACAGGCTGGTCTACTCGATCCTGTTGATCACAATAGCAATACATCGCCACAACGGACGGCGCGCGACAGGTAAGTGAACGTTTACGATTTACGATTGATGTTTGTGTTAGCTTAATGTCATTAAGTTCGTCGTACGTGGGGTAGTTAACGCTTGTAGGAGGCAGAAATGGAAGTTATTATGAGATTTGATCTAGTTTAGTGAGCGTTTTTCATGAGATCTTTATTGAATAAGTCGTTATGTTCTGGAAATATTGAAGGAGTTTTGTGGGATCTCACAAAAAGAGCAAAGATTGATAGCAAAAGCTTAAATCGTTTTTACTCTATACATTTTATAAAGCTTAGATCTACTTTGCTGATCTTTCTAATCTCCTAATTTCGAAGAACACGACAACAAATCTCTGTATTTGGCAAAATCCTCACGTGGTTTAAGCTATTCTACTTAAACAGGGTTTAATTATTTTGCTTAGATCAAAAACAGTTAGAGATTTCCTACCTCTAATTAAGTTTTTAAGGTTTTCCAACTAATTATAGCTGAAAGTCTCCACAGGCCCTCTTCAATTTCGATAAAGAAGGAAATTTCTTATTCTATGAGAATGTATTACGATAAATAGCTGGATGAAAAGGAAGGCCCAGAAGCGTTAGACCGCAGGCGGCCTCAATTAGGCTGTCATAAGGCCCATTGTGAGTCCAATAGATTTTTTAAAAAACCTAATTTTTTCCACCCCAGTAGTCCAATATCTCTAAAGTGGATTATTATGATAAATAGATTCCACATCTATCACAGGCGTTAGAAACTTTTGCTAAGCAATGTAGCGACCACAAATAGGAGAAAAAGCACCGAAATATTGAGTTGAGCTCTCGGTACTAGACAAAATCTATTGAGAAACCTTGGAAAAACTCGCGACTAGTACTTCAACAACATTCTGTATAGTCATATCTTCAAAGAGACCGAAAAGTGAGAACACTTAATATCAGATACATAACTAGGGAGCACAAAACAGGTTTAAAGATCTTATTCTATATATACAGATCAGGCTTAAAGACCTTATACTATATATACATGAGTATATATTCTTTAACTGTAATCAAGAAATCTTCTGTACAAGTATATCAATTTTCTCACCTTACACTTTCGTACAATGCTTATTTGACCCTTTACAGCAGTAGCGGCGCTGAGAAGGGTTGCGTCATTTTGAAACAACCCACATTGAAATGGATGCCCGAAGACTGTTCGGCTGTGAAAGATTTCATTTGCGAACAGACCCGATGCTATTACTACAATTACGGCAGTATTCCAGTGTCATCGGCGCAGGGGTAAGGACATCAAACTACTACTCTTACCTAAAACAAATCACTGAATTCACAAATCAAGCAACAACAAAAAACAAATAAATCAATAATAAAATTAATAAATAACTTAAACACTCACTAAAATTAATAAAAAAAAAACCATTAAAGAAATATAAAAGTAATTGAAATAAAATTAAAATAAATTGAAGAGAGCAAGAGCTAAAAGCGCGCGAGAGAGTGGGAGAGAAAGAGAAATCACAAAAATATTTAATGAAAACAAGATTATGGAAAAAGAACTAATATTTGCAGACTGTAAAGCTTGCTCTAAAATTTGTACAACAACAAATCTCTTGCACAAAAACAACAACTGAAAGAAAGCATAGCATTCTGCGTGAATTTGTGAAATTGTTTATTAAAGTAATCTATTTTTAAATAATACGCTAATTTTTGTAAAACTGACTATATACCAAGCAATATATATATAAATACATATATATTCACCAACACAAGCGCAACAATGAAGCGTCAATAAAGAAAAAAACAATACTTACAAATATAGGTGAGCTAAACCCCAAATCATAAAAAATACAATAAAAAAATTAGAGTTAAAACACATTAAAACTAATACTAATACTTAAGTTAACACTCAAACAGTGATTCAGAAAATTGTGCAGGTGTGGATTTTACGATTTTTTTGTATTAATTTTTTTTCTAAAAAATATTTTAATAATTCTTATAACAAAAAATAATAATTTAATAAAAAAGTAACAAATTTAAGAAACAATTTTAAGAAAAAAAATATAAAAAAATGTTAACCAAAATTACAACTTTTTTTTCTAAAAAATAAAAAAAAATCTTTTTTACCAGTGTTCAACAATAATTTTTTTTATGAAAAGACAATAACAATAAAAGTTAAGAAATGTTAAAATTAATAACAAATCTATTAGAAAAAAAATTTTTGTTAAATATTGTAATATTGCAATAAAATTATTAATAAAAATAAAGTTTAAGTATTTTTATAAATATTTATTTAATGTTTGAAAATTAAAAAAAATAAATTATGTTAAAACTATACTTAATTTTTTGAAAATATTGGAATATTAAAAAAAATTAATAGAAATGAAATAAAATTATTTTTAAAAAATTCCTTCATTTTTTAAAATAATTAATTTTTAAAAGAAAAAAATTAATAAAAATTAAATAAAATTATTTTTAAAAAATTCCTTGATTTTTTAAAATAATTAATTTTTAAAAGAAAAAAATTAATAGAAATGAAATAAAATTATTTTTAAAAAATTTACTTAATTTTTTTAAATTACTGAAATATTAAAAGAAAAAAAATTTATAAAAATTAAATTTAATTATTTCAAAAAATTTACTTCATTTTTTGTACCGTAAATTTGCAACAAAAATATTAAAATTTTTAAATAAAAAAATTAAAATTTTAAACAAAAATGAGTTTTTAATTAAAATTTCCAACAAGTAATTAACTAAAAAAAAATAAAAAATTTAATTTCAATTAAATTAATTTTTAAATTGCAAAACAATATTAAAAGAAAAAATTACAATTTTAAATAAAAAATTAAGCTTTTTATTAATTAATTATTTTTTGATTCCAAAAAAATGCAAAAGTTATTATTAAAGAAATTATCACAAATATCACACAGAAGATATAAAAACACAATTAAAAGTCCAAACAAGAAAATTAATTTCAAATTAAAAATAATTAATTAATTAAATTTAAAAATTAATTAATTAAATTTAAAATTAATTAATTAAATTTTAAAATTAATTAAATTTAAAAATTAATTAATTAAATTTAAAAATTAATTAATTAAATTTAAAATTAATTAATTAAATTTTAAAATTAATTAAATTTAAAAATTAATTAATTAAATTTTAAAAATCTTATTTTTTAATTGCAACGAAATGCAAAAAAAAAATAAAAATTCATAAAACAATAGGTCTACATAAATGGCAAAAAAAATTAAAAAAAAAAAATTAATATAAAAAAAAATATTATTTCAAAGAAAGAAGGAAATCTATAATCATACAAAAGTAATAAAAATAAATTTAAAATAAATATTTTTTTAATTGCAAAAAAATCCAAAGGAAAAAATAAAAATTTCAAAAAAATAAAAATTTCAATAAAAAATTTTTTTTAATAAATTACAGAATATATAAAATTTCATATAAAAAATGAAGTTCAAAAAAATTTAATTTCAAAAATAGAAATAATAAAATGAAGATTAAAAAAAAATTTGTTTCAAAAATAAAAATAAATACTTATTATTATTATTAAAAAAAGGAAGCAAAGTAATTATTATATAAAACAAATTAGAAAAAATACACACACCGTCTGCATAATTTTCTGAGTCACTGTTTGCGCCGTATATGCATTTACACATACTCATGTAGTTTGAAGAAAACTCGAACGACGTTATAAAGCAATTAGTTTGTCATTTCTCAAGTGCAAATAACGTTTCATTTCGCTACTAACAAGCCAGCAATAGCAATAACAACAAACACAGCAAGAGTAGAAGCAGAAAAAGTACCGCAAATAAATAGCTAAAATGAAATTTATGTCGCTTTTTCAAATTGCCGCCGTAGCTACAAACACACACGTATTTACACGCATATTTTTCCATATTTTTTTACGATCACAATTACTAACCTCAAAATGTAAACGTTTTGTATATGTCCATAACAGATATTTTTAAGAATTTCGTGGTTTGGGGCTTAGCTGCTTGTAAAACACAAAGACAAAGATCTAAAGCCAATGTCTGTTTTGAAAAAAAAAATATAAAAAATAAAGAAAAAAGTCAATTTTTGAGTTTGCCATGTTTTGGTGTTTATAATCAGCGCTGATCGGCTAACAATAAGCATAAAACGTGCATTAAGGATTATACATATATACACACACATAATCATGTCACCTCTTTTGTATTGCTATTTGTAACAGTAAACTCTAAATACAGTTGTTTGTATGTAATGTCTCAGTAGTGGCTTGAAAACGCAACTCTTTTGCAACTCTAACTCTGAAACTTTGTGCCGTGTTCGCCATGTGTTCGTGTGTATGCGTGCATGCCACAGTGTCAACATAAAAGCCGATACGGTATATTAATGACTTACACATATAGGCAGATGAATGCAGACGAACACATGCGCACGCACGCACGCTGACTTTCGCAAGCTTTTCTCTTAAGCGCTATTACTTGACTACAATCTTATTTTTATTGCTGGAAACTCATTTCTAATTGCATTTTTTATTGCGTTTTCTTTTATTTTCCCCCGCACGCACATAAACAGCCGTCCAGTCACCTCGACCACTTCACGCCCCACTGTCGACCCCACCAAGCTGAGCCTATCAACAACTCCGTTGCCGCTCACCATGTCCACGTACACACCTTTCTCGAAGCGCTCCCATCATGATGACGAGCATGATGAACCGCAGCTGTCTTTTGTCTCCTTGAATCTCGATCACGATCTCGAGAGTGGCGAAGAGGAGGCCAAAAACGATGAGCACGACACTGAGCACGAACACGAACATGAACATGACAGCTTCGATGCTGACGATGAGGAGCCGGAGGATGAGAAGAAGCGCACATTGCCCGTCTATGAGGGCAACAATGATTTGCATAACGGCAACAGCAAAGAATCAGCCGAACATCAAGTCGAACAAGATGTACACAACGATGCACAACAACAACAACAGGAAGCGGGCGAAGAGGAGGACGATGATGCCGCCAACGAAGAAAACAACTCAGCTTCGCATGAGGATAGCGTTGATGATGTCGATACCAAGCGCAATACAGTTGGTGAAGATCAATTGAAGACATTACCGGTACCGGCTATCGCCGCGCCCGCCGAAGTACCCACCGTTGAGGTGCGTCTCAAGCAGATCTCACAGGAGATTGAAAAAATGGCCGCTGCCAGCAATGAAAATCAACGACATAATCTGCCAGCGGCTGGTGTATTACATCATGACAATAACAACAATGATGTCGATCGACAATCGTTCCTCTCGCTCACCGATCTCATACGTACACTGCGTCCGAATAATAAGCAGATCATACCACAAATCGATTCGGATTATTCGAATGCTATGCGTGTGCTGGGCGAGACCTCAGAGGTGGTTAACAATGAGGATGTGCATAAGTTCTAAAGCAAGGTTATGTAATGAAGAGGAAAAAGTGGAATGGAGAGAGAGAGAGAAAGGAGAGCGAAAGCAGCAGAGCAAAAAAAGACAAGGAGTGACCTTCGAAATGAGAGCGCGATCATGAGAAAAAAATGATATTGAGAAAGAGAGCAAAAACAGTAAAAGAGAGCGAGAGATCTTAGAGATGCGAAAAGCGTTTTTGTGGAAAAAAGGAGAAAATATGCAAATGTATAAGAAAAGAGACAAAAGTAAAAAAGTTGAATAAAGAGAGCGAAAGAAAAAGTAGCAGAGCTAAAATGAAAAGAGAGAGGACTTAGAGTTGAGAGATGCAAAATACAAGAGAAAGGGACAAAGCGATGTGAGAGAGAGCGGAGCGCTAAAAGAGTGTTAAGCGCGGCAACGGAGACAATATTACATGTAAACCACATATCACTATATAACGCATAGATCCTTACGATCTCGCATTTACTGTTATGCGGTAAAATTTAAATTTAAAGAAAGAAAAAAATATTTGAGAGTAACTTGAAAGAGCATTATAGATTATACCCACCACTATTGTAAACCTTGACTAAGTAACTATTGATCTTAAATTGCAAATCCTACATATATTTAGTAATTTTGCAAACGAACACGAATCGTGTTGCAAAAGCCTTAACTATACGAACTATGCCTTAAAATGTAGCCATAAGCTGCAGTAAAATATTTTTGTAATGAAAATTTTATAATTTTTTTAAGCCCGAAAAGTATCAAAACAAAAATTGTACGCTTCGGCTTGACGGCAGGTGAGCAACGTGTCTAACGGACACGCGTAAGACTGCAACGAATACAACGAGCGAGTAAAGCGAGTACACAAACCTAAAGCAACAACGTGTAGACGAGTGCTGCACCGGCGCACGCTTCGTGCATGTTCGTTAGCAGTGGCCGAAACGTGCGAGTACTTTCATAAGGCGTTAGTATTAACAAAAAATAAGTAAAAAAGTATAAAATAAAAAGACAAATTAATAAATTATAAACTAACTCTAGTAAGCGCTGGCGACGAAGACTACTTAGCACGGAAATTTCAAGAATTATTTGCGATTAAAATATTTTTAAATTTAAAAGTAAATGCAAACACATATTTTTAAAGAAAATTTTATGCGAAAAGAAAGCAAAATTTCATGAAACACAATGTATGTAGTTCGTGTTGTGTGTACGGATTATATAATATTTATCTAACAAGAAAAAAAATAATAAAGATTGCAATAGAAGTATGTACCACAAACGATTGCTATCGGCAGTAAAACTAGATTTGTAAGCGTAAAATTTAATGTATGTACTTTTACGAGCCTATACAGGGCAAATGAAAATTTGTGCGCGTATGTGTATTCAATAAAAACATACATAAAACTATAAAAGATAATGAATTTTAAATTGAGCAGCTGTAGATTAAGTTATAAAACCGTAATTGCTTACTCCATTAACCCTGAAAGCAGGAAATGCCAGTCAGTGGAAATATACTAACAATATGCGTATGAAAGGGATGAATATAGACATAGATAGGGAGGGAGAGAGAGAGAGAGAACGAGGGAAAGGTTAAAAAAAAAACAGGAAAAAATGTTAACTTCGGCTGCATCGAAGCTATTATACCCTTCACAGGTGAAAATCGTGTAGCATAGAAGGGAATAACAGATCTTTGTCTTGACTTTTATCGGTAAAATTGTGTGGCAGCTATATGCTATAGTGTTCGATCTGAACAAATAGTTCGTAGATTGTAGCGTTGCTTTATAAACTTTGCAAAATTTTATGAAGATATATCAAGTAATAAAAAGGTTTTTCCTACAAGGACTTGATTTAGAAGGATCAATTTGTATGGCAGCTATATGCTATATCGGTTCGATCTAAGCAATTTCGTTTGAGATTGTAGCTTTACCTTGGACAATAATCTGTGTTAATTTTCATGAAGATATTTCATCAAAGAAAAAAGTTTTACACACAAGGACTTGATTTGTTAGGGTGAGTTTATATGGCCGATAGAGGAGTAGAGAGAGAGATGTACTACCGATGCAAAGAGAAAGTGAGCGAGAACTCTTGTTACTGAGTAAGCTGGAAAGCATAGGTCAGTTAGAGACCGACAACGAACTCTATAAACGGGGAAATAATTGCGGTTCTTAAAATCAATCGATATAGTAATATCTATATCTATATATTGGGTTGTTCAGCGATGCCGCATTTGGGGAGACAACATGCTCGAAAGTTGCCCAATTACAATATATAATTGCCTTATAGTGCTGTAGCGGAGCCATTGGCAAAAGGTGGTGCTCTAAGGTCCACTCCACCCATGGCATTTAACGCCATCCTGCTCATATTGCCCGTGGACATCGCCGCAAGATATATGGCTGTGAAAGTTGCCATCAAACTCAAAGAGTCTGGGTTCCTAAAAGAACACGAGTCTGAACACTCGGAAATCCTCACTCACTTTTACTTCTTATCGGATCACTTCGATCATGGAGTCGCCGATCTCTTGCGACTCCTTCTCTACCCATATTCCGCCGAGAAAGTTGTGGATGGGACGAAGCCGTTGGAGGAGAGGAGTAGTGACCTTCTTCACGGATGGGTCAAAACATGGGGGAAGGGTGGTGGAGGGATCTACTGTCTTCCAGTCCGCTCCGGAGTGCATTCTTCTTCAGAGAAGTGACCATCCACTCAGATAGCAGAGCGGTGACAATAGCCTTGAACTTAATAACAGTGCGTTCAAGACTGGTGAAAGAGTGCCTAACCTCGCTATTGGCTCAAGAGCGATCTAAGGCTAGCCTATCTCTAGTTTTGGGCTTTTAACGGGTCATTGCCCTATTGGCGTCCACGCAGTATAGCTGGGAATCCTACCAGATACCATCTGCAGAAGCTCTATGGAAGAAGATTTGGTAGAAACAACTCAACACTTCATTCTTGACTTTCCGGCGTTTGGGAGCTCAAGACTTAAGCACCTCGGAGCGCATACCTTCAGACAACCACCGATACTGAAATATATAACTTGTTTTCGATTTATGTAAGAGGCAATGTGACGTATTTAGTCGTAAAGCAGACTCCTTACAAAGTTTATACAACCTAAAGGTTTGGTAAATTCTTTACATTTTTGGAAAATTTCGATGCTTCCATGAACTTTTAGAACGAGACTGTAATAATGTCTGTTGTTTTAGGTTTCTTCTATAGCGAAAATAGCAGTCAAACCTCTTTAATGTGATATAAGTTCACGTGCGGATCTCGCGTCTATGGCTTCTAATATTTAAGTATTAAAAGTTTTTTCCGACAAAGCAATCTAAATCTGTTGTCTTCTGGCATTGAACCGTTACTTTTATCAGAAAGCGGGAATAAAAATCATAAAACAAGACAGAAAAATGTTGGTCAGTGATGCCATCGTGTGACTAATTAGCATAAAGAAATACGTATGCATATTAGCCTTAATAACTGGATTATGCGGTTAAAAATTTGTCGGAATTAGGGAGGTTCTGAAAAAATTTGAAGCTGTCACATATAAATTTTGGCTTAAACATTTAAGGGTTGCCGTACGGAGGTCAAAATAAAACATTTTCTATGGAATCTTAACAAATAATTGAAACCGATTAGGTGCGCAGGTTCTGAAACATATATATTTATGTGGAAAGTTATTGAATCTGAAGATGACCTTGAAGATGTGGGGGGTCAATATTTCTACGTGCTAACATTACCCGTATTATCATTTGAGAAAGCAAGCTTGAAAAAATTCCCAGTTTTGATTCTTTAAGGGCCACCCTAATGAGCATACAAACACTAAAGTAATTAAATGACTGCATCAAGAAGCCTACCAGCAACTTTCTTTTTTCTTTTTTCTTTGCAAAACTTAGCAATCTCTGCCAATACTACTACTAGTGTTAGTACAATACTCTACTAGTGTTAGAGATTCTTTGCCGCTACTTGTTTCGGATTCGCAATCAATTAAAATGATAATTCGAGTTATTAGCCGTTTTTCAGCAAACCTGTCTGTTGTTGGCAGGTGATACTAGTTCTGTGCGAATCAATCGAAATCAGGTAGGGATATCCCGAATTGCTTAAATACATACACAAATACATACATACATACATACATATTTATGTACATACGGGTTCGGAATTTGGGTGAAAAGAAATTTTATGATGATTTCTGTATATAATATACATCCTAACAATTATTGGCGTATTTTATTTAAAACTTTTGCAGTTGTGAGAAAACCCGAAAATTTCCGAGATCTCGAAATTTATTTTTATTAATCCCGAAATTTCGTTTGTAAATGTTATTTGTGGTCAGAATAGCTAGAAATGCTAAGAAATCCCGAAAATTTTCGGGATCCCGCAATTAATTTTAAGTAGTCCTAAAATGTGTGTACATTATTGTAGCCAGTTAATTACAATTAGTTAATGTAATGATGAGAAATCACGAAATTTTTCGGGATCCTGAAATTAATTTTTATTAATCCCGAATTCCCGTTATGCACAAATTTTTTAAACATTATTTGTAGACAAAGTTTGTTAATATAATGGTGAGAAATTGAGAAATCCCGAAAGTTTTCGGGATCCCGAGAATAATTTTAAGTAATCCCGAATTTTTTTGACAAAAAAATTCTGTACATTAATGGTTAGCAAAATGGTGAAATCCCAAAAATTTTCGGGATCCCGAAATTATTTTTAAGTAATCCCGATTTTTTGCAAAAAAGTGCTGTACAGTAACCAGTTAACTAAAGTTTGAGTTGCATTAATTTAGTTGCCGAAGGGTATACACACCACTTCCAACGTTCAACTCGCTAACGGAGCTTATCTACTACATAGTATGTACATATGTACATATGTATGTAGTATGTATGTATGTATGTATGTATGTTTGTATGTATGTTTGAAGCTTAACGTGTACTGTGTGCGAAAGTTGATTACTGAAGCAAGGAAGTGTCACCTCCGCTTATGTACATATGTATATAATATAGTCCTCCCTGGTCGCGTTAATGCTCAAAAGTGCAATTACGAAGAGAAATGGAAAAAATTCTGCATAAGACATAGCGGGCTATGAACCTCAGGCTTTACTATGGACTCTAAATCTAAATTATTATCAAAAAACCTATTCCTTCGATCATTAGCTGAGGCATATATCTAAAAAGGTCACATTAAAGTTGTATCCAGTCGTTTCTGAGCAATAAAAAATTCTTAGAAATTCCTTCATAGCTTGAAACTTTGTTTTGAAGTGATCTACGACAATGATTGGATTCACCATACCATCGCTAAACACTGGTAGTTGATGGAGCTTCATCGTCAAAAATTTCATTCAGTTTATCAATATACTCTTGCTAAGTTAAACCACGCATTTTAGACCGAGCTGAAAATTTTAAGTTACTGTAAACAACAAAAAAGGCTCGTATATCAAAAGATGCTTAGTATGTTTCGCAAAAAAAATGTCAAATTTTACAATAAAGTGGTGAGTTGCTAAATTGCAGCACTAGGCTTGCCAAGTCCCGACATATAAAAGGTAACCTATAACACTTTAAAGAAAAAAGTTGTGGCGATCTCCTCATAACTCAATTTTCGAATAGCAACGGTAGCGTCTTAAAACTTGAAGTGCGCTTCTAATTACGTTTCGAACGAATTTCTATAATTTTTTTCATTTTTTTTTTTATTTCTTTTTTTTTTCAATTTTTTATTTCTTTTCTTTCAACCAATAGCATTTTGAATTAATTAGTGACCATTAGCATACACTAAGCTGCTACCTATATCAAGCAAATCTTAATTGCGCTATAAAAGCGGCATCATCTGACCGCAGAATCACCATTAGTAAGGTGGCTACTGTATAGCAAGCATCTTCGACTCGTTCCGACTACACAACTCAACTACCGGTTATTATTGTTATTGTTATTGCCATTGTAAGTTTGCGTGTGTGAGTGTGGCTTGTGTTTTTGTGAAAATCTTAATTCACTGCCAAGATCAGGTGCTGAAGTAAGCACAATTACAATATAATAACATATTAATACAATAACAACTACAATGTGTTGTAAAGTAAATATAATATTTTGTGATTGGTGTAATTACAAAAACAAAGCAAGTGATATAAGTAAAAAGGTTATCAACTAAAATAATGATTGATCTGAAGCTAATGATACAGAGAAGCGCGATTAACGGAACACTATGAGAATCAGAGGATTCAAATATTTTAAGTAGAAAAATATGCATGAGTATGTGTGCATGTATTTGTGTGTCATTGGAGTCAAATTGATTATGTAAATCAGAGGAAACAGTTTTGAAATTACAGTTTATGATGTGAGGTTAAAATGAGCTGCACAAGGTTATATTTGAGTGGCTTTGAGATGAAAATGGAAAAATTATAAAAAAATTAGTAAAAAAAAAGAAAAAAAAAATAATAAAATAAATAAAAATTAAAAAAAATATTTGTATGTATTACAAAATATAGAAACAGTTCAAAAACACAACAAATAAAGAATACCAAAAATAAATAAAATTAATAAAAAACAAAATAAAATTAATAAAAAATAAAATAACAACAATAATAAAATAATAAAACAATAAAAAAATATAAAATTAAAAAAAAAAAAACAATGAAAAAGTAAAAGTAATAAAAAATAAAAACAATAAAATATAAAAAAACAAGAAAAATAATAAACAACTAACAAAACGTTAAAAAAAACACTAAAAAATTAAAAAGGGATAAAAAAATAAAACAAAAATTTACAAGAAAAACATATTTTTGCGCGCTATTCAATCGAATAGGCAAATAATGAATGCAAATTAATTTGAAAAGTGAAAAACTTAATAAAAAATATTTTTAACACAACACAACACGACATACTTTAGCTGTTTTGAGAAAAAAATGTAATATGTTAAAAAAAATCTGAGAATTAAAAAAATATACAGAAAGCGATTAAAATTCAAAGAGATTATGTAATTTTTATAAAAACGGGTTTTTAAATTTTTACAAAAAAAAATTGTTTTTTAATTTTTTTCTTAAGTTCTCTTAGTGGCTTGAATTTTTTTTTTTAATTTATATTAAACAATTTTTTTTTTCTTAAATACCATTTTATAATTTAAAAAACAAAATTAAAAAAAAAAAATTAAATAAACTAAAAAATTATATTTTTATTAAAATACGCTTTGTGGCTTGACATTTTGTAAACTTTAATTAAAAGAAACTTATTTTTTAATTTTTTATCTCAAATAAAAGGGTATTTAAAATTTTTTTTCTTAAATATTCTTTGTAGCTTGAACTTTTTTAAAGTTTTAGAAAAATGTTTTTTTTTTTAATTTTGTTTCTCAAATACTCTTTGTAGATTGAAATTTTTAAATTTTTATAAAAAACTGATTTAAAAAATTTTTTTTTCATTCGCTTCGTGGCTTAAAATTTCTTAAAGTTTTTAAAAACAAAAAACTTTTTTTTTATTTTTTTCTCAAACACACTTTTTTTAAATACTCAAATACTCTTTGTGGCTTGGAATTTTTTCAAACTTGTATTTAAAAAAAACTCAGTTATTAATTTTTTTTCTCAATTTCTGTTTTTTAAATTTTTGGAAAATAAGCTTATTTTTCAATTTTCAGTTTTTTATCTCAAATACTCTTTTTTAATTTTTAGAAAATAAAATAAATAAAAATACTCTGTGTAGCATTTGAATATGCATTTTTTTAATTTTTATAAAACAACTTCCTTTGGCTTTGGCTTTGGCTTGACATTTTTTAAATTTTTATAAAAAATAATTTTTTTTTTTTCAAATGCTCTTTGCGGCTTGAAACTTTTGAAATTAAAAAAAAAGTGTTTTCAAATTCAACTTTCAAATATTCTTTGTGCCTTGAAATTAAAAAAAAAAAATAAATTCTATAAAAATAATTAATTGTTTTTTTTAACTTTAATTTAAAATTTATTTTAAATTTTTTTTTATTTTAAAATTTTGGTAATTTTCGTAAACAATATAAATATTTAATCAAATAATAAAAAAATTTATTTAAAAAATATATAATTAAAAAAATAAAAGAAATGTTAAAATAAAATGTAAAAAATTCTTTTTACATTTTTTCCAAACACTCAAGCTACTAAGACCATTGAGAAAAAAATTTCAAAATTTGTTTTTGTTTTTTTTGTTTTAATATAATGTAAATAATTAAAATGAATTTTCAAACATTTTTGAATAAAACTTGAGAAAATATTCGGATAATAACTGTAAATAAATACTTAATGAATTAATAAAAGACGAAATTTAAGCACGACCTGAAGTGTACTACGATGTCTTGAGCCTGTTAGATAACCTATATATGTATATACAAATATTTTTCAGATACAACAAACAGTAGTCTTGTAGCCCCTAAACCGATAAAGAATACATTTCACCTACCTCTGACAATATACATATAGAGATTCCCCTTTTATTGTTGCTTCACGGCGGTTGATCTTGTCCGTGCTGATTTTTCACACATCCCAAAAGGTGTCCAAAAGTTGCATGACAAGTCATAATTAAATACAAATTGCTGATATATGCGCTGAAAATAAAATAGAAATATTAGAAATTAGCTATTTATTAATAGTTGACGTCTTAAAATAAAATTAGCCTTACAATACTAAAAATTTTAATGTTTTCTTTGAAACTAAAAAGAAAAATCCCCGATTGAATCATTTTTGCAGCGCGCGATTTGTGAAAGTTATTACAATACTTACACGCACACATATGAACTATACATACATACTCACACATACATAACACTGAGTTGTATAATATTGCACACATAACTGTTTCAGTTTTCAATTATGCATTTGTTTTTGTTTATTTTTTGTTATTTCGAAATTTTGTATTTTCTTGTGTCGTTTATACGACTGTTTGCTCGGCACGCGGACTCATTTGCATATTGCTATATTTACATAATTGATTAGAAACGGAAAAAAACGAAGATTTTTTTCTAATTTTATTTCCACCGAAACAAGTGATTACTGTACTTCGAAACGGGTCTCTTCATTAGCATTTATTAAATGCTTTGGCAAAAAATGAATTTATGAGGTTTTTAAATTATGTGGGTTTTTTATAATTGTTTTTTTTTTTTTTTTTAATAAAAATGTTTGCTAATTCTTTATGTTTGGCAAATTTTTTAAATTTTAGGCAAAATGCGTTTTGGCTCGGTGGTGTGGTTGTTGCCCCTGCTTTTCGCTTTAACTGCGGCACAAGTTCCGAGTTTTTTCAGCGCGCCGAAGAATATAGCAAGCGGTCTTAGCAATCTCGTGACAAGCGGCCTGAATTTTGCGGATCATGATGACTTCTTGGTAAATATTTAATGCTTATTATTTCGATTTTTATTGTAAAAAAGGTATGAAATGAACATAAATAATATGAATGTCAAAACAAAAAAATAAAATAAGAAAATCATTATTAAATAAAGAATAATAAAAAATTATATAGAAAAGTAAATATATATAATAAAAAATATAATATAAATTTTGGTCGAAAATTAAAAAAAAATATTTTTAAAAAATTAAAAAAAAACATTATAAAAATATTTTCAATAAATCAAATAATATAAATTTTGGTAAAAATATATAAAAAAAAAATATTAAAAAAAAAATGTATAAATTAAAAAAAAATATTAAAAAATATATTTAAAAAAATTTAAAAAAAAATATAAGAAAAATATTTTTAAAAAATTTAAACAAAATTTTTTTTAATAAATAATTGTTTAAAATTATTTTAAATAAATTATATTTCAAATATGATAAAAATAAATTTATAAAAATAAAAAAACATTAAATTCGGTTGCACCGAAGCTATAATACCCTTCACAGGTGGATTTTTTAAAGCAATGAAACGTATAAAAGCATCTTTATAATTATAATTGTAAAAATATAATATAAAAAACTGTAAAAAAAATTGAAAAAAATTAAAAAAAAAATCGACAAAAAAAAACTTGATAAGAAAATTAAAAAAAAAAAAATTGATAAAAAAATTAAAAAAAAAAAATTTGATAAAAAATTTAAAAAAAAAATTGATAAAAAAAATTTAAAAAAAAATTGATAAAAAAATAAGAAAATATTAAAAAAAAAATATAAAAAAAATACATAAAAACAAATTTGTAAAAAATAAATAAAAAAAAATTTATTAGAAAAAAAATTTTAAGTAAAAAAAAATAAACATAAAACATAATTTTGAAAAAAAATAAAAAAAAAATTAAGTTGTTTTAAATATTGTATTTATTTTCCTTCCATTATTAACTTGGCTCAAATTGTATTTAACTATTATATAAAGATCGCAAAGAATGAAAAAAAATCACAAAACAACTAATTTTCTCCATTTAAATCTCTTTTTCTCCCTGACTCTCACACAATACAGCTAAAAACTGGCAAAAGCTATTTCGATGCTGCCGAAAAGCAACTACGTGAAGCACAATTTAATACAAATAAAAATTTGGTAGCCTTGACCAATACCGCCAAGAAGGGTTATAAATTGGCGTTGAACAAGTTTGCCGATATAACTAAAGCAGAATTCTTGAAATTCTTTTGCGGTAACTCCAAATCAGCTAGTGGCGAGTGAGTAAACGAATGCAGCACATAAGTCTCGAAAACTGTAATTTTTGTAATGCAAATTGAAATATATTTTTAGAGCAAAGGCCAGAGCAGATCGTCAGGAAGCCAAACCGCCCACCACCAGGGTGCCGAAGGCCTTCGATTGGCGCACCAAAGGCGGTGTCACACCGGTGAAATTCCAGGATAAGTGCGGCTCGTGTTGGGCTTTCGCCACCACCGGCGCCATTGAGGGTCACATATTCCGTAGCACTAAGAAATTGCCAAATCTTTCCGAGCAAAATCTAATCGATTGCGGTCCAGTTGATTTCGGTTTAAACGGTTGTGATGGCGGTTATCAGGAGTATGCGTTCGCCTTTATTAAGGATGAGCAAAAGGGTTTACAAGACAGCGCCTCGTATCCATATGCTAATCAGAAGGATGCTTGTAAATATAAAGCCGGAAATAAGGAAGCCGAAGTAAAAGGTTTTGCGGTGGTCAAACCGAAAGATGAAAAAACAATGATGGAGGTTGTCGCCACATTGGGACCGTTGGCATGTTCTGTGTACGCACCGGAATCGTTATTGCTTTACAAGGAAGGCATCTATGCGGATGAGGAGTGCAATAAGGCCGAAGTGAATCATGCGATTTTGGTTGTAGGATATGGTAGTGAGAAGGGCAAAGACTTTTGGATTGTTAAGAACTCATGGGACAGCAGTTGGGGAGAGGAGGGTTACTTTAGATTGCCACGCGGTAGAAATTTCTGTGGCATTGCCGAAGAATGCAGTTATCCAATTGTTGATTAACTAATTCTTCTATATAGTGTAATTTGAAGAAATATACGATTTTATTAAAAAAAAATGCATAGTAAATCATTTTTAGGCACATCATATAGCATATGACTTATATTTACTTAAATAAAAAGAGACGTACAAATTTTTTTAGTTCAACAAAAAAATATAAAATAATTTAAACTAAAGCGAAGTCATCACGTTCATCATTATAATTCAAGACGTGCTGCTTAATCTTGGAGCTATCCACCCATGTGACAAAATCTTCCAAATTGCGTGTTACTAAAAATGCCGGATCCGTAATCATATCAGGGCCCACTCGTATATGTCCTTGCTCAATGAGATCTGTCGCATTTTTGAGATTTTGTGATAGACGATCTTGAAAAATATAAGATGGTTAGGGTTTTTTCTTTAAAACAATTTATATATAAGACTCAGAGAAAGCATTTGTACATACACACATTAGTAAATAACAGGAATGTAATTTTACCACTGGCATACAAGATATCGGAAAATATGATTTTGAAAAATTTTAATTATGATATTTTTTTGTTGTATTTTGATTTTGATAATTTTTAATTTATGATATTTTCTTTTGTATTTGTTAACAATAAAGCGGATTCAGAATTTCTTTCTTAGGGGATTTTACCATCCAACACATTTTTAATATTGATGATATCTCCGATTTGTGGGGTTTTGACAACTAAAAACATTCCAGTGGATCCGCCACTGGTTAACATAATATGAAATTGCTTTATACTGTCCGAATAAAAATAAAAAAATAAAAAAGTTTCGGTACAATAACTTAATTTTGATCGGCCAGTTTGTACGGACATGGCTTAACCGGCTCAGCTCGTCGCTCTAGTCATTTATATATAACATATAGACATGATCGCAACAGTTTCCTTCTGTCTGCTACAAACTTCCTTAAAAACTCTATATAGGCCCACCGGATATTAAATATCATTTTTTTACTGCACACTGCTTTCATTCTACTTTCATTCATTCTTTGCTTAATGTTAACCACCACATTAACTCTACTAAATAATTCCAAGAATAAAAACTTACTTTTTACCATTACCACCGGTAAACGACGTCTACAAAAACTACTTGCCGAGACAGTGCTTGCAGCTGACAAATCCATAGTATTGCGCGTTAAGCCCATGTCATAGAGCTTCTGCAGTAGCATTGAACCCGCTTCGGATTTGAAAGGATCCGTCTTCTCTAAGTTGGCAATTTTTTCACACAGAGTGCGTATCTCACGCGACAACTTGTTGTATCTAATACAAAAAACATTAATATAATGAAATATAAATAAAAATAAAAAAAACTCACTTGGTATAATCGGCTGGCTTGCGTATGTGATAGCGCCGTAAGATTTTTGTTTCTTTTCCACCGTTATCTACTTTCCATGTGATGAAGTCAACTTTCTTAAGCAATTTCTGCTCATGGTATTTTAGTTTTCGTACCATTTTCTTGTGATTTACTGCAAATAAATTTTTACAATGCGCACTGTTTACTACAAAAAAGCGTGTTAAAAGCGCGGTCAGCTGTTTGGTTTAAATATACGTTCTCTGGTGCTACGTTGGAGACAGATTTATCGGTTGAAAAGTCGATAAATGAATTTATGCTTGTAAGTCATTTATATTGGTAATATATATTTAATAGCACTCTAATATATATTGAAAATATTGTAGAATTGGCAATTAATCATATGATATTTTTAAAATCGTTTTTTATTTCTCATTGCTAGTGCTACACACAATTACTTTGTAAATAAAGTAACACAGGATGCCGCGAATGTAATTAAAATTTTTGAACAGGGTGAACATCGTTTAAAAAACTTCGTTTGTATAATCAACTTGTTGATTAGCAACATTTCTTCATTGATCATGTTGCTGGCCACTAATTTCATGTTTATATACAACTTTTCTGAGATTATTTTATGAAATTTAAATTAACATGATTTTTTGGCCATAGAAATGTTAATTTAGGAGTTCCATAGTTGTATGTTCATTTGCCAACGTGGTCAATTCGAATGTCGGTGCTTTTCCCTGAAAAAATGTGTTTAGATTCTAAACTTTGGAAAAGTAAAAGTACTCAAAGGTTTCAATAATCTTATAGACAATGTTGAAACCCCCAAAATTTGGAAGTTAGCTCCTTAAGATTGCTGTAAATGATTATTTTTGTATGTTCAACATATTTGTACCCTGAACTCGATATAGATTAAGTTCGCCACGAAATTTGTAACACCCCGAAAAACATTGGAGACCTCATAAAATGATAGTTTTATGTATATATATATTTTTTTTAATTTGTTATAATTTATTTATATGTATATTTTTTGGAAATAAAAATACACGATCATGCGTCTCTTCACCTTCATTTACCTTCACTTACTTTGTTATTTTCTGCTCACAGAAGAATATTTTTTCTTGTAGATTTACTTTGTTCGTTTTATATAACTTAAAATAATGTTTAAATATATGTATATATATATTATAGTAAGTGATAGTACAAAAAGATTAAATAATAAAATGAGCATAAGAATTTGAGTGATTTGTTTTTGTTAAAAAATAATATGAAAAAGCATACACTTGCTAAAATAACAATCTTTTAAGATTTATTGAATTTTCTTTTTGTGATTTATTTGTTTTGCTGTTATTTAATTTAAGTGTGTTACACAAGAGTCTCAGCCCAAACTAGTAAAATATAAGTTTCTTAATGAAAAATATAGAATTGTGGTTCCCTGCACTATTAAAACTACAGCGGCGTGTGGAATATTTGAAGACTTGCCTTATGTGCTTAACAAATAAAGTAATTATTTTCACTATGAAGCAGTTGAGCAAAAAGTAACTGAAGCTAAAGGAAAGGGCAGTATGGAAAACAGTTTTGTTACATATACACATAAATAAAACTAAAAAGCAGCTAAAGCTTGCGGTTAAAAATCCTTTTAAGAATTTCTGTTTAGTTTTTAGTTATACACACATATACATACACCTATGTACATATTTTAACAATATTTTGTATTAATTTTGCTGGAAAATTTCTCTGTGAATCTCGCTTTGTCTTACAATTACATTCTTTCAGTTATGCATATGTATAGGTATTCTTGACCATCGTTTGAAGATTTTGAAAAACAATTTTTTGTTTTATTTGTTTTGCTTTAAAAAAAATTATTAAAAATTTTGAGTGCTACTCAATTATTTGGTGGTGGACAAAACAAGAATTATTAAATTATTTAACACAATTTTTTTAATTTAATAAGAGTAGATTATAAAAGCATCTACATATGTATGTTAAATTTTAATTTCACCTACACCAAAGATAAGGAAACTTTTTTATAAATTTTGCTTTTGTAGAAAAATATTTTTTTTTTTACCGGCGTAATTTTAAAAATTTTTGATTTTCTTATTTATACACATTTTTTATAATAATTATATTTTAATGTAACAAAACTTGATTTAAAAAAAAATAATTATAAGTAAAATACTACATTCAGTAAAAAAAATTTAAAAAAGTTTGTAAAATATTTTTTGCCGAAATTTACATTATAAAATTAAAAAACAAAAAAATTAAATTGAGTTAAATAATTAAAAATAAGTTAAATAAAATAATAATAATTAAAAAATAATAACAAAATTAAAAATATTAAATATTGAAAATAAGTTAAATAAAATAATATTAATTAAAAAAAGTACGATAAAAATTTAAAAATAAAACAACAAAAATAAACATAAAAAATTGAAAAACTTAAAACTTTCTGCTATTATTGATAGAAAATAATAAAAAAAAAATATATTTAAAAATATAACTATAATAAAAAATGCTAAAACTTAACTGTTATTTTTTGAAATTTTAGAAAAATATTATATGTCAGTTTTTTAAATTATTCATATGTTTACTTTGTTAAAAAAAAGGATTAAGAAAAAAATATATATTAACAAACCAATATGTGCCCAATTTAATATTTTTTGAGTAAATGCAAATTTTATATCTATAAAAATAAATATTAAAGAGAATTTTTACCATTTGACATTTTCGAACAAACTTAAATTTAATAATTAAAAAAAAATGTTAAATAATTTTTTGCAGATAAATACTTTCAGGTGTCCACCATTCGTAATTAAAATTCTTAATAATAGTTAATGTTAAAGTTTACACATCATTTCTTTGAAAATAATTTTTTTTAAGAATTTTTTTTATTTTTAAAGTTCAAGTTTCCATCACTTTTCGTTAAAATTACTCTCATAAATATTTACACAACAATTTGTTGACCATGACAATGCAACAAATATGGTTATGCGCCTAAAAGTATGCAATCAGCTTCCTCATCGTAAATGGTTTAACGCCTGAAAGTATGCAATTAATATTTTTGCTCAATTCTAAAATGGTCTTTTAATAGTTCTGCTCAATTCGAAAATTGTTATGCGCCTAAAAGTATGCAATTGTTTGACAAAAAATGCAATAAATTTCCAAAAATATATTTTTTGTCAATTCGGTGTTTACCATCAGGTTAGTCGCCAGTAATTTACAATTTTTTTGTGCATGGAAAAGCAAAATTCTGAAATAATTCCTTCGTCAAACAAAAATGTTCCGACGGAAATGAAACTATACTTTGCAAGCTGGTATGTATGTACATTAGGGTGGATAAAAACAGAAGTAAAATGGTCTGCTTAATTTTACGATATATTGATCATTAAATATAAACGTTTACATTGAAGAAAAAAATGAAAAAAAAATAATAAAAAAAAAATAATAAAAAAAAAATAATAAAAAAAAAATAATAAAAAAAAAATAATAAAAAAAAAATAATAAAAAAAAAATAATAAAAAAAATAATAAAAAAAAAATTAAAAAAAAATAATAAAAAAAATTAAAAAAAAATAATGAAAAAAAAACAAAAAATAATGAAAAAATAAATAAAAAGCCGACAAAATAGACGTTTTGGCAAAGCAGTAAGTATCTTACGAAACTGTGAGTTTTTCAATTTAAAATGTCTTTTTTTTACCGAGTCACAGAGCTTATAAGAAAAAAATCTTCAATTACAATCAAACTTCAAGCATTAATATCTTTTAAACGGTTACGAAAAATATGCAATAGACCATTTGGTAGAGTATTTCCTGCAAAATCTTTGATTTTCTAAACTTTCCGTTACAATTAAGCGCTTCTACTTGGAGAGATTCTTGTAGAGTTGCCACAGAATATATTTTTCAGCGCACAAAAAAAACAAATGCGTTTTTTGACTCACCCTAATGTACATAATTCTGCTGTTAGCCGCACTGACATTTACACCCACTTGCTACGCAGCAGCAACAAAATCCACATTTTATGCTTGTAAGTATGTATTTATGTACGTATTCATATTTATTCGTTATGCTTTTGTTAGGACATACATACCAACACTTTGCATATGTGTATATATATATGTATATATGTAATTTATGCGTATATATACTATGTATGTATGTAGTTGTTCCACATTCAATTTATTGCTACAAAATTATTTCTATGAAAGAGCGTTTAAAAAAAATCCATTCTATATATATTTGTTTTTTTTTTCACATAAAAAAGTTTAAAATATAACAGTATTAATTAATTAATTTAATTAAAAAAAAAAAGTTAAAATAATAAATCTGAGTTCACTCAAATGTAAGATTACAGTGAATACTATTAGTTTTCGTACTTATTTGTTTTTATAGCTTTTTTCGTTTGCTGTTGTTGTTGTTTTGTAAAATTAGCATGTAAAATAACTAGTATTTAGTACAGACGACGAGTAGGTGTGTGTGAGCGTGTTTGCATGTTTTTTTTGCTTTTTTTCCTCGTTGTGTATGTCTGTGTATGTGTGTGTGTGTGTGTTAGTTAAAGAGCAAAAGAAGTATACAAGTATAACTTTGACAAGAGCCGTTAAGTCACATATCATACAATACATACACACGTATTAGATGTACATACAGTTGTAGGTATGTATCTATGCATGCATGTATGTATATGTATGTATGCATATTACATAGTGATTATTTTTAAATAAGTTCAACAGGTGTTTTATACTATCAAGCTTATAAAAGAGAATTAATTAAATATATGTATACATATATATATTTATTATTATTATTAATAATATTTTTCTTTAATTTCTGTATGCATGTGTGCGGATATATGCCTATATACATAGATGTGTATGTATATATGAATATCCTAGTTGTAGAAGTGTGTGTGTGTGTACTGTAGTGTATATGTGTGTGTGTGACACTTTGCGCCAGCTTAAGCTTATATTTGGCTTTCCAGCCACACAACAAGACAGACAGTTACGTTTAGACTAACTCTCTCTTGCATTAGCGCTCTCTTTTTGCACTGTTCTTCGCTTTACACACTTTACGGCGCTGCGCAAGCGCTTTTTAACTTTTAAGTTTTGCAGTTAGTAAATGTTAGTTATTTACTTTTTGTTCAATTTTTCGCAAACATTTGCTCGCTTTTTCCTTTCTTCTTTGTAAAACTTGCGCGCTTTGTTCCTATTTTCCTTATTTTTTTGCTTTTTTGCATTATCAATCAATGATGCCATTTATATATTATATATATAAGTTAGGTATGTAAATGTATATGCATATATGTATGTATATATATATAACTTTCGAACCAACAATTTACATCTACATATATATATGTATGTAACTCAGGCAACAATTTCCATGATGTCTTGGCTGTTTTCTCTTCTCTTCTCTTTCCGCTAACAGCAACAACATTATCGGGCAATTCCTTCGAGCACACATACACACACACAAAGAGAAGCGTTGCCATATGTGGTAATAGTAGTAAAGCGGCCACTTGCGCGCCATATTATGTAACGCTACACCTTATATAACTAACGCCATATCCTTTTTACTGGGCAAATGCACCTTCTTGCCCTGCCACAGCGAGTTGTGAATCGTAAATGCATCGATGGTGACCGTTAGATGTTTTGTATGGACTTGTGAAAAGCATTTGCCGCCTGAGTTGTATCTGTAAAAAAAACAAACAAAAAATTAAAATCATTTATGCTCACATTAAGGTGGGTAAAAAAAATCCGAATATTTAAAAAATTAAATTTATTTATGCTCACATAAGGGTGGGTAAAAAAAATCCGAATATTTAAAAAATTAAATTTATTTATGCTCACATAAGGGTGGGTGAAAAAAAACCGAATATTTAAAAAACAAAAAAATATTTATATTTTATAGGGTGGACCAAAAAACCACGAATAACATTAGGGTGGGTAAAAAAAAAATGGATTTTTCCTACTTGGTACTCTGAATAATACATGTCTAGACATCTCTAGGAGGTGTGAGAACTTAATTGTAACGGGAAAGTCCGATTATTTTTACTCACATTAGGGTGGGTCAAGCAAATTTGAATATTATTTACCACTTGGTACGCTAAAATTACGTTTTTAGATAACTCTAAGATGCTATGAGCTTCCACTTGTAACTTGAAGGTACGGTCTTCAGCATTACAGTTTCTTTCTTATTTTTTTTAAGAAAATTTAAAGCTCTACAAGTTTTTCGTAAACCTTACCGTTTAAAAGCTATTAACGGTTGAAAATTGATTATTTTAAAGCAACTTTTTTATTTAGGTATTTTATAAAATAATAAATAATTTAAATTTCAAAAATGACGGTTTTTGTAGAAAATTTACGGCTTTACAAAAATGAAAAAACTCCTCTGCCTTCTCGTTACAACTAAGAGTTCACGCCTTTTAGGAAATGTCTAGAAACATATTTCTCAGAGTACTACGCGAAAAAAAATATTTAAATTTTTTTTGACCCACCCTAATGTGAATAATAATAATTTTCAATTCATACTTTGAGAGACGTTCTTAGTCTATCAACCAATTTTTTGGCGCACCAAGCGAAAAAAAATTTTCACATTTTTGAACCACCCTAACTCACTGTACATACAAATTTTATACTCACTTGAAGAATTTGTCAAACATGACTTCATCCACTTGACTAGGTCCCGTACCGTACAATTTGGTTACTTGATCCATTTCGGGCACATAGCTGTACAATGCACGGAATTGACAGCCGGCATCGCGGAAGAGCACGAGAAAATGTTTCGCTTCGGAGCGTGCAATCTTCTCGAGTACTTTTTGTTTGGCCTCACGATTCACCGCACCGGGAAAAACGCAATATTCGACGGCATTCAATATGATTCCACGATTCGATTTGGCGGCTGGTTGCTTATACAGTTTCGGACCTGAGAGAGTGAGAGCGTAATATTTATTATAGAAATATGAGATAAGTTTTTTTTAGTGTTTACAAAGACTTAAACTTTAGGACAGACTACCCATATACTATATGTATGTGTTTAAACGGTCAATATTAAGTAAGGTATGTAGGTACGGTACAAGTGTAGCAACAATAAACTGCAGTTAACGGTAATATTAAATAAATGAAAATATTACAATTTATTTATTAACAACTTGAATAACTTATGAGTAGAATATATTACTGAATTTACTAAATATTTGGAACTCAACGAGGCTATAAGTTTAGGGAGCATACTTATTAAAAATTTTAAGGTTAGGTATGTAGTAAAAAATAAAAATACGTTTTGATTGAAACAAATAATATTTATAATAACAAATATATTAAACATATTTGATACAGAAAACATATTTACCAAAACTTTATAAAGATAACTAAAAACACAGCAAATTATGAAAAAATTTAACTTAGAATTAAAAAAAATCTACGAATTAAAAAAAATCTACGTATTTTTTTTAATTATTTGATCACCCTAATGTTGTTATCTAGTTTAGCAAATTTTTTCGAAATATAAAAAAATAGTTAAATGTGTAATAAATTGACTATTTTTCACTATCTAATTAGATTTGATTAAAAAAAAATACGAATAATTTTTTTTAATTTTTTGGTCACCCTAATGTTCGTATCTAGAGTTGTAATTTATTTCGAAATAGCTGCAGTTATCTATATTGAACATATTTAATACCGAAAATGTATTTATTAAAGGTTTATAAAAATAATCAAAAATAAATATAAATATATATTATAAATTAAAAAAAAAATGTAAACTTTAAAACTTAAATAAAAAAATTATTTAAGTGTATAATATAACAAGTAATTTTCAATATCTAATTAGATTTTTTTAAATGCTAAATAATAATCAGATTTCTTTAAAAAAAAATATAATTAAAATATTGTTTCGTTTTTGGATCACCCTAATGTTGTTGTTTTACGAAATAACAACTTTTTAATGCGATTTTTTTAACATTTTACTCAAACTAAAAAATAAATAATAATAGTAAAATAAAATAAATATATACATGTATATAAATAATAACAGTAAACTGAATAAATTAGATTCGTTATTAATTTTTTTAAGCTAAAAAATAAACTAAAACAAATAATTTATCAGCATAATATACATAATTGGATATGATTTAAAAAAAATTCGAACTAAAATGTTTTTCATTTTTTAAGCCACCCTAATGTTGATGTTTTTAGAAAAACCTAATTTTTAAGGCGATTTTTTTATCAAATTTCATTTAAACACAAAAATGTATAATAAAAAATAAACGATAAAATAAATAATAAAATACATTATTTATAGATTCGTTAATATTATTTTTTTTTTCAAAGGCTAAAAAACCAAATTGAAGCAAAAAATTTATCAGCATAATATTGTAGTATAATTACATTTGATTTAAGAAAATACTTATTAAAAATTTTCTCAGCTTTTTTTGCCCACCCTAAAGTTCATATTTAGTTATATATTTTTCGCAAAACTTTTGTTGTTGAGATTTTTAAAAATATTTCCTTAAATAAAAAATATTAAAAAAAAAATCAGAAAAAAATTAAAAAAAAAAATTTAAAAAAAATATAAAAAATTAAAAAAAAATCAAAAAAAAAAAAAAATAAAATAAAAAATTTTAAATAAAAAATTTAAAAAATAACAATAAAAATTAAAAAAAAAATAAAAATATAATAATTATTACTTAAAAATTCTTTAAAATTAAAATTTTTAATCAAAAGCCAGAAAAAAATCAAATTAACGCAAATAATTTATCGTCTTAATATTGCATAATTAGATTAGATTTAAAAAAATATATATATAAATTTAAAAAAAAATATATATAAATTAAAAAAATAATGAAATAAATAAAACGTAATAACTAAAAAAAAATAAAAGTAATAATTAAAGAAAATAAAAATAATAAAATAAATTGTTTTATAAATTCTCTAAAATTAAAATTTTTTATTAAAAGCCTAAAAAAAAATATTAGCATAATATTACATAGAAACTTCCAGTAATTTTTCGCATTTCCCACCACTTTAACTATATTTTTTAATCTTTAGCAATTTTTCACAGTTTTTTCGTAAGAATTCGTATTTTACGTTAATTTCTATTCCGGCAGTTATTATGCATTGGTTTTCAATGAAAGAAAAAATAAATAGAAATACAAAGCATGCAAAAAAGGACATCCCTAAGACATACATATGTACACACGCCAACTTCATGGTATGTATACAAGTCTTCAAAACTAGCGAAACTGACAAATAATGCGCGCTTTTTTATTATATAATATTCTCCAAGAAAAAAAAATTAAATAAATAATACATGCAAAAAAAGAACAACCCTAATACATTTAAATAAGTGCAATATTTTGACAATTTAATAAAAATTGAGATAGTTTGAAATAATTAACATAATACGCACCCCAAAATATTCTATTCAACGAAAAAAATATTTAAAATAAATTTAAAGCTATAAGAACAGCCCTAATACTTGTGTATGTCACATATATTTCTAAGAACATATTGTCATTGCTGTGAATATATACTTAAATTATTCTGCTTATACTTGATTACGAGAAAAAAGACGACACAAATAAATAACCACGCCCATCTTTGGTCTTAAAATTATTACTTATACATTTATATTCGTTATGCGAGAATTCGGATATTTTATAAAGAATTATTACAGCGATTAGGCGATAATATGTAAGATAATGGAGCTGAAGTCAAAGAAATGATAAGTGTACATGTATTTATATTTTTTTGTTCATGTATATTAGGGTGTGTCTCTCATGTGCGAGAAAAAATTACATACACATAAGGACATAAACGATTTTGCTCGATTGAAAATTCGGAGGTAATTGGAAATTTAAACGACTTGTTGCTAGGGTTGACTAAAATTAATATTAAAAAAATAATATAAACAAATAAAAAAGTTAAAAAATTAAATAAAAATATATGAAAAAATTAAAAGTATAAAAAAATTAAAAAAACAAAGAAACTTAGGAAAAAATTAAAAAAAAATACACAAAAGAAAATTAAAAAAATAGTTTAAAAGTAAGAAAAAAAGTAAGTTTAAAGTAAAAGAAAAGAAATTTAGAAAAAAAAAATTAATGAAATAAAATAAAATTATGAAAAAATTGAAAATATATAAAAAAAATAACAAACAAAATTTTAAAGAAAAAATTAAAATAAACAAAAAAAAAATATATAAATAAAATATTAAAATAAAAAAAAATATATATATAAAGAAGTTAAAAAACAAAAAAAAATTAATGGAAAAAATTTAAAAGAAAAAAGAACCAAAATGGAAATTACACTTTCTTTAATTTATTTTTTTTATAACAATAAAAAAAATTCTTAAAGCTTATTAGCTAAAAATTTATGAATTTAAATAAAAAATGAAACTAGAATTAGTTAAAAAAAAAAAAAAAATTGTAACTTTTTTATAAATTTGCGGAAAAAATTGATTTTGTTTAAATCATATTTTTTAAATAATTATTTTAAATTTATTATTTGATACAAAAATTTGTAAAAGAAAATATTTTTTTTAATAAATCAAATAGATAAACTATTTTTTTAATAAATAAAAAGAAAAAAAATTAAAACATAAAAAGTATAAGAATTATAAATAAAAAAATGTAAAAAATATAATATAAAAACTTAAATATAAAATATTAAAAAATAATAATAAAAAATAGTCTACGATTTCCCTCGCAGGGAAGTTTTTTTTGTAACACAAAAAATTTTAGCTGCCTATTTTTAAACAATTTTTTTGAACTAAGAATTTTTGTAAATTCAAAATAATTTTTTTTATATTTTTTTCAATTTTTTTTTGATGCAAAAAAAATTATAATTTTGATCTAAGAACTTTTGTAGACCCAAAACAGTTTTCTTAATGCGATTTTTGTTGTAAAAAAATCCATTTTTTCATTTTATTTTTTATTTATTTTGATTACTAATAAGATTTTTAAAGTAAAAAAAAAAATATTTTTTTGTAAAAAACAAAGAAATTTTTTTTTTGTAAAAAATATTTTTTGTAAATATATTTTTTGTAAAAAAAATTTTTTTTGTAAAAAAAGAATTTTTAATTTTTTTTAAATTATTTCGAACTTACGAGAATTTTAAAGAAATATTTTTTTTAATTTATGGTTTTGTTGTAAAAAAATTTATTTTTTTTCATTTTATTTTTTATTTATTTTGATTACTAATAAGATTTTTAAAGTAAAAAAAAAAATATTTTTTTGTAAAAAAAATTTTTTTTGTAAAAAAAGAATTTTTAATTTTTTTTAAATTATTTCGAACTTACGAGAATTTTAAAGAAATATTTTTTTTAATTTATGGTTTTGTTGTAAAAAAAAATATAATTAATAAAAAAAAATTAAAAAGTTATATGAGACCCACCCTAATGTGTCAATTATTTTTGTTGTGGCAAATATAATATTTTGCAATTGGACATAGTAAAAAGGCACTCCTTAATGTGTGTATGAATGTAAGAATCACTTTGCGGAGACTTTTTAATTAAAATATTTTTTTTTTTAAGAAAATAATAATAATAAAAAAGTAAATGGAATGATACATTTTTTAAATGAAGAAAACTCAAAAAAATTGAAGAAAATTAGCAAAATGCGGGAATGAAATAAATTTAAACTCATATACGTACACACATGCATATGTATGTATGCATGTACGCATATGTATATGCATGTATGAATGTACTATATATGTGAACTGTGTATATATGTATACAAAAATAACAGTATATTTTCATATAAAATGCATTTGATGCGTACGTGCTTGTATGTGTTTGTGTGAGCGTGTTTGTGTGTTGTTCATAATAACAAAAATTGTATGCAATAGATATGTATGTAGGTGTATTTGTTTTTGTATTGATTAGTTATGCGTAGCAAACAAAAAAAATACAAACCCGAATATTCCATTGAGCCTAGATTGGCCGATAGCAGGCCCGATCCATCATCGAAGCCGCGTCGTTTCGATATCAAACCTGGTGGCAGTGAGCCCGGTCCGGATGGCGACGGCATATGCCTACCTGAGGCCATGCCCGGCGATGGCGCACGACGTGGCGGTGTGGCACGACCCAATCCCGAATCTGTATCTAGGCCAAGGTGCGTTTCGGTACAAAACAACAATACACAACAACAACCAACATGAGCAACGACAGCGAACGTTCATGTGTAGATAGGCAGAGATACAGGCAGGCAGGCAGACAGTCAGGCAGTTAGACGGGCAGGCAGGCGGTTTACACAGCAATATGCACACACGAGTACGTTTCAGTTACAAAGTAGTGATTTTGTTTTTCAAAATTCGAGTTTTGTTTTTGAAATTTTGAGATTTTTTTGTTTTTGTTTATTCAATGCGGTAATGACAGCGAGCGAGCGTATGGGCGAGCACGTTAGATTTGACCCGAATTTGTATGATGTTAGTTTGGAGAAAAGATAAAAAAACAACAACGCATGTGCATAATTTAACATTTGCCAAATATAATGAAGAATGTGTTTTTTAGGTTAAGCTTAGTTTTGAGTTTTTGTTTTTTTTTTATAATTTTTTAGCTTTTTTAGTAAAAATAAAATTATATTAACTGAATGCAATAAGTAACTAGCGTTTTTGTGGTTATGTAAGTTAATATTTTGCTTCGAATATGCGACTGTTTGTTAACTCAATGTAAGTATGTAAGTTTATAAGCATGTACATAAGTTTTTAATTAAGTATTTGTGCAATTGGTCAAGTTGAACGCGAATATTTTAGAAAACAGTTGAGAATTCTTTAGGAATTTCAAACACAGTATAACGGTTATTAATATATTTTGTATATGTAAACATATATATATGTATGTATGTACAAATGCGGTTATGTAGTTGTGTGAGTATGTAAAATATACATATATTTGTACACAAGTTTGTGAGTGGTTTGGTAAATTATATTTGTAAAGTTATGAAAGATTTATGGTTGAAATATTATGTGATTATTTCCTTGAAATTCTTTATGAACACGCTTCGCACACAAACTTTAGTAAGCTTTCATTAACTCTTTTCTGTCGCTTATCTGCTAACTGCTGAATTTGTAACACAAACACAAAAACAAATTTTTAGATTCATTCTTTTACAATTTTTTCCGAAAACGGTTGGAACAAAATACGTAAGTAATTAAAAAAAAGAAAACATAAAATAAAAAAAAATTAAAAAAAAAATATAAAAACAAAAAAAAAAATAAAAAAAAAGAAATAAAAAAAAAAATAAAAAAAAAAATAATAAAATAAAAAAAAATTAAAAAAAAAATATAAAAACAAAAAAAAAAATAAAAAAAAAGAAATAAAAAAAAAAATAAAAAAAAAAATAATACTTAAAAAAAGAAATGTAAAAAAATATGATAAATAATAAATAAGAATAAAAATATTAAAAGCAAAAAGATTAAAAAAAAACATAAAAAAATTTTAATTGCAAAATATTTTTACCAAAAACTTTCAAATACAAAATATTACATAAAAATATTTAAAAAAAATAAAATAAATTAAATATTAAAGGAAAAAATATTAAAAAAGTTAAAAATTAAAATAATAATAGTTTTTTTTATTCAAATAAATTTTTATTTACAAAAAAAATCCAAAATAATTTCATCAAAAATTTATTTATGTTATAAAAAGTTTTAAAATATAAAAAAAAACATTGAACTAAAAAAAATTACATAAATTAAAAAGTTAGAAATTAAAAAAAATTTAAAATTAATTAAAAATTTAAATAAATTAAAGATTGCAATAAATTAAATTTAAAATAAAAAAAATTAATTAAATAAATTTTTAAATTAAATAAATTATTTTTTTTTATCGCAAAATAATTTTACCAAATATTAAATGTATGTATGTATATATACATATTTTTGGTAAAATTAGAGTTTTCAAATATAAAATAGCATGAAATAAAGAATTCCAAAAATTAAAAGTCTAGAAATTAAGAAAATTGAAAATTAATTAAAGATGTAAAAAAATTAAATTATTGCAAAAATTAAATTAAATAAAAAAAAATAATTAAAAAAAATAATTTAAAATAAAAAATTTATTAAAAAAAATAAATTAAACAAAAAAAAATTAATTTAAAATAATTTAAAATAAAAAAATTAAATAAAAAATTAAAATAAATGAAATATTTCTGTTTCTATTTAAATGAATCAATTATTTTCTTAAAAAATAATTGCAATTTTTGGGTTTAAAGTTTATAAAATTATTTCCGTAGTATTACTTTACATTTTTTTAAATTTTCAAAAATATTGGTGTGTTACAAACCAGTCACTTATATTGAATCTTGCCTATTATCAGAGCAACAATAATTTTAAAATTAAAAATAGTATGGCCGATTTTAAAACGAAATTCGTTTCATAGCCTAAAAGTATGCAACAACTTTTCGTCAACTTTGTATATAACAAGCTTTATTCATATATTTAAAACTCTTAATACTTAAGGACAACTGCTTTTTGTTTTCTTACTTTTAGTGCAATCATCCCAAAAGTATGCAATAAATATTTTAGCAAGTTTGAAAGCAGCATATTTTGCGCGACATTTTTATAACTAAAAATCACAAAATGCGTAACCAAACCAAAATTAACTGTACTTGTATGACTGAAGTTTTGTTAGAAAATGGGCGTGGTTATTATAACATTTGAACTTAATTTGGTATTATAAATACGATTTTATATGGAATGTGGCACGCAATTTACAATTCGAGAGTATTTTTAATATGAATTCGACTTTGTTACAAATATTCCTGACACTAAAAATTATTAAAAAAAAGCAAGTAATAAATTAAAAACAAAAACACAAAAAAGACATACATTAATAAATATTAGGGTGGGTTAAAAAACGAATAATATTTTTAGCTTGGCACTCTGAAAACTAGGTTTTTGGCCACCTCTACGAAAATCTCTACAAAAGTGAGCTCTCAATTGTAAGGGGCAGGTCCTGAGTCTTACAGCTTTCTATTATTTTTGTTGACAGATAGAAAAATTCATATTTCTTTATTTTATTTATGCTTCCACCTAGTTGTAGAATTATGAATTCAAACTTGTAGAGATTATGGGTGTACTAGAAATAATTTTTGTGAGTAAAAAATTAAAAAAAAAATCGTTTTTTGACCCACCCTAATAAATGCATTTTGGTTGAGTTTCACGAAATTATACTTTTTGATTCGATTAAAATAATCGGTTTGCAAGATTTATTTTTTTCTATTTGTTTTTGTAAACAAATATTTAATATTATATTTAATTTAAAATTGCAAAATTAAATTATTTCAAAAAAATATTTTGCCGCAAAGTAGTTTTTAATTTCATTCAGATTTAACACCGTTTTTTTTTTAATATTTTTCTAAAACTAAACTTGTAAATTTCTTTAATTTTTATCCGGTAGGAAAACATTCTATTAATTTTTTTCCGATAAGAAATTTTTTTCAATAATAAAATTTTTTAAATTAATTTTAACCAATTTTTTTTAATTTTTTCCGGTACGAATATATTTTTTTAAAATGTGAAATCCATCCATCAAATGCAACACTAATCTTTTATGGATTTAGACTATATTCACCACACAACTAATATTTCGTGTTTTTTATACAACAACAAAAATTTTTTTTTTTTTTAATAAGGCTCACTTTAGAAAATAAAGCTCAAGCACAAAACTTTCAATTTTACAAAGTGTACATAAAAAATGTTATAAATAATTGTTTAAGAACAACCACAATTGAATGTATAATAATCTCACAAAACACTACATATAAAGGAGCTGCGCACACGCTGTATTGCGCACAACGCTACTGAACGCCATAAACGTAAAAACGATTTTCGGAAACTATACAATACGTTTATGTATGTACGTATATATGACAAAATCTAAAAGTTCACCACAAGTACAATTCTCGAAAGTAATATTAAAGCCAACACAAATGGAAAGTGGAAAGGAGTAGAAAGTAGATATAAGTAAATATGTATGTATATTGCATAAATACGAGTATGACGCGTATAAAATACTTTGGGAGCAACAAGTTGGGTAAAAACAATAAGAAACCAAAACCAGAACCAAAACAAAAACCAAACCACCAACCACCAGAGAGTAAGCAATTTTTTGTTGTACTTATTTTTTTTTAAGGCTACGCAGATTAATATTGCTTGCTTTTAGCCAAAATGCTTTTGTTTTTTGTTTCATAATATACTTTTTTGTTTGTTTTGTAATTGGTCTTCGGTTCTTACCACACAGATTCATTAGCGAATTCGACTTGCGACCACGGAAATTAAGGCTACTTCCTTTAGCTACAGATATACGTGAACGGCCTCGATCGACGGTTGGTTCTGGAAAAAGGCCCATAATATAGGCGTTTGTTTTGGTTTGTACACATTAATTAATTTAAAAATATTTTTTTTTTTTGTAATTTTTTTTTTTTGTTTTTGGTAGTATATGCGGTATTGAAGTAGTTAGGAAAAAAAAACGGAAAAATATAGAATGCTCTTAGAATAGTAAGGTTAAGTGTGAAATAAAAACAATATGGTAGCACTAAAATAATTGAATTGCATAAGCGACCACTTTGCGGGCCGACCCGAATGCCAACACCACTTTTTCCCCCACTTGTGTTTGTGTGTGTGTATATATATATAAATAATAACTAGGGTTGCTAATAGATATTTATAAAACTTAATATATATATATATGTATAAATAATATGCAATAAATAGATAGTTATATACACTTTGCCAGCACAAATCAGTCGGGAAGCAGTTCACCTTCTGCACCAGGTGAGAGACTAAACGCACCGTGGGTACATGCATATGCACGCATGTCTGTATGTATAGTATGTGTATATGTATGTGTGTATATAGGTTAACTAATTGTACCTTTACGCATATATAAGGATATTGTTATGTACTTAATAGACTTATATGTACTAATACATATGTATATCTATGCACCTATACATAGATATTAGACATTATAAATATATATGTGTATGTATAGTTAAATAAAAATATATTTGTATGCATGTATGTTGTTAAATAATTGTAAGTTTCATAAGTGTTTAGCTTAAATTAATACCCATCACCAACCTCTTGATGCTTTATATGATCCCCTGCGCCCAATCGGTGTCGAACTTGTGCTTGGGTATTCATCAGGTGATTCTGTTTAAAAAATACACATATGTATATATAAGTATAGTATGAGTTGTTTAAAAAATAGTTAGATGAAATAAGGTTGCAAGTGCAATGAAATGGTTATTATGTAATATATGCCTTATTTAATAAAATATTAACACTGTAACACTGTAACTCTAGCATGCTAAAAAATATATTAGAAATGTATGTAGGCAAAACTAATATATTTATATAATAATTTTTTTTATTTTTTGAATATTGTTTTATAACCCTTTTTACTAAAAAAAAAAATATTTAATAAAAAAAAATTTTTTTTTTTAAATTTTTATTAAAAAAAATATTTTTAAAATTCTTATTTTTAAAAAAAATAAAAAAAAATATAAAATTTTATTTTATTAATATTAATAGAAAAATTATTTGATTTTTTTTTAATTTTTCCATTTTATAATTATTTAATTTGGTAAAAATTATTATTGTTTTAATTATGCATGTATTATTATAAAGGGTAGTCGAAAAAGCCTTTTTTCACTCATATTTGAACAGCTGTAACTTTTTTTGAACTCCCCCGAATTTAATTTTTTCGTGGTGAAATGAAGCTTAAAATCTCACCTTTCCAACACTAGATGGTATGACACAATGTGATTGGTAGCACTGGAGATATACGACTGAAACGACATCTATTGACAAAATACGAAAAGACTTTTTCGACTACCCAATATAAACGAGTCTCTACTTAAACTGCTTTTATGAATGAAACGATCTAAAATGTTTTTTTTTTGCAACCAAAATTTTTAGAAGACTGCGAAACAAACTCGAAATGCAAAAGCGCGTATTTTAAAGTGTTTAAAGAACGGCTGTTTGTCGCTAAAATAAAAAGTAGAATATAATGTAATATAAAACTGCTTTACAATATTTAAATTATGTTTTAGAAGAATATATTATGTTTTTAAAAAATAAATTGTTTAAAAAAAAATAAAGGATTTTATAGACTGGCTTTACGTAGAGTTAAAAAGCTGTTCGCAATTAATATGAGGTGAATTATGCAATTTGAAATTTTTATAATTTTTGTTAAAACATTTAAATTAGTCTTCAATGCGTTTGTTGTTGTAACGCTGATGATATACATACATATGTAAATATTGTATGAGCTGTAACTGCATGCTCATATAGGCCATGCATATATGATATATTGCTTATGTAATTTATGAAAAAATTTATGAAATGAAATTATTATTATTTGTTTAGTGGTATATTGTTTGAGTTGCTGTAGCTAAAAATAATTTTTTTTTTTTTAATGTAAAATGTTGTTTTGATTTTTAAAGAGTCAGTACCTTACAAATTTGTCTATTTCGATATTTTTTAAATTTACATCTGCAATATTTTTAAGCTAACGTTTAAAGTTTGCTTTTTATTTTCTTCTATTATTTTTCTCAAATTTTTTCTTAAAATTTTTTTTTTTAATTATTATTTTTTTTTAATTATTTTTTTTTTTAATTATTTTTTAATTATTATTTTTTTTTAATTATTATTTTTTTTTAATTATTAATTTTTTTTTTCAAAAAAATTCAAAAAAAATATTTTTCGTTTTTAATTTTATTTTTAAATTATTAATTTTTTTCAAAATTCTTAAAAAAAAATTTTTAAAAATTATTTGGAAAAATTTATTTAGAAATTAAAAAATTAGAAATAAAAAAAATTAAGAAATGAAAAAAAGATATTTAAAAAACTAAAATAAAAATTATTATATATGTAAATAATTTTTTTTTTTTAATTTTAATCATTTTATTTTAATTTTTAAAATATTTTTTTTAATTCCTTAATTTTTTCCAAATTTTTAAAATATTTGTTAATATAATTTCTTAAATATTTTTATTTAATTTCTTAACTTTTTTAATTTTTAAATAATTTTTTTCGAATTCCTAATTTTTTTTTAATTAATTAAAGTTTTTAAAATATTTTCTTAGACATTTTCAATTATGTGTTTTTTTTTATTTTTATTTCTCAATGTTTTTTTTAATATATTAAAGTTTTTAAAATATTTTTTTTTTACATTTCTAATTATGTTTTTTTTTTAATTTTATTTCTCAATGTTTTTTTATTTATTAAAGTTTATAAAATGTTTTTTTTTTTTCACATTTCTTATTAATTTTTATTTTATTTCTCAATTTTTTATTTTTTAAATATTTTTCCAAAAATTCTGAATTATTTTTTTTTATTAAAATGTCTTAAATATTTTTTTTGGTAAATTTTTTAAATATTTTTTACCTTGATTTATATTATTTTAATATTTTATCCCTAATTTTTTTTTTTTAATTTTTCAACTATTTTTTCTGCTTTCTTTTTAGCTTTACTCAATTTTCATATATACACAAAAAAATTAGTTTTGCTTATGTTTTAGTAGATTATTTACCTTTCACAGTTAGAGAATCGTGCGAGCCTCTATAAAAATCTCTTCTCAGCGTGTTGGAATTGCTCAATGTACCGTAGGCTACAGAGTTTTGCAGCGAACAAATGCAGCCAAAAGGCGTAATTAACACACAACGAAAAAAAAACAACAACAAATAAATTATGAACAATAAATAAATAAATAAGAAAAAATACAACAAAATTTTTGGGTTTAAAGCGAAATGTAAAAACAACAATTGGAGTTGATTGCTTGCATGCCTCGCATTCTGTTTTTGTTTTTGTAAAAAAAAAACAAATCGAAAAGAAAAAACGCTTTTAAAACACAACACAAAGATGTTTTGAAGGAAAATAAGCAAAATGTCACGCTGCACAAAAAAAAATAATAATAATTCAAAAACAACAAACACAGCACACAAAAAATACATTTCTTTTGTAAAAAAATTTGAAAATATTTTTAATAGGTATAATAATGCAAAAAATGTGTAAAAATTATATAGTGTACTGCCAAGCACAAACAGCTTGGAAATATGTGCATTTCGTATGGAAAAATTCAAACAAAAAAAATTAGAAATAAAAATATTGTTTACTACTAAAAGCTTTACAAATCACTCAAAATGCAAAAAAGGAAAAGTTTTTTTACATACCATTACATAAGATTTCTTTATTTACATATGTATATGTAGTATATACCCACTGCTGATATTTTAAAATCAATTCTAACCTCACTGTTGCAGTGTTTTTCAAAGCGTGCTATAAAAAGATTTTTTGTGACTTGTGTATGTGTGTGTGTGCACGCTTAAATCATAACTGTAAAGCAGCTTTTATGTGATATTGGAATTTATAAGTTTTTTGGTGTGTGTGTTTTTTTTTTTGATAAATTACAACAATTATATACAAGGAGAAGTAGAATGTAAGGCATGTAAGTTGCAAATAGTTTTGAAATTGTATCGAGCAATAGAAATACATTTACAAAACGTAGCAAGCAACAATTTACAAGTAGAAGAAAACTTGAACTCGCTAAGAAAAGGAACTGAGTATTCGTTTTTTCAAGTGTGTGTATATGTGTGTTTGCTCACCTGTTAGATTGGTACTAGAACCTTTTTTACTACGACTAGAAATACTCGATGCCTCACTCAAGTCCACAGAACCGTCATCGACATGTATGGTCTTGGGACGTGGCCGTGTGGGACGCGTTTGACGCAGACGTGGCGTTGTGGAATTCTGTGCTGACTGTTTCATTGTTAATTCGCGATCAAGCGTCTTACCCTAAATTGATTTCAGAATAGATCATGTTATTGAAAATTGTAATAAGACAAAAAACTTATTCCAAAAATTAATAAAGGTTAAAAATTAAAAATAAATATATTAATATATATGTATAAAAAATTTAAAAATTAAATTATATTAAAAAATATTATGAAAAAAAAAATGTTTTGAATTTAAAAAATATAAAAAAAAATAAAAAAAATAAAAAAAACTACAAAAAAACTACAAAAAAAACTAAAAAAAATAAAAAAAGCTAAAATAAATAAAAAAAAATTAGTTTAAAAAAAAAATAAACAAAAAACAATAATAATATATAATAAAAGAAATTAAAATTTTAAAATTTAAAATAATAAACCTTAAAAAAATTAAATAAATTTAATTAAAAAAAAATAAAGAAAAAATTAAAAAAAAAATATTAAAAAATAATTAAAAAAAAATTAATTAGAACAAAAAAAACTAAAAAAAATAAAAAAAAACTAAAATAAACAAAAAAAATATTTAAAAAAAATAATAAAAAAAATAACAATAATAATATATAATAAAAGCAATGAAAAGTTTAAAATTGAAAATAATAAACCTTAAAAAAATTAAATAAATTTAATTAAAAAAAAATAAAGAAAAAACAATTAATTAGAAAAAATTTAAAAAAATTAAAAAACGATAAAAAAAATATTAAAAATAATTAAAAAAAAAATTAATTAAAAATAACTTTCCACTTTCCGAAAAAATTAGTGAAATCCGCGTTTATAGTTTATATTATTCGCCGTTGTATCTACCTGCGATGGCGTTTATGTTTTTATTATTATAATAATAATTATAATAATAATAATTTATGTTAATAATAATATTATTATATTTTATTTTATTTTATTTTTTTTTTTTTTTTAATGTATTGCGAGTATATATTTTTTTTTCGGATTTATTGGTATGCCCTCGTACTTGTGTACCGGAAAGGGTCAATACCTTTTGGTATATACGTATGTATGTATGTGTGCACGATATGTGCTTCGTATGCATATAATTATGCTTAAATTACTTTAATACGGTGCAAACCTGCTTGTCCCACTCACACAATCTCAATAATTGCGAAAGCAAATTTAACTGCGTATATTGCCAACAAAAGGCATCATTCTATGTTGCACATAAACAACTTTCACAACACATCTCATAGTAGCGCTTTTTCAAGAAAAGCCACGGGTTTAGTTGCAACAGCAACTCCCGAAACAGAAACTCAACAAAATTGCCAAGAGACACCATGCTGCTCAAAGGCATTAAAAACTCAAACTCTGCACAGCGAGAATCAAAGTAAGGTATTACTACCAAACAGCAGTTGTCTCCATCGAACATCGAGGAGAAACTGTTCAAACTAAGAGCCCTAATAGACCAAGGATCGCAACGATCATTCTAGCGTCTAGGGCACAAAAATAGGCTAAAACTGCCAACAAAACAAGCCAATTATGAAATTACGGGAATGGGCGGAAGAGTAGTACAAAAACTCTAACAAAATATAGCCCCATTACCTAATTTCCCCCCAAGCGGATAAGCGCATTCAAGCAAATGCTATTGTCTTACCGCAATTAACAAACATGCTTCCAAGCTATCAAATAAATAGCAAGCATTGGGATAAGATTTCACATCTGACTCCAGCAGACCCCCAACTGCAACACCCCCGCTCAAATAGACCTGCTATTAGGCAGCGATCTCATATCGCAAAATTATTCTAGATGGTGTTGAAAAAATTTCTAAAACACTACTGGCGCAAATACCATTTTCGGATGGGTCCTAAGTGGACTAGTTGCGGAACCAGTCACAGCAATGACAACTCAAGTTGAGGAAATCTCAAAACGAGTACCTCAATTCACAATTGAGAAAATTTTGGGAGTTAGAGGAACTCCCCCCCATTTCAATTACAACACCAGAAGATCAGTATTGTGAAGGACTTTTACAAAGCCACAACTACTCGATCAGCTAATGGTCGGTATGTCGTACGACTACAATAAAACAACAATTTCCAGACACACTCGCCTTGGGTCACTCTCGCACCTCTGCAATACAGCAGTTTCTAAGTATGGAGAAAAACCTACTTAGAAAAGGTGAGCTTAAACAAGTTTATGATGGTGACGTGGAGGAATACCTTCTTTTATATCACATGGAGGAAGTAAGCCCATGTGAAAAAATCATAAGAGGCAAAATATTACTCTTCTACTTGCCACATCATGCAGTAGTAAAGCATGACAAAAAAAACAACAAAAGTCAGAGTTGTCTTCAATGCCTCCAGAAACACTAGGCTCGGGGAATTCCCTAAATGACATTCTATTTACGGGACCCACACTCCAACCAGATCTAATGCTCCTCATATTGAACTGGCGTATATACAAATACGTATTCAATGGGATGTCGAAAAGATGTATCGACAAATACTGGTTCATAAAGATGATCAAGATTTTCAGCGGATTATTTTCCGAAAATCTGCAAATAGTCCACTACGCGACTTCAATTAAAAACAGTTACCTTTGGCGTAAACTGTGCCCCATATCTAGCCATTCGTACACTACACGAAACTGGCAGAAGACACAAGTCAGAATTTCCTCTGGCAACACAAGTGTTAAAAAAACACAGACGTATGTAAGACGATATCTTGTCTGGGAGCCACAGCCTCTCACAAGCATACGAGTCCTTATCACAAGTGATAAAGGCCTCAACACCGCAGGGTTTCCCCTAAAAAAGATCACGGCTAATCACCCAAATATCTTGAAAAATATACGAACGACAATTTGTTGGATACTAATTTCCTTATATTCGAAAAGGAAAGTACAACAAAAACACTGGGCATCCAATGGAATGCGATATCGGACAGTTTTCATACACGACTGAGTCCATATCCGCATTATCCGCCATTACAAAACGCCAAATTCTCTCCTCTGTGCAAAAACTTTTCGACCCCGCAGGATGGCTTTCGCCAATTATGATACAAGCGAAAATCCTGATTCAAGAATTATGGCTAGACGGAACTGACTGGGACGAACAATGTGAAACCTCTTTCGCTTAGAAAGATTGGTCCCAGTTCGCTAATAACCTAAAAGACATTTCGCAGATACAAATTCCACGGTGGGTAAATTATTCCCCCGAATACAAAGTGGAACTACACGGCTTCTGCGAACGCCTCTGAAAAGGCATATTGTGCCGCTATATATGTGCGCACCCAAAGCGATATTGCAACTACAAGCCACCTACTAGTGGCAAAAGCAAAAGTTGCGCCTCTAAAAAACCATAAGTCTACCACGACTTGAACTCTGTGGCGCTCTGCTCCTAGCAAAGCTAGTCTCCATGGTGCAAGACCCACTTAAAACCCCCACGGCTTCTGCGACGCAACCAACTGTTGCCCGAAGTGCAACACGCGCAAATCCGACGCCGGTGCCAGCAGACCCACAGCGCCTCCGATGCCCGCTTTGCCGCCGCCCCCACAGGTTGCCGCATTGCGGCATTTTTAAGAGGATGCTGCTCCGCTCCGCCAGCAGATTGTACAGGCACATGGCCACTGCCTAAATTGTCTGGCACCTACCCACTCCACATCGGAGTGTACATCCGGGTATACGTGCCAATATGCATGCGGCCACATCACACGCTCCTTCATCGGGACGGCAGACCATTACTTGCCCCCTCCAGTCGTGCTACGACCCGACGACCGCAGGCGAAACCGTGCTGCACGAACACGAAGAGCTGAGCCACCACCAGAATCCCGAACACGCACTCGGCGCCAACAACACAATACCTCTACGCGGCGGCGTCAACCCAGGCCGCGGTCTCGCCAACCACTGGGCTTAGTAACGTGGTGGCCACATTGCAGCAGTTGCAAAGGCTACTAGGCTAATAATTTGCCTAGGGGGGCCGGGATGTCTAAATGACTCTCGGCTTACCCTATCATGAAAACACAGCCACACCACATTTCAACACACAAAATCACCATAACAGCACACCACACTCACCACTCACCTTCCACATCACACCAATACACTCAAACGTGACACCACACTTCCAACTAGAACACAAAAAAAAAAAGGGACGGACAACTCCAGCCAGACACACTTCGTTTTTGGCTTCCGCAAGGGACTCAACGCTTGTGCGCATACGCTTTCGCAGCATCGCCTTTTTTCTTTTCGTTTCCTCCCACGTACATCAACGGTCGTCGATTCCGCCGCCGATTGGAATATCCGTCCAAATTTACATTTTGTAAACATTGAAAACGTTTGTAAAGTTAATAAAAAGAGTATTCCGAAAACCTATTCTTTTAAAAAAATTTTATAACAAGTGAGTTCGGAAATAAAGGTGAGTTCACCACTGAATAATAATAAACACAATTAACGAAAAAATTTTAATCAAAAAGAAATTAATTTACAAAAAATTTAATTCCAAATAAAATTAAATATGTAAAAAGCCAAACATTGATGTTCATTTTATTTGTTGTTATATTTCCGCTTTGCTTACCTCCCGTTCGGCCTCTTCGATGGCCTTTTTCAATCGATGTTGTTCCAAAATTGCCGCTCGTCGCGCCATTTGTTCTTCTTTCTTGCGCGCCTTCTCCTCTTCCTTCTCACGCTCCATTTCACGCTTGCGTGCCGCTTCGATTTCTTTACGCGCCTTCGCCTCCTCTTGCTGTTGGCGGCGCTGTAGTGACTGCAGCATGATTTTTTCTTTGCGACGCTCCATTTCATCGATAGATTCCTGGGTGTGAGCGGAATGTGGAATTTTTAATAAGAAAATGTTACAAGTAAAAAAAAGAACGCTGAAGTTTATGTGGAAGATAATAAATGCGGAGGGTTACTTAAGAGGTTTCTAATATGTGTTAAAGTGATAAAAAAAAATATTTATCTCGTCGAAAGAAAAAGTTTTTCATACATGCACTTTATTGGGATTGTTCAGTTTGTATGACAGCTATATGCTATAGCGATCCGATCTGAATAATTTCTTCGGAAAATGCTTTAATGCTTTAGGTATTAACCCATGTCGAATTTCGTGAAGATATCTCGTAAAATGAAAAAGTTTTCATACAACCACTTGATTCCGATCGTTCAGTTTGTGTGCCAGCTATGTGATATTGTGGTCCGATATCGGCGGTTCCGACACATGAGCAGCTTTTTGGGAAAAAAATTGCGTGTGCAAAATTTCAGATCAATATCTCGAAAACTGAGTACTAGTTTGCGAATATACACACAGACAGACATAACTGAATCGACTCAGGTCATCCTGCTGATCATTTTATATACAAACTTCGTGGCAAACTTTATAAATCCTGTTCAGAACACTCAAAAACATTTCCACCACTTACCCGATCCAAGTTGCTCACATCGGTGCCGATGACCAACGCCTTCGCCTGACTACTGCTACCACCCGCACCGGCAGCATTTGTAGTTTGATGACTACGCGTTATGGGCGGTGAGGACGACAGTGCCGCCGCCGTCGCAGACACACTGAATTGATGTACGGGCGAACGTGGTTGCGCTACTGGCGCTTTTTGGCTATTGAGGTCATCATGGCGTAACTGTATAGGCGCATCCGTGTACTTATTGTATGTAGCCGTATTAATGTCGTTCATTTTGCCACCATTCTTAAGCGTATCCATATTGCCAACGCCACCGGCGTACTGACGCAACAGCGTGCCACCATTGTAGGTTGGGTTGTTGTCTTCGCTGATGCTGTGCGAACGATTGAGTGGTTCCATTTTGATGCCGGACACCGCCTGGTGATCGGTGCTATCCATGCTACGCTCCTTCTTCGGCGAACGTTTCGCACGCAAGGGTGGTTTCGGGCGCTTGGGTTGGTTATCGTCGAATGAAATGTAAAAGCCTTTCTCGGTTTTCGCATCGCGTGGATCCTGTTAGAGTGTGTTTCGAGCATAATTATATAATAACGGTCAATATATTGCTATAGCATGCATTACCTGAAAACTGTTGGCGTTGACAGCGGGTCTGGACGGCGACGGTATGCGATAGGTGAGGTTGCCGCTGGTTATGTGCAACTTTTGCGGCAACAGCTCGTTGCCACCGTCGTAGCTGCCGTCACTGCCGTGCTGTTGATAGTGTTGCTGTTGTTGTTGCTGTTGCTGCTGCTGCATTTGATACTGCTGCTGCTGGTGTGCATAGTCGGCGATGCGCGTATGCTGCATCGATTCGATTATATTACGTTCCAACTCCTCCACATCATCCTCATCGCCAATAAAGCATATGCTCTGTGGCGCCATCATATCATCGCACATTTGTTGGCCACCCGAAGAATTTGAGGAAGACGTCGCCGCTGTTGGCGGCGCTTGTTTCGTTGTCATTGGCATATTGGTGATGGAGTGTTGACGCTGCAGACCGCCACCGCCACCGCCGCCGCCGCCATCGTTGCTGTTGTGTTGCATGTGCTGCGGTGAGGAGCGGAAGAGATGCTGATACTCACCACCGCCATCGTTTTGGTGCAACACAAATCCACCTTCACGTCCACTGTTGCCCGCCATTTGATTGGACTTCTTCCAAGTGTAGTTGCCGTCCATGGGCAGCGTTGAACGTTGCTTTTGCTGTTGCCAGGCATTCACATCCACCAAAGGCGCTTGCGACTGCTGATACTGTTGTTGTTGTTGCTGCTGCTCGTACACCGACTGATTCCACGTCCGTCGTTGCGGTTGCGCTGGTTGCGGCGACATTTCATGCGGATACATGGGATTCGGTTGTGGTGAGCTCGGATCACGGCCGTAATCATCGTACATGCTGGCCCGATTCATGTATTGTGGTGGCGTTTGGTTGTGGTGTGGTGCGTATTGTGGCGGACCGGGTGGTCCACCGTATACGTGGTTGTTGTAAGGAACCATATTATCGTTATATAACTTCTGTGGTTGCATATAGTGTGGTTGTTGTTGCATCATTGGTGGCGGCTGCTGTGGCGACACATATTGCCCGTGTTCGTTTATATATTGCATTGGCATTGATGGCATTTGTTGCTGTTGTTGTTGTTGGTAGGGATCGCGACTGGGCGGACGCGAGTTGTAGAGATTGGCATGTGGATTGTATGGGGAATGTGCAAGATGTGGTGTCGAACCGAAATTGTGCTGTTGTTGTTGCATTTGCATTTGATTGAAATTGTCGCTGAGATGTTGTTGTGAACCGTACGGTGGCTGCGGCGGGTTAGAGGTGTGTATGTTATATTAGTTTTTAGTTTACAGTTATGCGTGTATGAAACACAAGAAATAAATAGAAACAAAAACAATTATTGTTGTAAGTGCGCACATTGGGTTTGAGGCGTTTAGGCATTAGTGGTAGTTGCGGTTTGCCACACAAAAATGTGGTTTTAAAAACAAAAACTATTTTCCATAAATTTAAGGTCATAAAATTAAGTTGCATGAATTAAAAAAAAATTATAATAATAATTAAAAAACAATATAAAAATTAAAAAAATTTTAAAAATTAAAAAAAAATTAGAAATTTAAAAAAAAGTATCAAAATATAAAAATTGAAAAAATATATTAAAAAATTTTTTTTTAAATTCAAAAAATTGTAAAAATTTAAAAACAAAATTATAAAAATTAAAAAAAAAATTAAATAAGTTTAAAAAAATTTAAAATTAATTTCAAAATTAATAAAAAAACGAAAATTTGTGAAAAAAATTATAAAAATTAAAAAAAAAATAAAATAATTTTTTGTTATATTTTTTCACAATTTTTCTCTTTGCGTGGTTTTTTCAAATTTGTTATAAATTATTTTAAGTTTTTTATAGTTTTTTTTCATTCTTAATTTTTTTTTATTTTTTATAAATTTATATTAAATTTTTAATGATCTTATTAATAATGTAATTAATAATTTAAATTATTTGTAAATATAAGCGTTAGGTTCAATTTTTGCAAAAAAAACAACAAAAAATAATAAAAAACAACCATGCTTTATAACCTCAAAAATTAGTCCAACTCATAAATCGCTCGATTTGTGGCTAGCATTTTGAAGCGTAACTGCATTAATGAGTAGCTTAAGCAATCGTTGCATTCAAGCTTAAAAACTGATTTAAAAAGTGGTAGCGCCTGAAAGTATGCAATTTCAGGGTCTACCCAATAGTCCCCACTGTTTTTTAATTTTTTGTTTTGAATATTCCACGGCATAGCAAAAAAAAATTAGAAATAATTACTGGACTGCCAAATATTTTAAGGGCTCGGGAAGTAAAATATTATATAAAGCCTCGAAAATTCGAACTTCGGATAACGGTACTTGATTTGGTATGCCTAAAACTCTACCTAAGTCTTAGAAAATCGATTAAGGTCGTGCGTAAAATAATTGAAGCTCAAAAGTTGAAAAATTGGATAACGGTACTTTATATGTATATAACGAATAAAACTCTTCCAAAATCATAAAAAAAAAATTTAAAAACTTTTTTAGGTAACTCATTTCATTATGCTAATTATTTAAAAAACAAAATAGTAAATATATTTGTTCTACTATTATCTCTCTTAAAAGAGCAATCTAAAAAATTGCGAATTTCGATCTAAAAAGTAGTTTTTCGAAAAACTTAAAAGGAAAATTGACTTCTAAGAAAACATTTAACGGAAATAAGTGCTTCAAATTATGAGATATTGATCTGAAATTTCGGATTCGCCCTTTTGCGCGTCAAGAAGCTGCTCATTTGTTGGAACCGGCGATATCGGACCGCTATATCATATAGCTGTCATACAAACTGATCCGTCAAAATTAAGTTTTTGTATGAAAAAAGTTTTTATTTGCATGATATCTTCGTAAAATTTGGTAAGAATTATTTTCCAAGACAGTGGCATAATTTCCGAACAAATTTTTCAGTTTGGACCACTTTAGCATATAGCTGTCATACAAAATGTACTATCAAAATCCAGTCCTTGTATGGAAAACTGTTTTATTTGACGAGATATCGTCACCAAATTCGGCATAGTTTTTTGTCCAACGCAACCCTACAATATCCGAGAAAATTGTTCAGATCTGACTACTATAGCATATAGCTGTTATACAAATTGCCACATCAAAATCAAGAAAAATATCATTTTATGGCGTTCATGCTATAAAAATGCACCTGTGAAGGGTATTCTAGCTTCGGTGCAAGCGAAGTTGACATTTTGTCTTCTTTTTTAAACACTTCATTTAACTTTTCACAAATAGTTTAATTTTTATATGAAACTCGCGAATGTTACTTCGCAGAAAAACAATGTGAATAATAGAAAATTTTCTATAAAAACCGCATTTTCACAGAGCTAATCGAGAGTTATTGTTATAAAAAACTACTCTACTGATACGCGAGCCAAATTTGCGCACCTTAACCTCACTTTTACGTTTTTTTTTTTTTTGTGTTTTTTACTTCGACTACCTGATTCAACATGTTGGCCATATGCTGTGCGTGCATCAGTTGTTGCGCTTGCAATTGTTGTGCTTGTATTTGGTTTTGTTGGACTGTTAGCTTTTGAATATCCTGTTGTATATCCTGTAAATTCATATTCATAATAGCCAGACTTTGCTGTATTAGAGAAGTACAACAACAACAACGACAACAAAGAGAGAGAGGTGTTAATAAATTTAAGGGTTGGTTAGTTAGCATTTCAATTAAACATAAATAAGTACATATTCAGATAAAAAACAAGTTAAATTCAGCAATATTAAATATGAAAGACAAGCGCTACCTGATACTTATCCAAGTCGAGCGGATCAAGATCTGGCGTGCGATTGGAATCGTTACTCAATGTCTCCCATTTCAACACCTCCGACGAGGCATCCAAATCCTCGCGTGCAAGCTTTAAATTTAATGCGTAAGTACGTTGAGTTAGGTGATTAACGGTTAGTAAGAGATTATATAGTATAAATACCGAACATTGAAAATGTTACCTTTTCCTGATGACGCAACAAGGCCATTTCAATGCGTCGCTTATCCTGTTCGATGCGTAAACGCTTCTCTTCGAGTTTCATGCGTATATTGGACAATTTGGAAGCGTTCTCCAGCGTGCGCAGATCATCGTCGTAGGGATCTAATCATATAAAAATATAGATATATTATTAGTTTATCTTTCAGCCAACAAGTTCAAATGCTACGCACCAATTTTACTATTATTCCAAGCCTCCACTTTGCTTGAGCCAGAACTTTGTGTTGAGCGTCTGGTCAACGTTTGCTCATAATCATTCGTGCTGCTGTCCTTGCGTTCGGCATACTGCTCTTCCAGATTGTCTTTTTCAATGGGGTGTTGACGGCGTGTCGAGGGCATCGGACTGCTAACCGTGCTGACAATGCTGTTCAGTTGAGTATTGGAGGCATTCATGTTGACATTATCGGTGCTGGGGGGAGGGAAGAGAAGTAGAGCATAAAAAAATTTTAAAAAAGTTTAAAAAAACTAAAAAAAAAATTTAAAAAAAAATTAAAAAAAAAATTTAAAAAAAAAATTAAAAAAAATAAATAAAAAAACTTTAACTTCGCTGTAATATGCTGCAAAAATAAAGTTTCCAAACAACCACTTGATTCCGATCGTTCAGTTTGTACTACAGCTATATGATAGAGTGGTCCGATCGGAAAATTTTGTCTGGAGATTATAACTTTGCCTTAGCCAATAAACCATGTCAAATTTCGGAAAGATACCTCGTCAATTGAAAAAGTTTTCCATACAAGTACTTGATTTTGATCGGTCAGTTTGCATGGTAGCTATATAATATAGTGGTCCGATCTGAACAATTTGTTAGGAGATTAGACAATTGCCATAAGTAATAAGCCATGCAAAATTTCTTGGCGATATCTCTTAAATTGAAAAAGTTTTCCATACAAGTACTTGATTTTGATCGTTCACTTTGTATGGCTGCCATATGCTATAGTGGTCCGATCTGAACAATTTCTTAGGAGAATAGACAATTGCCATAAGTAATAAGCCATGCAAAATTTCTTGGCGATATCTTTTAAATTGAAAAGGTTTTTCATACAAATACTTGACTCCGATCGTCCGGTTTGTATAACAGCCATATGCTATAGTGGTACGATATGAACAATTTGTTAGGAGAATAGACAATTGCCATAAGTAGTAAGCCATGCAAAATTTCTTGGCGATATCTCTTAAATTGAAAAAGTTTTCCATACAAATATTTGATTCTGATCGGTGAGTTTGTATAACAGCCATATGCTATAGTGGTACGATATGAACAATTTGTTAGGAGAATAGACAATTGCCATAAGTAATAAGCCATGCAAAATTTCTTGAAGATATCGCGTGAATTGAAAAAGTTTTCCATACAATCACTTGATTCCGACCGTCCAGTTTGTATGTCAGCTATATGCTATAGTGATTCGATCTGAACAATTTGTTAGGAGATTAGACAATTGCCATAAGTAATAAGCCATGCAAAATTTCTTGGCGATATCTCTTAAATTGAAAAAGTTTTCCATACAAGTACTTGATTTTGATCGGACAGTTTGCATGGTAGCTATATAATATAGTGGTCCGATCTGAACAATTTGTTAGATGAATAGACAATTCCCATAAGTAATAAGCCATGCAAAATTTCTAGGCGATATCTCTTAAATTGAAAAAGTTTGCCATACAAATACTTGATTCCGATCGTTCAGTTTGTATGGCAGCCATATGCTATAGTGGTCTAATCTGAACAATTTTTTCAAATATTACATTAATGCTTTAGTCAATATCTCATTCCAAAATTCGTGAAGATATCTTGAAAACTAAAACAAGAGCTTGACTTTGATCATTTAGTTCAGGATTCAACAAAATAACGGTTAAATGTTAATTTTGTGTAATACCTTGCATGCCGCTTCATTAAATATTTTTCGGTCTCACGATCCTGTTTCTCCGAACCCGAATCGGTATCGTAGCCAAGTTGTAGCGTGCCGCGTGCATCGGCAATGGAGGAGCGTACGGCGACAGCGGGTTCTGCAGATGTAAAATAAAAAAAATTCGTGAAATTTTTATTACTGCTATGTTTAAATAATATTTCTTTCAATACTCACCCACACTAACATTGGATAGCTTGCGTTCGCGTTCACGCTCACGCTCGCGCTCAAAACGTCCGACCGCATTCAATTGATCTTGAGAGCCACCGAAATTCTCAATTGTCAATTGTGAGTCTTCGCTGGATGAGTTTCGGCGTGAGCGTCGTCCTGAAATGCGCAGTAAAGCGTGTGAAAATGTTACAAAGTGTTTACAGTTATTTTATACAAGAATGGAGATGATGAAACTAAAAAATATTAGTGCGCAACTACAAAAGACGAAGAACATGCAATAAAAAATAAGCAAAAAATAACTTTGCGTTTTGCAGTTAGACAATACAAGAGAAAATGAGAGAGCATGCATTTTATTGAGTATAAAAGTGCAAATAACGGTTTGTATAAAATATTTCAAAAACACATGTGCAAGTAACGGTAAATGTGAAACGTTGCATAAAACTGGTGATGTCCAATAATTTCTACATAAGTAGCTGGGTTACGAGTACGAGTACACTTATGACACCAAGAAAGCGGTAGACAGTCTTTTTTTTTAAATATTGAAAATCTTTTTGAAATTACTATGTTTACTATTATTAATAAATTTGAATTTGAATTTTTCAAATTTTTAAATTTTTTTTCATATAAAATATATTCTGTTATTATTAACTTTTTTTAATTTAAAATATAAAAAAAACAAAATATTTAAAATATTAAAAATATTAAAAAAAAGTTGTTTGATCTCAATAATATTTATTATTTTTATACTTTAAATTTTCAATTTTGAATTAAAATTTTCAAACGTTTTTTTTAATATGAAATATATTTTTTAATATTATTCATTTTAAATAAAATAAATAAAAACAAAATTTTGGGCTCAATAACATTTTATTATTTTTTTATTTAAAAATTTAAATTTTGAGTTTTCAAATTTTAATTTTTTTTTTCAAAAATACTATATACATACATACATATCTATGTACATACATATGTATGTATATAACTTTTAACACTAAAATTTTTGTTTACTTCAAACACTTAATTTCCCTGCCACTTTCTTGGTGTTGTTGTATGGACAAAAATTTATACAATAATATATATAGAATATATATTTTATTTGTACTTTTTTTCGTTTTTCAAGGGATTTACCTGCATAACTAGGACGCCGATTTTGTTCCCAATTGCTGGGTCTGCCTGCCGGTACGTAATCACCTAATTTATTGGAATGAGTTTGGTTTTTAATATTTAGAGTACGCTTATGTACGTGTTGACAATTTGTATGTGTTGTTGTACGAGTAAATGATGTTAATACATATGTTTGGAAAATATGTAAATTTCAACGATTTTAAAAAGCATTAGAGACTAAAAAAATCTAAAACTTGTTTTGTACAAAATTTTTACAAAAAAAAAAAACTGTTATTTCCCAAGATTCAAAAAAGCGAAAATTTAAAAATGTGTAAAAAGCTTTGTTAACTGTTTCAAGAAAATGGTAAATGTAAGCTAAGACTTATACATTATAAGTAAAATGCAGCTAAATGTGACTTTAATTGAGAAAACAAACTCAAAGCATTAGCGCGCACATACACATTGACAGGTGTTTCATACAAGAATTACAAAAAATTTAAGCTAGACTTTCAGTAAGCGCTTAAAAAGGGAGTTTTTGAAAATAAAAAAAAATATTTTTAAGGAAGTTAGGAACACAAAAACGAAAAAATAACACTTTATATAAAAGAAAAAATTATAATAAAAAAATGTATAAAAATAAAAAAACAAATTATCCGTTAAAAATAATAACTTAAAACCAAAACTAATAAAAAAATACATAAAAAACAAAAAGTATTGAAAAAAATATTAAAAAAGAAAAACAACAAAATATTCCAAAAAAAAAAAAGTAAAAAAATAAAAAAGTGAAAAAACTAAAAATTAAAAAATAATAATTTAAAACTACAAAATAATTATAACATGAAAAAATAAAAAATACAATTATTCAGAACCAACATATATAATAAAAAAATTGGAAAATACATATAAAAAATACATATGAAAATAGAAAAAAAAAAAAATTAAGTAAAAAAAAACAATAAAAGTAATGAAAAATATAAACAAAATTAATAGAAAAATTAGAAAGCACATTTACAGAAAAGAAAAAAATATTTTTTTATAAAAATTAAAAAAAAATATACAAAAAATTAAAAAAAAATAAAAATTAAAAAAAAATAAAAATCAATAAAAGAGTAAAAATAATAATAATATGGAAAAATAATAATAATTAAAAATAATATAAATAAAAATATATTAATATGAAATAATAATAATTAAAAATTAAAATAATAAAAAAAATTTAAAAGACAACAAAAAATATGTTTGTGAAAATGAAGAAATCAAAAAATTAAAAAATAAATATTAATATAAAACAACATAAAAAAATAGAAATAAACAGAAATGTTATAAAAAAGAATAATACAAAAATATGATAATATACAAAAATAAAATATAAATAATAATAGAAAAAAAATTAAAACAAAAATACAACTAATAAAAAAATTTAGAAACGCATTAAAAACTATATAAAAAATAAGAAAAAAACAAAAAATTACAATAAAAAGAATAAAAACTTAATTAATAATAAAAAATAATTACAGAATATGATATTTTTCAGAAAAAAAAAACAAAATAATATGTAAAAATAAAATAATAAAACAAATTAAGTAATAAGAATAGAAAAAAATTAATATGAAAAAATGGAAAAATTATAAAAAAGAAGTAAAGTACAAAAATATTAAAAAAAAAAATAAAAAATATATAAAAAAAATAAAAAAAAATATAAAAAAATTAAAAAAAAATAAAAAGTTATAATACAAAAGGATATTTTTAAGAAAAAAAAGAAAGAGAATAATAATATACAAAAAAAAGTATTAAGGATAGGAAAAAAAATTAAAAATAAAACAAAATAAAATAAAAATTAATCGAAGAATTAAAAAAAATAATAATGATAAAATATAAAAATCTTAAAAAATATATTTTTTTTTTAAATGATGGAAATAATTAACAAACACACCTATATATTATGGTACTGATCAACTAGCCATTAAAAATACATTTTTTAGAAATAAATTAAAAAATATAATTCTATATATGCCATTAATTTGTAAGCGGAAAGTTAAAAAAGTATTTCTAAAACAAGAAATATTTTAAAATATAGTATATTGGAAAAAGTCCGCTCGAAACTACAATTACGAAATTGAAAAAACAATGAAGAAAGTATAGAAACTGTTTTCTAGCAAGCAAAATCTATTTTTAGAGCACTTTTTTTCGAAAATGTTGAATTTGAAATACAAACTGAACAGAATAGTGAATAATGAATTAAATTGTTTGCTGGAAAAATATTTTTAAATCGAAATTTTAATATTTAATTAAAAAAATTCAAAACTTTAATATTAAAAAAAAAATCGGAAAAATTTATACTCATTTGAAAATTAAATATAAAAAATAAATTAAATTATTTGCTTAAAAATATTTTTGAACCAAATTTTTGATATTTCATTCTACAAAAAGATCAGAAAAATAAAATCAAACAGAAAAAACTGAAAAAAAAGTCTGAAAAAACAGTCTAACAAAATATTACCAACTAAAATACAAGTTCCAGTTTTGAAAATCAACAAGAGTGAAGCGTTTTTGAAAGCCTAGCTTAAAAAGCGTTAAAATATTAGAATTTTTCAAAAAAATTTGTAACACATACAAGCATACAATCATGCACATACGTGCATATAGCTACATATGCATATGTATGTATGTGTGGCCAACGGCACGTTAGTTCTTACGGTACATATGTTAGTTATTTACAAACCTCTTTCATCAGCCTTAGTCTCGATATTTGATTTTTCTTTCGATTGACGCAAACGTGCGGGAACCAATGGCTCCTGTTGCTGTTGATTGTGTTGTTGTTGTTGTGAGTGCAACGACGATAGGGTTGTAACGCCACGTGACTTATGAACAACAAATGCTACGCAATGCAAAATCGAAAAGTGGAAAAATTGGAAATAAAAAAGTTCAAATTAAAAAAGAATTCTGCTGGTGAACATAAGAAGCATTAATGAGGAGCTGAAGGCAGGTGGCTAAAGTGCGAGCGATAAATGTACATACATATGTTGCTAGAGACAAAATGTAAACAAATTTATGCAAATTTAAATTGTAAAAAGAAATATACACACAATTTAAATTATTAAAAAAATTATAGTAAAAAACACATAACCTCAAAATTATATTTAAACACACTTAATACAACTTTTGAACGAAAAAATCTGCAAACGGGCTTTTTGGCTTGCTTTACACAGCATTTTGTACATTTTCGTTATTTACAAATTCAAAACTTTTCACTGTCATATAATTATAGCACAATATTATAGCACAAAATATAGCGTGTATAAAGCGGACTTTGAGACCAATTATAATTCTAACCTCAAAGTCAACTTTATTTTGTCGCAAACTTTTATTTCTAAGTAGTCGTTTACCTTCGTTTTCCGAATTTCTTAACCCCGCATTTTGCATTATTGTTGCAGTATTATTTCCATACACTACTTCTGACGAGGCCGAATTCGAAACTAAAAAAAGAAAAGAAAAATAATAAACAAAAAAGTTTAACGCTTTATTTTCAACATAAACGACCTAAGCCACCTTTGCAGAGACTTGGACTCATGACTTGAAAGATATGGCTGGTTTAGGGTTAATTCATTGTATATTACTGTTGTTTTTGGCAGCAGGGGTCAGCTGGTGTGTTCGGGGATTGTGCGTGTGCGGACAAAAACAGTTAGAAATGAGTTTTGGTTAGGCATTGCGCGCGTTTTGAGTAATTCGGGGATTTTGAGGTTAGAACAGCATGGCAATTTTGCAACGGAGTATTGGTAAAATAGGTGCATCGGAATTTAAAGTTTAATTTTCCACTTTCGGTCGATATTTCGAATTAGGGAAAGCCAAAAATTAGGGGGAAATATTTGAAATGCGCCTAAAAGTAGACATTGAAGTTTACAATTCGTTATTTTTATATTATATATGAAAAATATATAAAAATCAAGCATACTTTTAGGCGCTCACTCTACTAACACTTTGTTAAAAGGGCTCTAAAATTGATTAAGGGATATTTCAGTTGTAAATGCAAAGATTATTTATTAGATAAAGTTTTTTTAACCAATTTCTTTACTCGAAGTTTTGAAAAATCTCTGCGAAGAACTTCTTAAACTCATAGGGTATTTAAGTAAAGATTTGAAATCGCATTTCAGAATATTATGGCGGCTCGCAACAGCGTGTTTTTAGTTTTCAAAATTAAACTTCAAATACTAAATTAGCAAAAATGTAACACAGAAGTTAAAGAAAATGCAAAAATAACTTTGTTTAAGACAAAAAAAAATTGAAAATTCGAACTAGTGTTATTTTAAATATCAAGCAAAAATTTTGTTATTAAATAATATTTTTTCTAGCTCAAAATAAATTACAAAACACTAAGATTATTATAAAAGTAAATTATTAAATATATATATGTATATATAAACATAAATATATATAATAAATATAATAAAAATTAGTGAAACTGCGCAAAGTAGTTTTTTTTTCAAGAATTCAAATAAAAAAATATCAGACCAGAGAATTATTTTTCTTTCTAATGTTGGTTTCGAAATTTATTTTTGATAAAAAATTTTATGTAATTTTTTCGTAGAGAATTCATTATATTAATATTTTTTATTAGTTTTTCGTTTTGTTTTATTTAATGTTTATTTTATTATTCCTTTTTTTTAATTTTGCGAGAGAAACTATTTTTTTTTTATATGGTATATACATATATTTTTAAATAAATAATAATTAAAATTATTTTTTTGTTATTATTTTTGATATTTTTTTTTGAAAAGCTAAATTTTTAGATTTCAAAATTCAAATTTAGATTTGAAAATTTAACACAGTACGTTTATATTTATTATTTTTTTAATATAAAAAATTAAAATTCTAAAATTTCAAAAACTATTTTTTATTAATTATTATTTTTAATTCAAAAATTAAAAAGTATATTTCAAATTTTCAAAAACTATTTATTTTAATAAAAAAAAATAATCAAAACTATTTTTACAACTATTATTGTAATTTTAAAATATTTTATTTCGCTTTCAAAATTTCAAAAACTATTTTTAAATACTAATATTTGTATTAAATAAAGTATTTTTATTAAAAAAATTTAGTTTTGAGATTCTGATTTCAAAATTTTCAAAAACAAAAATTATAATTTTAAAATTTTCAAAAACTAAACTAATTAAAAAAAGAAAATAATTTTTATTAAAAAAAAACTATTTTTTTAACAATTATAAAAATTTAATTTGAAATTCTAAAACCTATAGATATATAAAAATATTATTTTTATAATTTAAAAAAGTAGAATTTTCAAAATTTCAAAAACTGTAGTTGTAATTTAATTTTAAAAACTACTTTTAATAAATATTATTTTTAATTTAAAAAAATTAAATTCAGATTTCAAAATTTCAAAAATTATGGACGTAAATTACTAATACTTTAATTTAAAAATATATAATTTTTTTAATCTTTATTTATAATACTATTTACTGTTATTAAAAAAAAAAAAGGTTTTAAAAAATTTCAAAAAACATTTTTTTTAATAATTACGATTTTTTAAATTTAATTTTAACCATATATATTTTTTTTATTTAAAAACTGTTATGATTCCAATTAAAAAAAAAATTAATTTAGATTCGAAACTTTTAAAAATTATTTTTTTAAGTATTATTATTTGTTATTATTCAAGTTTATACTAACTAGACCAAATATATGTACATTAAAATGCAGAGAAATGTACTAACAAATTCTAAGTAACTATAAAAAATTATAGCAAAACAGTTTTTATGTGAAAAAAGGTTTTTTGAATTTACTAGGGAAAGGGAATTGATAAATTGCTGTTACCATAGTAAAGACCAAATGAAAGCGAAATATTATTAAAGGAATTCGAATTTCGATATTTTCGAAAATTCAAAAATCTGTTTCAAATATGTAATTTGAAAATAATGGTTTGGCTGATACTTTTTGAGTGACAACAACAACATATTTACCATTTTTTTGCGAGATTTTGCAATATAAAACATTAAACAATTATTTTGCTAAATTTAATTTTTTGTGTATATTTTTTAAAAACCTTAAATTTCACACATTCAACGCTTTGACTTATTTGTTAGTTAGTAGTGTGCTAATTTGCGGTAAACGAATAAGTGCGGCTTGCTGGGCAAAGCTGTTAAGAATTGAATTGAACAAGACAGTGTGGCTGCCGAGTGCTTAAAGCTGCCGAACGATGCTTGCTTGGAGATGAGTGAGTGGCAAAGCCGACGCGGCGTTGCAAGGCACACCAAAAACGCTAATGCTAGAGGAAATGAGAACTAAGCAATGGCGATTGTTGTTGCATGAAATGCTACGCATGAGACAAAAAATTATGAAAACTGATGAATTCATAAGGAAAATGCGAATGAAATCAACTTCGAATAAACGCATACAAAACTATATATGTATTAGAAACTGAACTGCAAAACATTGGAACGCAAAAAATCAGGTGTTTATGTGCGTAATTAAACGAAAATTTGTAGAAATGCGCACAAATGAACGAAAACATGCACTAATTAATTAATTAAGGACTGCAACGCATTTGAAACAATTGCAACAATATTGAAAAATTATATATAGAATATGTAGTATATAGTATACATATGTATGCAACACATAACAATGCTAAACAAATATATTAACGGATTTTTTTTTTTGATACTGTTTTTCTATGTTTTATTTGTTAAAGACCTTGAAATGGAGGTCGATTCGTTGGCGAGCCATAATTCGAATCTGAATCGCTTCTCAGATCTGGAATTGGTATGACGGGCTGCATTGTGAGACCCCTGCGATGACATATTCCATGCTCATTAACGCCAAAGTAACGCTTACTGATGATCTCTACAAGAATGCGTGTGGCACACGGTTGTTTTTGTTTGTCATTATTATTATTTTTTTGAATTTTTTTTTTGTTTTTGTAATTTTTTATACAGAGAAAGAGAGATTAGGTATAAGTGTGTTGGTAACTGCATTGAATTTTCACTTTAAACAATTAATGGTTAAAATTTTAGTTACATTTAACGTTACTTAATTAAATTTAATACCTAAGCATGTGGGCAATTTGCGGTGGGAGGTACACCGAACAGTTTATAGAGTTAATAGTTAGTAGGGAGAGTGCCTAGACAAGTTGAAAGCAAAGTAATCTAAGAGTTTTGAAATCAGGAAGTACTTTAAAACGAAAAAAATACTTGCAATTGTTTGAAAATGACAAAAATATTGAAAAACTAACGGGTAATAAGTAAGTTGAGACATAAAAGATAAAAAAAAAAATAAAACAAAAAAAAAATAAAAATAAAATAAAAAACAAAAAAAATTAAAAAATAAAATTTCAAAAAATTAAAAAATAAAATTTCAAAAAATTAAAAAAATAAATTTTTAAAAAATTAAAAAATAAAATTTCAAAAAATTAAAAAAATAAATTTTTAAAAAATTCAAAATTAAATATTTCAAAAAATTAAAAAATTAAAAAAAAATTTTTTTAAAATTTTAAAAATTAAATTTTCCAAAAAATTAAAAAAAAATTTAATAAATTAAAAAAAAAATCAAAAAATTTAAATTAAAAAATTTCAAAAAATTAAAAAACATATTATATTTGAAAAAAAAAACTTCAAGAAAATCGTTAATTTCGTTTGCACAGAAGGAAGGATGGTAGGAAGGAAATTGTACCGGTGCCTTGGACAATAAGCCACGCGGAATTCGTGAAAATATCGTGTCAAAGTTTTCTATAGAAGAACTTGATTTTGATCGGTCAGTTTGTATGACAACTACATATAAGCTATAGTACTTTCTTGGGGAGAAACGGACATGTGCAGGATTTCAGATCGATATTTTATAGAAGGAGGGACCAGACGATCCCAAAAACGGAGGGCATATATACCGACAGACGACTCAGCTTTTCACACTGGTAATTTTTATACACTATAAAGTCTTCAAACTTTCCAAAAAATTACAAAAAAAAACACAGAAAGAAATCTAAACGAATTAAAAACAGATTGAACTAAAATTTTTAAAAAATGAAAGAAAACATAAAAACTAAAAAAACAGGAAAAAATCTATAAAAATAAAAAAAAAAATAAAAAAATTAAAAAAAAATTAAAAAAAATATCAAAAAACTAAAAAAAATTAAAAAAAAATCAACAAATTAAAAATAATATCAAAAATTAAAATTTATAATTATAAAAAAATATATAAATTTAAAACACAATTAAATAAAAATTAAAAAATTAATATAAAACAAATTTAACTTTTTATTAATTTTTTTTTTTGCATTAAAAAAAATAGAAACAGTTAGAAATTAATAAAACAAAAAGAAAAAATTTAAAAAAATTAAAAGAATAATCACTAAAACAAAATTAATTTAAGAACAGATTTATAAAAATTAAAAAGAAAGATAAAAATTTAAAACCAAATTAAAAATATAATATAAAAAATTAAAAAAAAAATTATAAAAAATTAAAAAAAAATTATAAAAAATTAATTAAACGTTAACCATTCATTAGGAACAGTTAAAAACTAAGAAAACAAATAATTAAAAAAAATTAAATTGAAAACATATTAAAAAAAAATTATTAAAATTAAAAAAATTAAACATACAAAAGTTTAATGCAAAATTATAAAAAATAAAAATAAAAAAAATTATATAAAAAATTAAAAAATTATAGAAAAAAATGAAAAGCAATAAAAACAATAATTATAAAAAATAAACCAAATTATAAAAAATATGTAAAATTAAAAAACAAATTAAAAAAATAATTAAAACAAAACAATTTCACTTTTTAATAAGTTTATGTTTTTTGTGGATTAAAAAAATTAGAAAAAGATAAAAACATATGAAAAAGTGGAACAAAAAAACATAGAAACATAAAACATTATGACAATTATAAAAAAAATTAAAAACAAAAATTATAAAAAATTAAAAACACAATTTTAAAAATTTATGAATAGAAATAAGAAAAATTAAAACAAAAATTTTCTTTCTCATCACTAGGTTTATGTTTTTTTGCATACTGCAAAATGCACAACAGCTGCTGCTGACCAACAAACACTATTGTCTGCCTGTTTGCAAGTGCAAATGTATTGAAAGTACAAGTACGCGAAAGGTAGAACAGAAAAAGAAGAAGCGTATGTACATATGTAACAACTTCAAAGAATTGATATTTTACAGTATTATTTGGCGGTTTGCTTTGCTTCCAACATATTTGTAGGCGCGCTCATGAGCAGATGTGCAAATAAAACCAAAAAAAATAATAATAATAAAACAAAATAATAATAAATACAAGTGGAAATGCGCTAATTATAGCAATAGCTACTTAAATACATACAATAAAACTCATAATGCAGAGCAATTTACCTGGCGCATCCATGCCTGGATAGCAAACACATTTTGCAGGATGGATTTCGAAGAGTAGAAATAAATCCGCCAAAAGTACAACTAAATTCAGCTTCATTGAACTGTGAAAAATAGAAAATGCAAATATTAAAAACAAGATGCACACTTGTAAATGCTAAAAATATGAAAGGAAGGAATATATTTGTAGGTACGCACTTGCGCATGTATGTAACATCTTCGGGCATCATATGGAACACATTATATGGCAAATGTTTTTGACAAAAATTGCTGACTAAAGACACATTGTGTACGGAATCCTCGACGGCTGGTAAGTAATTAATACGGACAAGCGTCCATGGTAGCGCTTTCGGGCAATAATACGATATAAATAAAGCTAAACAAACGCCATCACATAAGCTCTGATAATCGTGCACTGCTGGAATGTTGGGCACTTGTAGGCGCACGCCCTGTGGATGCAGAAAAATAAATAGTGTAACATTTTTTACAACTTTAAAATGGTATGTGCTTGCTACATTTTCATCCGTTGCGCCCAATTCGACATCACGGGCTATACGTTTCTTCAACGAAGTACACGCATGTGAGATCCACAGCAACAGCAGCTGATCGAATGGCTGATCGTGTGGTAACGTTTGACCATTATTACCTGTAATTCTGTAAGAAAGTAAGAAATTAGTTTAAACTGCTATTTTTTGTCAATTTTTATGGCACTCACCTGGCAACAGCGTTAGCTATGCGATCGCCCGAAGTTATTTCCTTTGCGTACAAAGTCATTAGTGATTGAATCACGGACATGTGGGCGTTCTGAAAGATAAGCAGGACAAAGATTAAATATATATGCAATAAAAAGCGATGTTGATACTTGATTTTCGTTACTTTTACATACTTGTTTCACTAAAACATAACTTTTAAATATATTTTTAACTAAAATATTTAATACTTACTATCCTCAAAGGATTTGTTTGTATCAAAACCGTTTCGGTTAATGGCATCTCTGGTGACTCAGCGACTGGCACACCCTTACGTGACAATGTCTGCAATATGGACCAATGATTCAGACTTTGATAATTCGGATCCGAATATATGTTGGATAATGTCTGGCAGTATAGCGTTGCATTTCCCATTTCCACAACAATTTGCGGTTTCAGCCGTTCCTGATTGTCATGATCGGTATAGAAGGGTTCACGCAAATTGTCTGGAATATTATTGTTGAAGGCTTTGGCGAGCAGCCACTTCACGGAAGCACGATGATGTGCCTACAGCGGGGAGGAGGGAGAAAAAATAGATATAATTTTAAGATATAAATTATAAATATGATTTATTCTGCAATAGTCGACAATAATCGACACGTTTTGTTACTTTTATAATTGATTATTATAATACTTAATAACGTGCACAGCAAGTTCATCGCTACCTCTTTTGACCACCACTTCGCGACATTTTTTTCGAGCGTTAGGCACTTCGTATAACCAATGTTGACATAATCAACAGCATAAACGACAATCCGACCCGGCAGCAAAAAGGTATTTATATGCCAATAACAACAACAGCATTTTTTTCTTTGTATGCTCTGCAGAGGGCGTAAGAGGAGGGTAATCAAAGCACAACAGCGACTTTTTGGCATGCCATAGCTGTGCTCACTTTTTGGGTGTAACCAAATCGACTGATGGCTATCAGCAGCGTAGGTAAAATAAAAAGCTTACGCGATTGTGAAGACATTACACTTTTCTTTTAATCATAATTTTTTGTTTTTGCATATGCAAAATTTTCCGTATAATACATTGACTCACCTAATTTTTGTTATTGGATTATTGCAAATTCGCATATGAATTTTGCTTTGGCTAGCAATTTGATTTGTAACCAAATTGGAAACAATACAATTTGTTGTTGTTACAGTATTTAAAATGACAACATGCCTGGGTTATTTTCTTTTTTACATTTTAGAAGCACTTAAGCTGTTATAAAGAACAGCAAAATAAAAACCTATCATACATAAAAAATGTAAAAACAATAACAATTTAAAGGTAAAAACGTAAAAAACTGGTCGCTGACATATTTATTGAGTAGGTGGTTCGCCAGGTGCTTGGCTCATAACGCTTACGGCAAAGCGTACAACTTGCAAAGCTTGTATGTAAGTAAGTAGGTGGACAGAGAATGAACCCGACAAAGGTATATATTTATATTTAACATATAACCATCATTTAACGCATGTATATACACATTTAGTTATATACATAGGTGAGTTAATATGACCGCAGCTATCAATTGTTGGTCTTTACGCTTTCGATTTCCTAATTGCTTTTAGATTTTCTTAAATGCATCTAATAGCATACTGCCAGCAGGCGTACACAAGTTGCAACAATTAAAATCAACTTGAAAAACTACTACCTACAATGTTAGCGTGCATACTCGCCCATATCTACAACAAGTGTATGTACTACATGAATGAATGAATGTGGAGTACATGAGCAGCAATGTGGCATACAATGCGCTTCCACTTCACAGTTTCTACTAGACGAAAAAGCGAAAAATGCTGTTTGACATTTGATGATATCATATTTTTTGCCTTTATGCTGCCGCTACGAAATTTCGTGGGTAAACAAGTGCCAACGACTGGGCTGGCATACTGGTGTTTTGCATACATATTGAGCACACGCACATTATAGATAAATATGTATTTACACACTCCTATATTGAAATCTTTTCAGTTTTATGTTGTTGTGCTCGTTGCAAGTGTGTCGCTTAAAAATAGATAAGAACGCACACATAATACATACCTGTCTAGTTTCTTGCTGTCCAGCATCCATCATGCATCAATTATATCCAGATCAGACGTATAACTTCTCCCAAATGACCAGCAGCGGGTCGTTTCAAGAACCGATCCGTCCGATAGTCGTCGTTGTCGTTGTGGTCGTGGTCGTCGCAATCGTCTTTCGCTCAGCCACGAGCACCGTAATCCACAAGAAGACAACAGCAATCAATCCTTCGATTCATGCAACAAAAAAAAAGAAGAAAGCTAAAAGCCTTCCTAAACGAAACTTTCTTTCACACGTATCTCATAGACACACAAATATTTCAACAACAAATTCCACATTAATAAGCATAAGCTAGTGCAGTTTTGGAAAGGTGCTACGCCTGCTTAAAACTTGTGAATCACTCTCTGGCGTGTTTTTTGCTTCTTTTTTTGTTATAATGCTTTAAGCCCCACCGGCGTGGGGGTTTGCTAGTAAAGATTAAACGCACCAATGCATCAGCTGTTGCGACTTATCGATATTTAGCCACATAACACGCACTTCCTCAACACAATTACTTCAAATTCAATTAATTATATAAACAATTAACAATTTGTTTGGCTTTTCTTTCACTTCGCTGATGTTATTTGGATAAATACAAAGATTATCTCATTATTAAATTCTTTGCTCAAAAATTTTCTTCAACTTTACACCAAAACGACAAAAAAAAATAAAACAACACTTGTCTGCTCGTTCGCACGCACACTTGCTACATGCAGCCGCAAGCAGTGGCTTTCTCTATCTCGCACATATGTTTAACACGCGAGCCACGACCCTAACCGAAAATGGGAGTCGCGTAGTGAAATTTTTATTCGGCCGCTCGAGACATTTGCTATTTTTCATTTAAATATTACAATTTCACTATGTATTCAAATCGATTATTTTACCGTCTGCCTGCTAATACCAATTCAAACATTACTCACAATTAATTTGCAATAAAATTTTAACAATTTTCGTTTAGCTTTCGCAGCTCAATAACAGCAGAGCGAATTTGATCAAGTGAAAGAAAACGTCATCTGCGTTGTTGCCAGATGTATCGGAAAGAGAAAATGAGAAATGTCTGAAATGACAGCAGCGGTAATGCGTTACGTTGCGTTACGTCGTGATAACGAAACGGAAGTACGTAATTGAGAAAATTCGGTTGGTAATTGAAGTGAAATTATATAAGGAAATGTAATTGTTGATTGTGAATTGAATATTTAATGAATTTCGTGCATGTATACCAGATATATGTATATCCAGATTGCTACCAATATATAACCATATTGTTTGTTTGAATGTTTTTGTAAAGCTTCGTGATATGAAACGAGCGTTAGTTGTTGATCGTTTTCCGTCGGGTAGCGTTTAGGGATTTGGGTTTATTAAAAAAATTGATATTTTTAATAAAAACTTTTATACTTTCTTCGAATTGAGTGAGTTTAATTAGCGAAGCAAATTATAATTTAGTTCGAAAAGGGATGCACGCAGGTCCGGGTTATAAGCCTGTGTGGTTTAAATGTTGCTTACATCGGAACTCAACATAGAATATCAAAGAATTTTGTTTAAAATTTTTCTTTAGGGAACCGAGTTTCATACTTACAGTTTAAAATTATTATATACTTACTTAAAATTTCCTTTTACCACCAAATTTATTTTCCTCAACATTGTTTAAATAAAGTAAACGTACGATTTTTTTTACAGAATTCAAAATGTGTATGTATTTTAATAATTAATTATATTTTAATTTTTAAATTAATTATTATTTAATTTACATTTTCAATATATTTTACAAATATTAATTAGAAACACTAATTATTACCGTACGAAACAGTTACAACGTAAAATGTAATATTTTTTTTACATTGCTGTATTCGTGTTTGCGGTTATAGCTTATAACTATAATACAAAAAACAATTTACGGCGTGTTTGGTAATATGGTAAGGTTATATGCAACAACAATGTGATAAGAAATTTTGGAAGTTAATTAATTAGAAATAACAATTAATTTTGTAATAAAAAATATTAAATTAAAATATCTTAATTAAAAAAATATAATTATAGTATATACTCGTAATTAAATTAAATTAATTTTAAAAGAAAAAAATGTATGAAATTAAATTATATTAATGAAAAAATATATATAATTTTATTAAATTTTTTTTTATATAAAATTTGAATATTTTTCAATAAAATTTTGTGTTAAGAAAATCAAATATAATTGCATTAAATACATTTTACTTTAATTTATAGTGATTTGGAATAAAAATATTAATATACTATAATTAAGTTATTTAATTAACAAAAAAATAGTTAAACGAGATTTTATTAAATTTTTTAATTTGAAATTTAAAAAAAAAAAATCTAGTCTAATATTTTTTGATACAAAAAAATTATTATTTATTTAAATACATTTTTAATAATGATTTTGAATAAAAATAATAATATATTATTATTTAATTAAAAAAAAATATTTTTTTTTATTTAATATTTTTAATTAAATTAATTTTTTTATTTAATATTTTTAAATAAAATCTCAAATTCCAATCTTAAAAAAATTTATACATTTTTTGTATAAATTATGAATTTTTTCAAATAAAAATTATCTTGAAATTATTTAATTTTTATATATTCATTTCTAATTTTAGTAAATAAAATTTTATAGCGGGATTTTAATTTTTTTATTTAATTAAGTCTTAATATTTTAAATAACAAAATTTATAAATTTTTTTAAATAAAAATTTTTTTTTTTAATTAAATCTGATTTTGTTAGTTAAAAAAATTAATAAATTTAATTTTATTAATTAAAAAATTTTAATTCAATTCATAATTAAGAAAATTAATAAAATTATATTTAATTTTTTTTCTTAAAAAAAAACAATTTCTAATCAATAAAATTATAAAAAAAATAATAAAATTAGATTTAAGCGATTTTTTTTAATTAAATCTAATTTTAATATTTTTTTTTTTTTCAACTTAAAAAATTGAGTTTCATTAATTACTTGTTTTGTTCAATTATAAAAATCATACAAATTATTTACATTTTGTTGTTGCAAAATACCTGTTATCCATTAAGTACCAAATTTTTTTTTAACATGCGTAATTGGTTTCATAATTATTTAACAATATTAAAAACATGAAAGAAATTATAATTTTAAGTTCAAAAATCTTTGCGCTTATAAAGTCACTATATTAATAAAAATTTGCAAATTTTCAGATTTTCGTATTTTTTTTATTTATTTATATATTTATTATTAGATTGTTAGCATTGTTCTAGTTAAGTATGTTAAGTTTCGCTTGTATTTTTTTTTGTCAAATATTTTTAACTGTGAGCAAAAAAGAAGAAAATTCTTGCTAAATATCGGCTAAACTTTAATGCTAAGCTATTGTGGGTGTGTGTATGTATGCTTGGGTATTTTATTGTAACTGGGTATAATATATGTGTGTGTGTATATGTATGTTTGCGCGCATATATGTGTGTATGTTTGCATATATGGATATTTGAACCACTGTGTGTTTGTGTTGCTGTGTGTAATTGCAGTTTTCTATTTTATGCTTATAATATTTTTTTTTGATAAGTGTATGCTGTTAATATTTTTATATTAATTGTGTTGTTGTTGCAGACAGAAACTTCGTATACAAATTTTTCTAAAATTCATTAACTATCTACAGAGTTTAGCTTTAAGTTTTTTTGTATTTTTTTTTAAATTTTTTTTCAAAATTTATTTTTGAATTTTTTCCAAAACTTTTTTGAAATTTTTTCCAATTTTTTTTTTGAAATTTTTTTCAAAATTTTTCTTCAATTTTTTTTTTTATTTTTACTTCATTTTTATATATTTTTTATTTTATTTTCCCATATTTTTATTTTATTTTATTTTTTAATATTAATTATTATAATATTTTTTCTATTGATGTTTGTATGTTTTTTGTTTTACTTTGTTGTTATATGTAAATATTTGATATGAATAGTTGCTGCTATTTACAGTTGAATATGTCTGCTTGATATTATATGTCATTTTTATATTTTTCCCTTAAAAAAATAATTTTTTAATTTTTATTATTTTTTTAGTAAGAAAATTTATTTACAAAGCAAAGTAAAAAATCTAAATAACTTAATATAATTTTACTTAAATATTTAAATAATATATGAAATTTTTTTTTCGCTTCTGTTTGTGTGTGTAAGTATGTATGTATATGTAATTATTAACAAATTAACTGTAATTCCTTATATTGCACGCGAAAACAAAACGTAATACATATTTATAATAATTTTAGCTTATAATTATTTTATTTTTTTTCAACTATATTATATTAAATGATTTTTCATGTTATGCATCTATTAACGCTTAATGTTGAAGAAAACGATATATATATTTTTTTATTGAATTTATTTTTTACAAATTCATTTTTTCTATTTTTTCTTATATGTATGCATGTATGTATAAGTATTTAAATTTAATTTAATTTTTTTTTAATAATTTATTTTTTATATTTTTAAATTTATTTTTAATATTTTTTAATTTATTTTTAATATTTTTTTTTGATTGATCATCATTTTTCCATCCCCGCCTTGGCTTAACTCTAGAAAAAGATATGTAATTTCGAATATGTTTTTTGTTGTAACCAAATCGCAAATCGCAAATGCTCATATGTTTTAGGTGAGTATGTATGTAGTAGATTTCTTTGATATTTGCTGTTCCCATATGTTTGTAAGCCAATGCGCATTTTATTTGGTCGATGTCACCAGTTGGCTTGTGCCATAGCCTTGGGTGTTGCACGTTGGCAGCGTGAATGGGTTGAAGCTGAGGCCGCTCACTCCTGGAAAACATAGAAATAAATTTGATTAAAATCTAATTTACGGTTGTATTATAAATAAAATGTAATTGCTTTACAATGTAAATGCCTCAACTATGCAAATGTGGACTATACAATGTGGCTGAACGAAAGCTTTCACGCAAATCTTTTAGAAAGTTGCAACTATTATCTACCGAGACTTAATGCTTTCATTATGCCTAAACAACTAGAAATAAACCACAAAACTTTCACAAAGCTTAGAAAATTTACAGAACACGAAAGCTTTTAAAAGCTTTAAAGCTTCATAAAAACTTTTAGCGAGCGTTAGCTCTTTTGGCAATTCTGTATTTTAAAAATATAAATTATGCTTCTGCTTACAACAGGTAACAAAGCTTTAAAGCCGTAAAAGAGCTTTTTAGATATACCACTTTAGCAAAAAAAAACTTCAAGAAGCCAAAGATTTCAAGCAGAAAACAGCATAAATACTTGTACAAAAAAATTTAAGAATACAAAAAAAACTTTTAATATTTTATAAATTTTTTTAAAGTATAAAAGCTTTAGGGCAGTTATTTTTTTTTTAATTTAGACGTATACAAAAAAGCTTTTAATATCAACTTCAACAGCTTTTAATATACAGAGCTTCGGTTTAGATATTAAGCTTTTTGAAAAAGCTTTTAATATCAACTTCAACAGCCTTTAATCCATACAGAGCTTCATCCAAGTTTAGACATTAAGCTTTTTGATTTTGGACAGTCTAAATTATTTTTAATTCATACAGATCTTTATAAAAGCTTAGTTATTAAGCTTTTTGATTTTAAACACTCAAAATTATTTATTAATTTAAGACTTAAATGTGAATAATTAGATCGGAGCAAAGAAACGAAGTTTCAAAATTGAAAGACTTCAAAAGAGCTTTAGCTCTGCTTGTAAACAGCAGTAAAAACAATATTTTAATTGAATATGAAAATATTTGTTGAAAATTAAAAATAATATGTTAAAAAAAATTTAAACTGCTAAGTAGCTTTCAAAAAGCTTTTTTTTTTAATTTTTTTCAGTGTTGGCTCTGTTTTTAACTGAATTTGAAAATATTTCTTGAAAATTAGAAGAAATGTGTTAAAACCAAAAAAAAAAAATTAAAATTGCCAAGCAGCTTTCAAAAAATTTTCTTTTATTTTTTTTTTAACTTTTTTAAGCATATTTACAGCAAAGTTCATATTTTTACTAAATATGAAATTTTTTTTGAAAATTATTATAATTTTGAAATTAATATTGCCAAGAAGCTTTCAAAAAGCTTTTTTTAAGGTTTTTAAGCTTTAACACTGCTTGCATTAAAAATTAATTTTTGAACGAAATATAAAAAAATATGAAAATTAAAAAATTAAAACTTTTCATAATTGCTCAAAAAGCTTTTTTATGTTTTCTAATATAAGATGAAAAACAATTACATAATAATTTTTTACTAAAATAAATTTTATTAAAAAGCTTGTGAATTAATTTTTTTTTATTTGTTTTATTTTTATTTAGAAGTAATTTTTCTCTAAAAGCTCGTAAAAATCTCGAAATTACTTAAAAGCTTCCAAGGAGCTTTTTTTAATACTTCATATGACAAAATACACAATTAAGTCATTAATTAATAAAGAAAGCTGGCTTAAAAAGTTTCATAAATATAGTTTTATATACATTTTTTTCTCTAAAAGCTTTTTTTAATACTTCATATGACAAAATACACAATTAAGTCATTAATTAATAAAGAAAGCTGGCTTAAAAAGTTTCATAAATATAGTTTTATATACATTTTTTTCTCTAAAAGCTTATGAAAATTCTCGTAATTGATTTAGAGCTTCCAAAGCAAAATAGTTTTTAATAAAAAGTGTTTCCTTAAAAATTTTAGAAAATACTCGAAATTGTTTAAAAGCTTTCAAAGAGCTTTTTTTTCAATTCCCATATAGAAAAGAAGAAACAATTAAGAAAAATATTTATATATAAAGCTTTCATTAAAAGCTTCATAAATAAAAGCTTTTGTATTTTTTTAATGAAATAACTTTTTTTAATGAAATAACTTTTTTTAGAAGCTTTGTAAATAAAATTATTTAAGTATGAAAGATGTAAAGCTGTTGTATGTACAAAATTAAATATGGATGTATTGGGTGAAGTGCTTTTTATTATTTGAATTTTTCGGAACAATGCTCAGGCGCGTACCCGGAAATGGTTACCTGTCCTTTCACATGCAGGCAAACGCAAAAGGAGAAAGAAAAGAAAAACAAATTTTGTAAAATCTAAAATCTGCTGGTACGCACCTGCGGGTTTTTAGTCACAAAAACTGGACAGGTAACCTACAGTGGTCTTCATAGTCGCCGCAGCTCAAGCGCATAGTGCGACGTGGAAAAAATTATTTTAATAAAAAAAAAATCGAAAACTACTTTTGCCACAATATTTGCATAGTTGACATTTCATTGGCAACACAACTAAGTAACTTAAATGTAAAAAAATAAATATTTCTCATTTGTTATACCGTTAACTTTTCACAGAGCAAATGCACGTATCTCTCGGGCTGCACGCTCCGAACGCTCTACACGGCGGCGGTTGCGATTGAGGCGGCTGGATTGTGCCACGGCTGGTGCGCATGGTGGTGGTAGTGGTGCGGATGTGTGTGGTGGTGTTGCACTAGCGCCTGATGCCACGGTGACGACACTGTTGAGATTAATGGCGAAAAGGCACTGCCTGAGCATATTTCGTATTTTTTTTTTTTTTTTTGAGTTCATATATTTTTTTTGGATTTTGTAGTTTTTTTGTATTTTTTAGTTTTTTTTTGCATATCAAATAGTGTTTTTTGTTTAATTTTTTAAATTTTACAACATTCAATATACATTTTTGCAAAACAAAACACCAGATTACAATACCGTTACGTGTAAAAATCGAATATTTAAATAATTAATTGTGTGTGTTTTTTATTTAATTTTTTTAAAAAGGCCATGCAATGAAAAGAGAAAAAAGAAAAAGAAACAAAATCGCTGCGTTAACAACTAAATCAATTATTTACATACATTACACACTACGAAAAAATTAAAATACATTTTTACAAATATGAAAAAAATATTAAAAATTAATTTTATGCCTCGCATTTATTTTAGTATTCACTACAAAGTCTTTTGTGGCACACGAAATGCTTAAATATTAAAATGAATTGATAAAATACTTTCGACTGCGTGGAATATTTAATTATTTTTCGCAACACTGTATACTAAATGCATAATACTACCAAAACTACAGTGCTGTACATAAAAATGGATACTACTACATAACGACGGTATAAAAAGTCATACGGAGAAAAAATAATAGAGTGACACCAACCGTTTCCACGGCATTCGGGTCTACGCAACCAAAATGGACCGGCCAAGGACTCTCAACTCCGCATAATTCTGCCACTACAACAACAAGAGATCAACTTTGCCAAATAAAAAAATCGCTAGAGTTACGTCGACTGCGCAGTGAAATATTTTAGCCTCGTACTAGATAGGAATTAGTATAATATTGAGGAGAGAACAAGGAAGGCATTGATTGCCTTATACGACTGCATAGGAGTTGTGGTAAGAGGTGGGGTCTCTCATTGAAAGTGGCTTTACGATACCATAGTCAAGCCCATTATGAGGTCTTTGTGTGGTGGAAAGCCCTAGAAAAGACCACAATTACAAGGAAGCTAGAGAGCGTTCGACGAGCGGCGCTCATCAGCATGTGTGGCCCACTCTAACGATGTCACTTATTGGAATTTTGCACATAATGTCCATAGATAACGCCAGAAGGGGAATGGCCGTGTAAGTTGTTAACAGCCTCAGATAATTTGTGTTTCTTAACAGGCTTTGAATTTATACCGAGTCTTTTGAAACATGGAGTCGCTAAATCGAACTCTGGTGGCTCACTTACCTCCGAGGGACGTGGGTGAGAAGAAGTCGTAGGAGGACAGGCGCAGTGAGCTTCTTTACGGATGGGTTGGTGGAGAGGAGGAAAGGTTTGTGAAGTGTTATATTGTGAGGCACTCAACTTAACTTTCAGACTTCCTGATTAATGCAGTGTTTTCAAGCCAAGTTTGCTGCCACGAAGGTAAAGAGAGGTTTACTGCTGCGGAGTACAGTCGCCTTCAGCAAAGTGACTAACCACTCGGATATCAGGGTGGTGATACTCACTGGTCGTGTGTACTGAGCTGCTTAAGGAATACCAAGCAATAATAAGACTAGTATGGTTACCAGGCCACAGCGGCATCGCAGATAACTATAAAACTGAGGAGCCAGCAAGGTAAGATACTCTAGCCCCGCTATCAGTTGAATGGGAACGTATCGGTGTTCCTCTCTTTACTTGTGTTCGATTATTAGATAGCTGGGCTTCGCAGGGGTTTGATCAGCGCTGGGTCACCATCGGTTCATGAGCTGTCGCAATATCCTTTTGGTGCAAGATCGATCGTAAGAGATTCAGAGAGCTCTTTGGTCTTAGTAAGGCTAGCCGCTACCTAATTATGGGAATTATAACAGGCCAATATCCTTTTGGCCCAAAAATGATCGTAACAGGGTCAGAGAGCTCTTAGTAAGGCTAGCCTCTCCCTGGTTGTGGGAGTTCTAACATGCCATTGTTTCATCGGTGAAACTTATTTCAAAAATAAGTTTAAAAACCGTTAGATTTTCCAAATAATAACCTGTTATTATATTCTCCTAGGAGCAAGAACAATGTTCTGGGTCCTTTTCTCAGTAAATTTTCCAATGTATCAGGAAAGTTTGTAGAGAAGTAAGCCTTGTAGCGTCCTTATACGTGGAGCTCTTGGAATTTTAGTATGGAGAAAATTTCTTAGTCGTTAAATTATAAGACCCTGGTAACTACTCGTAGCATGCATTCATTTGGAAACTACGTTCAACTCTGGGTCCATGCCTACAGATACCTGCTACAGCAAATTGTTGCGACACATGCACTCAACTAATGCTCTAAACTTCTACAGATACTTAAACTTACTGCTGGTGGAGTTGAAAACACTGGCTGGTGAGGAGGATAACGTACCCATATTGGTTGTGGGGCCATAGCCATTAGCGGCCACTGTGGCGCCATAAGAACCGCCCGAACTGTGTGGCGTAGAAGCGCTGCTGCAATAGCCGCCACGTGGACTCACGCTGCTCGATTGGGCACGCTGATAGTCATCTTCGGTCCATTGGCCAGCGGTATCCTGAACGCTTACAGCCAGCTGGCCGGTGTATGAATTAAAGCCGGTCGAACCGCCGGGAGATCTAAAAGATAGCGAAAGGTAGTAAGGAATTTGATTAGTTTTGTGTATACAAAGCTGGTGCACTGAGCTTGCGGCTTACCTTGGCATGGAGTACAAGGCCTCGACCAAATCGGCTGCGCGTTTGAGTATGATTTCCTTTTGTAATTTCTCTGGATCGCCAGGATGACGTGGTATGAGCTTTTGTAGACGTTGAAAACCGTAATCGATGGTCGGCTCATTAAGCGCTGCTTAAAGAGAAGGGAATAGATTAGATGAACAAAAAAACGGGGTTTAGTAAGTTTATAGTATATATGTAAAATCTTAAGGTTTTTTAATAATCATTTATTTTTACTCACAAACATAGACAAATCGGCCCGGCGAACCCTTGCAGAACTGTTTGCTCTTATACGACAAAGTCACCTCCACCACACCGGGTATGTGACGTGGTGGTGTTTGCACACGAATGGCATGCGATGTAATCAATTCGCTCCAAACGAGCATTGTGCCGAAGACCACTTGGAGGCCATCAAAGAAATTATCACCCACAATAATAACGGTTGCGCCGCCAGAGGTCCAACCCTCGCTGGGCGAAATCGCTTTGATGCAGGGCGTGGCCACGGGCAATGGTGGATAAAGACCTGTAGTGAAAAAGGTTGCAGGATTAGCAAAGAAGTGTAGCACATAATATTGTGGGTAATGACAAGTGGGAAAGGGATGCGTGGTTAAGTGTACGACCGTATTGAAATTTTTAAGCGAATTCGTAAAAAATTAAGCAATAAAATAATGAAATTTGAATAATGAAAATAATAATGGCTGAAAGTGAATTTGCGCTTAAAAATTTGCCAGAAAATATATATTTAAATGTAAAGGCATACATTTAGGCGCAATGACTATTTTAAATATTTTTCTAATTACAACTTAATCCAAAATTGTTAAAATATTACTAATTCGAAATAAAAACAGTTAATCTACTGCAACATTCTCAAATGCTACTCTTTTCGTTACTAAAAAACTAAAAACCAAAATAAAGTGTAAATCAATTTTGTTACGGACCATCATAGGTACTGTCAGGCGCAAGTGGGTGACCCGTTAAGGACAGGGAGGAGTTTCCTGTACCTTCCGTGGTGTCCAAACGTTTGGCGCGACGTCCATGCTTTGAATTGTTGTGTACGAACATATTATCGGATATAGCCAGTAGTGGGCCATCAACGGTCACTTGTGTGGAGATGACAACCTGCGAGAGAATAAAATGATTGTAATTAAGAGTTTCAAAACTTTTTTAAAAATTTATTATTTAATAACATGAGTTTTTAAAACGATTTTCTCAAAGTATATTAAAAACAAAAAATACCGAAAATTCGGGATTCATACATCTTTTCGGAATTTACTGTCGATAAGTGAATATTTTATTACGACACGAATTTATCTAAAATCGCGTTAAAATCCCGAAATTTCGGGATTCATAAAATTTTTCGGGATTGGCTGCTAATACTAATTTTAAATGTTTATACAAAATCCCGAATTTAATAAGCAAATATTTTATTTGACAAAAATGAAAAAATACGTTCGAAATATTTATGAATTTAGGCATCAAAAATTAAAAAAATATATACATATGAACATATACTTTAATATTATACAGTCAGGCAGCGTTAACTTGAAGTGTAAAAATTTTAAAAATTAGTGTTTAATACTAAAATCCCGAAATTTCGGGACTCAAAATTTTTTTCGGGATTGAATGCAAACTTGAAATTGGAAATTTTATTATGGCATAGATTGAAAATTAAATTGTAAAATGTGTCCAAATATGAGCCAATTATTAAAAAATACAGTCAAACAGCGTTAAGTTAAACAAGCAAAATTTTTAAAAATTATTTTATATTTTTTAATAAAAAAGTAAATTTTACAAAATTGATATTTAATATAACCATTGTAAAATTTTTTATTACTAGTAAATTATATAAAAGCACTTTAAAATAAAAATCCCGAAATTTCGGGACTAAAAAAATTTTCGGTACTGCAGGCAAAATTTAAACAGAAAATATTATTATGATACAAATTAAAAATTATTTTGGAAAATGTGTCAAATATTAAAAATTACAGTCAAGCAGCGTAAAGTTGAACGGAAAATTTTAAAAATTATTTTACTTTTTTTAATTATAAAGTAAATTTTATATAAAATATATATTACTAAGAATTTATGTAAAAGCGCTTTATAATGAAAATACCAAAATTTCGGGACTGACAAAATGTTTCGGGACTGAATGCCTTTAAAAGAATTTGGGGCCTATGACACTAAGTAAATATTTATCAAAATATGCGCAAATATTAAAAAATACAGTCAGACGGCGATATGCTGAACAAAAAAATATAAAAAAAATTTTAATAAAAACTTTAAACATTTTATATTTATAAAATAATTGTTTAAAATAATTCTTTAAAATAATTACTTTAGTTTCCTTTAGTCCAACATATCCATATACATACAGCTAACTGTATAAAACATTTAATTTTTAAGTACTGTACCTGAAAGCGTCTCATATCTCTGGGATTGCCGGCATTTTTTAAACAGTTTTGATTGCATTTCAAAAAGAATTTCAGGAAAAATCTGAAAACAAAAAATATGAAAAAACGTAAATTGTTAAAAGTGATGAAAAACATTTTGATTTATAAAAAATATATTATTTTAAGAAATATATTAAAATACTATAGTATTATGTAAAAGTTTTAATATTTTTTAATATATTATAAAGATTTTGAAAGAATATATGAATTTTTTGTAATTATTGATGTAATCCATAAAATTTTTGAATTTATGAATATTTTCTGAGAACAAATTTACAAAAATATATACAGAGGCATGGACCTTGTATATAGTAGTTCTCATTATTTTCTTCTTTCAATAAATTGTCTCTCTCTCTCTCTCTTACACAATCTCCTTCACGCTCCTGCCTTTATTCTATTAATTATCTTAGTCAAAACACCAGCGATAAACATTTTCATGTGAACACCCTTGGAACAATAGAACTTGTTTTGACAATCATTCTACCGCTTCAAGCATAAACCGTAAACAACAAACAATAACTTATGATAAAAGTGGATACTTGTAAACAAGAAACAAAGAGAATTTTCTACTGTCAAAAGGGTCGCATGATAGTCCTATAAATAGCACTAGAATCTATAACAAAGGTTAAAATATACATATACATATATTTTTACTCTGTAGGTCGATTATGAGCATTTAATATCACTTCTCATATCGCTCTCATCTTTAACGCGGCATTAGAATACGCTACCGGAGAAGCATCCAGTAGACCAATTCTTAACTTTTGCATACGGCAACGTATTCAATTGACAGTTGACGTTGACAGTTGACGGTTATGAAGAACAGCTGATTTATGTTTACCTGCCGAATGTTTGTGGCTTATCTTTACGTTACGTACGCCAGTTCATTCCCATACTTATCCGTCATTGACGTTCAAGTATCCATTCTAACGCCGTCTGTACTCACTTAGCCATGACAGGAGAGTACATAGATTGTACTGCTAATTGGTGCTGAATTTATTTGACAATCAGCTGTTTGCCAGACGTCACCGCTGAGAATTTTCAGAAATTAAGTTTCCTTATAGGTTAGGTTAGGTAAGGTTAATCTGATAGGCCAATAAGCTACGCATTGACAAGTTTTGGCAGACTCTGCGGCCTTACTATCGGTACCTCCTCTAGTGTATCATACCGTGGGAACCCCACATGCTTACAGCATAGTCTTGTCGATGCGGGACAAGTACATAAGAGATGCTCCTTTTATTTCCTGATGCCTTGCTCTAGACATCTCGTGCAGTCTTTTCGAATCTGTCTATTCCCCATCATCTCGAGTTGCTATTCCCCATCATGTTCCTACAGTCTCTTCTATAGAGTGCAAACAGGAATTTTGTGTTAAGTTACCTTTTAATGGAGTTGAGTATTTTTTGATTTCAGTTCTTGGGATTTGTTTATAGTAAGATCCATCTAATTATTCTTCGAAAAAGTTTGATTTCAAACTAGATTTCCAGCACCAACTTTATTAAAGTCATTACCAGATATGTTTCTGGGGTCTCTGGAGCTCAAAGTATTGACAAGCAGGTTGAGAAATCCGATTGTAATAACCCTTACATGATGGATTAGCAAACTATAGTCTCTACTTGAACAAATTTAATTTGCGTAAAGTAAATAACTGCATAGCAGACGCAGGTTGAAGGCCCTTGGATACAAATACGGATCACATCGCTTCGCTAGCACTCAGAAATATATCCGATTGACTTAAGTTGAGTATATAACCTCAAAATCCCCTACATTTTCGTCCTTTATCATAACAGTTGCCCACAGAGAGACGAAATAATAGCACCACACTTTTATTATTATTACTAATTTGGCATTTTGTGTATTTCCGATACGAATATCGGCATCCGATTGACTTAAGTTGCTTATTTAAAATAATATTTAGCTCACTTTCATTTGGCCGCGAGCGAAAAAAGCAACAATACACGCACTCAACGCGCACAAAATAGTGTCAAGCACTCGCACTGCCCCATTTCTTCCTCCCACCCTCAATCACAATAATGAATAATAAGGAAAACAGATGTTTGCCTCGCGGCATAAAAGTTTATTTGCCTCTTTAGTTGGGCGCTTTTTCCTATACCAATGACCTCGGGTGCTTTTCGCCAGTTGATCTTTATCGAGTATACGCTTAGAAGTACATATGTATGACAGCAGGCAGTCCGACGAAGTGTCAGATTGTCCTTTTGGTGCTGGTGTGTGCGTGTGCGCGCTCCTGCGGCGTTCACAGCGCCGAGACGTTTAAGGGTGCCAGCCAGTGTGTAAGGAGCACCGCGACCGAGTGTTAATAACAAATCAGCCGAAGTGCCGTACACCGGAAGCCGGTGATACTCTTACTTATGTGCATAAACAAATAAACTTAAGCACTTAAGTGCTGCCTGTGAGTGGCACTTATGTGTTTTGAGTTCTCATACATACACACATATACATATGTAGAGGTACCAGGTAATGTTTAGCAATTTGTTTATCACATTGAGGGTGTTAATAGATGTAAATTATATTAACGAATGCTCAGCTATTGCGTTTATTCTCCACGACAAATGTCGAATTTTCACTTTTTCCGGACTAATATTTCAACACTTCGATTTCGTAATAAAAAAATTGAGGAAATAAGAGTCAATGGCATGTAAATTTTGTAGACAAATGCCGCGCGGATCATATTTCTGCTATTGATTAACTACTTTGCGCCGGTTAGAGGGGGTGAGAGAGGAAAGAGAGGAAGACTTGGCAGCGGCAAGGAAATGTTTGATTAGACTGTGTTGAAAAACTATTGTGGCAAGTTTTAAATTTCGTTTTTTTTTCTAAAGTCAGAAATGCACAGATGTTCAATTTAATCAAGCGAGCTGGAAGTAGAGGCAAGATACCGATATTTGTGGAGATGTAAGGGTTTTAAGGCGGTGCAAGCGTTTGCTAGATTTTCTTCTCTTAAACTTTAATTGATAACTGAATGAGGTTTCTTTCCTATTTAAGTATAGTTTTTTTGTTTCTAAGATAACGGATAATCTTTTTAAAGATCCTTTAGTTAAGTACCTTTGTCCATTTTAACCTTTAATCTCAAAAGATCCTAGTATCCATATATCATAACTGTGATTACAGCGATGTTTACACTTTTTGTAGACACTTTCTGTAATTGTTTTAAATATTTTTGGAATCAAAATGTCTGAATCCCGATCCCGATCCTGATTTTTTAATCCCGAAATTTCGGGATTTTTAAAAAAATTTCGCGATCCAAATTGTCTATGTTCCGATAACACAATCTAAATCCCGAAACGTCTCAATCCCGTTCCCGGTTTCAAATTTTAGATTCTGAAAATTCGGGATTTATTTAAAAAATGCAAAACAGAAATTTCCGTATTTGTTTTAAAGATTTTGTGATTTCTCAATGCCGATTCCGAGTTCTTTGAATCCGGAAATTGCTGCATTTGTTTTAAAAATTTTCCGATGTAAAATTTCGCAATTCTAATCCCGATTTGTCAATCCCGTAATTTCGGGATTTCTTTTAAAAATTTCGTGATTTGACTTGTCTGCACCCCGATAACAATTTCAATTCCGAAACGTGAGAATTGATTCTGAAATTTCGGTATTTCTTTGAAAAATGTAAATGTTTGCATCCTGAACTGTATTAAAAATTTTGTGTTGTACAATTTCTTAATCCCGATCCCGATTTTTTAATCCCGAAATTTCGGGATTTCTTTAAAAAGTTTTCCAATTCAAAATTTCTGAAACCAGGATTTTTAATACCGAAATTATGCCTAAGACACATGAGGCCTACATCAACAAACCATTCAGTGACAAAAGTTTTATTTTTAAATGTTGTCTCCACAACAATTAGCTCAGCGTTCGATTCTACCGACGCCTCTCGCTTATTTGCTGTCTTACTAATTACCACATACATACATACATATGTATGGCATAGAAACACATAATTATTGGCCTTATTTTGAGCTGCTTGAGGCCATCTGCTTTCCGAATTTTTATCTCAAAGCCGAGCAATGTGCCAAACTCTGATACTTTGTGATGAGCCCATGTATGTATGGATGTATGTATGTATGTTTGTATATCTTTGCGATTTGCTTGTGGATAAATAGACAATATTTTTTTAGAGATAAGTCAATTGTTATGTAAAAATAGTATTTATTGGATTTTAGAAGCGCATAACTGCCGATTTGTGTTATTGTCAGAAAGCAAAAAATTGAGGTTATGAGTTAATGTTGGTGAAAACAGAGTGAAGACAACTGATTGCAAAGGCAATGTGGTCCAAGCCAAGCGAAAAACTGTAGAGTAATATTGGCTATTTGAGTTCACAGCGTCTGTTGAATTTATTGTTTGAGCTACATACTTAAAACTAAAGTCATATCGACGTGAGTAGCACTAGTATCGGCGCCAATAACTCATGAATTTAAAAGCGGAGCAGCTTATGAGACTCTATAGTTTATGAAACTTTACCTCGAAAGCGTCAAAAACTTTGATCTTTAAAATAACTATTGTTTCAATAATATGAATATGATAATATTGAAATGTCAAAAGGGTTTGCGACTTTGCTAGAAATATTTTTTGAAAGGACATAAAAGAGTGACTAATTTTTGAGATATCGTTCTGAAATTTTGCACACGCCATTTTCATCTCAAAAACCTGTTCATCTGTCGGAATCAGCGATATCGGACCAGTATAGCATATAGCTGTCATACAAACTGAACGAACGGGCTAATGTGCTTATATGGAAAACTATTTAATTTGAGGAGATATTTTCATAAAATTTTGCTCATGATATAATCTACGACAATGGTACAATCTCCGAAGAAATTGTTCAGATCCGACCACTATAGCATATAGCTGCCATACAAACTGAACGATTGAAATCAAGTGCTGGTATGGAAAATTTTTTCATTTGAAGAGATATCATCATGAAATTTGGCATGAAAAATTATCTGATACTTCAATCTCCTAAAAAATTGTTCAAATCAGATCACTTTAACATATAGCTGGCAAACAAACTGACCGATCACAGTCCATAAATTTTTTATTAGAGCTGCTATACAACCGAAATTAACGTTTTTGTTGTTATCTGTTACAATTTGGATATTTTTTTAATATTTTGTGTAATAAATTACGTTAAGTGTGGCAACTCTGTTTTGTAAATGCATGCATAACATATAATATTGAGTAATATATCAAATCCAGATGCTCACTGGGACGCAGACAACTGTAGCTAGCTATGTGGCTACATACATATGTGTGTACAAATGTTTGTTTGTATGTAGGCAACTGTATTTTGATAGGCGAGGCAGCGCCTAAAAATTGTGTCATCCCAAGAGACACTTAAAAAAAGTAACAAACAACTACAAATGTATTTGCATATGCAGCTTATGTGCCTATGTGTGTGTGTGTGCATTTATTTTTACTGATAGCAGACTACAACAACACAAACGCCTCACAAATTTGTTAAGTTTAAAGCATATTAAAATGTTAAAAATAACGGGAGGCTGGCAGACAAACCGGCTGAAAGGCCGAATGGGACCTGTGCGCCCCGACGATTTGCACCGGGAGGGTGTCGTGTGTCGGTTTATCGCCGGCACTAAAGTGGTGTAGGTTTTACAACAAATTTTTTTGTTGCTCGTTGCAATCGCCACTGCTCTTGCGCTGAAGTGCATGTGTTGGTAATTTTTTTTTTGTTTTTTTTTTTTGTTTTTGTTATTGTTTTTTTGTATGTTTGCTTGCTTGTTGCAACTTGCAATGGTTTTGTGTTGCATGGTGGCGCTCGCATGTGGAAATGCAACACCAAATACTTGTCGCTGGTAATTTGAATACCGAAGAGCGCATCATTTTATTGCACAACAACAATAGCAACAAATGTTTGTAACGTTTATGGCTCATTTGTAGATTTGTATGCGCGGCATTTAGGCGTTTATGAGCACTTATACGCATATCTATGTATGTATGTATGCTTATGATTATACATATGTATGTATGTATGTGTATGTGATTTTCAAGTGTTTTTATTGTTTTCATGCTGCGCCGTCGACATGTTGTCACTACAATCACTTAATTTTCTCAGAAGTGTAACGAAGTGATAATGATAACGATTTGCTGTAAAATAAGGAAGTTGAAAACCTATAAGGGAAAATTGGAAAAAACCAAAATTTTAAATTTTCAAAAAAAGAAAAAAAAAAATGAAAAATATTTATACATATGTACATATGTAAGTAGTTGAATGTTATATATGTATGTATATGTATAGTTGAATGTTATATAAGGAAAATTTGGAAAAAATTAAAAAAAAAAATTATATTTATTTTAAAAAATATATGTATATGTACATACATATGTATGTATAAGTAACTAAAAAACTTGAACTAGCAATCTCTGCTGTAAAACAAGACATGTCATTGCCATTCGCCGGATACATAAATATTTAACCAGCTAAATAATGAAGCGACAGGGACATGCTCATTTGTCGCAAGGATATGCAGATAGTCTAAGATCCGGCTTAAGAACAACACCCCTCATTCTTTTCCTTGATAAGCCGGATCCTCTACTAAGATGGTTGTAAGTTTCTATATTTGATTGTAGTTATTGTAATAAAACTTGTGAATTATGACCACAGCTGTCAGGCTTGTATGTAAAAGTCCGATGTATAGTACACTTTGTAGGGTATACTACATTGCCGTCCCGTCTGTGTATTACAAACTATGTGGCAATATTAATATTCAAGGTATAAAAATACAAAAAACAACAACAAAAATAACTTTTATATGTAGGTGTGCCAAAAAAATTTTATCTGGAAAATAGGTTTTAGACACCTCAACATTTTTAAGAAAATCGAAGTATAAGCCCTTAGTTCTAACGGCATGACCATCCGCCTTACCGTTTCACATTTTGTTCTTATTATCAGAAAAAAATCAGAAAGAAAAATTCTAGACTCACTTCTAACAAATTGTAATCCAAATAAGAGCTCATATTTGGAGGATTTTCGAAGAGGTAGCTAAGGAGCTATTTTTCAGAGTGCCTAAAGATTTTTTTACAAACTATATACATATGTATGTATGTATATAGAAATGATTTTGTGTAATTTTTTTTTAAATTTTTACTGCAGTTTTTTTTAATTTTTTTCAAATTTTTTTTGTACATTTTCTTAATATTTTTTTTGCAAATTTTTCTGTTTTGTTGTTTTTGTAACATGTTAATAGAAATGATATCGTATAATTTTTACTGCAGTTTGTTTTTAATTTTTTTTTTTTCAAATCTTTTTTTTTTTGTCAAATTTTTTTAAAATATTTTTTTAAATATTTTTTTTGCAAATTTTTCTGTTTTGTTGTTTTTGTAACATGTTAATAGAAATGACATTGTGTAATTTTTACTGCAGTTTTTAAGTATTTTCAATATTTTTTTAAATATTTTTTTTTTAATATTTTTTTTTTGCTATATTTTTCAGCTTTATAATGTTGTTGTTTTTGTGACATGTTAATAGAAATGAAATTTTTGATATTTTACTGAAATTTTTACTTCATAAGTATGTTTTACATTTTTTTCTACAAATGGTTTAAATTTTACTTAAGCTTTGTTACTGTAATATCTTTTTCATAATTTTGCACTTTTTTTTTACGTTATAATATTGTTGTTGTTGTAATGAAACTTTTAATAACATCTTTATGCAAATGATATACATATGTTTCTAAGACCTTTATTACAACTTTTTTGTTATTTTTTTATTATTTTTTTTTAAAGAGTTTTTATAATTTTAATTTAATTTTATTTGTTTTTTCATTAATTTTTTTTTTGCAGTTGTTTTTTCTGCTTTATAATATGTTGTTTCTGTAACATGTTTATTGAAACGATTTATCCTATTTTTCTGAAATACAAAAATTTTAGTTTTGGCAAACGCGCAGTTAAGTTACCATTTTCTTAACCTCTGCCTGTGTATTCTTCAAATCTTTTTGTGTTCAATGTAGTGTGTAATTAGCCATTAAAACTTTCAAACGGCATGCGCACGTGACCAGCTGCTCTTAATCGGGTCAGTTCAATAAGTATGTAAATGTGTCTCTATTCGTCGGAGGCAGTAAAAATTGCTTTAAATATTTTTTTACACTTTTTTTGGCATAAGAAATCATGTTTTCAAATGTTTTGTTCTATAAAAGGTAATCAACAAAATAAATAATAATTTACTGTAAGAATGGGATATAAATAAAATTAAAGGGAATAGTAAAAAAATAAAAACAAAAAAATTAACAAATAATAATAAAAAATGTTAAGGAAAATAAATAAAAAAAAAATTATTTACATAAAAATTATACTATTTTTTATGAAAATTATTTAAAAATTATAATATTTTTTTTTTTTTGAACAAAGAATATTACAAAATATAATTGTATATTATAGCTATAATAATGAAAATAATTTTTGTATAGTTATAATATTTTTTGACTTATTTTTTGTTTTTGTATAATATAATACCAATAAAAACTAAACAAAAATTATATGTAATAACTTTTGTTTTAGTTATTATATTTATTTAAAATATTTTTTTGTTAATTTTTTTTGTTTTTATTGTTTATTATAATTTTTATATACATAATTATTTGTAAACTTTTTTGTTTTTAATTTTTTTCAATTCCTGTTTTATAAATATTTTTTAACTACTTTTTTTAAAAGATTTAATGAAACATTTTCTATTGTTTGTTAATTTTTTGTTCCAAATTTTTTTTAATTAATTTTTTTCAATTAAATTTTTGTGAAAAAATTAATTAAAAAAGTTACAAAAATTTAATTGAAAAAAATTAATTAAAAAAAAAAAATTGGAACAAAAAATTAAACACTAAAATAGAAAATTTTTCTTTAAATCTTTATAAAAAATTTGGAACAAAAAATTAAAAAAAAAATTTAAAAAATCACAAAAATTTAATTGAAAAAAATTAATTAAAACAATTTGGAACAACAAATTAACAAACAAATAGAAAATTTTTGTTTTTGCTTTTAAATTTTTGTGAAAAAAATTAAAGAAAAAATTTTAACTAAAACACTATATTTAAGTAACACACTTTAAAAATTTAAAATTTAATAAATTTTCTCTTGCAAAACATCGTGGCAAAAAATCAATGAAAAAAAAATAATATTTTTACTGCCTGCACAAGTACGCCATAAAAATCGAAAAAAATATTGCAAAACACAAATGTTCGGTTTGACTCCACATTTTAACGGTTTCAATGTCAAAGCGGCAATTTTTTGGCGAACAAATGTGTTGGCAAGCAACTGGAGACACAAATAAATAGAATAACGCTTGCAACATACACACACACACACACTGGGCACAGCAAAGCTTTCACCTATACAATTGCCTCGTTATGCACCGGCCACCACCATTTTGTTTTAGTTATCGTATTTGCCGTTTATTGCCGGCTGCACGCGCACAAACACATATACACATGATTACGCTGCGGCAGCCTTTATGGACACCAAATCCATATATATGTATGTATATATGTATTTGTGTGTTGTATGTTTGTATGTATGTGTGCAACTATGTCCTGTTGCCCCCACCCACTGCCCTTCACAGCCGCTGTCCGGCATCCACCGCCAGCGCAAATCGACATTTCACGCATCGCACACATACACACACACACACGTATTTGGGGTGAATCCCTTTAAGCACGTTGACTCCCCCCGACTTATTTCTGTATCCCTTTGCCAACGCTTTGCTTCTTCGTTTGTTCTTCCTTTTTATTGCTCTTGTTATTGTTATTATTGCAGCAACTATATATTTTTCCAACCTATACTTGTGCTTGTTGTTGTGCGCGCTCTTATTTTATGCCATTTGTTGGCATTGTTTATGGTACTCCCCCAACAACAACACACACACACACACTTTTCGGTGGCTCGGCAAGGCAATGGCTGGCAGTGATGGCGGCTGGGTTTCCTGTCGCTTGTGGCAATGTTGAAAGTTCATTGTTTTCGGCTACAACGCGGCGTACAAGTATATATATAGCCGATGATAAGGGTTACTTGATGACGTGATTCGACGTTCTTGGCTCCATAAAAGTGCCTAAGTCGCATAAAGTCACGCAGAAAGCTCTTACTTATGGCCGTTATTTGGGAGCCATGTAAGCAGCAAACACAAATCCACTCGTATATACACAGCTACGCATATACATACACATTTACACGCACACTTGTGTATTTAAAAACAACTTTATGTTTTGCATAGCATACTTTCAGGGGGTGTTTGGGTTTATTGTGCCTTTGTTGTCTCAAGCTTTCACTTTCGCTTTCTTTGCGCACACACACACAACAAAACACACTCATACATATGTACATATATGTGTCACAGCTTCTTTGAGTAGTCACTCAATTAGCACTCACTCAATTCAATTGCCTTTGAGTAGTGTTTTTGTTTCTGCCAAGGCGTTGGTAAATAAAAGTAACATTGAAGTATAAAAAGAAAGAAACGGTATTTTTGCTTGTTAGTATGCGCGTTTGTGTGCGTAAAAGAGAGCTTATGATGCACTCAACACGCATTTTCTTTTGTCAGCATACTTATTTATATTTTTCGAAGTGCGAAAGTCCTTTTTTCGCGTGTCACGCATTTCTCTGTTTCGCATTTTTGCCTTTGTAGGCAAATACAAACATATATTTTTGTATATATACTAATATATGCTGGTGAATGTCTATAATTTTGCTTTTGGAAAAGTTTTTTACGCACAACTTTACTTGCTCATCGTTTGTTTTGGTTCTTTGCCCCGAAACTTTGCCAAGAAAGATTATCTATATTGTCGTCACGGTGTTTGGCGTTAGTAAATACACACATACATACATAAATATATACATATGTACATACAAGCTTGGCTATAAACATGCTTCTAAATTTATACCATCAGTACAAATGCTGTTGAATTAAAGTGTGCCTTATCAAAATTCTTTTTATACAAAAATATTTGTTTTGCGGCATTATTTTGTAACTGTTATAGATATTTTTTATTGTTATCCTTAGCCTTTTTTCATTCAACTTTAATATGAAAATGTAAAGAATGTGCTTCGCGTGCTTCGCTCAACTTTTGGTCAACACAATGGGCCCATTCGCAACATCATCACCTATCACGAGACCCAGCATTCATTATTGGATAATATTCGACCGAATAGACCACGTCCAGTGATGAAAATATAGCAGCCGTAACTTAAATTGTACAAGAAGACCGTGGAGAGTCGATTCGTCGCCGTTTGCAGCAACTCGCACTGACGTTTGGAACGACTTGGTCCAGATCTTAAATTGTAAGCGTACAAAATACAGCTTTTGCAAGAAACGTTCGACCTTCCCAGGCGGCAAGTTTTGTGCGCTCTTAAAAAGTTCCAAGAAGATCCGACGTTTTCATGCGAAATTTTGTTCAGCGATGAGCCCCACTTCCGGCTCAATGGGTATATAAACAAGCAAAATTGCCGCATTTGAGACGAAGAGCAACCTGAAGAGATTCAAGAGCTGCCATTTCATCCAGAAAAGCAACGTTTTGGTGTGGTTTGTTGGCAAGGGGAATCATCGGTCCATTATTTCATCAAAAATGATGCCGGTGAGAACGTAACCGTCAATGGCGACCGTTGTCGCGCCATCATAACCGAGTATTTGATGCCTGAAATTGAAGCTTGTGATCTCGGCGATATTTGGTTTCCATAAGGCAGCGCCATTTCCCACACAACGCATGAATCAATGGATTTAATGAGAGAACACTTCGGTGAGCAGATAATTTCACGTTTTGGGCCGGTCGATTAGCCTCCAAGATCGTGTAATATCACATCGTAAACTTTTTCCTGTAGGGATAAGTAGAGTCTAACGTCTATGCGGTCAATCCTGTTTTCCTATCCTAATCTAGGAGCTCCGTTTCCACGACAGTCGGGTGTACGTAATCGGAAAATACTGGATTTCTAGCCGGCTAAGGACTATCAACTCGGCAGAATTCCACAAAAATAGTTAAGTGGTGCTTTCTGCTGCTAAAATAGCAACAGTCTAGGCGCTCACCAAATAATACCTTGAAAGGTCTTCCTAAGCATCATCAGCTTTAAATTTCGCCTACTGGAGTGAGTATCTGGTTTCGCTGACTAACCAACTGCGCAGAGTAGAGCAATGACAGTTTTTCACAGAGGCACGAAATGAGAAACAAAGTATTCAGCAGGGAATATGTATAAAACTCTCAATTCGTGAATCTAGGCGCTTCAACCGTTCCCTCACCATTCGGTATGCTGGGTTTAAACCAGAACCCAGAATTTTTTCACTGCAATCATCTTGGAGGATGGAGTCATGTGTAGAGCTTGACGCAAGTGAGGAAAGTTCTCTGATTGCCGGTCCTAGACCAAGTATCCTCTGGGTAGTCAAAGAACATCCATTTGAAGGCGAGCTAAATTGAGAAGGTGAAACATCCCTTCTACAGGGTTGTGCACTAGGTTTGGGACTCGCCACGAAAAAAACGCCCCCATGAAAAAGAAGAAAAAGCCTCGGAAGAGAATCTATTGTTAAATCGGGTTGCTATAACCGGGTATTCTACGCGAGTAAAGAAGAAGAATCATCATCTTGAACTAAGCAAATCTCCATTTTTAACTGCATTTCGACGGAATTCGTGAACTCTGCTTCTATAATCACCTTAAAATGTTACCTACACAGATTTGCTTGAGACAGTTTCCGCTAAGTTGGCTAACTAAACTTCGTCAAATAACAAACGACGCTTCATAAAAGAACGACGACTTGCAACCTTTACATTTTTGCGTTTGTAAATGGCCGCCGCAAGCTTGAGCTTGAGCTGATCGCCAGCCGCAACCAGCCGTATTTTTCGTACTTTTTGTCTATATATATTATATATATATTTTTAGAGCGAACTAATCCCAGCTCGCGCTGTTATTAATATACGCCTCTACCAATAATGGATCATGTACTGGGCCGCCGCTGCCACTTCACACGTCAACACGGGACCGAAAGTGGGCATTCAAAAAGTCGCAGAGCCGACAAAGTGCGCGGTAACTTGACTTTCATGGCTGCGCGGCGCATGGAGGCACGTAATCGGTATAGCACAAAAACCAAAAGGGACAAAAGGGCAAGGAGAGGGCAGCAAAAAACGAACGCCTTAACGAATAGAGTTACCAGCCAGCCGTATGCAGACGGATCAAGCAAAGAAATAAGAAATATATAAATGCATCATATATATATATGTGTGTGTGTGCAGGAATGGAGGGGGAAAAAAGCGCGCGTACGCGACTGGCGTGCTGAATCCTTAATAAGGAAAGCAATTGCCAATTGACAATCAGCAATTGCCAATTGCAACACTGCCATTGCGAGCGCTGCATGCATGCGGGCGCGTGAATGCGTGCGTGCGTGTGCTTGTGCGCAGGGCATCTTCAAAGCGTTGCCATATCTTGCAATAATGAGTAGATTAGCGCAGAGATCGATGCGCTTTTTTATTCTTCAATACTTTTTGTTTTTATTGTTGTGCGGTTTTTCATTACGTTTTCGGTTTGTGGCGGCCAAGCCCTGTTGGCTCGGCTGGCCGCTTGGCTGACTGTTGGCTTGTCGCGCAACGCTTGTTTCATGTCCAAAATCGTAGTGAACCACTTTGGTGGTCCGCGGATCACATTTGGCGGTGGCCAAGAGTGCGCGGTAAATTGTTTGTCACGCTCATGTGGACGTGACATTTGCCAGAGTCGCGCCGCGCCGCCGTTGGGCTGATGAGCCGCGCGGCCGCAGGAGCCCAACTCGGCTGCTGACAATCGGTGGCGTTGCTGATGATGAGCATGCGGCTGCTGCGAGTGATGATGGGCATGTTTGTTGGTGAGGCTGGTGCGGCTGTTGCGACGGACAATGAGAGCGCAGGAATTTCGGCGACATATAGAGCGCGTTTGCGGCTCAACAATGTAGTGTGTCCGTCTGTGCGTGCATTTCTATGTGATACAATTCAATGAAACAAGCGTGCAAACAAGCTAAATGCGTTCGATTCCCGCAGCTGCAAAAACAGTAGCTACAAAAACAATAAGCTCAAATTGTATAAAATTGTGGGCAACAAAAACAAAAAAAAAAAAACGAGCGCGCTGCCGCATAAAAACCGTGGAATGAAATGAATGTTGTAGTTGTATGGTTTTTGGTGCTTGTAAGCAAATGGTATAACAAAAGCAACAACACACAACACATGCACTTATTTAGTTGTATGTTACAGTGGCTTAATTGAATTTTCGCTTTTTTATTATTGAATGCTTGCTGTGTGTTCCGCCTTATGTAAACTGTTTCGTTAGTTTTTTTTTTGGTTTTTACAGTTGTTTCGATACGCTTTCGAAAGTATGCTGTAGTTGCTTTATAAACTTTAAATTGCAGTTAATTAATGTTTTCGCATAACTTTTTTTGTTGGAAAAAAATTATTATGAAAATTGACGGTTTTGAGGAAAAAATAACAGAAATTATTATTGAAAAAAAAAATTGAGTTGAAATTCCAAAAAAAAAAATTTGAATAACAAAAAACTTGTGCGAAAAAAAAAAGTTATTAAAAAATAAAAAAAAAATCATTTTTGAAAAAGATAAAGAAAATTTATTTAAAAAAATTGAAATTATGTATAAAAAAAATATTTTGAAAAACAAAAAAAAAACAAATATAAAACACAAAATTTTTTGAAACCGATCGAAAAAAATATTTTTGAAAAACCCAAAACAAAAAATTTAAATTATGTATTAAAAAAAAAATATTTTGAAAAACACAAAAAAAACAAATATAAAAAACAAATTTTCTTAAAAACAATCGAAAAAAAATATTTTTTGAAAAAGAAAAAAAAATATTTCAAAAAATTTAATTTATGTAAAAAAAAAATATTTTGAAAAACAAAAAAAAAACAAATATAAAACACAAAATTTTTTAAAAACAATCGAAAAAAAATATTTTTTGAAAAAGATAAAAAAAATTTATTTAAAAAAATTTAAATTATGTATTAAAAAAAATATTTTGAAAAACAAAAAAAAAACAAAATTTTTTAAAAACAATCGAAAACAAATATTTTTGGAAAAAGAAAAAAAAAATAATTCAAAATATTTAAATTATGTATTAAAAAAAATATTTTGAAAAACAAAAAAAAAACCAAATATAAAACACAAAATTTTTTGAAACCTATCGAAAAAAATATTTTTTGAACAAGATAAAAAAAATTATTTCAGAAAATTTAAATTATGTATGATATTAAAAAAAATATTTTGAAAAACAAAAAAACCAAATAAAAAACACAAAATTTTTTAAAAACAATCGAAAAAAAATATTTTTGAAAAACAAAAAACATTTTGTTTAATTTATAAAAAAAATTTAATATTATTAAAAAAATATATCTTATTGATTATGTTAGAATTTATTTTGAGGAAAAAGTTCTAAAAAATAACTTTGAAAAAAAAAAATGTCTTGAAAACCTAAAAAAAAATATATATAGTTCATTAATGCTTTTGCATAACTTTTTTGTTGGAAAAAAATTATTATATAATTGATAAAGAAAATTAACGGCTTAACTAAAATAAAATATTATTGAAAAAATTTTACTAAAATTAAAAAAAAAAAATTTAAAAAAAATTAAAAAATAACAAACTATTTTCGAAAAAAAAATTAATACATAAAAAATAAAAAATAATTTTTGGAAAAAAGGAACTCAGGACTAAAAATGTTGCTTTTATAATTTTAAGGGACGAATAATTTCTCGTAACTCTTGCCAACAGGTGCTACTTCGGACTGAGTAGGCAATTGAGAAGTAAAGTGCTCTCTCGACGAACAAAAAACAAACTCTACAAGTCACTCATTATCCCCGTCCTGCTATATGGTACAGAGGCATGGTCGATGACAACATCTGATGAGTCGACATCACGAGTTTTCGAAATAAAGGTTCTGCAGAAGATTTACGGTCCTTTGCGCATTGACAACGGCGAATACCACAGTAGATGGAACGATGAGCTGTACGAGATATAAGACGGCATTGACAGAGTTCAGCGAATTAAGAGACAGTGACTACGCTGGCTAGATCATGACGTCCGGAGCTCAGAAAGTATTAAACGCAGTACTCGCCGGGGGAAGCAGAGGAAGTGGAAGACACCTACTCCGATGGAAAGACCATATGGAAAAGGATCTAACGACAATTGGAGATTTCAAGCAAGCGAAAAGGAAGAACGACTGACGCGCTATTGTAAACTCGGCTATAATCGCGTAAGCGGTGTCTACGCCAATAAAGAAGAAGAGATTATAAGATTTAAAGCTTGATTACGAAAATATGTGGCAATTGACTATATTCATTTTATACTTAATATAAAGTTTTCTAACCAAACAAGAGCACCTCTATCACTCCTTAATCCATGTGACCCTTCAGCCGTCCTCAATAACGCTTCATCCTTGCAACGGAGAGAAAAAAAACGTCCAAAAACCATAAGCACGTACGAAAACATGGTCGTAACTGTCAGTTAGCTGCCAATATGTACGAGCGTCGTTCGCATTAGCCGAGCGCTTTATCTCAAAGCTGCCGAGCTAAGTATGTAAGCTTACCACCGCCGCTTGTCGACAGCAATAACATCACGCGCTTATCACTTTTTTCGCCGCTGTACTTGTATGATATTAAACTTACAATATTTACGATTATTATTAATTCAATCCTCACGCTATTAAATGGTGAACAACAACAACACGCATGCCCGACCACGGAACCAGTGGAAAAAGCGAGCCAACGACAGCGACGCACTATTATTTAGTTGGCTAAGCCAATTTGCACGAGACGACGACGGCAGCGGCGGCAGCTTAAAGTGGGAAATCAATATCGTCTTGCAGCGACGCGGCTTTTGTAGTTTGCAACTTTTTTTTTGATATTTTTATTTAAAATAAATCTGCTTGATGACTCCAGAGAATACTCTTAACGTACATTTAATAAGCGACACACACATACAGGCATACAAATGTACTTCATGCAACCTAAGTACACGTGTATCTAGCCCCCACCAAGCGCGGAGCGGACACACAGCAGCTCTTCTAGTCCGCCGCTGATCCTTCGCCATGCAGCCCCACTTTAGCGAGCGCCGCCAGCGTCCGAGCCAGCGTCACCGTCACCGCCACCTTGATTCTTGGCATCGCCTAAGGGACTCGTATTTCTGCGCGTCGCGTGCCGCATTACATGTGGCAGTAGCTGTCGAACTGACGAGCTGCTGCTAGACCTCGGCAAGCTAGTATGTGTCTTAGCGTTCTATTCTTATGAGTTTTTGTTGCCGCATTGCTGTGCCTTTCAGTTTCTTTGTTGCTCTGGCACGGCTTTTGTTGTGTTGTTGACGGTTCCGTTTGTCGGCAAGTCAATCATTGCTATTAATCAGCTCAGTTATTGCTGCTGACCGCTGAAAGCTAGGTGGTAGACAAACAGAGAACATAGACAGCAACAAAGCAAGAAAGAAAGCAAAGCCGCCTGTAAGTAGCTCAAAAATACTTTGATTTTCGGTAATTGTGGCTGTCAACCGGTCGTGTCTTCGGGCGGAATGTGCGTTGACTGCGGTTGGGTTTGATTGGAAGACTGCCGTATGACACACCGACTGTAGCTGAGTTGAATCGAGCGAACAAATATTTGTTTATCACTTGTTGAGCTCATTTGGGGTTGAAGAGCGCTGGATTAGTGGATCCTGACCCAAGTGGAGTCTGAAGCTGGCGACTTCTTCAGCTTCGTATTTGTTGAGCTCATTTGGGGTTGAAGAGCGCTGGATTAGTGGATCCTGACCCAATACATGCCAGAAGTCAGCGACTTCTTTAGTATTGTAGAGCCTATTCTATCATTGAAGAGCCCTGGATTAGTGGATCTTGAGCCAAGATGTGCCAGAAAAAAGCGATTTTTTTAGCTTCACATTTGTTGAGTTTAAAGAGCGCTGGATTGATGGATCCGGACCGCTGGATTAGTGGATTCTTACTCAAGGTGAGCCAGAAACCAGCGACTTCTTTAGCTTCAGACTTGTACAGCCTATGTTATCATTGAAGAGCGCTGGATTGGTGGATCCCGACCCAAGTTGTGTCCGAAGCTGGTGAGTCTACAGCTTCACATTTGATAGAGTAATCATTGAAAGGGATAAATTAGTGGATCTTGACCCAAGATGTGTCCGAAGCTTGCGACGTCTACAGCGTCGCATTTATTGAGCTCATTTTGGCATTGAAAAGCGCTGGATTAGTAAATCCTGGCCCAAGAGGTGTTCGGAGCCGGCGACTTCGATAGACTTGACAGAATTTTTCTCTTTTTTTTAACAAACTAATGAATTTTGGAAGCAATGGAGGCTTCCAACTACAATGCCCGTTAGAACCGAAACGGATCTCAGTGAAACCTCGAAGTTCTTTTGGGTGGAAGTACGTTTCAAGCAATAATCTAAAATTTCGAAACTCACAAAAAGGTCATGCCCAAAACTGAAATGGATCTAAACGAAAGCGCGAAGTTCCTCTAGAGCCGAGTACCATCTAGTCAATAATCCAAGACTTCGAACCTCACAAAAAGGGCATGCCTAAAAAAGTAAGAAATAACAAAGCTGCGCTACCCATGCCTCAGGCCTAAATCGAAGTACAATTGAGCTTCCTAACTCGCAATCAATCGCTTACATACCAAATCACGACGCTGCTACATCATCAAATCGTCGGCGAAAATGCCGTTTCAACAAAGGAATTTGGAATTCGTTCATAATTTTCTAGGACGACACAGCGACCAACAAAAAAACCAGAGGAACAAAATAGACTAGCGGCAAGTCCAAAGGCTTACAAATGTAAGCAGTGGCACCGCAATGCGGATTACCATTGTTCTACCGCCAGCCAAGACACAGTCGGACACCCAGAGTCACTTAAATAAGTGCAACGAATACGCATGCGAGCCCCAACCGAATGCTTAAACTACACGAGCCAGCCGTCCGCCACATGACTACCTGTATGGAGCGGTATGTGGAGAGGAAAACTCACAGCATTCAACACAAATATATGGAGCTTCGTGTGTTTATAGTTTATTGTTGTTTGTAGTGATGCATTTCAATTATGCGACCTACGTTGTATTGAGCATTAAGTTGCAACAGTTGGACGCCTGCTACCGAAAGCGAAAACTTGCACGGAGGTCCACATAACTTCAACACTCACTCACCCGACACAGTGACGACGGCCGACGGACACACTACGACGACATCATCACCAATTGCAGCAGCACCACCACCGTCACTGCCGTCAGCGGCACCATACTCATCACCCGATGTTCTTGCAACCGGAGTTGTTGAGTACATAGTTCGTCGTGTATGTGTGGAGCACGCTCGACCATTGTCTGCAGTAGTAGGTCATTGCTACGTTGCGCACGCTGAGCGAATCATCATACAAACTCATAACATCAAATGCTGTCGAAGCCGCAACAATGGACGTGGACTAAGTTCTATATACAATACTTAAGTATGAGTGTATGTTCCGTTTTGACATAGCGACGATAGAAGTATAAAAATCAAAGTTTACAATCTGCTGCAGTGCCGCACGAAACGCCTTGCCATATCACCCAGCCACACTCTGACACCCGCAAAACTCTCTAACCCCGCCAGCCAACGAGCCGTACATTGTCGAAGACTGCGGCCGCGCTGAGTTCCGAACTGCAGCGCTTGCTGTTACACTAACTGTCCAGCGGATTGCTTTAGTACGTTCGCCGGCTAGTTGGTGACTGTGTTTTTGTTATCGCGGCGCGCTGCCGCGACGGCGTGTTGCGTATGCACGCATATGTTTTATTTATGAATTCTGCCATTTCGTCGTTCTTTTTTTTGGGACGTGGCGCGAGTTGGACAACACCGCAATTCCGCCGCGGCACATTGTCATTGCGTAGAGGTCTTCGTAGTCCGGCGGTTGCCGAAATTGCATGTGTAATCAACAAAAGGCGGAAAGCGACCAAGCAACCAAATTTACAATTACTTGTGCCGTCTCCACATACATACCGGCCGATACGGCGACCAAAGCAGCTACTGTAGTGCCGTGCGTCTGCTACACTTTGCGCAGCAAACCTCCACTGCCGTCCCGCATGGAGTTCCGGAGCTCCAAGCTGCCATTGTCCAGCTACGTTGCGGTCTTCGCTTTGCCAGCGCTTATACGTCATGCGTCCCTGCGGTGCGTTCGATCATCACCACATCGCTGCTACTGCCTTACGCGCGTCTGTGCGGCACGACCAACGTCGAGCGGTGGTGGGAGGACCGCTTGCGCTCCAAAGCTATTGTCATTTGCTTGGCTAGTGCGACGTGTCATTCGGTGTTTATCTTTTTATTTATGATTTGTTAGTCGAACAGGCGGAAAGACACTTTGCCAGCAATCTTTCACAGTGTTGTTGTATCTTTTTTTTTTTTCGTTTTTAACATTTTATTTTCACTTTGCTGCCACTTTCCGCTTCTTTTTTATGCCGTGTATCAACGAAATTATTGCGACGCTTCAAATGCGCGTCGCCTGCCTGCCGTCCTGGCCGCCTGCATGCTCGCCTCAGCCTACCTTATGGTGCACCGTTTGCCCGGTTGACTTCGTGTGCGTCCGAATATTAAGTGAATGAAGTGTATGTATGCGACGGATCATTATTACGTATTTCACGGTGTGTGGCTTTAACAAGGTCTCGTTTAAATGCTTCTTCAATGCTATGCCGGCATTGGAGCTGCGGACGCACGGAGCCATGCGCACATCCTTGCACTTGCGGGCCAACGACTCGGAACAGATGCGTGGCAATGTTTTGTTATTAGTGGGTTTTATAGAGAGTCGCTTGTTTCAATAAAGTGTTTTGTTTACACACACAGAGAAACACACTAGCACGGACACATAAGGATAGGCGTTCGAGCTGGAACTCACACATTTCGGCAGGTCTTCTCACCGTGCAAGCAAATCCGTGGAGTTTGCATGTATTTTTTCGGCGCGTCCACATGCCGCCCTCAGTGAAAGTTTCGTATGCGTATATTTTTAACTGGTGGTTTAGCAACCACCATCCGCCCGTGAGTTCGTCCTTGCACCCGCAGGCAGTCCGACCGCGCATAAAATTTGTATGACTGCCTACGGGTAAGTAAATATTAATGCCTTGCGTGACTACTTATCTAGTCAGTTGGTTAATTCAATAGATACTTGATGCATTTGACTTGAATTTTATGCAACGGACACGTAAGTGTGGTCGCGACTAGGCGAAAAAGTTATGCTAAAGCTAAATTGTGCTACTGTTCTAATTTCAAAAGCCAGGCAGTCGTCAATGAACCGTGAAATTTGGCGAAATATTTGTATTATTTTAATTATTTTCGTTTGCTTAGTCACTTGGTGGAGGAAGAAGAGAGAGGTTAAGAGTTAGAGAGAACCAGACACAGCCAGGATTGCCGTGCTGGTTGCCGATCTGATCTCGTTGGCTTACAAATATGTTGACTGTTTGATTTGGAGCTTACTAACTACCCGGAGAAGTATGTCGGATTTTGGATCTATGGATATCTATGAGCTCATAACCCGTTCAGTCTGAGATATCAACTAGACTTCGTTGGAAGAAAAGTTTGTACGAATTGTAACAGTTCCGAGGTACATCGCTATGATCTGGAACTCATTTCACGATGCACCTGGAATGGGTTCCAAGACTTAGTGATATCATTAGGAGCTGCAAAACAGATGAATTAGACAGAACAGGAATTACACTGCAATTAGACTCCAGATAAGCGGGAATTTTTATGTGTCTCTGGCTTCTTCCGGACAATAATCGACAAATATGTTACAACTATAGCTGAGTCTCAGTGGAAGCGCTACCTGACTTGCTCAATAAGCTAGCAAACGTGCCGTGAATGTAATAGGGCCCGCACATGCCATATTTTACAATTTCATAGGAAAGACATAGAACTCTAATATCGTAGTAGAGGTAACAGGTCACTGTCTAATAGCCAGAGATGCCAGTGGACTAAACACGCCATATAACGACCGTTGTAAAAGCTGTCAGAAGGTAGAAGAAGAGACTTTACAATATCTTTTATGCTAATGCAAGACTTTATACGAGTATAGGAAAGGAAACGCAACTATCGGCCGAAGGTTTTTTTACAACGTATCGGATGTTCAGATAAAACTTTTCGTAAGAAGCACAGAGTGGTCCCAAGAGAAGCCAATAGAGTGGGTGGATTTTAGTCCCTGTGTAACCGCAAAAGATCTCCTAAAGATGTCAGAACGTCGTTGGACAGCCACTCTACCTGCCTTCCTACCTGCCTACCTAGTTGAAAGTAACATTTGTACGAAATGTACTAGGACGAAGAATTGAAGTTCGATCGACCTTATAAGATCAACTAGTACCGTTTTGAAGATCAGCTTTCAGCTGTAAAACCAATAGAAAGCAAATAGTAAGTTTAGAAAATCTTTTTCGTACGAACCAAGCGTTCTTTGCGTCAGCAACGGCAGCCTGACTTAGTTTCAACAGATTTGATGATAAGAACCATGTCTTTCAATTGGTTATTGTTTATAAGTTTGCAGTTTTTAGAGTCTGTTAAAGTTGATAAGTGGCAAAAACCGAGTCCAAAAGGCTACAATCGAAACAGCACGTTTCCTGGACCTAACGTTGTATGACCTCTATGACAACTTATCTGAACCTTACCATCCTAACGGGGACTAGATAACCGTTACAATAACCATTATTATTATTATTCTCTCTCGCTCTGCTTTAACTTGTCGGAGCTTTAGGTTCATTAAATTCGAAATATCGTATCAAAACCCGAGCAAGCGCCGGAAGCTCCCACGAGACTATATTAAATTTATATTTTTCAGCTAATTTACTTTGACACACCACATAATAAAACAACAAGTGCAACAACAATGATTCAGCTGCACTCATTTTAATGTCGCAGAGTCATTAGCTTTTACAGGAGTGTGCCACGCCACCCACTGAACTCAGCGGCTGAGTGCATTCACGATGGTTTATTTATATTAAATTGAGCATGGTAGTACTTTACATACATACATAAGTATATGCACGTATATGTACATATGTATATACATATATATAACTTCACATATTTACATATGTATATCAATTTTTTTCGCGCTGCAGTTGTTTGTTTGTATTTTAATTTTCTAAATGCACTTGGAAATTGTCAGCGCATAAAGTGGCGTTGCAAAAAAAAAAAACAACAACAATAAAAATGCAAATGGTTTACAGCGTTAACAAAAACAAGCTGTCCGCCCTTGCGGTCAACTCCACCAATAAAGTTGAATATTCGAGCGCGCACTGTAGTTTAGTAGTATGAGAGATAGAACATTTGGACACGCGGCTAGGAAAAAATTTAGTACTCAATGCCGACGACCACATGTCCTTGCTTACTTTGGCACATATCAACCATTAATAAATCAAGCTGATAATTGTGCAGCTCAGGCATAGAAGCCCTCGAAATGATATGGAAAAAATTGCGCGGCATTGCAGGAGAAAAACAATCAATTACTCATTGCGTTAAGTGTTAGAGAGAGCGCTGTTGGTTTCCCGCCATCTCTAACTGGGAGTGAAGCGCAATTATTGAAAGTGTAGTTTTCATGTCATGTCATAGAAATATAAATTCTGAGACCCTTGGAAGTATCGGAACCCAGTCTCCTCTGTTCTCTCGGAAGGTTTTTACATGCTTTACGAGAATTGAGACAAAAAAACTTAGTCATCTAGATCTATTCTCTTTTTTCGAAAGGTTATGGCATCTAATACGCTGTTTATGACAAGGAAACTTAGTCATAGAGGCATCAGAACTCAGTATCCTCTCTTCTCGCGGAAGGTTTTGGCATCCCATATGACATATATACATATAAGACAATAAAACTTGGTCATCTAGATCTATTCTCATTTTTTGAAAGGTTTTGGCATTCAATAATATTTAGGAAACTAAACCACAGAGCCATCGAAACTCAGTCTCCTCTCTTCTCTCTGAAGGTTATAACATCCTATATGATTTCTGAGATAAGAAAACTTAGCTGCCTAGTTTTACGTTTTTTCTTCGAAAGCTTTCGGCATTGTTTATGAAATTTATGACGAAAAAACTTAGATATCGAGGTATCGCAACCCAATCTCCGCTCTTGGTATGTTTTGAAATCCTCTATGATAACCAAGATAAGAAAACTTAGCCATCTAGACCTATGTTAAGCCTTGACATCCTCTGTAACATCTGATCTGATAGTAGATCGATCTCTTTTCTAAAAAAGTTTCGGCATCCTTTATGCAATTTATGACTATAAAACTTAGTTATCGAGGTACCGGAACCCAGGCTCCTTTCTTTGTAAGCTTTGACATCCTATATGACAAATGAGATAAGAAAACTTAAACATCTAGATCTTAAGGTTTCGGCATTCGATGTGCTATTTTGACAAGAAAATGTAATCATAGAGCAATTTAGTGTCCGATTCACTCTATCTTACTTAACCTGAAAGCGTTTGTATTGTCTCCCTTTAACATTCTCTTGAAATAATGAAAATTAAACTGGGTCTCTCCCATATTTTAACCTCCCATAAGGCAACTAGAGTAGCTTCTAGCATCTCTCAAGCATGGTATGCTACCATTCATTCCTCTGATATTTGAGATACTTGGGATACAGAATCTGCGCAATAGATCCGACTGTTTTGGAAAACAAAAGAAAAAATTTCAACGAAATCCGATAGGCTCAAAAATGTAAAAAAAAAACTTTGAGTAAATCATGAGAAAAAATGCAAATAAGGGTAACGTATACCGTCAGTTTCCACAGAGCAAATAGGTAATCACGTAATCTACACAACAATCTGAAAACATGTAGGTAGATCAAACTACACAGCAAAGGGTTACATGTCACAATCGCGCATAACTAATCTCCATCAAAAACTATCGGCACGAGCATCAAAATACCGTTATTAACTGTAAGCAGCTGACACTTGGTACGCGTAAGTCCAAAGCTTAGTTCAAGAGAGTTATCAGTACGCATGGATAATTAGTTTTAGTGATTTCCGTCCATTTGATCTTGCTGTCTTCCGACCAGTCAACGGGCAATTCGGCCACACGCCTACTCCACCTCCGCCTCTCTTTAATGTGTAAGTGTGCAGCGCGTTATGTCAATTTTTATTGCTAAGCCAATTAAGCAGAATATTTCCGAATTCCGTGTTCCTTTCGGTTAGTATCTACCCATCTTTCGTTGTTTTTTGTGTGTGTGTTACCTTCGACATGTTTCAATTTTCCGTCGGCGTTGCATTCGTTGCCGCAAATTGCGTGCGACCCGCTACTGTAACAGTGAGCAGCATCACTGCATGCAATTATCATAATTTGTTTGACACGTGACTACGGCAGGGGAGGGGCGTGCAAGAGCGCGCAGAGAGTAAAGGAAGGAGAAAAGGATATTTCTGCAGCGCGTGTTGGTAACTGTAAAGCGCAGGGGCGTGTGGCTGCGACAAATTGTAACAAACCGTACAAAAATTATATGCGTAACGGTATCAATTTACAAGTTGCTAAGAGTGCATACGAAATTTCAGGTTTTATGCATAATCCCGTGTACTTCATCGGCGTAGAGGTGGAGTGAGTATGGTAGGGTTGCAACTTGATGAGAGTTAGATAAATTTACTCTAGTGACTACAGCACGCAATTTACTTTGTAATATTTTTTTTAAATATTGTATAATAAAAAAGTTCATGGGAAGGGTTGCCAACTTGTTTTTCGTTTAATAAATTTTTGATAAAATAAAAATTCGCGATATTAACATTTAATTTTGACTTTACACTATTAATATTTATTGATTCGTACATACATATGTAGGTATTAAAAAGGGTTGCCATCTATATTTTTTAATTATTATTTGTAAATAAAAAAAAATTATTTTTTATAAAATATTAATTAATATTTTTAAACAGTGGCAACAATTTTTCAAGATATTTTCGAAATAAAAATGTATAAAAAGAAAAATATTCTTAAAATATGTATATTGATATTAATTATAAAAAAATGTTTAATAGTGTTGCCACACATAAAAATTTTCAAAACAGTTTTAAATTATTATTTTTAAAAACAAAAATATATTTATCAAAAAATATTAATTAAAATTTTTACACAGTGTTGCCAGTTATAAAAATTGTCAAGAAATTTTCGAACTTAAAATTTATACAGAGAACAATAGATATTCTTAAAAAATATATATCAATAAAAATTTTTAAACAGTGTTGCCACAAATCAAGTTTTTCAAAACATTTTAAAAATATTATTTGGAAAAACATAAATATATTTAACAAAAAATATTAATTTAAATTTTTAACCAGTGTTGTCAGGTATAAAATTTTTCAAGAATTAAAATTTTTACACAGTGGCAACAATTTTACAAGAAATTTGCGAAATGAAAATAAATTAAAAACTTTAAACAGTGTTGCCACATATCCAAATTTTCAAGACATTTTTAAAATATTATTTATAAAATGAGCAAAATTAGAAGAAAATTAACTAAAATTTTAAAGTGTTGCCACATAAATTATATAAATAAAGTAAAAAAAAATTTCAAAATTAAAATTTATATCAAAAATTTTCAAATTTTAAATTTTATTCAAAAAATTTTTGCATTTTACTTGAAACATTAGAGGAGACATTGTCTGCTAGTAAATTTGAGCCTTTAAGCCAAGTCAGGCGCTGCTCTTGTATATATTTATAACCTTACATATATGTACATACATATGTATATATCCGTACATAAGTATATGGTTATGCTGTTGCAGAAGACAACATGCGGTAAAATATGAGACCGTCTTCGTTATGCGACGCACTCGATAAGAATAATGTCAATAAATCAATGATATGTATTTTTGACATCTACGAAAAGGAGGCACACAAAATACACAAGGACATGTGACAGATACATACATATATGTATGTATGTACATCTAACATACAAACACACAAAATGCATATAAGTTGCAATGCCAGTGCCAAGCAGCCGGCTACAACAAGGACCTTTGCCTTTCCTGCACCCAAACCGACACAAGCAAGTGCATAAATATGTTAGCAGCACCGTGCAAGGACATACATACATATGTACAACAACAACAACAAGTATGTAATGTAGGCAAGTATATTATAAGCCATTCTTCAGTTGTGAAATGATGAAAAGCTGCTTACGAGTAATTTTTTGTGAAGACATGACGGCAGCGCGCTGCTGCTCTACCTCACACACACATACACACAGAGCTGCCATCCACTACAAGAACTCGCTGCCAGCTGGTGGCAACCTTCATTGCTGTAGGCACTTGTTTCCTCTTAAGTACATCATGTGACATATTAGTGTTGTTTTTGTTTTTGTCTTTTCGCATTGCGCGTATGCAAATTGCTTGCGGCATTGTCATGGCATCGCAAAACCAGCAACACCACCTACAAGCAGTGTTGTGTATGCTTAACGCCAGAAACATCAATAATGTCAACACAACAATGTTTTTGTTGTTTTTTCTCGTGTTTGTTTGTTATTGTTGTTGTTGTGTGGTAATAAATACGTTTTTTATAATATTGCTACTTACCGATCAATAATGACAGGATCTGATGGTGTCTCATTGCGGTTGCCACAACTTTTTTTATCACAACAGCGACTGCAAGCAGAGAAGAAGAAGAAGAGAGAGAATTGTAATATTGCAAATTATTTTATGATGAAAATGTAAATGTCAGCAATTGTTAAAATTAATTTTTAAAGGCAAAAACAAAGAGTCGTGAATTTAATGAGTTGTGATATTGTATGTTTGTATACAGTTACATAAATGCATACAAATGTACATATGCATAAGTATATGTAAATAATACATTTATTAATTTATCAAGCACTCATTTGAGAGGAATTTTTTGCGCTTTTGAGTGTGGGGATAATTTTGAGTAAAATTTTTTAAAAAGAGAAAGAATTTATTTTTTCGGTTATAAAATATATATTTATAATTTTTTTCTATAATAATTAATAATTAAAAGTTTCCTACAATATTTTTTTGAAATTTTTAAAATTATATTGTACAAACTTTTCAAAGTTTTACATAAAAAATAAATATAGAAAAAATACTTTTTTCTTCTAAACTATTATTTTTTATTTTTTTTTTAATAAAATAACTAATAAAAAAATTATATTATTAAAAAAATCCAAAATTTTTTCAAATTTTTTTTCCAAACAAAATGTTGTAGCTATGAAATTTTGATTTGAATTAAATATGCTATCAAAAAAATTTCTAGACTTTATAAATATTTTTAAAGGCTTAAAATTTCTAGAATTAAAAAAAAATGTTTTCAATATTTTTTATAAAATTAAATTCACATGTATTTATAATTTTTGTTTTTGTTGTTATACCATTTTTTATACTTCTAAATATTTAAATTTTTTTGCTTTTAAAGAATTAATTATTTTAATTAAATTTTGCAATTTTTTAATTAATCTTCATTTATTCATATGTATGTATATTAATTTTAATTTGTTAATTAAATTAAAAAAAAAAATTAATTAATTATTTCAATTTAATTTAAAAAATTAGATATTTATATAACGCTTTTTTGAAAATTTATAATTTTTAATTTGGGACATTAAAAGATAAAAACAAATTATAAAAAAATTTTGTTATTATACCATTTTTAATTTTATTAATTTCTGGTATATTACATACTCGTACATATGTATGTATATGAATTTTAAAAAATGCAAAAATACTTTTTGGTACTTTTAAAAATTTAAAGTTGTAAATATTATGAAAGAAAAAAATTAATAATTTCTTAAAAATAAATATAAAAAAAGAAAAAATATAATATGCGTACAAAAAATTATTAATTTTATTAATTATTACTTTTTTTTAATTTTTTATTTAAATTTAATAATTTAGTTTTGTATTTTTATTTATTTTATTAAATTTAATTAATTATTTTATAGTTAAATTCATTATTTTTTTTATTAAATTTAATTAATTAATTAATTTTTTAATACTTTCTTAAATTAATTTACAAAATTTAATTTATTTATTATTAAAGTGATTTAATTAATTAATTTTTTACTTTTTAGAATTTCTATTTCTGAATTTTATGAAAGAAAAAGAATAATAATAATTTAAAAATAAATATAAGGAATGAAAAGATATAATACGTGTACAAAATATGCATATGTACATATATTTGAAAAATTTATTTTTTTAAATTTATTTTTTAAAATTTATTTTTTTAACTAATTAATTAATTAAATTTTTTTAATTATTCTTTTTTTAATTTTTTAATTAAATTCAATTAACTAATGTTTTTAATTAAATATTTCATTTACATTAAAAAAATTAAATTTTACTAATTATTATTTTTTAAAATTTTTAATTAAATTTACTTAATTATTTTTATATTTTAATATATTGTTACATTTAATTAATTAATTTTTTAATATTTTTTATTAATTAATTTAATTTAAAAAATTAAATTTTATAAATTTACTTTTCATACCTCAAATTACATCTTTTCATTTTTTATACTTTTTTGATTTTTTCTCGAGTTTATTGTTTTTGCCGACTAAAAAAACTGTTTTCCTCAACCCAAATTTTCTCATTATCACACCGTTACTTATAAAGAAACTTCTAACAATTCACCAAATTTGTACAATAGCTTTACTGCTTGTTTTATGTAAATATACCAGGATTATAAGTAAAGGTGCTTCTCCAATATGCATATGTACACTCATAAATGCATATGAACACCGTTAGAGCCGGTGCAAAGTCAACAATGCGCCGTCGCCGCCGTCACCATAATCGTTCAGGCAATTTCACAATACGCAGAATAGACAAAATGAAACTTGTGGAATATTTATTTTTTTCCTATGCTTACTCGTACAACATGATTGTTGTTATTGTAATGAGTTGAGAAGGAGCTACTGTCAAATGTGGGAGAGGAGGCGAGTTTGGGCGGCAGTTTATCAGCAACAATTGACTACCATAGTAACAAAGGCAGGCGTTTGATTGTGTTGGTGTATGACTTGTGCGGTAAAAGCTACCCTGTAGGACATTGACTGCCACAAAAACTAATTTTTGTTGTAAAAAATATATATCAATTGCCAAAATTAACAATAGGTTTTTTTTTAAATGCAACTGATTATAAACTAGTTCCAAAAAAACTAGTTTGAATATAACTAGTTAATAACTAGTAAAAATACCACTAGTCGGGAAGTAGTGCTAACCAAACCAATTAAAAATATGTTTAGCTAGAAATTTAATAAATTAGTATTAACAACAAAAATCATTTACAAAATTAAATTTTCAGTTCAAAATCTCTACAGAGTCTCTCTTACTCCACAGCGCGTATATAAAATGGGCGAAATGCCAAACGATAAAGACGCCATTGTTGTTTGCTTTATATCATTGCAACTGATGATTCGACAACACGCCGCCTCACCGCCCTCCTTTGGCAACCACCCACTCACCGCTAGCCCAACAACCATCCACACAGCTCGCCTACCGGACCATTTCACCCATTTCAACCCACTTTCATTGCTGCCTATGCTACAAGCACTCGATTAGGTTATGCTCCGTTGGACATCCCTTTGTCCGACATTCTTCTATTTGTATAGGTGTTGAAGTACCCCACACACACACACGCACGCAACTTCGCTGTGTGTTTGGCTCATAATAATGGCCACTCGAAACGGTTAACCAAGTGGTTGGTGTTAAAGAAAGCTTTTTATGACTGAAAATTGTGTCTGTCTACGCAAAGAAGCTCCACTCAAGCAGTCTTCACTTGCTTCTTTTTAACTCAATTCAAGTCGAATTTATTACGGCGAAATAATAAGATGAGGCAATTGAAGAAGCTCATTGTAAAATTATGCTAACCTTAAAGCTCAAGAGCGGGCGCGAAAACGGCAAAGAGAGAGTGAGAGAGAGAGAAAAGGAAATGGTGGAAATGCGACAAGGCGATGATTGAATTCATAAAAAAAGTAAATAAATGGATTGAAAGATTGTGAAAAGCTAATATTTTAAGCCTAAGGCGTAAAAGAGTGCAAAACGAAAAAAATGTAGGCCGAAGAAGAGCGTTAACATTTGTTGGACTTTAGCTAGTGATGAAGCGTGTAATTTAATGTTATACTTTTGGGTTAGGAGTAGCAAAAAAAATATTGAAAATGTTGAAGAAAGAAGAAAAGTGCGAAAAAATGGATTGTAATAGAAAAAAAAGAGTAAATAGTAGAAGAAAGCTACACAAAAGCGAAAAGCTGAATTTGTAAGCTCTGGGGAATTGTGATTCTGCAACAAGGGATTGTAGTCGGAAAAATCAAGCAAACATACACATATTCGTATGTATGTATGTATGTATAAGTGACACAAAGCGTTGAACTCTTGGTGGGCTCACAAAGCACTGGAATAAGAAAACTGAACTTCGAGATTTCGGGATTTTTTACGCAAGCCATGTCAAAATCTTTTACATATCGAAAATTTTTCTGTGTTAATTTTACATTTATTACAAAGAAAGAACGTTTTTAAGAAATTCGTAATTTCGGGATTTTCGGGATCCCGAAAATTTTTAAATTATAATTATACATTTATTGTAAGAAAATATTATTTTTGGAGTTTGTAATTTCGGGATTTTCGTTGCGCAAAAAACGGGATCCCGAAATTTAAAAAAAAATATAGATTTCTTACACAGAAAAAAGGCGTTTTTAAAAATTCGGAATTTTTTATTTGCAAAACACGGGATCCCGAAATTTTTTTTAAATTATAATTTTACATTTATTGTAAGAAAATATTATTTTTGGAATTTGTGATTTCGGGATTTTCGTTGCGCAGAAAACGGGATCCCGAAAGTTTTTAAATTATAATTATACATTTATTGTAAGAAAATAGTTTATAAGAATTTGTAATTTCAGGAATTTTGTTACGTAAAAAACGGGATCCCGAAAATTTTGAAAATATAATTTTAGAGTTATTAAACAGAAAGAACGCTTTTTTCAGAAATTCGGGATTTTTTATTTGCAAAACACAGGATTCCGAAAAATTTTTTTAAATATACTTTTACATTTTCTATGCAAAAGGTACGCTTTTTATAAATTCGGGATTTCGGGATTTTGGATGTGCAAATAAACGGAATCCCCAAAATTTTAAACATTTTTGAAAATATAATTTTAGATTTAGTAGACAAAACGAACGTTATTTCAGAAATTCGGGATTTCGGAATTTTTTATTTGCAAAAAACGGGATCCCGAAGTTTTAAAAAAATTTTGAAAATATTATTTTAAATTTGTTACACAGTAAGAACGTTTGTTTTTAGAATTTTTTTCTTTGCGAAAAACGGGATCCCGAAAGTTTTGAAAACTTTTTAAAGTATAATTTGACAACTTGTATACAAAAAAATGTTTTTTTTTGTAAAGCAGTCGATCAGTAACTGACTTAATTAAAAAAACAAAACAACTGACACTCTAGCATTAAAAATATACTTTATCCCAAAAATTCTTTTCGGGATTTGCCACACTGTGTACGTTGCCGGCAAACTGTGCGAATTGCCTTTGAAGCTGCAGCTCAACTGGAGGGTATGCATCGAAATACTTTGCATTTTCAACAAAGATTATTGGCAAACCAACAAAAATAGACTGTTACACATACGTATACACATGCGGAAGTATAATACACTAATCTTATGAGCAAAATTTACTACCTTCTGACTCCTTGGTCGGCAAGTAAGATTTCAAAGTAAAGCATACTTTGCAAAATATTTCCTTATATTCGTAAAGGTGTGCATGTGAGTGTATTCCTCAGCAAATATAAGCGTAACTGTTTCTGGTGTGGCCGATTATGTTCGAAGCGCAGTTCATCAATGAACAGGAAATTTCGTTAGGCACCAACTTTGCATACATTGCCACACATAAGCATTTGCATAAATATTTGAATGCGATTGTTTATTTTTGGCGCATTGCCTGCTGGAGGGCGCTACGAGCGCGTTTGTGTGAAGTATCAATGACACTTGGCATTTTCTGAGGAGCTGGTGAAGGCTGCCAATTTTCATGTTATTTTTTCCGCTGATTTGTGGTAATTTTGTAAATTACCCGCTTCGTTTGATGAAAGAGAATAATATCTATGCCAACGTTATGAAAATAAATGCAAATGCGCCCAAAGATATGCAGTGAAAAGTTCTAAGGAACTTAAAAATGTAAAATTTCGTGACTAATGCGCTCAGCTGATATTTGAAAATGAAAATGTTTGAAATTTAGTTGTAATAAATATCGATTGTGAGCCAGAAAGAGGCAGCCCTCATGTTCTCTGTCGACCTGAGAAGTTTTACCTAGACCAAAATTATTGAAATAATAATATTCGTCTTTATCAGCCCACTTTCTCATTTTTAAACGATAAATTTTGCTCAAATTTTACCCAGAAGAATACTGACTAGACGACTTTCCTCGCTTGAAAACAATCCTCTTCGTTCTTAATATTCACATTATAGACTATTTTCGTGAATACTTCACAGATTTCTCCATTTCATAGTGTAACTCGATAATGTATCCGATATTTGGCGTGTTATTTCATGTCTGAAGTGATATTTTCCTGATCTCCGAAGAAAATCATTATTTCTGAATGAAAATGAAAAACGTTCCTATAAATTTACCTATAAAGTAACCTAAACGTCTTAGTATAGTACTAAATTTAGGGGCTCAGAAGGGAGAAATAAGCATCTTTACTAAGAACTATATGTACTATATATTGCGAACTTTGGTCTTTCAAATTCTAAGGATTCTACTCTGAGGCTTCAACCGCATAATTTAGCATTGTCACAATACTTATCAACGAAAGCCGGACGAGGAGTGTATGTAGGACTAAATTTAGTGACTTAGAAGACATATATTAAACTTTTTACTACGAAGTGCTATATAAAAACTGAGGAATTTGGTCTCTAGAATAGGAAGGATACTACTCCGAGGAATCGACAGAACGTTTCGGCTCTCTTATAATACATAGCAACGAAATATAAGGTTTTAAGGGGGGTTGAGGTTAGGGTCCACCATTGTCAAAAGCTCTGATGTATACACGACAGTCCAGTATTATGCTTAATCAGACCTTTTACTAGCTTAACCGAACTCGAATTTGTACCTAACGAAATTTGAGGTTTTAACGGCGGTTGAGGTTGGGGTCTATCGTTGTCTAAAGCTTTGATGTTTACACAAGAGTAGGGTACGCTTGATCAGACCTTCGACTGACTGAATCGAATCCGAATTTGTACTCAACCAAAAATTGGTATATGGGCACTGTTTCCCATAAAATATTTTAAATATTTCGCTAAAATTTCGGCTGTCCCACCATACATAGACCTACTGTGCCTTATTATTGCCAGATTGAATTCTAGTTTAATTTGAGTTGAGGAGTCTTGCGAACCTTAAGACGAACTTGATGTCTAATATTGATACTTCATCTAGTCGCTTGAGCTTCGAAGCTTCTAGATATCTAAGACGGGTTCTAGAAAAGGCTTATAGAAACATAGGAGGTGTTCAAGTGTCTCTCTCAAGTCTACTTCCCTGCATTTTCTGCATGTTTCACCTTTACTTACGCCCATACCAACCTAACTTAACCTAATTTGACGATACCTAACCTGTAGTAAGATATTGAGAGAGTTTCGGTTAAATTATATATCGAGAATTTGAGAGTGCTACAAGAAGTGTTATGTCAAATATATACACACATTTTACTGTTATAAAATCGACACTTACCTGCACATAACCTCGTGTGTCAACAGTACACGACACATTTCCGGATTTTTATCTTGTCCTTCGTAAATAATCGCCTAGAAAAACAAAAGCAAAATACAAAAAACATCACTAAATTACATTGTTTATAAAAGTAAGTTGTCATTAGCGTAATTATTTAAGCATAATTATGAACTACAAGCGAGAAAGACAACAACACACGCCTACATACACAGGCACTGGTGTTAGATGGAGTACAACTTTATTAGGAAGAAGTATTAGAAGTAAGGGAAAAGGATCAGCAAGCAAGTGTGACATGGATGACACTGTGGTCACTCACAAATGACGAAAGGTATCGCAAACAAACACACACACATTCATACACAAACACATACATAGTACATTGTACGTCATCAACAGTGTTGTCCGAGTGTGGTCAATATTTATTTTGTGCACGAGACACACACTTGTAGAGGTTAGGTTGAGTACACCCATACTTACATGTATGTTTGTGTGTATGTATTTATGTAAATATATATGCATTTATTTGTTTTCTTACTAAAAATAAGGTCAGTGTATTTCGTATTATCGGCGCATACTATCTTCTTGTCAAATAACAGTATCAAGTGTGCATTGTGTTATTATATTTGTTGTAAGGATAGCACTAGAAAAATGTCAGCTTTCATTTATTTGCATAATGGTGAGTTTCGAAAGTGTTTACAAAGGAAACATGGTTTTTGTAGTGTTAAATAGGAATTTACCGGCTGTAACACAATAATAAATATGGGGATACATACATATGTATTTTTTAAATGAATTTAACTGTTTCCAAAAGCTTTCAAAAATATTTTCAAAAATTTTCAAAGAAATTAAAAAATTTCAAATATAAAAAAAAAATTCAAATTTTTTAATATATTTTTTAATTAATATTTTCGAATTGAATTTCAAATAGTATTTTTGAAGAGTTTTCGAAGATATCTAAATATTTTTCAGATGAGAAATTTGATTTGAACATTTTTTTAAGTACGTGAATTATTTTTTATAGTTTTTAAAGGTTTTAAAAAATATTATAAACTTTTATGAAAATTTCCTAGAACAAAATTATCGCATAAAATTCTTCGTTTATAATTTTTTTTTTAGTTTTCAAAGTTTTCAATTATAGGAAAAATATATATAATTTTCAAATCAGATGCTTGGTTCGAGCATTTTTTTGTTTGTAAAAGTTGTTTTTTTTGAGCAATTTTCAAAGTTTTCCAAACATGTTTTAAATGTTAAACTATTTCGAAATTAAAGTTTCAATGTCATATAATTTCGAAAATCAAGTCGATATTTTCGAATTAAAGAGAATTTAAGAGGTTTTTTTTTTATATTTTCTAACAATTTTGAAAGAAAATTTTTTGAAAAATTTTTTTTCATATAAAAATAGTTTTCGAAAGTCTCAAAAAAGCTTTTCAAATTTGTTTTTTATAGAATTTGCAAAAAGCTTTTTTTCCCTTTCGTCGTCGTTATGTTGGCATTAGTTAAGATGACCACTTCTTTGCCCAAGTCGGCTCTGGGGCGTGCGCTAACCCTCGCCTTGGCCTCTTTACTGAGGCAATCTTGAGATCACTAAAGGCGACTACCTCTTTTGGGGCGGATAGCGGCTCTGAGTGGGGACCCTAAATGCATGGAAAAGAATCAAAAAAACACGAACCTTGACGGAAATGTGCCGAAGGAGAGTAAAGGTAGGTCGATACCGATGCCCAGATCTGGCCTGAGTGGGAGTGTTGATCTTGAGGCGACGAAACTATCGCTGATGAAACGCAATAACAAGACCCCAGTACCAGCAATAGCTTGTGGATTGTGTTCCATTTAGTATTATCTGATACAAAAATATTCGTGTGGTTTGTATGGTAAGCAAATTTGGCCTAACTTGTCTAACGTCTTAATGATTTTTTTTCTTCTTTTAGACTTGACGATCTTTTTATTTAGGGTTCTTACATGATTAGAGCTTTTAATCGAGGCAAATTCTTCGAAAGCTCGATGTTTCTAAAAGACCAGCAATGGTTCTAAGTTCTTATAAATGGTTGGCAAATTTTCATAAATATAAAAAACTAGTAATCATTATCTACATACTTATGTATGTATGTATGTACATATATAAGCATTACATGTGAGTAATGAAGAACATTACATACTATTTAGTCAGCATTGTAATCAGCCGCTCGGGCACATGACAATATGCGAACAAAACCGATGTTGACTGATATTTTATTTGTTGAAACCGCTAATTACGTTAGACTAACAGTTAATTGCAGTAGATAGGCGATATGCATATGTACAAATAAATATGTGTATTGTATATGTACATATATATTTACATTTGCATTCATAAGCACATACTTACATACGTATATAGACTGACAGAGCCTTCTAAGTTGAGCTCGAGCATTGTTTGTTGTTTGATGCCGTGATAAGCGCCTGAAACTACACGCTGACTTAATATGGACTTTCTCCACAGAAGTCGACACAACAGGATGGCAAAGGATCTGTCATTGTAAGTACATACATACATACATATGTTCGCTTATTAAGAGAGCTGTCAGAAAACGATTGATGGCAGCGAGGGTCAACGCTTAGCTGCTGTTGTAGGGCGAAAAGCAGCAGCAAGGTGCTAACTAAAGACAAAAGACATGACAGCAAGGAGTTGTTTGTATTTTTTTCAAGTTTTTGAAATTTCGAAATTGTGCCATATGCACTAGATGTGCCACTAACAAGTAGTTATGCATGTACAGACGGGTCTCGAAAACTCGAAAGTTAGTTGAGTGATTAGCCATAAAACCACAAGTGTCGAATAACAGTGGCGGCCAAAGCAGGCTGGCGCAATTTCGCTCGACGCGTGTGCAGCAACCTTTTTACCTTTTCTTGTTTGAGGGTTGAACTCATCGTCGAATACTTGTATGTAGAAACACAAATAAGTAATAAGTATTTACTTACACGAGAGATAAATAAACAAACAGACAGGCGAACAAACAAACATTTGTTGCCAATATGTACTTGAGTACTTGAGAGCAGGTCCTTTGTTTGGCGTTTGTTGTGCAGCCCTTCAAATCGGCCGCTGCTGGTTGCTGCAGTTCGTCTAATTTAAAAATAATTAAATACAAATACCAGGGATTGCACTCGCCTTTTGTGCGTCATATTTATAAATCTTATTGCCTCGCCAACCTCGCCACCCACCCAACTCGCGTCTGTTGTGCAACAAATGTGTCGGGCGGCCGCGTTTATTTCGTGTTGATCGTGGCTTCTTTTATACGTGAATTATGCGCCTGGGCTTAGAGATAATGGCGAAATAGTTGTTTGTAATTGTTGAAGAATGCAGTTGTCGAGCAGCAACCACCCGACGCATAGTGCGGTGTTGGGCGCGAAAATGATAGCGAAGGCGGTTAGGTGTGTGAATATGGCGCACCGTGGGCGAAAACTGGTTTTATATTACAAAAGAAATACACATTTTTGTATACATATGTAAGTTTTTTGTAAAATTGAGTTTTTTTATAAACAAAAAAATTTTTAAATTTGCGTGCACAGTGGGCTAAAAACAGGTTTCATTTTATAAAAAAAATTATACATGTTTGAGTTTTAAGTAAAATTATGTTTTTTTATAAAAAAAATACTTCCAAAATTACCGTGCACAGTGGGCTAAAACTGGCTTTACTTTACAACAAAAAAAAATATATATAAATGAGTTTTTAATAAAATTATGTTGCTTTATTAAATAAAAAAAAAATTCTCGCACAGTGGGTAAGAACTGATTGTATTTTACAAAAAAAAATTATTTCAATTTCTAATAACATGGTTTCAATAAAATTATGTTTTTTATAAAAAAAATATTTTGAAGAATTGCGCGCACAGTTGGCAATAGATGCGAGTTTTCGAAGAAAAAAATTATTGTAAGTGAGTTACTTTTGAAAAAGCTTCTAAGATGATTTTCTTATCATTATTTTTCCAAAATGTTTTTTTTTTAATTTTTTTTTTATATTTATTTTTATTGTTGTATCATTTTATACAAATTTTTTTAGCAGAAAAAAGTGATTATTAAAATTAGATAGAAAAATATAGCTGTTAGATAAAATTATATTTTTTTTTAATACTTTGGCACATTTTTTTTTAGTTGTTGTATAATTTTTTATAAAATTTTTTAGTAAAAAAAAAACGATAATTAAATTATATAAAAAAAGATATTAAAAAATTGCGCTCATTTAATAATTTAGTTATAAATTTTTTATTTAATTTCTTTTCTTGAAATTGAAAAAATTTTTTCCTAAATTTTGGTAAATTTTAAGATACTATTTTTAAATTTCTAAACTTTAAGTGTCTTAAAAATCTCACAAAAATTTACAACATTATATTTTACTCAAATCACATAAATCTAACTTTATTTTTCAAATTTCCAAGCCCACAATGCAGCACTGCAGTTTGCATCATCATTACCTAAAAAAACAACAAACACCAGCCGGACGCGGCGGGTAGTACGAAAAAAAGCGGCTAACTACTCGAGTGTCAGACGCGCACTCGCTTTTAGCAACATATGTGCGCACTTTTACGTCACGAAAATTCACCAGCCGCCTGACTGGGGGTGCAGCACACACACACACATGTATACGGAAGCACACTCGAATCAAACCAGCAAAAGGTAATCAGAAATTAATTTTTGTAAGCGCGTACGAGAGGGCTCATCAGCCAAACACATGCTTACTTGCAAACAGACATTACAGTTATCTGTCTACATTTTCTATGCGTGCTTACGTGTGTGTATGTGTGTAAGAGGGGTTTATAAATATATGAATATCCTTTCGGCTTACAACTATCATCCCTTATTATCCCGTTTGCCAGTTTAATAATCATTTTTTTTCTTATTTGATATTTATAGCATTGTTGTTGTTGTTGCAAAAGACAATGAATTGGCATAAATTAGAAATTAAGGTAAAACTGAGCACTCGAACACAAGTGCGTATGCCCGCACACATACATACATATTTATACACGATGCGCCCCGCCACCCCGCGCGGCGTCGGTTGTTAAGCCCAGCATGTGGCGCATGTGTCAATCCGGCCAAACTAATAATAAATCGCAGACGCAGCGACGGGCGGGCAAGTGCAAGCTAATGTTTCAACTAATTTCGAGACAAATAAATATTAAAAAAAAAAAAAAAAACAGAAAATAACGGTATAACACATATTAAGCATTTTCGCACTTTCGATATTTTCCATTGTTGTTTTCACAACTTCAGTGTCTTGTCTGCTGGCTAACCCTCGTTTCTGACACATTTTCGCATTTTCTCCCTTTTCACGACATTTTTTTGTTTTCTGTTTTTGTTTAATGGCATTTTGGTGTTTTTGCAGAATTTACATTTTTCGCCTAATTTCTGTAAATTTATTTCTGTTGTTTTCGTTGTTTTTGTTTGCAATTAGTTTCTGCGGCATATTTTGCATTTTTGCAGCTCGGCTTGTTGACGTCTTGAAAATATGTACATAGGTCTGCTTTGACTGACTTTTACGGCTGACATGGCAAACCGTTATCAAAAACGGATTTTAGTTGTTGTTGTTATTGTAAAAAATTAGCACAAATCAATTAAATGCTAAATAATTAATTTTTTTTGGATATGACAGTTGAGGCTCGTCTGCAGGAAAAATAAATACTAAGAAAACATAACCTCAAAATTTATGATTTTTCCAATTTTTTAAAGAAAATCATAAATTTTTACATTTTATGTCTATATCGACAAACAATTTTGTTGAAACCTATTTTCAGGCACATCAGGCCTAAAACTTAGCGAAGCGAGTGCTTTTTCGAATTTTGTACGCTTTTTTTAATTTTCTTTGGGATTACTGTATATTATATAACAAAAGATCTGAATATATTACATAAGTATGACTTTTCTTTTCTTTGACCATTCTTTTCCACAAATCTATAAAAATAAAGCCACCTTAGACCCTCTTTTTACTCAACCTCTAAAGGTTTTCGACAAATAGTGAAAGCTCTAAGCTTTTATCAAACTTTTTTGCTGTTATAAATATAGTGAAAGCTCTATGAATGTGACCACTTTTCGCTACTGTGCTCTACAACTTACATTTTTCGGCAAATAGTGAAAGCTCTAAGCTTTCATCTAGCTTTTCGCTGCTTTTTGTAGAGAAATTTTCGAGTCACAATTATATTTAAAGGTTCTAAGCTTTCATCAAACTTTTTTGCTGCTATGAATGTCGTGAAAGTTCTAAGCTTTAATCAAACTTTTTTTTCTGTTATGAATATAGTGAAAGCTCTAAGCTCTCATCAGACTTTTTTTCTATTATGAACGTAGTGAAAGCTTTAAGCATTCATCAAACTTTTTTGCTATTATTTATGAAGTGAAAGCTCTAAACTTTAATTTAACTTTTTTGCTGTTATGGATGTGCCCTCTTTGGCCCGCCTTTTGCTCAACAACGTGACATTTTTCGGCAAATAGTGAAAGCTCTAAGCTTTCATCGAGCTTTTCGAGGTGAAACTTACAAGTCACAAGTATATTTAAAGACTTGATAGAGCTTTCAAAAAAGTTAATATAAATCTTAAAGCAGGTTTCCAAAGTATTTTTCGGGAAAATATGGTCCAAAAACCACCTAGGCGGAAATTGAGCGATTTTTCTTGGACAAATCCTGTTCCTTTGCTTTTATTGTTTTTTGAAGAAGTCATATCACTTTACTCTTCTTCTGCAGCAATCCACTCAAACTATCCCTAATCCACTACCTACTTGTACACTGAGAAGTGCTAATCCTGAATACATTCTCTTTCTTAAGTTGTAACTTCAAAATCACATCTTTATTGGACCAAGCTTCGCCACAACAATGGGTTTAGGATCTCTGAAACAGTTTCTTTTCCTCGAATACACTTTTTTCTCGGTTCTGCCGCCTTTAGGTAGAAATAAATTCAGGCTTTCACCGCGAGCTTTGGTTTAATTTGATCTCCCCTCTGTTATGAACCACATAGGCCCAGCACACCGATAAATTCCAGTATTCTGCTTGGTGGTATTGAGGCGATGTTGTGCCTATTCGGATATAGAGATCCAAGCGCAACGGAATTCCTTATCTTTTACAACTATTAGCCTTCCGGCACTCAAGGGGGTCTTAAATAAAGAAATATTCCGCAAAGCTTTTAAGTTTCCTCAATCTTGAAAAAGCTTTGTAGAATGAAGAAGTAAGTTGAGAAGACTTTCCGCAATATTCGGTTCAGCTTGGTATGAAAATAGAAGCTACTGAGTATTTATGCCTTTAATTGGTATGTGATTTGGAAAGAAATAAGTTTAAAGAAATTTTCCAAAGTTCAAGTATTACTTTTAAGCATTTTTCTTGAGATTGAACATTTTTATGAAAGCTCTTCAGAACTGACCGTTTTCGTGTTTGACTCAAAAGAATAATGGTCGCTTCAGCGTAGCTTTAACCGAGGTCAGTAATTTTTAAGTATTAAGAGATGATAGTGGGTAGGAAGTACCCGGTTCCCTCCGATATAACCACTTTTAGTGTTAATAATAGCAGTAATAACCGTGTCCTACAAAATTTGCTGTTATTCCCGCGTCGCTAATCGTGTCAATATTGTTTTGCCGTTTAAATTATTTCAAAGAAAAAAACCAACCGAATTCCTTCGGCTAAGCAAAAACAGTAAACGAGCCACTCATAATTGATATCATGTTTGCTCGTCTTCGAGAATTCTTCGAATGGAACTGCCATAAAGCTGACGCAAACTAAACCAGTTACTTTTTTACACACATACCGCAGCGCTAAAGGGATTATCCCCACACCAACGCCTATATGCGGAGGGAGCAAAAAACCCGTTCACCTCCAACTGCCGTGGATGCGGCCGGTTGTCAAACATTTGAACAACAATTACAAATGCCAAACTTTTGATGCGACTGATTCACAGCAGCCATAATAATAATACAGTTAACAAACATTTAAAAAATGCAGTCGGGCAATACCGTAAAGGGAGCACAACAAACACAGGCACACAAAAGCGAAAACAGAAGAAGAAAAAACAATCAGTGGCCACAAAACGTACGAGCTGAAGAAAAATACACAGCGTTTTTTGTTTTTGTTTTCCTCACCTACTACACGAAGCTCTAACCGTACCCCAGCCAGCGACTAACTTTGCGCAACACCAAAAAGTTATAAGTGATGACAACAATAGTGATGATGATGAAATAAATCTGCGACAAACTAAAAGCCATCAATCAATATGGACACAAGCATAAGCGGCACCGAAGATATGGATCATCTCAGTGTGCAAGCGTTCGGCAGACAATAGCGAGCTGCTACTGTTGATGTTACTGCCTTTGGGCACAAAGTGACGTGGCGTTGGATGTGTTGGTCAAATAAAAGCATGCTGTTTTGGAGTTGCAGAGTACTATAGAGCGTTGAGTTATGCAATTATACAACATTTTGCAATTCCCGAAATTTCGGGATCCCGAACTTTTTCGGGATTTTACAAAATTGTACAAAATATTTTTATTTTCATTTCAACGCTTTTTTAGATTCAAAAAAATTTCGGGATCCCGATTATTTTTGAGATTTGTATATTAAATTTTTTCTAAATTATTTTTTGACGGAATAGCTACTTTGCTTTTTTATTCTTAAACAAAAAAATTTCGGGATTTTTTCGGGATTTGTACATAAATTTCTTCCTATAATATTTTCATGATTAATAAGTATCCAATTAGATATTTTTTTTTTTTAATTCATAAAGGAAAACATTTCGGGATCCCGATTTTTTCGGGATGTATAAATAAAATTTTTCCTCTAATATTTTTATAACTTAATAACTATTCACAATTTCTTTTAAACTTGAAAGAAAATATTTCGGGATCCCGATTTTTTCGGGATATATAAATAAAATGTTTCCTCTAATATTTTTATAACTTAATAACTATACACAATTTCTTTTAAACTTAAAAGAAAATATTTCGGGATCCCGAAAATATAAAATCGTCAACACGAACTCTTTCACTGCTTATAGTATATGTATGTATGTACATGTTTGTATGTGGGCTGATTAGCGGAAAATGCACAGAGGCGGCAAATATTTGTGCAAACATTGTGACTAGTACTACGTAGTATCAGGTCGAATACGATGAGCTGGACAAAAAAGCGCCCACCTCGCCTAACAGCTAAAAGTGTTGCTTGTAGCCAAAGCGCAGTATAGACAGACATTGCGGCAACATATTCAAACAGAGCCGGAGAAGACTCATTGCTGCAGTGTGTAAACATAACTCGCGCCTCCTATGGACATGTAAGCCTTATACTTTGACGAGAGCGGTGTGTGTCGTGTAGTCTGAAGCTGCAAGGTAGCAGAAGCTGACTGTTTGCTTGTGCTTAGATAGTGATTTATCACTTTAAGCATTCCTTTTTTTTTGCTGCTGCTGCTGCTGTGCTTATGGAAGTTTAAACAAGCAGCGGACGTGGAACACAATCATTTAGTGGAACTGCAATAAAACTGGCGAGTGCGAGGAGCCGCTGTTGTCCGTCCAGCAGTAGCTGATTAAAAATGAACGCTTGGCTATCTGCGACGAGTTGAAACAAAAATGAAAAGAAACACAAACTAACAGCAAAGAAATGAAAACAAACTGTTGCACAGGGACTTTGGACCGTTATGCAAGCGCAGGAAGTACGAAGTATAGAGCGTAGAGCGGAGAGGAGAGAACGAAGCGAAGAAGAACGGATGCAAGGCTGACTGGCTGCCTCTGCGCGTCACTGGTTGGTGAGTATGTAGCAGCGGCATGCGGAAAGAGTGCACTATGTCCGGTTAACTGTGAATTTAAATACGAATTTGTCGAAATAAAACGAAATAAAAGAGCGAAAAAGACGAAAAAAGAAGAGCATACATGCAAACAAAGCAAAGCAACGTGCAACTGCAGCAAAACAAGGACGATACAAGAGTCGTGCAGTTGTATGCTGAAAGCGTTTTTTCTGAGGCTGTTTTTTCCAATAGACTCGATGAACGACGGAAGTAGCGCATATAGAGCAAAAACCGTTTAAAAAAAGAGAGGCAAAGCATAGAGCTCGCCTCCGAGCTAAACCGTTTAACTAAAGTTGAACAAATTGTTTGCTTAATTGTTAAGCCATTCAGCGCAAGTGGACGGCAGAGAGTGAGTTAGTGTGAGTGCGATTTGGTTTGAGGGCCGAGCACTAGAGAGAGAAGTTGCTGTTTTCTAGGCATTTGAGTGGTCAGCCGTGGTGTAGTAAAGCTTTAAATTTAAGTGTTGCTAAGTGACGCAAATGGCAGGTGACAGGCTGTTGAATTATACAAATTAAAGCGTTATTGAGTGGTTGATTAAGCCAGTTTTTGGCAGCTTTTCGAGGGTTACGAGGACGAAAAAGTGATCGCGAATGATGGAAAATGAGATACAGTTTTGTTAGCAAATTGATTTTTTTCACTATTTAGCATTACAACAACAATAAATGTCTAATTAAAAACTTTTCAACTGAGTCTTCGGCGCTGCAATCGTGGGTCCGTCTGAGTCGAAGACACAAAACTTCGTCTTTTGCTTCTATTGTTTTGCAAAATCACGCCAGTTGTACATCCCAAATACATACAGCTTCCTAAGTACTTGGTTCTTTTATTGAATGGGTGGGCACCCTGGCTTCCGCTGTCTACTCATAGGTCCCGAAAGCGGTTTTCGCTGGCGCATCATCTTCCGAGCGTACGACATTGTCTAACCAACAGATTCGTTAGATTTTAGAGTTCAAGCAGTTTGTGGATAAATTTTCTTCGGTACTCATCGCTCACACGGACGACTCCAAAGATCTTGCGGAGCATATGTACATAGTTCGGTCGAATGCTTCAAATGCTTTTTGAGCTCGGTTTATCAGTTTCCATGTTTCTGCTATTATAATAGGACGGAAATGATGAGAGACTAAAAGATCATGATTTTTGTTCGCCGAGAAAGGACCTACCGATCCCAAAGAAAAAAGAGGTTGTTGCAAGTGAACCCACGAAAACTCAAAAATATACGAAGAAATCTTCGAGATATGGAAAGATTGCAAACCGAGTCAATGTACTATACTTTATATATAGAAGACTCGAAAAAGTGTTCGAAATACCATCCCCATCGATTGAAAATACAAACTGAAGATAGATTTATCGAATCTTGGTTTCATAACATCTAACCTCATTGAAATTGTTGGACTCGAAGTCTAATCGGATCAGCCTCAGGCCATAAAAATGGCTATCGGAGGACTGCAGACCAAAACTAAGATAAACAGAATCCGAAGTTAGAAGGAGGAGCATGTGTTTCAACACATACAAAGCTTTGTAGAAGTCGGAATAGCAGTTAAAGTGTATGCGACTTAACCTGTGATAATGAAAAGTGGACCTGAGGACCTCGGAGTAAATCTTAAGTCATCTGAATTCGACCAAGTTTCTCTGGTTTCTTCTAGGATCGATACATGTATATCAAAAAGACCCGAGTCCGAGCTCACCACAGGTGTTTCACCACACTCGAAACTATTGAAGATGTCAGAATAGGAACCAAATTCTAACCGAATCACGCTGAGATAATGAAAAGACGATCTGAGGATCTCAGGATATATCTTAAGTCAACCGAATTCGATCCAAAGCCATTGAAAATATCAGACAAGCAACCAAAGTCTAGCTGAATCGAACTGCGGTAATGAAACGTAGATCTGAGGATCTCGTAGTATATCTTAAGTCATATGAATTCGATCAAACTTCACTGTAAACTTGTTGGATTGATAAACAGGATGCTGCAAAGTCGATATAAAATCCTCATGAGTTAAATGAAACCGTGAAATATGTTCCACAGTCAAAATAAACATATTTAAGAGAGAGAAAATCGCAATTATCATCAACAAGAGAGAGTTAGAGGGAGAAAGATCAACACAACGAAAGCAAGTTAAGATGTCGAGGAATGAGTTCTACTGAAAATAATTCCGAAGTGATGCCAACCAAAACGGTTCTTTTTATAAGTCTCTCTGTAATTTCCCCTCCTCCCTTTTTTTAGACAGCATTAATGCTTCGTTTTCATTCATGTTAGATCTTATTCTCAACCAGTTTACAAAGTATTTGACTTTAAGTATTAAGAGACTAACTTGTTTCATTGATTTAAGCTATTATATTAGAAATTATTTTAAGAAATTATGTAAGAATCTCTTCTGGTGCTCTATACATACATATGCTGCTTAACCTCAAAAGACGCAGCTCGTCGCTCCATCTAATCAGCTGTGCTGTGCTCCGGCATATTAAGCTTGCAACCAATGTTTACTAACAGCAAATCTCGCAACGATTACGACTCTATCAGCAAAAGTAAGCCGAAGAGTAAACAGAAGCCACTGAGCTTAAGCTTGTTTTATGTGCCTAAGTATTCACTTAAGCAGCCGATAAAGGTCGTACAGGCATTACGCCGCCGCTTTTCATGTGATTTATGATTTCTGTTGTGGGCTTTTGGAGGCAAGGAAAAAGAAAAGCTAAAGAACCTGCTAACAAAAACCATTCATTAAGTTCGAAAAATATTATCATTCGAAAGAGGCAAGTGTGCTCAATATTTGCACTCATACCCCGCAGTTTTCCCTCAGTCGGCGCGCATATTGTGCACGCACGCGACACACGTTGACAAGCGATTGGACGACACGCGACAGTGTGAGCGCACAAGAGTGGTTGCAAACCGGGGCAGACGAATGCTTCTAACGGCTTGTGTATAGGCTTTGGGCGACGATACTCGAACAGGAAAAGAACAATCATTTGATCGGATTAGGTGGGATTTGAAATTACATCTGATATAAAGGAAATTTTAGTAGAGCAACATACTGCAGGTACCCAACGCACACAAACAAACACATGAGAATATAAGTGTGCGTTAAAGTGAGCATGGATGCCGCATTCGTGTGGTGAGCGCGTTGGGTTTGCATAAAAAAATGTTGCACAAATGTTATCTCTTTACTGGCACGAGCATTAAAACTACCGAAAAAGGTTGCAGCGCCATTGCTTAGCATACAAGCAGGCGCAAAAGCGAAGTTTTTTTGCAAGCTCCGGGAAAAAGGGTAGCAGGTTGCATATATTATGGGGTTGTTAAGCCATGGTAGACTAGTAGTACATAATATCTCATATGCATATGATTAGCTTAGATACTCACACATACACATATATTTATGATTACTAACAAACAGTAATGAGTATATGGCTGTGTGTACGCGCCTACAGCCATTTCGGCCGCGTTATCAAACGTGTTAGAGTTAGTGTTTGCGACGGAATATGCAAATTGGACGCGCTGAAATTATATCTGCCATCGTTTCTCATAACTCTTTCGCTTTATTTTGTTTGGTGCATTTGTGGTGACGCGTGTTGGTAGCGCGCAATTTTGAGATGAACGCATGCATTGCATGTAGTTCGTAATAGCGACGTTAGTATTTGAGAACTTTTCCATAATTTTTGTAACTAGTTACAGACTACTTCATTTGTAACCAGTTTTAATTTTTAATGAAAAATAATTTTTGCAACTAAAATATTCGTTAGAAAGCATAATACAGCCAACATTTCGACAAATACACAGATTCTGTAACTAGTCTCAAACTAGCGACACACTAGTTACAAGAATAAAACAAAAGTTGAACTTTCCCAACTCGAATCAACTAAAATATTAGTTAGAAAGCATAATACAGCCAACATTTTAATAAATATACCAATTTTAAAACTGGTCCCAAACTGGTGACACACTGGTTATAAGAAAAAAACTACTGTTGAATCACGATAATCCACAAAATAACTTAAAACTAGTAGAAATTTGACTTCTATTGCCAATTCAAGAGTTGGAGTTATGGAAAATTTCGAGTTATAGAAGTTTTACTAGTTTGGAACTAGTGACATTTAGGTTAATTAAGTTTTAATCATCAAAAAACGTTTAAACTGTTGAAATTAAATTTAAAATAATGCAAAAAAATATTGTCTACATATTTGAAAATTGAAGTTAATATGTAACTAGTTTGGCACTAGTGGCATTTGGGTTAATTATGACCCTCATCCAACGGCTTTTAAAAACAAAAAGTGCAAAATTATAAAACTATATAGTGGATTGTGCCCGTAGTTTTTTTAAGTGTAACAACTACTTTATTTTTAACTAGTTCCTTTTGAACTACTTTTGCATTAGTTCAATTTTTTGTTGTTATTTTAAAATTCAGCATTTTTCCAGCAAATGAGATTAATAATAAGTGAAATTTTTCCGCTTAGCTTATTACTAGTACAAAAGCGAGTGTTGGTCCATAAACGCCTAGTATCGAATGAGACGCAGGCCGATAGAAAATAGTAGCAATTGATATCTTAGAGTGATTAAACGTTTTTAATGAATTAATATATGTATGTATGTATGTATATACATATACTATGTATACTTTTCTGGTACTAGTTCTTTGTTGACTAGTTTGAAACTAGTTTCAAGCCAATAAACAAATTTACAGCTTATCTTATTTCAATTGATATCTTATATTAATTATTGGTGTGTATCTATATACTTTTCTGGTACTAGTTCTTTGTTGACTAGTTTGAAACTAGTTTCAAGCCAATAAACAAATTTACAGCTTATTGCGTTTAAATGTTGGGTATTAATACAAATGACTATTCATTCTATGTATAAATGGTATTAGTATCTTGTTCACTAGTTTCAGACTAGTCTCAGACCAATAGCAAATATTAGCAATTTACAGCTTATAGCAACTAACCGTTGTGTATTAGTTCACATGTGCATACCCCTTCCTTATTGGCTTTTAAAACAAAGTAAACACCCAAGCCTACCCTTCTCCTCTTTCCTAACAGATAATCAGTTAATAATTAGGGTTAGGTTTCCTCATGTAAGTATTTTTTTTTGCTTGCCGCGTTGCAACAACAACACTACACTGCAGACTGCAACTGCAATTGTTCACTGCTCATTTTCGCTACTTAATTTTGCCGCATTGTCCCGCAGCAAAAACAACAACAATAGCGGCAATGTGCAACAATACTCATATTAACAATACCAAATGGCGATTATGCTCATATTTCAAGCATTTGCGGGTAATTTTCAAAAATTTTCACAAAACCAGCAAAGAATGTGTATGTGTGTATAGGCAGTTGCAACCGCGCTTTGTTACAAATCTATGCTTTTATATGCATTTCGCCCCGCACAGCACCACCCTTAGCAGCCGAATTGGCAGCGCTCGGCCGACAACTGGCGCTGGCGCTGGCCCAATATCAAATCAACTAATCTCGATTTCACGCATTATTTTTCAAAAGTGAAATCTGAAACTCGCGCGCGCTGAAAAAGCGCCGATTAATTTGCGCAGATAAGTGGCTGAAATATTGTACGGGCGCAAGCCAGCGGCTAGGCGCGGCGTTCGACGTACGGCCGTTTGGGCCGGGTGAATGTGCGCTAACGACGCATTTTTGGCGTGCGGCACATATGGCGCTATTATATACAGTTATATATACTAATATTAACAATATGTGCACACTTTCACATATACGCACACATACATACATATACTTTTTGGTGCCATTTGAAGTGACCAAGTCCATTTTGCTCGCAATGTGTGTGAATTTCATAGTCATGTGTACATATGTACTATATATGTATGTATGTATACCTCTGTGTTTCTATGCATGTGTTGGTACGTTTATCCGCTAGTCCATTTTTCACATATTTATGGCTTTTGGCCGCTTTATCTGTCCGTTTAACTGAGACACTTTACGAGTTTTCGCATTTTTTTCGCGTTGCACACTGCTCCCCCTCTCCATCTCGCCCATTCGCCGCTTTGCAGCCGATTGGCCAGCCATCATATGACTGTCAGTGCCAAGTCAGCCACCATAAAGTCACCGCTTATTGGTATTTAATATTTTTTAAATGCAATGAAATGCCTGTAAAGTGTGTCGCAATGAGAAGTCGGCGATAAAAGTGTTGGCTTTAACATAAAAATGCAAATAAAAAATGCTAAGTGCTCATAATTGTGCATTATTATGCAATAATTTATAAAAATATAATAAAAAAAATATATATTTAAGAATTTATGGTTTTATATACATTATATAAAAATTATATAAAAAATGTTTTTTTTTAATTATATAAAAAAAATTTCTTTATTTAAATAAGTAAAAAAATCATTCAAAATGTGTTTTGAAAAATGAAAAAAATATATATGTATAAATAGTCAAACTTTAATAACAATCTAAATAATAATTTAAAATAATTACAAAAACTTAAAAAAAAAATTTAACATTACAAATAATATTGACTTTCAAAAAATTAAAAAAAAAAATATTAACAATAAATCATTTTATTTTTTGTCGAAAATTAAAAAAAAAATATCGACTTTCAAAAAATTTAAAAAAATCGAACCAATCAACAGAAAAGGCTTCGTCTTCCATCAAGACAACGAATTCTAGACACACACAGCTTTAAGACTCGGCGTAAGCTGGGAAAGCTTTGGCTGGGAAGTTTTAATGCATCCATCATATAGCCCTGACACTGCACTATCGGATTACCATTTGTTTCTGCCAATGCAGAACTACCTTAATGGAGTAAAGTTGGCTTCAAGAGAAGCGGGTTTTCGCGGGGAAACCAGAGAAGTTTTACATTGATTGAATAAGGTCTCTAGCAGAAAAATGGCAAAAATTGGTCGGCCACATTGGTACATATGTATTTAGTTCCTTAAAATTCATTACAAATATAGAAAAAATAAGTTGAAGTTTGATTAGAAATACGAAAAGTCTTTTTCGACTACCCAATATAAGTATGTAAGTAGTCAAACTTTATTAATAATTAAAAAAAATATATTTATTTTATTAAAAACAATATATAATAATAATGAAATAATTTAAAATATTTCTTAAAAATTTTACAAAAAAAAAATTTCATTGCAATATTTATTTAAAAGTGTTATGAGTTCGTTGCAACTAATATTTTTTATATAATTTAGAATAAATAATCATTAAATAAAATAAAAAAAAATTATTAAAGCACAATATATTTAAATTATCGCAAATAAATAATCTACATCAGCCAACTCGCCTCAATAAAAATATAAATGAAGAAATGAATCTGCGTATGAGGCAGCAAATGAGCATCTGCATATACTACATACGAATACATACATGCATGTATAAGTATACATTGCTATTGTAATAATGGCCGACCGATAAATTTTATTGCCGAACGATAACAAACGTGGAAATTACGCGCCCAATGCAGTGAGCGCAAACACACATACAAATGTATGTATATGTACGAACAAAAGTAAACACTAGTATATACATACATATATACATATGTATATAACTGTGTATATGTTTAATCAAAATGACTTTCGCCTATCGACCTGTCCGCACTCGCGCTCAAGCCTATGCATGTACGCATGTGTTGGTGCATGTGTGCCTGCAAAATCACTGCAGTCACTTGACGGTGCTTCGCTTCGGTTCGCGGCCAATCGGCCAATGAATGCTGTTGGCTTGCGCTGGGCGCGTACGTGTGAATACGCAGAAATTTGTTGACATGCAAATTTATTTTATCGCTTAATTAACGCGTTGAAAGATAATTTGTCATGAAATAAAGTGGCAACATGATTGTGAGCGTAAATACACATAATACATATACATGTGTATATACATACATATTATATAATATATGCATAAGTATCTGTAAGTAGGAGTCTGCGAGATATACAAATATAAATATTATAGGCAGATACTGAACAATAAACAGACATGTTTTAAATTGAATGAAATACTTCATAAATATGTACAAACATATGTACATACATACATACATATGTACATATTTTATGTCCAAATGTACCCACAAGCGCTCTATAAAAGTTTAAAATTTTGGGAATTTAGAAAAAATGTTATTAATACATCTCTCTCTACAGTATTTGATAATTTTTTAGATTTCGGTATTTCATAAGTTGAATTTCGGGATCCCGAAAATTTTCGGGATTGAGAAGCACTTAGTGGTATTTTTGTATTACGCTTCCATTTAGAAAATGTCGAAATTTCAGCATTTTGGATGCTACATTTCGGGATCCTGAAAATTTTCGTGACTCAGTTTTTTTGTTTTTTAATAATATTGCGCTGAATACTAAAAAAAGTTGTAAATAAAGGATCTTATATGGTATTCGGGATCCCGAAATTTTTCGGGACTAAGTTCTTTTTATATTTTATTGCGCTGAAAACTCAAAAAACTTGTTATCGAATTTTGGATGCTGCATTTCGGGATCCTGAAAATTTTCGGGACTCAGTTTTTTTTATTTTTTTAATAATATTGCGCTAAATACTAAAAAAAATGTTTGAATAAATAAATGTGGGAATTTGGATACTGCATTTCGGGATCCCGAAATTTTTCGGGACTCTATATTTTATATTTTATTGGGCTAAATACTCAAAAAAAGTTTTAAATAAAGTAATAAAGGATCCCGAAATTTTTCGGGACTAAGATTTGTTTTGCTTTATTGCGCTGAATACTCAAAAAAGTTGTTATAGTATTTTGGATACTGTATTTCGGGATCCCAAAATTTTTCGGCACTCAATTTTTGTTTTTCTATTTTATAATATTATTCTGCAAAACAGCAGAAAAAACGGTGGAAAAAGTTAAAGTTAGTTGCGCCCAACAACTTGCTCAGATTTCACCTAAGCCCCCTTAACTTCGAACAGCAGCCAGGCGCATTTTTTACCTCGCATACTAAACGATTTTCGAACGCATACAACAAATCAACACACCAAACAGGTACTTGCAACATATTTTTTGCCAGCTTTTTTAACGGCAATAAAAATTCGTCAGTCAAGAAATTAATTACCCTTGAAAAAGGAGCAAGCTACGCACTGACACTCACTCACCGAGTCATTCGTTTGAGGAGCTAAGCACTTCACGCACATTTGAAAGTCAATTTTTTACACAGTGCCTCTCTTTACACTAGATGCTTTTTTCACACACAACAACAACTTCAACAACAATTCCAACAACAATGAGCTTTAATAGCAAACGTGTAATAAAAACGTTAAAAATCGAACATATGCTGCGGATCCTTGCCGCTCGGCACTCTCACGGGTCTTAACGAGTTAGACACTTTTTCTAAACGCTAAATGCTGCGTTTGCATTTCGTTGCGTTTCGCAAGCATTAGCGGCAATCACACATACGCACATATGTGTTTATATGTGTGTGTTTGGTTGATGTGTAGGCGTGCCGTGGCGACCTGTGGCAAATGAGCTTAAGGACGAAAAAAAGGAGTTTACCAGTGGCCGTCGCACAAATGGGACTCCCACTAAATGGGTCTGCATGTGTGCGAGAGTAAAGGGGTAGCGCTTAGTCCGAGCGCTATATGCCACTAGAAGTGTATGTGTGTGTGGTTGTATGTGTGGCAACACCCCTATTAATTCTTTTTTGCTGCTGCTCGTACATGTTTGACAACTCAATTTATTGGCGTGTACCATGGACGCACTTAATTAACTGTGACAATCAATTTTGTACGCAACTTATGTTCGATTTCACTGCAAGCGCACACATATGCACATACATATACACACGTATATGTGCGATTAAAGGTGAATATAAAAACAAATGGCAAATGGCAAAAGTGTTGCTATATTTTTTTGGCGCTTTTAGCAGAATTTTTAGAAAAAAGCTAACAAAAACTTTTGCCAACGAAGAAAGTGATTGCAGGTTGTCGACGATTTTACTCGCATGAGAGTTTTTTTTAGTTTCAACTCTTTAATTTTTTTTCAAGAAATTATTTTTTTTAAGTTTAACACTTCGAATTTTGGCTCTCAAGAAATTAATTGCGAATACTCGGTGAATTTGCTCGCATGAGATTTTTTGAGATTTTTAAGAAGTTTCAAACTCTTAGATTTTTTTCGTAAACGATTTTCTAAAACTTCATTTTAAGACTTATTTGTTCAATTCTTTATATAATCGCGCTTTAATCATTCTAACTTCAATGCACTCTTGGATTTTTATCGCATGCGATTTTTAAAAATTAGTTTCTTTAACTTTTTTAATTATCAATCCACTATACAATCATGATCTGAAATTATTCCAACATATTAAAATAAACTTTTCGATTTTTCTCGCATGCAATTTTTTCAAAACTTTGTTCTTTAATTTTTAATTTTTGCGATTCTTTGAGATTTGGATTTTTAGATTGTTTTCAAATCTTTATATAATCACGTTGAAATCATTCTAACATATTCAAATGAACTCTTCCATTTATCTCGCATGCGATTTTTTCAAAACTTCAGTTTTTTAGATTTTTTTTCAATTCAATCACACGTCTAAATCATTCTAACTTTATATACTCTTCGACTTTACTCGCATGCGATTTTTTAAAATTTCGTTTCTTCAATTTTTTTTAATTCCATTCGCTTTATGATCACGCTTAAATCATTCTAACTTTAACGGACTTACCTGCTTTGTCACCGAATCGATGAGTCGCACAAATATGTCTTGCTCCTGACGCGCACCTGTATAAAAGAAGATAGCGAAAAGGAGAGTAAGTAACAATAAATTTTATGAAAATATATTAACAAATATTTCTTAAAGTAATTTATAAAAAATATAGTATATAATGACGGTTATCGCCGAGTTTAGAACAGCGCGTCAGTCATTCTTCCTTTTCGCTTGTTTGGCGAAAATTTGCGATTTCAAGGGAAAATGAAGCCTTGTGTAGAGAAGTTCACTCGAGTGAGGAAAGTTCTCTGAGTGCTATGCACTTGGGAGTGACCAGAAATGATTCTTTTACGTATGGCTCAAGCAACTCACGACTTCCGGTCTTAGACCAAGTATTTTCTGGATAACCAAAAAAAACATCCGTTTAAAGGCGAGCCTAAAAAGGACAAAGCATCCCTCCCCAAGGTTGTGCGTTGTGTATCCGCCACGCAAAATATAAAATAATGAAAATACATGCTATAGTGGTCCGATATCGACGGTTCCCAGAAAAAAACAGCCTACCGGAGAGAAAAGGACGTATTCAAAATAAAAAATCCATAACTCAAAAACTGAGATAATAGTTCGTCAAAAATACAGACAGTGCAAGAGAGTCGTAGCGCCAAAAGGTGAGATACTAGAGAAATTGAAGCAAAGTATACTCTATGTAAGCGTAAAAAATTCCAAAATCAACAAAATTATACAAAAATTCCGTTAGACGCACAACTTAAACACAACAATATAAGAAAATGGAAATAAGTGCACCTAACCTCTTCTAGTAAAAAAAATGCATTTAATTGAAATTTTCTAAATATTTTTATAGTTTAGTTTATTATATAATTTAGACACATTTAGTATAGTTTCATTACTCACCATTCGCATAGAGCAACTGCAGCCGATATTGTATGCCATTATTTGTTTTTGTCGCATCCGATTCTGAGTCCTTTTCGATAAAACCAATAAATGCGGTGCGTTCGATTTCAATCGGTTGCCCGGCACGATCGTATAACGCAATGACGAAGTGGAAAAAGTTTGATTTACGTAAATTACTCGGCGGCTGTTTTTCGAAGTGAGCGCGACCAATGCCCAAACTGGAAGAAGAAAAAAGAAAATGTTAAATATATGAAAGAGAAGCTTAGATGAAAAGTTTAGGAAAGTATTTTTTTTTTAATTTTCAGGGATGAGAAATACATATAAAAAAATCTGCACTGAAGCAGTATAATAACCGACTTCATCGCCGAAAAGCTGCAAAAAAGCAAATATATTGTCCTAAAACGTGTATTGTCCTTTAAGCGCGCACACTATATATAATATATTCTTTAGTTTAAGGTAGTATAAACAAATCTCTTTAAAGCAAACTTCATGAAAAAAGGAAAGGCGATAACTATATCTTAAAAAAGTCATTAACAAGGTGTGTTCCAGCAATTACTAATACAAGTCCTCGCATGGCCGATATAAGTTGTATGCATAATTGGCTATGAATGTATGGCCTTATCAGGCGATCAAGTAATCGACATTTAGGTATCCAAAGCAAGCGTAGTTTCACGTCATAAATTATGTCAAATTAATTGGTATGGACTGTGTCACTAATGACAGGCGACAAGCGCGCGAAGTAATGATAAATGTTTAATACAGTGTTTTGGAAAAGTAATGAGAACAAATATGTAATATAAGGGAAGACTGGTAAATGAATATATTTGTGATACCCGGTATACTATAACGGTAGATAAGTATAAAGTAATGGTAATTTAGAATTAAAAACTGTATTTTATGGAAAAGTTGTGAGCAGTATGTTTGGAATTATGAATAAAAAATAGTGAAAAAAAAAATTAAGAAAAAAATTTAAAAATTAAGAAAAAAAATTTATAATTAAAAAAACAATAAAAAATAAAAAAAATTAAAATTTTTTTAAAAGATTAAAAAACAAAAAATAAATAAAAATTAAAAATTAAAAAAAAAATTAAAAAATATTTAAAAAAATTAAAACTTAAAAAAGTTTAAAAATGTGTTCGAATTAAACATTAAAAAAAATAAAGAATGAAACAATAAACGTAAAAATTAAAAAAAGAACTAAAAATTAAAAATAAAAAAATGAAATTTAAAAAACTAATAAAAATTTAAAAAATTAAAAAAAAAATTAGTTTGAAAAGTAAAAAATGTGTCCGAATTCAAAATTAAAAAAAATGAAAAATTAAAAAAAAATTAAAAATTAAAAAAATAATTAAAAATTAAAAAAAAAATTAAATAAGAAATTTAAAAAATAAATAAAAAAAAAATTAAAATTTAAAGTTTAAAAATAGTCCGAATTTATAGGCGAAGTTTTTTTAAGTAAATATCAATAACAAATGTTGTTATTTTACATGCTAACAAATTTACAATAATAGAACAATCCACAATAACGCCATCAAGAATATATTTTTATACTCTATAGAGGGTATATTAAGTTTGCCAAGTAGTTTGTAACACCCAGCAAAAAGCATATGAAACCCCAACATTGTACTTGTATGTATGTATAAATATAATAATAAATGATCAGAGTACTGAGCAGAGTCGACTAAGCCTGATCCGCCAGTATGTCTTTATATACCCGATTTCGACCCTTAATTTTTGAGATATTGCTCTGAAATTTTGCTCATCTCATTTACTCCTCAAAAAATCGCTTATATGTTGGAACCGTTAATATTGGACCACTATAGCATATAGCTGGCATACAAAGTGGCCGATGAAAATCAAGTGCTTGTATGGAAAACTTTTTTATTTGACGAGATATTCTCACGAAATTTGGTGTAAATTATTAACTAAGACAATGATATATTTTCCAAAGAAATTGTTCAGATCGGACCACTATAGCATATAGCTGCCATACAAACTGAACGCTCAAAATCAAGAAAAATGTATTTGTATACCCTTTATGGCATGAAAAATGCACATGTGTAGGGTATAATAGCTTCACTGCAGTCGCAGTTAACAGTTTTTCTTATTTTTTCACGACGTTCAAGGCATTCAAGAGTTCATATCTCCAATAGTATATTGCTAAAACGCAAATATTTACAGGCATATGGCTATATTATGCGTATATGTAAGTATGTATATATGTATGTATAAATGTATACATGTAAATGACTTTATACACACATACATATGTATTTGTTATGTTCGACTATTTATGTGCGGTGTCCATGTCAAACAGACATGATAATTGCAATGAGTGGTTGCGCATATGTTAAATGTCAACAACTTGCCGGCAAAGGCATGCAAACACACACACACATGCATGCAGACGGAAAAATAAATATAGCCAGTATTATATGTATAGCAGCTATGGAGTGTGTGTACTACAAAAATGACCTTATGGGCTTGTAAACGCCTTCAAACAAGTAAAACAAGAACAACTGCAACATATTGACTATATTGCCATGCCAAAGGATAACGTTGAAGTCACAGCTACTCATTTGGTTATGACGGGCACACATATGTATGTGGTAGATGTAAGCGACTAAAGACCGTTGGCGAAAAATTAAAAAAAAACTCTAACATTACCTTTATAGCTATACATACACACTTATATTAATACATACATAGTCGCTCACATGTACATACATATACACACTTATAGAAATTATACACCCCCACTCGCGCATTGCGAACAATTTAATTTAGAAAATGCCGTTTTTATCAGATTTTGTTATTTATTCATGGAAAATTGCACCAACGTAATACCGTTAGTTTCTTTTTTCTCAACTTTTTTTAATTTTTCTGCGACACACTGCGGTTATTATTAAATAGTTGCATGACAAAATGCAAAATTACAGTCACTCCTATGTCGAAGACACACACACTGGTACATACGAGTATACATATGTACATGTTTTTATAGAATTAAAAGGTATGTGAACGCTTTGTAGTGAAGATTAAAATTTGTTATTTAGCAGCTGACAAAGGCATGCCAATGCTTGGCAAATAGCAGGAAAGTGGCGCATATTTGAAACAAAGCGTTTTTTGGCTGTAACTTTGTTAAAAATAAAATTTTTTATTTAAAACTTTTTCATTAATTAATTTTTTTCTTAAAATTTTTTTATTCAAATTTTTTTTATGACTATTTTACTTATTATTTTATTATTCTAATTTAATTTTTTTTAACGAAAACATATTTTTTTAGAAATTTTGTTCAAAGTATTTGTATTTAAAACTTTTTTATTAAAGCGAAAAAATTTTTTTCTAGAAATTTTATGAAATAACTTTTTCTAGAAATTTTGTTAAATACATATATATGTATATTTATTAGTATTTAAACCTGTTTTCTTAGCCCAAAAAAATATTTTTTTTAGAAATTTCATATATATAATTATTAATAAATGAAATTATATGAAATTTTTGTTACAATTTTGTTTATTTAAATATAAATTATTTTTTTTATTTTATATAACTTTTAATTTTCTTGAATATTTGATTATTTTACGATTTTCGAAACTAAAATATAATTTTGAAATAAAACATTCAACGACGAACTTTCATATTCTAACGAATTCATAAGCAAAAAAGATTATTTTTAAAATATGCGAAATATAACAACAATACAAATTTGTTTCAAAAATATTTAAAAATATTAAAAAAAAAAATGTTTTAGGAAATATTGAAAAACAATACTCTATTGATCTCTTTAAAAATAAAATATGATTATTAAAATTAAAAAAAAATAAAATAAATAAATATATGTATAGCAAAAAAATATTTAAAAAAAATGTGAAAAAAATATTTTAAAAAAGTATATAATATTTTGTTTTTTAAATATTTTAAAAAATTTTGTTCTATGTACTGACTCTTTAAAAATAAAATGTGAATTTTTTTAATACAAATATTTAAAAAATGTGCGAAAAATATTGAAAAATATGTGAAAAAAATATTGAAAAATATTAAAAAAAATTCTTTATTGACTCTTTAAAGTAAAATGTGAATTTAAAAAAAAATTTAAAATCTGAAAAAAAGTATTTAAAAATTAAAAAAAAAAAATTTAAGAAAATATTAAGAAACAATATTCTATTGACCTCTTTAAAAATAAATTATGAATATTAAAATTTCGGAAAAAAATATATAACGGGTGATTTTTTTGAGGTTAGGATTTTCATGCATTAGTATTTGACAGATCACGTGGGATTTCAGACATGGTGTCAAAGAGAAAGATGCTCAGTATGCTTTGACATTTCATCATGAATAGACTTACTAACGAGCAACGCTTGCAAATCATTGAATTTTATTACCAAAATCAGTGTTCGGTTCGAAATGTGTTTCGCGCTTTTTTATCGACAAATTTTGTTCAGCGATGAGGCTCATTTCTGGTTGAATGGCTACGTAAATAAGCAAAATTGCCGCATTTGGGGTGAAGAGCAACCAGAAGCCGTTCAAGAACTGCCCATGCATCCCGAAAAATGCACTGTTTGGTGTGGTTTGTACGCTGGTGGAATCATTGGACCGTATTTTTTCAAAGATGCTGTTGGACGCAACGTTACGGTGAATGGCGATCGCTATCGTTCGATGCTAACAAACTTTTTGTTGCCAAAAATGGAAGAACTGAACTTGGTTGACATGTGGTTTCAACAAGATGGCGCTACATGCCACACAGCTCGCGATTCTATGGCCATTTTGAGGGAAAACTTCGGACAACAATTCATCTCAAGAAATGGACCCGTAAGTTGGCCACCAAGATCATGCGATTTAACGCCTTTAGACTATTTTTTTTTTTTTGTGGGGCTACGTCAAGTCTAAAGTCTACAGAAATAAGCCAGCAACTATTCCAGCTTTGGAAGACAACATTTCCGAAGAAATTCGGGCTATTCCGGCCGAAATGCTCGAAAAAGTTGCCCAAAATTGGACTTTCCGAATGGACCACCTAAGACGCAGCCGCGGTCAACATTTAAATGAAATTATCTTCAAAAAGTAAATGTCATGAACCAATCTAACGTTTCAAATAAAGAACCGATGAGATTTTGCAAATTTTATGCGTTTTTTTTTTTTAAAAAAGTTATCAAGCTCTTAAAAAATCACCCTTTATATATAGCAAAAAAATATTTAAAAATGTGAAGAAAATATTTAAAAAAGTATAATATTTTGTTTTTTAAATATTTTTAAACATTTTGTTCTATGTACTGATTCTTTAAAAATAAAATATGAATTTTTTTAATATAAATATTTAAAAAATGTGCGAAAAATATAGAAAAATATTAAAAAAAATATATATTATTGATTAAAAAAAAGTGAATTCAAAAAAAAAAATATTATTGTATTATTATTATTATTACTTCAAAAAAACAAATTAAAATCTAAACAAAATATTTCAAAATATTAAAAAAAAACAACAATTTTTAAAATAATAAAAAAAGAAAGAAAATTAAAATCTGAACAAAATATTTCAAAATATAAAAAAAAAAACAAATTTTAAAATAATAAAAAAAAAATAATTATTAAAATAGAGCATATAAAGTAGTTCGTCGTTGCATTTTATTCATTATTTTATATTAAACCTACAACAAAACAAAATATTTTTGGCCATGACATCAAAAAATCTTAAAAACCTTGTTAATGATAGCAAAGAACAAAAAGAAAACATATCTTTTAGTGAAAAATAAAAATCAAATTGTTTTTATTTATTAAAACAGTGTGTTTGAGACATAAGAAGCTAAGTTTGCACAAAATTTCGGGAAAGAAAACAATTTTTTTTGTACAAATCAGCAATAAAAAGCTCCAAAACTGGGTTATTTGCATTTTTCACAGAAATTTTGAGGTTATGTGAAAAAGGCGCACAGACAAAAGTTTCAGATCTGTTCATTATCTACAACTTTGCCATATAACTTGTTTCTATAGCTCTAACAGTTTTGCCGGAAATCGAGTTAAACCGTTGTTATTCCTCAAAAATTCAACAACACGTCGCTCATTGCTCTTTCCGTCTATTATAATTATTAAATTATTTTTCATTTAATGTGTGTTATTCAATTTTTCGTTTCCGCTGAGTTTCAATCTACAATGAAGTTCTTGCTTATATTAATAACATTTTCAAAAGTTTCTATATACATAAGTATGTATATTGTATTTTTAAGTAATAGTTATTAGACTCAGGAGACCGTCTATAAAAGTAATGAAGTAACGAAGTTTCATAAAACCAATATGCTATGCTAGTCAAATAAATATTAAATTAAAATTTTCTAGCTTATATACCTAGAAACACATATACACTGTGACAAAAAGTACCCGGAAATATATATATACATACATACATATGTGTTATTTGAGCGAATCAGCAGCTATACAACGTCTCCTTTCTGCCCACCTCACACTTCATGGCAATTATAAAGTATACTTTTAATTTAATTGGCCGCTTACAATGGCAACAATAAAAGCAAAAGCCCACACCTTCTGCCATAAGTGCTCACAACTACTCATTCGCCGGCTAATTTCTGACCTTTATACCACGTCACAGCACACATATCCATACTGAGTACGTACATATATGTATATGTGTGTGTGTGCGGGTATACGCTCGTAAATCATAAAAATGTGTAAAACTTCAGTTGATTTATTATGTAAAATCGATAGTCGGCAGGCATTTTATTTTACATTTATTCAGCTGACAAAGTGGCTGCAACGGCGCACGGCAGACGCTCAGCAGTTTGCTTGTATGTAGTTGCGTATGCACCGCTATATTTATATGGTCATATGTAAGGCATTTTATTGCTCCAACATATGCGATTGCATAAGCAATTGCATTACTGAATTTATTGACTGAAAGATATTGTGGCGAATGCCAGCAAGAGGCAGCAAGTGGCAGGCAACAAGCAGCGTTGGCTTGAAGAGGATGCGCAGCAAGTAGCAAAGTGCGAAGTAGTATTTTGGTATATGTTGCACTTAAATATGTAGTATTTGTAAGATGTTAGTAAATTCAATAATTTTTTGTATATATTGCACGAGTGTAGAAAGCTATGAAAATATATTTTTTTATATAAAAATTGGACAAATTTAAATAATTGTATTTTTCACATAAATTTTGAGGTTATGTGAAACAGTTGTTAATTCAGGAGTTGTAGATCTGTTTATTACCTAAAACTTTGCCATATAACTTTTTTCTGTAGGACTTGTAGTTTTGTCAGAAATCGAGTTAAACCGTTGCTAACCCTAAAAAATGCAACCACGAGAAGAGAAAGGAAAGGGTTCCTCTTTCCGAGCGCAGATAGCACGAAAACATTTTTTTCTTGCATATTTGTTATTTTATCTTTTATCCAAGAGATTTTAAAGAATAACTTTTTTTGAAAATTTTAGCAGTGAGACTCATTTCAGGCTGAACAGCTTCATCAATAAGCAAAATATGCGTTTTTTGTCAGGCAGCAGTCCACACATACCCGATGTGTCACCATTGCATCTCGAAAAAATTACGGTTTGGTGCGGTTTATGGGCGCAAGACCGGTATGCTACTGTGAATGGCAATCTCTACCGCTCATAACTAAAATTTTTTTTAAAAATAACCAAATATTTTTGACCCGAATTGGCAACTATGGACTTGGACATTATGTGGTTTTAAAAGAACGGCACCACAAGCCACACAGCGAACGTTACAATCGATTTATTGAAAACCAAGTTTGGTGAACTTGTTTTCTCACGAAATAGCCCAGTCAATCGGCTGCCTCGGTCGTGCGATTTGACGCCGTTAGATTATTTTTTGTGGGGCTACGTCAAGTCTATGGTCTATGCCAACAAGCCACCGACAATTGATGAACTTCGTACGAATATCAAACGTGAAATTGCAGCAGTATCCGGCAATTTATGCTTGAAAAGCGTCGAAAATTGGGTTCAGCATCTGGACTTCAGCAAGCGTGCGTGAAGGCCATGCAAATTGAGAAATCGAATTCCATATACATATGTATGATGACATCGAGTGTATTTTCACAGAAATAAAAAGTTTCATTGATATTTTGTTTTATTTAAAATAAACTTTGCAAAAAAAAAACCGTTATTTGTGTGAATTAAAAGTTTCATTGATATTTTGTTTTATTTAAAATAAACTTTGCAAAAAAAAAACCGTTATTTGTGAGGTAATGGCAGAAGCAATCAAATTTTTGGAAATAATTTTTATTTTCAAGCGCTGATGAAGCGTATTTTCTTTTCTTAAGATATGGATGTGTTTTTATTATTTAATTTTTCTTAATTATTTTTAATTTTTCTTAATTTTTTTAATTTTTCTTAATTTTTTTTAATTTTTCTTAATTTTTTTAATTTAATTTTTTAATTTTCTTAATTTTTTGTAAATTCTTTTAATTTTCTTAATTATTTTAATTTATTTTAATTTTTTAAATTTTTTTTAATTGTTGTTTTAATTTTCTTAATTTTTTGTAAATTCTTTTAATTTTCTTAATTATTTTAATTTATTTTAATTTTTTAAATTTTTTTTAATTGTTGTTTTAATTTTCTTAATTTTTTTTAATTTTACTTTGTTTTTATTCGAAATACATTAAACATTTTTCATTTCATTTTATTATAATTTCTTTGCAGCAATTAAACCGTTTGCAAATTTTTGCCTCCGGTATTTGTTGAAAAAATAGCATTTACAGTTAATATTTACATATGTATGTATGTTTATATACAATTAATATAGCCTTTGTTTCACGCTGCACAATAAAAATATTTTTATCTAAACTTATTGCCTTTGTTTGATGATTTATACGTATGTATGTATGTATGTAAGTATACAATCATATATTGTAGATATGTATGTATACATAAAAATATATTTTGAAGCATATGTTATGAGCTTACGATATAATAGAAACCACTCATATATAGTGGTTATATGTACATATATTGGTTATATATTAGTTATATCTGACAGAGGAAGCTGAAAATGTTATGCTACATACATGTGTACGATTTTTTATAAAATATACATATATACATATGTATGTATGCACATATTAATATCGATATAGTTATTAGTGTGTGCGTTTTTATCTATTCATACTTTAGCACATGGCTCTTTTTATGGTTTTTCGTTCTATATTTAGCTCAGTTTTTGCTTTTTGAGTATGGAAAAAAAATTTATAGAAAAATGGTATCTGAGCAATATGTGCGGAGGCTGTGGCGCAAGCTCAAGCAACAATTAACGAACAAAATTTTTCCATGCAAGTACTTGATTTTGATGGGTGCTTTTGTATGACAGCTATGCGTTGCAGCTATGCGTTGCAGCTATTCGATCTCACCGATTTCTTCGGAGATTACTTTACTGCCTTGGATAAAATACATATATTGAAAATATCTTGCCAAATAAAAAAGTTATCCATACAAGCTCTTAATCCGATCGTTCAGTTTATATGACAGCTATATGCTATAGTCATCCGATATGAACACTTTATGGGTAGATTATAGCGTTAGTTTGGGCTATAATCTATCATGAAGATATCTCATCCAATAAGACAATTTTCCTCACAAAGTCTTGATTTTGATATTTCTGTTTGTGTGGCAGCTATATGCAGTAACAGTCCGATCTGAGTAATATCTTCGGATATTGTACCTTTTCCTTATACAATAATGTACGCAAAAATTCGTAAGAATACCTTGAAAAAAAACAAAGTTTTCCATGGTCATCCGAGGATTTGGTTTGGGTCGGCCAGTTTGTATGGCAGCTATACGCTATAGTGATCCGATATCGGCAATTCCGACAAATGATCAACTTCTTGGGGAGAAAATAATGTGTTCAAAATTTCATAGCGGTATCTCAAAAACTGAGGTACTAGTAGGTGTATATAATTACGGGCAGCTGGACTAGACCAAATCGACTGAGCTTATGTATGTATGTATGTATGTAGTTTACTTTTGTAAGTGAGCAGCAATTGTAACTGCTCGTCAATATTTACATATTTTGGTATCATATATGTATATATGTATGAACAAATAAATGTATGTGTATGCGTATATACATACATACATTTAAACTCAATTGCTGCCCCCAAAATTTGGCATTATTTTCTTTGTTTGCGCGAATTTGCGTACAAACAGCAAAGTTTATATGTGTGTGAATGTATTAATAGCACACATACACATATATAGTACATAGAAAATAACTACATACACACATGCACCACTTTTTCCAACAAAAATACGAGTAATTTGGCGTCAAATTTAATTGCTCGCCAATTTGCCGCTGAATTTTTATGGATTTTTTGCACCAAAAAAAAATTATTTAGCCAACATTTTTTTTCTACATTTATATACATACATACATATATATTTTTCCGCATTTATATCTTTTTTCGTATTTACGATATACATATATTTTTGGCATTTATTTATATTTTTCGCATTTATATATTTCTTTCCGCCACTTTTTAACTAAAATTTTCCACTTTTGTTATGCTTTTCAAATAAATATTTATGTGTGTATGTGTATCTACCTCAACGCCTTGTCTTGATTATGATTTGCCGTCGCCAAATATAAAAGTCCCGCTGTCATCTTCTTCAAACGCTCACAACAACTACTGCTACTAGTTGGACTGCCACAGGCACTCACACGCGCACTTTCGCTTTCACTAACAACTTCGTAAACGGGAATTTCGACGCTATTTTTTCTCGCTGGTGGAAACATCTCACGCTTAAAGCATCTCAATGAAAACTAACCAAACAAAAAAGCTTTCGCAGGACAAACAAACAAAATCCCTTTACCTTACACACACATATGCAAATAATACACACACACACATATGATAAACACACACACACACAAATGATAAACATACACACACAAATGATAAACACGCACAGACAAATATACAGAGAAGTACAGGCACACACAAATGTATATACGGAGTCTTATAGGCACACACAGCGAAACGCATACAAAATTCGTAAGAAAACCCTTAGAAGAGCAATAAGCTGTCGGAGAACGCGCTTACAGCAAGGTATGCAGTAAAAAAGGAAGCCAAAGTGAAAGTGAAAATAACAAGAAAACACTAAACATAACGTAAACAAGAAAACGATTTTTTATTTCTAGAATACCCTTCACAAATAAAAAAGTTTTCATCGAAGAACTTAATTTTGAGCGGTCACTTTGTATGGCAGCTATACGCTATAGTAGCTCGATCTGAACAATTTTTGCACATATTGTAGGGTTAACTTAGATAATTATACATGCAAAATTTCATGAAGATATCTCGTCATAAGAAAAAGTTTTTCTTACAAGGACCCGTTTTTGATCGTTCAATTTGTATGGCAGCTATACGCTATATTGGTTCGATCTAAACCATTTCTACAGATATTTTCGGATTACCTTGGATAATAATCCATACTAAATTTCATGATGATATCTCCTCAAATGAAAAAGTTTTTCTTACAAGGACTTGATTTCAATCCTTCAGCTTGTATGGCAGCTATATGTTCAAGTGGTCCGATCGGAACCATTTCTTAGAAAATTGCATTATTACCTTAAATAATAATTTTTACCCAATTTCGTGAAGACAGCTCATCAAATAAAAAACTTTTCCATACAAGCACTTGATTCAGTTCAGTTTATATGGCAGCTATGGGCTATAGTAGTCCGATAATGGCGATTGCAACAAATGAGCAACTTCTTAGAAAGAAAAGAATTTGTGCATAATTTCAAAACGATATCCCAAAAGTTGTGAGAACTGAAGAGGTACATACATATAAGTATCTACATATAGAGATGGACATGGCTCGACTCGGCTTAGCACGCTGATCATTTTCGTTTTCTTCTTGTTTCCTTTTAGTTGTTGACAAACTTAAAATACCCTGTTCAGGGTATAAATATGACAACAACAAATACCACTAAATAAAATGCGGACATACATTTCGCGGTCTTTGAGTCAAACGGCAAAGGACTTCATTACGGAATGCGTATACACAATGCGATGCACAAACAAACTCACACACTCATACATAGATACAGCCAAACATTCTGCCAAACAAAGAGAATGCGAAAAGTAAACAGTTAATATACATAAGCTTGTGATATCTAACTTAACTAGCGTCGGCAGCGCAGATAATTTGGAGTAGGCGTAGAAGAAACCCATACTTCTGAAGCAGAGGGTCACCAGCCAGCAAGCCGGCTCCAGAAAATGTAAAAGGGGATGAAAGTTGGCGCGAAAAGTGCCACAAATGATTGCCAAGTGCGTCGAAAAGGCAATTTTGGAATCTGCTTGAGCGTAAAATTAATATATTTCGAAGTAATTTTGAGTGTTTAGTTGAGTAAAATTTTGAGTTTTAAGATTTGAGTGTTGGAGCTTAAACTTAATAAATTTCGAAATAATTTTGAGTGGCATTTTGAGTTTTTTGATTTGAGTGCGATTTTTGAGTTATTTTTTTTTGAGTTTTTGATTTTGAGTATACTTGATGAGCGCTTTCTTGAGTGAAATTGCTGAGTGCGTTTACTTTTTGACTTTCTGTTTAGTAAAATAAGCTTTGACGTCGCAAAAGCTACAAAATACATACATATGGAACATACGTACATGCAAAGACATTTGACTGACATTTGTATTTCTACCGGCGGCTTTCGAAAGGACGCCAACTTGCTGCTGTCTTCTTTCTACAACTTTTTCAACGACATTCTGTTGCTTTTTCGGCGACAGTGAGCAAAAAAGTAAAACGCAATAAAACACAGCCACAGCACGTGGTTCCATGGGGTCACATGTGACTTACTACCCGGACTCTGTGTATATGTGTGTGTGTGGGTGTGTAGCGCTTTAATTTTTCGGGGGAGACTTTTGCGAGACGTTTCGCATTACAAATTCCCAACGGTAAAGGGTGGCATGCAGCCGCAGTGGCGCCGTTAGTAAGCAATCTTTTGGGGGCACAAGGTAATGCGTTGTTGTGCGTCGCTCAGGGATGCTTTCAACTAACCGTAAATAAGGCATGTGTGCGTGCATGGCAGGTAAACAAATTACGCGCATTTTCTCGTTTTCATTTTCTAGAGTTCACTGCCACCATTTGCCGATTTGTTTGCTTCGCAATGGCGTTCAGCTAGTGGGCGAAGGCAGTTGCTTTGTTTTGATGTTGGATTTCCAATAAGAATGTATGCACATTTGTTTGAATGCAGGTTGCGAGAGTGTCAATTACTAATCAAGGCGGTGGGGGCGCTTATGAAGTAAGTCGAAACTTAATTTATAAACATTTCGGCATGTTTTGACTTAGAAATCATTTCTATTTACTAACAACACTATTTATTTGCGATATATTTCTAGCCTTTTGAATTATTATTATATAAAAAAATATATATTCTAGTTGCAATATAAAATACAAAAATGTTTAGCTTTCTTTATTGAATTTTATAATTAATTGTTTTTATAAATGTTTTTTTTTTTTAATACATTTTCTTCCGCTGCTTTTTCAGCTTTACAAATCTGCTAAATTTCTAGGAACCGCTGATATCGGAGCACTATATCATATAGCTACCATACAAGCTGAACGATCAAAATCAAGTCCTTGTTTTTAATTGGCAAAATATTTTCATGAAATTTGGCACAGATTATTACCCAAGTCATAGCTATTTTTTCGAACATATTGTTCAGATCGGATCACTAGATATATTTTGAGCAATCAAAATCGAGTAAAAAATCTTTGTATACCTTTTTATATAATACTATAAGAAATGGAGCTGTGAAGGGTATTATGGCTTCGTTGCAATTGAAGTTAAGGCTTTTTCTTGTTCTTTTAATCATATTTTTCTAGATTCAAAGTAAAATAATAACTTAAATGTTAAAAGAAGTCATTAATGGTTATAAAAATATTTAAAAATTCGATTTGAGTCAAAAAAACATTTTTATATTAGACACTCCCTTAGCAAATAGAACTTTTTACCTAGTTATAATTACAAGGCGGCTGAAGGCCTCGTAGCCAGTGCTGCGTTTATATATTTATATAATAAAACTCCTTTTGTTATATGAATTATTATAAATAAATAAATAAAATATTAGACACTTGTTAAAAAAAATTAATTATCAAAAAATATTTGTTTATCATAAAAATTATATATAAATTGGATATTTAAAATTGTAACAATATTTTTAAGATGATTTTGTTTTGTTTTATTTGAATTTTTTGGTAATAAACAATTAATTTAATAATTTTGAAAACTTTATATTCGAATTTGTGGAAAATTTTTACATAAAAAATATTTATTAAATAAATAGTTTCAGTAATAATTTTTTATGAAATATATAATTAATAATAAAATAATTAATGTATATAAAAGAACTGAAATTGAATTCTTTAGCAAACTTATTTTTGGATTAAATATTTATAATGTTTTATATTATTTTTTAAATTCTTCTTAAAGTATTGGCAATAAAAAGTTAGTTTAGTATTTTTAAAATTTTAAGTTAGAGTTTAAGGAAAGTTTAAATATTCAATTTATTTATATGTACATACATATGTATGTATGTACATATATAATTTTTATGAAAAAATATATTTTTGATAAAAAAAATCAAATTAAAATTTTTGTTTGCATTTTTTTAATAAATATTGTAACCCATTATAACATCAGTTTAATTTAAAAAAATTATTTTTCTTAATATTTCTTAATTTTAATTTAATTTACTTGACATAAAAAATATGTAGTTTAATAGTTTTGAAAACTACATACTTTTTTTAATTAATAATAGTCTAATAATTTTGATACCTAAATTATTATTTCTTAATTTTTATACCCGTATAAAAGTAATTTAAATAAAAAATTGTTTTTATATTTTTTAATAAATTCGAATTTAAATCAAATTTGTATACCTATCAAATAAAATTATTTTTCTGTCTTTTTTTATTAAACTAAATTTTTATTTAATTATTTTTAATAAAAATTAATTTAATTATTTTTATTTTTTTTCTTAAATTTTTATACTAACAGCAATTTTATTGAAAACAATATTTTTGTGTTTTCCTAATGAAAATAATTTTTGATTTAATTATTGTTAATTAGTTATTTAATTATTTTTAATAAAAATTAATTTAATTATTTTGATTTTTTTCTTAAAATTTTATACTAACAGCAATTTTATTAAAAAAATATTTTTGTGTTTTCCTAATTAAAATAATTTTTGATTTAATTATTGTTAATTAGTTATTTAATTAGTTATTTAATTAAAATTTTATACTAACAGCAATTTTATTAAAAAAATATTTTTGTGTTTTCCTAATTAAAATAATTTTTGATTTAATTATTGTTAATTAGTTATTTAATTATTGTTAATAAAAATTAATTTAATTATTATGAATTTTTTTCTTAAATTTTTATAGTAATATTAACAGCAAAATAAATAAACTTATTCCAGTCTTTTTTTATGAACTTGAATTCTAATTTAATTATTATTATGATTGATTAATTATTGGTTAAAAAAAATTGCTTTAAAATTTTTAATTAACTTTTAAGCACCTTTCAGACATTTTCGTTTAATTATTTTTAATAAAAATTAATTTAATTATTTTGAAAAAACTAGACTAAAAATTTCGGAAACAAATAGTAAAAAATTGCATGAAAAATCTATCTATATTGGCCAAAAAAATTATTAAATTAGATTTTGCGTCATTATAATTTTATAATTAATTAAAACTAATTTTTATAACATTAATTTTTTATACTTGTAAATTTAATGACTTCTTTTATAAACTTGCAAGAAAGCTATTTTTGTAAGACATTAGAGCTTGTCAGAAAAATTTAAGTGTATTAATATACAAAAAAATATAAAAAAAGAATTTTAAATATTAAATAAAAAAAATATATACATAAAAACATTTTAAATTAAAATAATCCCGGTTAAAATAGTCTTTCTATTTCTACTCATTGTTTTAAATTTCACTGCAAAAATGTGTATTTGTAATAGAAAAGTCAAAGCTGGAATATTGAAACTTTCAAAGCTTCCTTAGCTTTTCTACCGCATTTTTTCTACTAATAAAACATAAAAGCAAAAAAATTGCAGAAATTCAAGGACTATATTCCAAAAAAAAAATCAATAATAATCCATACCAAACTACGCAGCAACAAACCAAATCACACACACACACTTACTACTTATCAACTCATGTACCAAACTGCATTTACCGCTAAGCGTATCCCATCTCTGCTATACAAAATCAACACAAATTACCGCAAACTTCAAATATACCAATTTTTCCACATTAAAACCCCCCAAAACAAAGCTGCTCGCACTTACTTGGTCTGATCGATGACCGGCTGCATCCAGGCGCGCGCACCCAACGGCTCCTCCTTCAGCGATGTCATGGGGCCGCGTGGCTGATTCATATCCGCCGCAGTCGGTGGTAGGCCGAACATCAGGCCGCTGGCCGAACGTGGACCCGTCGACGGATAGAGTTTGCGACCCCATTCCAGCTCGAGCGTGGGCCATGGTGTGGCCGAGCTAAAGCCCGGTACTGGTTCGTCGGAACGCAGCTTGAGGCCGTCACAAGCACGTAGGGGATGTGAAAAAGAGCAAATTGTTGGTGCGGGTGCGGGCGACGATGATTTCAAGAATTTTTGATTAAAGCGTTTTTTTTTTGTTTATTTTAGTGATATGTTTGTGGTTATGATTAGACCGCTAGTTTATTTTAGCACAAAACTAGTTTGTTTTAGCATAAAACTGAAATAACAACAACACTAAACGCGATAATTAATGTACAACGCGCGTTTTATTTCGAGCTAACTCTGCACAGTTTACAGTTATAATTTGCAATATTTACAGTTATGACTTTCGGCTTTTTAACACTTGGTCCCCTAGGGTACTACGTCACGCGCGTCAAAATTTTACACAAGCACTTTTCTGCCGCACTGTCACTATCAACCAACAACAAACACTTGTCGGCACGCAGTCAATCAATTGGTCAGTCGCACGCTCACCGCTGACGCATACGCAAATTCCTCGAATGATACCAGGAAATTTCTCAATATCGAATGCGATTTGACAACGGCGCTGATTTGTGCCGAAAATTGCATTGACGCTTGACAACGGTAGCACTGAAACCCGTTGAGAATTCGATATTTTCCCCCGGTTCTGTGTGGGCACACAATAACAATAACAACAAAAATGGTAACAAAACAATTCAGCTTCTGAGCTCTGGCACTGTGTGTTTTTCGGCTCAAATATGTGTGACACTAACTCTCTTGCCTAAAGTTCTTGCGACAGCTGTACCGTCCCGAGTGGCTGTTAAACCCCAACTGAATCCCGCAGTGTGATGTTATGACCGGCAATGCTGCCACTGCTGCTGCTGCTACTGCCGCTACGACCACTGCGGCGCTAGCACAATACCAACGCACGACGAGCTCGGCACACGGCGCAACGCGCAACACGGCACAGAAGCAGCGAGCCAACGAGTCACAACCAACCAGCCAGCCAGCGCCTCGGCACGGCCACAATGCGACGCAGCAGGCGACAGCAACGAGCCAACGAATCACCATTGGCGAGGGTTCAGGCGCAGCTCAGCACAGCACAGCAATAACAATAAGCGCATGGGAGTGTGCTAACGGTTCGAACGATGCCAATGTGTCTGTCGGTGTGTGTGAAAGCACCACTGTTGGAAGTGCTTAGTAAACGCAATAACAAAAAGAATGGTGGTGCAGTGGCAGCAATGCTCTGCAGCAGTTGTTGTTGTTGTGCACGCACAATGACGAAGGCAGAGCCAAAGAGTCGATAGCGTAGTTTAGTGTTGCTGTAGTTGTTGTTGGATAGCGCAAGAGCTGCAGTACGTACTGCTTTGATATTAGTATTGTAGTTGTTGCAGTCAAGTGAGCAGCCAACCAACCACCAGCGACCGGGCTTCGAAGGCAACAACAACAGTTTGGTGGTTATATGCCAACAAAAACAATAACTTGGTGGTTATATTCCAATAACAACAACGATAACAATTTAGTTTTTATATGCCAGCAACAACAACAACTTTGTGGTTATATGCCAACAACAACACTGCCAGGCAGCGCTGTGTACGAAAAGAAATAATAATAAAAGCGTGTAAATTAGGGAAAAGAAACTACAACAAAAATAAGTAATAATAAAAGAAAATTTGAAAAAGAAGCATTTTAGAAGACCTAACCTATCACTAGTGGCGCTGTGCTGAGCAGGCGCATCGGCGCACGGCACACGAGACGCCAAATTGCTGTCGGCGGAGGAATTCGCCAGCGACGAGTAGGTGCACTAAGCGCTCGTCAGTGGAATAACAAACACATAGGCGGCAGAGCTGGAGTATAGCAAGAAAGGAGCTGGAGAAGACGTGGAGTGAAGCAAGAGAGGAGTCGTAGAGGAGCATATGCAGCGCTAGCGCAGCTAGTAGACGTAGGCAACCGACTTTAGCGCTGCGAGGTTATTGTAGAAGGCAATGTTGGACGTACGCATACAAGTTGTTGTTGTTGGCAGGCATGTGTAAGTGCTCCTACGAACTTTGGTTGCTATTCGTGGGCCAAATCGTGGATCGTAACGCGAAGATGTACTAGCATGCTTGTGAAGATAAGACACAACGACTATAATTTTTGTTGTTATACATATTAGATATTTTGAAGCAGTTTAGTTATACAGGGTGCCACTAAAGTTCATTTAATTTTGTATTGAATTTGCGGTTTTGTAGTTGTTGTTATTTATAGTAAATATTTTAACGTAGTCTATTTTAAGCTGTACAAGGTGACACTAAAGCTCAGTTTTTTTTTTTAATTCATACATAAATTTGATTTTGATTCATTTTTATAGTTTATTTATTATGCCATTTCTTTCAAGCGTTCTTAAGTCGCTTTTAGAACCGTCTTACTCACTAATAATTTTCCCAAAGCAGTAAATAGTAATCGTTCAAGCTTCTTAATGAACTTAACCCTTAAAAATACATACATGTTCATTCATGAAAATTTTACAAAAAAATAGTAGTTCCTGCCAGGTGTTTAAGGATCAATTAAATTTCCTGTTCAAAAAGTGATTCTATTATTTTTGTACACAATTGGTACATATGTATGTATATCAAAAAAATTCCAAAAATTTTATTTCTGTTAACTTAAAAAATCAGTTATCTCATCACCCTGTATAAATTTTTTTAAATTTTGCCGCACTAACATTTGTGGCCTGTAGGTGCCCAACGACCGACGTAGATTTAACCGTTATGAATAGGAGAATAGGAGTTGGCATTTGCAGCGCCGAAGGAGCCAACAAACGTATGTGGATACAAAGATATATAGGAGAGAGACAGAGATAGCGATAGCGTGAGCTGGGAGCTAAGCTCGTCGAAGCAGTACGACAATAGTGATTAGGGGGCGTCCATAATGGTTAATACAAGTTAACATGGCAAAAAAAAAACAACAAAAATAAAAATGAAATAAAACCAATAACAAAAGAAACACGGTAAAAAATATAAGTTTTGATGTATATATGTACATATGTATGTATGTATGGTTGCACTACCTATGTATGTATATTTCAAAAAGGATAAAAAGCATAAAATTATAAATAAAGCACATAAGAGAAACGTGAAGCAATAACGGTAGATATAAGAAATGAAAGTACATAATAAAAACAGCAAACAAATTCTTTGTTTATACTATGTACATGAATATACTCACATACACTACATATTCTATGCTGTATATAGAATGCATACAGCTGTTGTCAACTAATTGGAAACAAAAGTTCAGTATTTACGTTTTTATGATTTTACAACGATCGCAGATGAAATTGCGTGACATTTTCGTTAAATACATATGTATGTACTTATGTATGTATGTATATGAATTTATATATTATAAAAATAAATAAAATTAGAATTAAAATGAAAATGAATATAAAATATTGTTAAAAAAAAACAAAAAAATTTGGTAGAATTAAAGTTTGGTAAAAAAAAAATAAAAACTAAAAATTTTAACCAAAAAACAATTAAATATAATTTTTGATTAAAAAAAAACTAAATTCGATAATTCTGACAAATAACATAAATTATTTAAGAGATTTGGGCTACTCTGAAGCTATTCTCTTCTTATGTGCACTACTTATAGCATACAAGGGTATATAAAGTTCTAATAGATCAGTTTTTATAACAACCGTATGCTATAGCGATCCGCTGTGGATAATAATCTATGCAAAATTTGAAGAAGTTACCTTGACACATATGTACATATGTATGTATGTATAAGATTCTGATGGTTCAATTTGTATGGCAGCTATTTGCTATAATGGCCTGAACTGAAACATTTGTTCGTAGATTGTAGAGTTCCTTTATATAATATTATATACCAAATTTTGTAAATATATCTTATCAAATAAGAAAGTTTTCCATACAAGGACTCGATTCAGGTCGGTCAGTTTGTATGGCAGCTATGTATGTATGTATGTATGTATATGCTATAGTGATCCGATACTGACGTTTCTAACAAATAAGCAGCTTCCTGCTGGGAAAAGACTGTGTGCAAAATTTCAGACCGATACCATGATGTTATATATATTTTATTGTAGACTTTAAGGCTCGCTGACGTGTGCATGTTACAAACTGTATGGAAAACTTAAAATACCCTATACGGGGAAAACATATTTTTAAACCAGCTTCAAATTTCAAAAATAAGTGTATATTATTATTTTTTTATTTTTTCCAACACTATAAAAAGCATATACATATGTAGATATGTACATATGTATATTTATAAATATTTAAAAAAATTGCTTTAACTAATATCAATTAATTTTTTTATAATGGAAAATTTAAAATTTAATAATACGAATAGTTAAACTAATATTGTATTGTCCCGAGGTTAATTGTAAAAAAAATATTTTTATTTTTAATTTTTTTTAACTTCAACCCAATTACAAATAAATCCGAAAATATTAAAGGCAACCGATGCACTGTAGAAATCAGCGCACGAACCAACCGTACACAGAGCAAATTGAAATGCAAATGACACTAGCAAGCGAATGAGTAAACAACAAATGCTTAATGAAACTGAATTTAAAGGTACATATGTACATACATATGTATGTACATAACTACTGCCATAAGCCTTTATAAATGCATATGTGAATAAACATACATTCATACACATGGAAGCAGATAAACGTGTGAGTATGTACTAAAAATGCATGTACAAACATGCTAACATAATGTAACTGACAGCTAATTAGCAGTTGGTATGTAGCTGCTTTACGTATTTTTTTTCTATTTCTATTATTTTTTTATTTTAGTTGCGCTGACAAGTATTAGTTGCGATTGGCCCCATTAATGAATGCATAAAACGAACTAAAATAACACACGCAAATGCAAGTTCATACGAACACACACACATACACACTACTGCAAGCGACAATCGACTCTGCTCGCCTGCCTAACCGCTAGTCAGCCCGATTGTCTGCCGCATTTCGTCACTGTGGCTTGTTGGTCGCTCGCAGCATGCGCAAACAAGATGGCTCAGTATTACGCAAACTCCCAAGTGAGCAGCGCACACATACACATGCTAGCTGACGAAGTATACACAGCAATTTGCCATTGTCATGCGATTGCATATACACACACGTACACTGCAAGAAGCTAAAGCCTGTTCGGTTTAGTTAACGCCCCTACCCATTACTGTTGGCGCTGGCAGCGCTGCTGACGTCGACATGCTTGCGTTTAGACGCTGCTGCTGCTTTGTGCTGTTTGGTGGTGTATGAGTACGCGTTGTTGATTTGTTGTGTGAAAGCAACGCTGTGATTGGCGGTCATTTCCAGTGCTGTTATGGCGTGAGAAAGTGGTTGCGGTGCATAAATAGTGAAAGAGACAGAGAGAGAGTAAAAAGAATGAATACGAAATGTTAGCGGAACGTAGTGGAATAAAGAGTAGCGTCGATAAGGCAGTGTTTAGCTTTGTAATGCACTGCTTGGTGGATAATATCATTGAAAGAGGCGCTAAAATTGTTTTGTTCACGAATTTTGAGTGTTTTGGCGCAGAAGTTGAATGTGAAGCTTTATTAATTTTTTAATGTGGGCTTACTCAGTTTTGCTATTTATTAAAAATACACGAAATATTGAAACAGTAATATATTAAGTCGCGCATCAAAAGGATAAGAGATGCCTGATTGTTGAACTTTGTATATTTTATAAGCTTTAAACAACAGTTGATATAAAAAATTACTCAGATTTTTTAAAATAGAAAAATTCAACAATTAATAATAATTAATTAATTTTTTTGTCAGCAAATTTAGTTACCGTCATTTTATAAAAATACAGATTATAAATAAAACCGAATATTCTACAAAAATTAATAATGAGATTTTTATAGCTTCCAACTTTAAGGCACATTCAAAGAAGTTCCAAATTGTTTCCGAAAATATTTCAAAGACTGGCATCAATATTAATAATAAGAAAATTATCGATGGAGAGTCATAAAACGAAATATTGTTGTAACTAACTTATTACTTTTAGAAAGCATTATACTGAGTAAAATTATACAGGGGCTAAGACATCGAATGAACCCATTTTGTGTTCCCTTAAGGGGTTATGTCCCTTTTTTAAGTAAAAAAAAACGTGTTTCTTTGCAATTTTTTTTAAATATTTATATAATAGGAGAGATATAAAGCAGAGTCCAAAAATTGAACTCGAAGCTTCAGAAAACTATATTTTTATACCCAGACCTGTGTATATTAAGTTTCCAACGAAATTTGTAACACTTAGAGTGAAACGTCTGAAAGCCCTATAAATTTTTCTCCAAGGAAACGCTATACTTGTGGAAGAAATTTTTCAGATCGGACCATTACAGCATATGTACATAACTGCCATACATACTCACCGATCCAAATCCTGATATTTCAAAGCAAGCACAAGAAACCCATTATATGATACTAAGGCGTGTGGTTACACTTGCATATGTGGATATACATACATATGTATTTGTGGTATATATGTATGTATGCACATATTGTAGGTCACTATACCAAAAATCATTAAATGGCTTAAAGTCCAAATAGAGTTTGAACACATCAAATACATATATGGAAAAAAGTAATTTAAGCCCTCAAAAGCATACATATGTACATATGTAAGTACATATGTAAAGCTATGCAGGTGCACATAAGTATATACATACATGTATATATTTTTGCTAATAGCATATCAGGCTTCCACATAAACGGTTGGACCATCCTTTATTCCAAGCAGCCATGCAACTCTATGACTTTTCGCACTTCTTCCATGGAATTTTAACCCCGTCCAACAGCAAAAACGTCTGCATACACATACATATGTATGTACATACATAAATGTTTTCTAATTGTACCCGTTTGCATTGCATCGAGCGAATTTCACAGGAACAAGTGTCGGTACCTTGGCCGGCAGCACTGCGGTTACTCCTGCTGTGTTGTTGTGTGCGTGCAGTTGTAAGCCTTTTAAACCGTTAAAAGTACTGCATTTGCTTGACTTCCATTGGCATCCAGCGGTGAAGATTATCACTGTTATGATTTGCCATTTGTATGGGTTTTCCTTCCATTATATTGTTTTACCTAAACATAAGCGTAAACATGACGGTTTAGCTAACTGTAAAATTAGAAGCATTTATATATTCAAACTTTTTGTTTTTTAAAATGCAGTTTGAGTAATGAAAACGAAATTCTAAAAAAAAAATAACTATTTTTCCAAATTTGTAGACGGATCTCCCGAGCCTTATTTGACTGCTCTCTAGAAAGTCGAATTGAAAAAATTGTATGCAGATTTAGAGTACGAAAACACAGCTGAGTTCACCACTCTTGGGGTTGACCTTGACAGACCAATCAAGCTCTACAAAAACCCTGGGGACAAGTTCTCATATTTAATTTCTACCGATTAGTACGATTTCTCTGAGTTTCATTTGTTTCAAAGGATCTCATAGAACCACTTGATATTAAAAATGCTTCTAGAGAAACCTGGTCAGGTTTCCAAATTATGGAATTAGGAGTGATTAAAGTATTCATAAAGACTGAAGTTTTTGCACAATTTAACGGAAAAGATACAACTCTACAAGGAAAATACAAAAATACCAAATTTAAAGGATCTCCGGTCGGACCAAAATCCCTTTTAGAAGTCTAGAGTTCCATTATATGATGGAATAACCCATTTTTGACAGAGTTTATCTAACGGAAGTGTGGGTATTGGGCTGTTCCGACAAGGGTCAATGTATGACGAAAGGTTTTTAATCAGTTCTGTCGAGGAAAAATAGCAGATCTTCGAATAATTATTAGTTTGAGAGGTAGCGGATCAGTTTTTGAATATTTACCACGCCTGGTTTTATCGGATCTTTGGAAAAAAATCTCAGCGTGGCGACTTCATTGAGAAAAGATGAACGACGAAGTTGCGAAATGTATCAACAGAACCATTTTAAGCTTTGAAAAGTATCCAAGATATTCTTGAAGCCACAAGTAAATTATGAAGATCTGAAAACTAGCAGGTAACTAAAGCAACATACCAAAATTAGTATTTAATAAATCAATTTTCGGCCAGAATGATTGAACAGAAGCAGTTGCCGATAAATTGTTTGATGGCTGCGCTTCGGCGAATACAACATGCTGGCAGTAGACATGCCACCAGACAGCTGTCAACGAAAGGTGTGCATTGTTGTTTTTGTATTTGTTTATAGTGCGGCTGTGCGCCACAAAATGCTACCAAACTCCGCAGAGATTTACATATTTTCAACTTTGTATGTGCACTCGTATATACATATGTATACGTTTCAGTGTGTGTGCGGTGTCAAGCTCTTGCCGCGTAGGGTTAATCCAATAGAGCAGCAACAGCCGCGACCAAGGGGCACCTGGGAATCGGGGAACGGTAACGATTTTGTTTGGCTGCAGTCACGCGCTGTCATATACATAAGTATATGTATGTATATATGAATGTATGTGTGTTTGTGTGTCAAGTAAAGGTTATTAAGGTGTTGCGTTGGCGGCTGTGCGTCTGCAAACCGCGGTCACACAACACAACAAAATGCAACTCTGTGCCGCTTATTCAAATTAGTTGTGCAATACTTTACGATTGATTGGGTGCAAGTGGTTCAAGAGGGTACTTATCCAAAGGTTGTTTAGGTCGATTGAAAACCTACAGTGTTGGCCCAAATTTTAGTAGCACTTAAGTGATTTTTTTTTGCTTAGAAGATTCGTTATGCTCTAAACATTTAGTACACCCTGTAAGTAAGGTTCTAACACTCATAAGTGAATTTTAATAATAAGGCTGATGCTGTATATTGTTATTAAATTTTAGTGTTGAATTTTAGTTTAAAATCTATATAATATAATGTTTTTTTGTGTTATAGACAAATTTTGCACGTCTGTAGATGTACATACATACCTAATAATATGGCGAGTATTCTTTTTTTTTATTAATATTTTATATGACATATTTTTTGATTTTAATAGTTCTAAGAAATTATTTTTTTATGATAATGATCCAATAATACGGCTTCCACTGTATTTTTTTACAGATTCGAATTTTATTTTCAAATGTTTATCCATAATATTGTTTTTTTTTTGTAGAAAGATTTCAAAGTTCTTCATTTTCTTAGTTGCTCTTAATAATATTACGAGTACTGTATTATTTTATTAATATTTTATTTAGCATATTTTTCAATTTTAATATTTCTAAGAAATTAATTTTTTAATACAATGCAAAATTTTTTAAAGTTTTGCATGCACTGACATGTCTAATAATTTGGTGAGTGGTGTATTTTTTATTAATATTTTATTTTACAAATTATTTAATTTTAGTAAGTTTAGGAAACTATTATTTTTTGACAATGTGTCCAATAATATGGCTGAAACTGTATTTTTTATTATTTCGACTATTAGTTTCAAATGTATATATTTATGTACTTATATCTCTATTGTTTGTTTTGGTTTTAAAGAAAAATTTCAAAGTTGTGCATGTGTGTTGTTGCTTCTAATAATATGACGAGTACTGTATTTTTATATTAATATTTTGCAATATTTTAAATTTTTGGAAAAAAATTTTGTGTAATCCTTGCAAGTGTATCTAATAATTTTACCGGCACTGTAGTTTCTAATAAACAGCCATATTTTTTTCGTTGCAAGTAGGCACATGCTTAGGCAGCCGCCATAATTATGCTTGTAGTTATGATTTTTCTTGTTTCTTATAAAGAAACACACACACATACATATGTATGTACATACATACATACATATTTTCATAAACACACCGCTTTCGTCTCTCCTCGGGGAGCACTAAAGTCAAGACATAACTCATTAATAGTTCATTTTATAGCGAGCACTGAGTATGTGTGTGCGTTGCCATGCGCTACTATAATTAACCTTGTCTTTGGTGGTGCCCCGCTTTAATATGGACAAATCACAAAAGAAAAAATCACAAATTAAATATTCAATACCGCTACACGTCTGGGAATAATCAAACGAGACTATAAGAGACACACACACAAACATACACACCCATGCACTTATTTGTTGTTGTTTTTCGTTGAAAATCGTCTAACCATAATACGAGGATTTCATGCCTATTAAAGGCTAAAGATTAAATACTCAGCAAATTATTGTTTTAGTTGCTGATGTTGTTGTTGTTGTTGTTTGGCTTGCACTGGATTGCGACTGTCTCCCAGGCGTCATAATCAAGCCATTGAACTTAGCTGATACGAATTTATATTGGCGCACATCCCCTGTGGCAACGCCATTTGACATGCGGCGCATGCTGCAAAGCCTCCCCGCTGCCCCGCCCCGCACTAATCGAAACATAACCGCAACGTTTGCGTTACTCCAGTCCAACATTTGACTGTTTGGCATGTGATGAACGGTTGTTCAATAACAAACAAAAAATATAAAATCTCTCCCACTATTTTCCAATTGGCGCTCCACACTCTCACACCTCTCACAACCCACTATCGCTTGCAAATCATCTCCAAATCATTTCAATTTCACGCTTTTGCCCGCTTTTTAAATTGCGTTAACCGCAAATTCGTTAAACGAGCTGTTTTATGTGCTTCCAAATCAACTATGTTTACCGTTTTATTAAATAGAGCGCAGCGCGTCAGCGTCTCTCCCGCACTCATTTTCATTTCCTTCACACAAATCAATGCTTTAGCGCAATTCCAATCGCTGGCGTTGCGTATTTTCACATTCGCGATTGTCTTCGTCGAGCGTTCGGCGTGTTCGGGGGCGTAGAAACTGTCGCGCTTTGCGTTTCTTAATTTAATTTTCTTTAATTTTATGATTCGTCAAATGTGCGCCCGCAAATTCCACGACACGTTGATGACATTTAAAACTTTTTAATGGGTAATCAAATTATTTGCAATCGTTACATTGTTGTGGCGGTTAATGGGGAGAAGCCAAGGTGGATGGGAAGAGAGCGTGCGCATGGAATGTGCTTGGAGCGTTGCTGGGAAGCTTAGACGCAGGCATATTGTTAATGAAGCACTCAGATAATTTTCCATGTCATTGCGCTCATTAAGTTGGATTACAGAACAAGCAGCGGAAGCTTTTCGGGTAGAGAAATAGTAATATAAATAAGTTAGAAAGCTGGGATCACCTCTAGAGGGTTTAAACCCAAAAAGCTCCGTACAATATAGTTAAGTTTAAATAGACTGACGAACCTTCTTTCCTCGTTTGATTCCGATCCAAGTCAGGTTAGGTTAGTTTAGGTTAAGAGTTCATCCTCAGAAGGATCTCAATTGGACAGCTTAGGACGCTAGTCCTTTGTAGTACCTAAAAACTCCTGCATACAGATTTGTTGAGACGGCTATGTCTTCTGGTCTTGCAGTAAAATAGACTTATGAACCTTCGTGGGTTTCGATCTAAGTTAGGTCAGGTTAAGAGGTCGATCCTCGGAAGGATCTTACTTGGACAACTTAGAACGCCGGTCCTTGGTGGTAGCTAAAAACTTCTATATACAGAGACAGCTATGTATGTTTTTTGGTCCGCCGAAGGCAAAGCCCAAGTCAACTAACAGTAACAAACAGGCACTGGCTGGCTCTAGAGCAACTAGGAAAGCAAAGCTTTTGCGGGAAATTTTTGTGTTTGATTTCTTTCTCTGCAGCTCAAGCCACTTTATCATCTAACTTGTTTGGTTGTCTCGGGTAACAGCGGAATCGCTGGAAAAAGCAAAACCGATGGCCAATTTCATCAGATCGTGATTAAGTCGATACATCACTGCTTACTTGAACTCTTGCATTGGATTAATGGATATCTCATGAGCCCGGTATGGGCTGGTTAACAAACAAAACTTGTGTGGTGAAGAGATCCATCTGACTCAGAGTGGAATACAAGTGGTCGTTTGAAACAAATTGCACCTCTCCGCTATGGTAGATGCTCTGACTGGACACTGCCCCTTGGGCTCACATGCGGTGAGACTGTAGATATGGATGAAAGTGAGGTGGAATTATTTAGGAACTCAACTGTTTAGATTTTGCCAGACTAAGGATCAAACATCTCGGTAAACACTTTTGGCGGAGTAGCTAGCACTGGTATTTGCCGACTTTACACATTTTTGGGAGGCAATATTTATAAAGACCTGGTTATTCACAAAGTCAGCTCTTCAGAGTTTCCTAGACACTTCTTTCCTTTTTTATGGATGGAAACTTCAAAATCTTCAGATATCGAAGTCCAAATGGTTAGTCGTCGGGAACTAATGGTCATTATGGTGTATTCATCAACAGATCTTGACTCAAGAAACATAGATTACGGTTCTCTCTATTCGTCCTTTGATAAATCATAATTTATTCGCTGTTATTTTTATATTTTCACGATCTCCAGCAGAGACAGAAGTTACTTCATTTTAATGACATAATAGACATAAGTCGGTTATTTTTTTAGTACATCTTTGATGCTATATTCGCTTAGAATTTACCAAAAGATGTGAGACAAAGCGCAGTGGATAATTTTTACGTCGGTTTTCTGGCTCTGCTTTTCTCATCATAACATAATATGTGACCTGGTCTACGGAAAGGGGGCTTAGGTGTCAAAAAATCAATTTTCACTTTTTAGTTGATTCGGATGGAAGATGAGAGTTGTTTATTTTTAACAGCTGTTTCCCAGAAAACTAGTTTTCGCACGTTAGCTCCCTTTTCGTAGACCAGGTCACATATTTCAATTAGCAGAATGGGAATGGGTCGGTGCACCGCGAAAGCTTGGCCATAGGTGGATTACCATCAGTTCCTGTGGTCTCGCAAGTTTCTTTTGGCTAAAAGCTCGATCACACTAGATCCAGTACGCTGTTTGTCCACAGTAAGGTTTTCCTCTTCGAGTTATGGGTTCTAACGTGTCATTTACCTATCGGAACCTTTAAGGTTGCAAATCTTACCAGAGACCAGAGTTGTAGAAGATGTTCGAAAACAGACGAGATGGAATCAACAATATCTCAACACTACCTTTGCCTTTTCGAGTTCAGGCTTAAACGCTTGGGATCTCATACTAAGTTGGTGGGAATAGAAATGAAAAGCCTTGGTAAATTTGGTCTTGACTTCAAGGCGTTTTGTCGACATACGATATAAGTTCGGGTTCTTTTTTGGTGGCTTCACAAAGAACTAATATACATATACGTATACATGTTAGTCCAGGTGTGATTTTTGTCCTTAGAAACAGCCATCGACCCTAACGTAACCCAACCTATAATGTTTCGATCAGCCTGGAATCATCCAGCTACCTTCAATATTATCTCATATGAGCTCTAAGTCTTTTTTGTCCTATATCTTCAAGTAGCCTTGAGCTTTATGGAAATTCTCAGGATGGAATTTGATGGTGAAGGCGAGTTGGAATCATGCTCACCATGTCAGATATCGTTAAAACCCGGCAGCCATGGATTACAAGCTTTAAAGAGGATAATCACGGTAGAGTGATTTCTGGAGAGCGCCTGCTGCTTCATTTCTTTACAGATGTACACTCTGCGATTTAATAGCCCACAGGTAACTGTAATTTTCATATTTTTGTTGTTGCCACTTGCCAGATTTTCCTTTACAAGCTAAAGCTAGTTCCAATAACAACAACAACACTTTAGCTAATGATTACGCTTATGCCAGATTATCTTTCTAGTTAGCATCGCATATGGACCGCAGTATCCTCTTCAAATAATAACTCAACTGCCAACAAATTTATGTACAGATGTGCTAATATTTAATTATTATTTACAGATAACTAGGAAAACACAAATTAACTGCTTTGTATAACACCAGACACACATACACATATATATGAAAAGATACACACACATATAAATGCGTTCATTTTCAAATACAAATTCATTGAAGTGAAAAACAGTGGAAATGTAGTAACAACAACAATACTACTTGTAAAAACCGGAAATTTAAATAAAACGACAAAGCAACAAATAATAAGAAAAAGAAAGATAGAGAGCGAAAACGATACAGAGAGAGAGAGAGAGAGGTAGGAAAAGCATGAGGGGAGTGTGGCAAAGTTAAAATGCCTCAGAGTGGCAGGAAATCGGGCGGAAATGTATGCAAAGTGATACATTGCCGGCGCTCAATGACAGCCAAGACCAAGGCCAACGCACAATATGGTATGGGCGGTAGGCTGCGAGGACATATGGAAGGATAAATGATGCAATGGCCTCTATAATTGTTTTGATGGGGAGGCGAGAACTAACTCTTTATTAACGAATGCCACTTGAAGTTGCCAAAAGTGAAAATGATATGGATGTATGTATGTATGTTGCAAGTGCAACACAGCGACGCAACAGCGAAGGCGTGCTGGGGTGGCTTGTGCACTCAAGTAGCTACAGATGTACTCGTATATATGTATGTTTATCTATAGTGCGTAAAAACAATTGCAACATTTGTTTGCCTTTACGCGAGGTAGTTAAGGTATTGTGGCAACAAATCCGGTGGTTGCAACAGTCAATAATACAAATATGCCGCACATACACTCACAGATATTAAATATATATGTACATATGAAGCGCATACATTAATTTCGTATAATATTTTTGCACATATGTGCCACTTATTTTATAAAATCAATTTCCGCTTGCCACAAGCAACAGCCAGTGCTGCCGCGAGTACCGGCTCATCGATCATATGCGCTTGTTGTTTTCGTTTTTACACCCTACACAGGTTAAATTAAGTTTGTTACGAGGTTTGTAGTAGAGAGAAGGAAATTTTGAAGGCACTATACGAAATATATAACTATGTATATATGTATGCATACATACATATGTATAGTATATACGATCAGTTTATCGCAAAAGTCTGGATATAAGAGAATTAGGACTAGCTTTTGAGATATCGTTCTGAAATTTTGCACACACTATTTTCTTTCAAAGAAGCTACTCATATGTCGGTATCGTCGATAACGGATCACTATAGCGTATAGCTGCCATACAAACTGACCCATGAAAATTAAGCTCTTGTATGGCAAACTCTTTCAATTGACGAGATGTCTTCACGAAATTTCACACGAATTATTTTTCAAAGCAACGGTACAATCTCCGAAGAAATTATTGAGATCGAACCACTATAGCTTATAGCTGCCATACAAACTGACCGTTCAAAATCACATTCTTATATGGCAAACTCTTTCAATTGACGAGATGTCTTCACGAAATTTCACACGAATTATTTTTCAAAGCAACGGTACAATCTCCGAAGAAATTATTGAGATCGAACCACTATAGCTTATAGCTGCCATACAAACTGACCGATGAAAATCAAGCTCTTGTGTGGCAAACTCTTTCAATTGACGAGATATCTTTACGAAATTTCACACGAATTATTTTTCAAAGCAACGGTATAATCTCTCAAGAAATTATTCAGATCGAACCACTATAGCATATAGTTGCCATACAAACTGACCGTTCAAAATCACATTCTTATATGGCAAACTCTTTCATTTGACAAGATATCTTCACAAAATTTGGCAAAAATTATTGCGCAAGATAACGGTACAATCTCCGAAGAAATTATTCAGATCGCACCACTATAGCTTATAGCTGCCATGCAAACTGAGCAATCAAAATCAATAAAATTCAAGTTAAATATATTTTTATACACTTTTATGCCATAAGAAAATCGCCTGTGAAGGGTATTATATGTATTATTATTTCGATGCAACAGAAGCTAATGTTTCTCTTGTTTTTGTAATTTATATGACATAAGCTCGCTTTGCTGCTGGTCGCTGCGGCCCCATGCTGGTTGCTGATATTTATGCTTGCATATACAATAAGGCGTCTGTGTGTGTGTGTGTGACATTAACAAATGCAGTTATTAGTTAAGCAGGCTGAGCGCTTAGCTGGAGGGGTGAGCGCTACTCATATTTATATGATATACCGCCCGCTGTGGGTTAAAGACAGCTGAATTGGTCGTTAGAACTGCGATGCTGTTTATTTTTTCAGCCACTGTTTTCACGTTTTTTCGTTATTTTAGCTGACAAATGTGAAAATTAGTGAGTTAACTAATTTTCTAATGGCTCTCTGAGGCATAGCGGGTGGATTTTTTTTCTGTAAAAAAATATCGAAAATAAGCAAAGAAGTAGTAACTATAAGGTCCTCGTCTGTGTTGACTGGAAGCGTCGATTTGCAGTAACCTCTCTTGAAGTAAGCTTTTGACCAGCAAAATTATACACCATAGACCGAAGCAGGTAGTAATGACTTAGTGTCAGATCCGGATTGTGAGTCCGCTTGACGATGTCGTAAATTACCCACTTTTTATCTCTGCTAACGATTTCGCTTCAGAAATTAATCGATTTGGGTGCGAGTCTGCTTCACTTCTTAGGTGGAAGCTAGTTCCATGAATTTTTTCCGGTTTAATTCGTGTTTAACCCATACATCATAGAACTTCTTTGTGGATCCAGCCTTATTTAAAAGGTTGGAACGGTTTGTGTAATGTAAATTTCACAGCTTATCTTCTAGTTCACCAATATCTTTATAAATTCACCCATATTGACAAATGGAAGGTCCTTTATGGAGCTGTGTTATGCCACAATGAAAGCAAGTCGCAGTATTTAGATCAGATGAAATCGTCTAGAAGTTCGCAAATCTCTTTAGGCTATCCACTCGGAGCCGGTCGGCTGATGGTTGTCGATTTTATGGAAGTTAAAGGATTCCATTAATTTCCAAGCTCATGAAGATGTATGGATGGACCCCAGAGGAGGGAGACTGCCTACCGCCACTTTTATGGTGGGCAGATGTAAGTTCCATTTTATAGAGATTAAAAGACTAAGCTAGCTACCAAACCCATGAGGTTGTACAAATAGATCCCAGAGAAGAGAGAAAACCTACTTTCAATCTTATGGTGATTAGATATAAGATCCGTTTTAAGGATATTAAAAGACTTCGTTAACTACCAAGCTAATGGGATTTTATGGATGGATCCCAGAGAAGAGAGACTACAGAGTACCAATCTTATGGTGGTTAGATGTAAGATCCATTTTATGGAGATTAGTAGCCTTCGCTATTTACCAAGCTCATGAGGATGTACGGATGGATCCCAGAGAAAAGAGACTGCAGAGTACCAATCTTATGGTGGTTAGATGTAAGATCCGTTTTATGGAGATTAAAATACTATTTTATGGATATTAAAAGATTTCGTTAACTACCAAGGTCATGAAGATGTATGGATGGATTCCAAACAAGATAAGCTGCCTTCCGTAACTTTTACGGAAATCAGAAAGCTTCGCTACTCATATTTATATGATATATGGATGAAGTATCAGCAACGCATGTATGGAGGAAGGAGTCATGTGTAGAAGTACACGTAATTCAGGAAAAATTCCTCTAAATAGCCAAAGAACATCCCTTTGAAGTTCAGCTAAAGTGAGTAGGCGAAACATCCCCAGCTGAGTTTGGGACCCGCCGTGTCAATACAAGTGCCATATATCCTCCTTTTGTATATAAGAATCCACTGGTTTCGACGTACTTTTGGATTACGATAAGATCTTCGGAACTCGTCTCACAAATTGAGAATTAAAAGTCCGTCTGAACAGTTCAAGTAAAAAGAATTATATTATATATGTACGTACATATATATTTTAGAAGGTGTTTATCACTCTCTCTCAAGCTAAGTAAAGTTTCCGCTCTCGCCTAGCGACACAAAAAGCTGTTGCCCCTTGCACCACCAGCACTTAATGAGTTATCACGCAAATCATTAAATAACAGCACTCCAACTCAAGTGCAATTGTCAAAAAATCAGATTACACGCTTCGGCGATTCTTAACAGATGGAAACCGTACAATATTTGCAAATTATTTACATTATAACTGTACACAATGACATGTAGTGGCCCAAAAATTTAAGCAAACACACTAAAATTGCTCACAATTGACAGAAGGACCTTTAAAACGCGAGTAGCGCGCTGTATTTGTAACCAAAAAAATGATTTGAGGCGCGTATTTACCGAAATCCTTAACCCTTCCGCTCCCGCCCGTCGGCTTTCAGCGATTTTGTGTAATTTTTAAACAGCTTTTTTCGTTCACTTTTTCGGGGGTTTGCGGAAATTCGTATATTATTCTTCATTTTAATTTTTTTGTCGTTATTTTTTTACAATTTTGGGCGCTTCGCATCTATTGTATTCGTGAAATGTGATTCGGTAAATGTTTAATGTCGTCAATATTTAATGAGTGTACGTTTACCGAAATTTGTGTATGCCAAAGGATATGTAAATTTTGCATACTTGAGTTCATATCTCTATATGCCTACATATATGTATGTATGTGTATGATTGCGTATATGTTGAAATGTATGTACTCGTATTAGTATTAGTCCAAAAACATGTGCAATGTGGAAGTAGTTGTAGGAGTGGTCCCTATTTGTAGATAGGTAAGAGTACTGCCTCTTTAGGCTCATTTAGTGCTTTGAGCTGCTGAGCAGCAATTTCCACTAAGAAACAAGAAAAAATCACACAGAGCTAAATATGGTGAATATGGTGGTTTATCGATGGTAATCCTTGCGTTTTTTGGCTTAAATTCGGTCACAATCGTACTATTTTTGACAAAAATTCAACTTTGTCGGGATGAGTCGAGCAAGAATGCGTTTCATATGGACTCACGAGAGATATCGAGCTCTCTTGCCATCTCTCTAACACTTTCCTTTCCTTTTTCATCAGATAAAGAAGTGGAAAGTCGTCCAGAACGAGGCACGTCTTCAATGATCTCTCGACTCTTTGAAGACTCGTAGACTTATGTTTTTGAAGCACCGTAAGCCTTTTCAAATATTCGCAATGATTCCGCAGACGAAAGCAAAATACTTTTTTATTTACTCGGGAAGCTTAGTTACAATTACCGGGTACTTTTTTGTCCAAATATTGTATAAATGTCCAATCTGGGAAGCATATAGTCTGATCTGTTTAGATTTATTTCAAGCTGGTTCAGGGTATCGCTAACTACATTAAAAAAGTCTCTTCAGATCTTCTAGGATATACAATACTAAGCATGATTTTGAAAAAGTTGGAAAAACCTAACTTTTATATCCGATCAATGACTGTCAACTCAAGAGCATTTCTTCGAGTTTGTTTTGGTAGTGTTTTCTATTGCTACTACAACAACTAGTCTTGAAAAGCATAAAACCTTTGTTGCTGTACAATGTGATCGTTTTGTCACCAGTTACAGAAAAATCGATAAGTGACCCTATTTATACTAGTTGGATAACTAGTTACAAAGAAATCAGTTTTCTAAAATGTTTTACCAGGTTATTATAGATTTTTTTTCAAACATTTCAGCGCACACAATATTTTCTTTATTAGTTTTATTTTTGTAAGTCAAGTTATTTTTTCGGCAGCCGCTTAACCACTCCCCGAACAATTCGCTCATGTTTGTTTAAAAATTTGCCATTTAAGCTCCTAATTGCCACAAAGTTGTTTAGTCACTTGTATTGTTTGAAGTTTTCGTTATGGTTATTATGCCACGGAGAGAGAGAGAGAGGGAGAGAGAATTTATCTTAAGGCGCTTGGCATATTGTGAACTTATATTTTTGGCTTTTGTTTGAAGACAAAATTTTCAAAAAGATTTTATTTTTTAATTTCGCTTTTACAGTGCTTTTGTTGTAACGGTAGCACGTATGAGTGCATATGTGCATTGTATGTATAATATGCTCCTTCCCTAGCTTTAATCGTTTCTTTTGTGTGCGCTTAAATGCGCCAATAAAAAGAAATTGTAAATGGGAGCATGAAAACAAGGACTTCAAGAAAGTTGGGTGAAAAAGAAAACAACAACGTTAACTCGTGTTGCATCGTAGCTATAATACCCTTCACAGGTGTATTTCTTATAGCGTAAAGGGGTACGAAAGGAACTTTATCTTGATTTTGAACGGTCCGTTTGTATGGCAGCTATATGCTATAGTAGTTCGATTTGAATAATATGTTCGGAGATTATAGCGTTGTTTTGGATAAAAATTCACATCGAATTTCGTGAAGATATCTCGTTAAATAAAGGAGTTTTCCATACGAGGACTTAGTTTCGATCGTTCAGTTTCTATGGCAGCTATATGCTATAGTAGTCCGATCCAAACAATTTTTTTGGAGAATATAGCGTTTTTCTGGATAACAATCCATGCAAAATTTCGTCGTGATATCTTGACAAATAAAGCAGTCTTCCATACGAAGACTTAGTTTTGATTGGTCAGCTTGTATGACAGCTATATGCTATAAGTGACCCGATATCGGCGGTACCGAGAAATAAGTTGCTTCTTAAAGAGACAAAGATGTGTGCAAAATTTTAGATCGATATCTTGAAAACTGAGGGAGTAGTGCGACGTTTTCTTCTGGATGTTAGAAACTTCGTGGCAACGCTGTTCAGGATATAAAATTGTAACTGTAAAAGCTGCTTTCTTATACCATGCTGCTCACGGCGCTTTCATATACCCACACGCTTACACCTATACCTAGTCGAAAGGGTATACGTTCACTTTGTTTGTCTATTTTCTTTCAAATTTTTTGCTTACAAACTTCCAGCACACATTACCTCCCCTCCTCCGCCGTACACATATGTGTAAGTAACTATAAAATTGCAGCGGTAAGCAAAGTTTTGCACAATCTCGCATACAATTGGCCGCAGACAGGCGCCGCAGCGCTTTTTGTGGACGTAGCAGGTCCGCTTGGCTTGCCTTGACTGAGCTCGGCTGCTTGACTGGGCTCTCGGCGTTCCCCTGGTGTGCAATTAGGCCGTAAACTAAACATGTGCGGGTAGCTGCTACGCACCACACACGCACACACAGATTCGACCGCATTGATGAATCTTTTGTCCCGCACCGCCACAGTTTATACACCGTTACACAGTCAACAGATAGCACAAAAAGTCCGATTACTATTTTGTAGTTGTTACGACTAGCGAATAATAGCAGCGAGTACGCACATACGAGCAAATACAACACTGTATGAGAATCCATACAAACGGGGTATTGTCTTCCCCTACCCCGAAACCACGCAGCTACACGAGATCACACCACAAAACTACCGACGACGACGACGACGACGAGAAAGATGAAGGCGGGGGCACATTTGCCGCTTTCATCGCCCCAATATGGCACTTTTGCTCCATAATGGGCTGTTGACGGTTGATTATTAACCTCTGGTTGTGCGATTAGTCGTGCGAATGTCGGGCGGACAATAAAACGTAAGCTTATAAAACAATAGTAAGCGTACAAGCGAGTGGCCTGCAGGAGGTAATGAAATCCGTACAAAGTGTTTGCAGAAGACAATGAAGAATATATCAACGTACTATAGTTGCCGACGAAATGGACTGGGGTATGAATTAAAAGAAGCAGTGCGCAATGGATCTGTGTCAACTTTCAAATATTTGCTGACTTTTTATTGGCTTTCAGGTGGCAACGCTGCTGGGGGTGGTTAGTGTTTTCTTTTTTATGAGATGCAAATAATGGTGTGCAAAGATTTCATAAAATACAATGCTTGCACAAAGCTCTAAATGCGCTACGTGACGTTCCATTTGGTAAGGAAATATTCCAACAAATCCAGTGGAATGTGTCAAAAGGATCCAGCTGAACGTCCGTATGTGAATGTGGCATTAATAGAGCATGGTAGGAGCTTCAGCTTCAACTTGATTCTTCTTTGTTTCAAAGAACTCACTTCTAAGTAATCCGATAAGACCATAATGGCCGAAGTCCCAACATCAAATGAGCCTAAAAGTCTGGGAGCGCTTAGATCAATTTGAGTTGAGGAAACCAGATAAAACTTGAGTGTGCTCAGAAGTTTTATAAAATCGTAAGCGATTACGTTGAGTTCGTGATAATTGGTCGGAGAGTCCTAAGTATAGAATAGGAGGCACAGTTTTAAGCTACATTTAAGTAGAGATGGCTGCCAAAAAGATAGCAATAGATGTATAGTATTACTACGTAAGACAGCCTCCTTCTGGGAGGTGAACACTCACTCCGACAGTAAAGCGGCAATACTTGCTTTGAGCTTCACTATACGGTCAGGAGTGTCTGACCGCACTCTTGACTGCATCACGAAATCATTGCAAAATGAAACTGCAAAGCTGATATGCTTGCCACGATTACATCGAATTGGGAACGAGTTGGGTCTTCGTAGTCCTCTTGGGCTCTAACGCTAGACCTCTGGACTTTGCCTGATCTTAGCAGACGCTGGTCAACAACTAGCTTTGCGACTGCGAGATCCTTCGAGTCTAGTACGGTTCGCAGGAGACCCACTGACCTACTCGCAGTTAGTAAGGTTCACCTTGCGGTAATCGTAGAAATTCTTATTGGTCACTGCTCAATAGGCATGTATTTTTGAGAGTATTTTCGATCAATACTTAGGATCACAAAAGACTGCTGTTCTCAGTTGTCTAATTGGGGTCCGTTTTTGGATCGATGTTTCAAACTAACATAACCTTGGTATGGCAATCCGTCTAAGAGAAATGTGTTATTACAAACAGTTTGCGGAATCAGACCGCAAATTGATACCGAACCCTCTCAAGTCGTCTTCTATTTTTATAATACCTCGTTTTTGGACCCTGTTGACAGTCATAGCTTCGAAATCGTAGATAATTTCGTCTTTCTCGGAACAATCAACAACAATGTCAGCCTCGAAATCTAACGCAGAATAACTCTTGCTAAGAAGTGTACTTCGGACTGAGTAGGCAATTGAGAAGAAAAGTCCTCTTTCGACGAACAAAGACTAAATTCTACAAGTCATCCCCGTCCGTCTATATGGTGGAGCGGCATGGACGATGACATCTGGTGAGTCGACATTACGAGTTTTCGACATAAAGCTTCTACGGAAGAGTTATGGTCCTTTGCGCATTGGCAACGGCAAGTATGGAGTCGATGAAACGATGAGCTATACGAGGTATACGACGACATTGTCATATGTAGATCAGCGAATAAGGAGACAGCGGCTATGCTGGCTAGGTCACGTCGTCGGAATGGATGAAAACATTCCAGCTCTGAAAGTATTCGACGCAGTACCCGCCGTGGGAAGCAGAGGAAGAGGAAAATCTCCTCTATGTAGGAAAGAGGGAAAGACCAGGTGGAGAAGGGCCTGGCTTCGCTTGGAATTTTCAATTGGTGCCAAACAGCGAAAAGGAAGGACGACTGACGCGTTGTTGTAAACTCGGATATAACCGCGTAAGCAGTGTCTACGACAATAAAGAAGTAGAAGAATAGGCAATAACCACTTCGAGTTAGTTAAAATGGACAGACTGAACGGGCTGTGACAGTATTTTGGAACATTCTCTACTCGGTACGGAGATTTTAAATCAGCTTAAAGGTCAGTCACTAGTCCAGTGTCGAAAGTTTGAACCTTATTTTCGGACACACATCTGAAGGGAGAGGAAATAGACTCTATGTGCGTACTGCAAGGAGACTGTAGATGTTGTGGGTATGAGACAGTCGGTACTTCTTTCCATTATGTCGAGCTCAACAGCTAAACAATAGGTATTTTCTATTCTATTTGAACAAAGCGTCATTTTTACTTGGATATACTCCACTCTTGATTGGTAATTATTGACTTTTCGAAAACTAATATAAGTATGCTCATGCTTATTAACAAGCTTATGACAAATAAAGAAAATTATTAACGGAAAATGAAAGCCTGCAAAGCCATGTGGGACAATTTAATTAGGCAAAGTCAATTCATATTGCACGCCACTCACTGTATCTATGTCCTTTGACCTCAACTCAGCAGCGGCAGTTGAAGATATCAATCAAGCCTCCTTGGCTTAATCACTACCGCCACAAGTTCTGTCATTTTTTTCCTTTATTCTCTGAGAAAGTTAAACAAGCATAATGCACTCTCCACTACAAGGCGTATTACGCAATAAAACCCGAATAATTCTCGACATTCTCTGAATGTGCAGCCATAAAAGCAAGTATTTTGTATACAAGCATATCATCCTTCCGGCGTGGCGTGATGCCACATTTTGCGCGTTTTCAGCGCAATTTTCACGCCCCCTTCAAATGTGACCCGTCGACCCACACAGCCACAGCCAGGCTTCTTCTGGCCATTTGCAACGTTTATCAGTTTGTTTTATGCGAAACTCTGTTGTTCAGCAAGAAGTGATCTCGTTTTTGTTACAGTTATAGCTGCTGCTGCTATTGTTGTTGTGGCCTACGTAACGCTCTTATTTGCTCTTGGACACGTGACACCGTTGACACGTGTTAAACGGTAAGGGTTTCGCAAAGCCGAGCGCCAATTGAGCTATCATAGCGAGTGATTTTGCCGTTATCTATGATTTTGTAAGTATGTGTGTGTGTGTGTGTGTGTGAGTTTGCTGCCTATCAATTGTTGGTTAAGCAGCCGCGCACAAGCAATTCACCACGCAACTGTTTCCGGCGGGCGTACGGAGCGTTAGCGGGTTTGACGCGTGCGACGGGCGGGAAGCCATTATGCCACAAATCGATTAACAATGTGCTTATGTGTGTTTTTATATACATATGTATGTATGTGGGGGTATATGTTTTTTGTGTTGGGAACAAAAGGCGACCTTTGATAGTTATCAATTGATAGTTTTTGTAGAGAAAAGCATATAATCATATATACTTATTGAATAAGACTGATTAATTACCGGTAGGTAGCTGGGTCACACGTAATATATATCATTCTAGATGAAAATATACATACAAATACATATGAGTACATGAGACATGTTTACTTACATACATACCTGCTATTAATATGGCCGCTGTTGAGCTGATTCTGTATTTACAGGGCTTCCTGGTGTTAGCCAAAAAAATCTGAAAAATATTTAAAAATTATTAGAATGGAAAATTTATTATTAAAATATTAATAAAATTAATATACCCTTCACAAGTGCATTTTTTATAACATAAAATATTTATTAGAAAAAGATCTATATCTTGATTTTGTTCAATCAGTTTGTATGGCAGCTATATGATATAGTTTTCCGATCTTAACAACTTCTTCGGATATTGCATTACTGCTTTAAATAATAACTTCAACCAAATTTCGTGATAATATCTCTTCAATTGAAAAAGTTTTCCATACAAGAATTTGATTTTAATCATCAGTTTGTATGGCAGCTATATGATATAGTGATCCTATCTGAAACAGTTTTTTGAAGATTGTAGCCTTGTCTTAGAGAGCAATGTATGCCAAATTTTATGAAGATATCTTGACAAATAAGAAAGTTTTTCATATAAGAACTTGATTTTACACGACAGTTTGTATGGTAGCTATATGATATAGTAAACCGATCTGAACAATTTCTTCGGAGATTGTAGCACTTTTTTTTTGAAATAATAAGAGCCATATTTCATGAAGTTATCTTAGAAAATAAAAAAGTTTTCTATGCAAGCACTTGATTCCGATCCTTCAGTTTGTACCGCAGCTACATATATGCTATGTCATCAGATATAATTTTTGCATTTTCTGAAGGTGGGATCTTAAGATTAGTTGCACTGTGCTGACCCCTAAAATGTTACTAAACTCTATTTTGCCTAGAAGTAGGAGCTTTTTGGTATGTCCTCTATCGAACTACTCCAAAGTGGTATACTCTGTGTTGCTGGTATTACAAAACCTGAGGTGTTACTCTAGGGTCCATTGCTTCAAACAAGCTTGACAAATTTTAAAGAGCGAATGGCCTGGAACAGCTTAGGGTAATTGTATCTACTTTTCATTTCCATCTTTTCCTATATGACCGGGTACCCAGATGATATTAACCGAGTTACCTACTAAAAGTCTAGTTATTTACTGCTTGCTTAACCTAACGTAATGAGACTAAGTATTTGAGCTACGGATAGCCTTAATTGCCGCTTTGCTATCCATTATAAAGTTTATGGTCTGGATCTAATGGCTTAAATCATGAGTCGGCTGGCCGTAAGCGTTGCCTCATACACCATTTTTATGTGTATTGGCCGGCTGTCGAGGATAATCTCCACAGCCTTTCATGAGGTAGTTGGGTAAACCTGAACACGATTTTAATATCAAAGACAATTCATTCCGCGTTCAGAGTTCTCAATGGAACTCGGTGCTCCACAACAATTTTTTGCAGATTTTTTTTCTCCAACAACTCTCTACAATTATCGCTGGGCCACGGTTCTCTCTCTGCAGCACTGCTCATATAAGGTTCAATATGCCTTTATAACATATAACCATGCAAAATTTGTCTGTGTTTATATAATTAAAATTTATTACCACATAATTTTAAAATTTTTGTTTCGAAAAATCTCAATTTTTTTAAATCTTTCGTTTTCGAAATTAATGAAGTAAACCTTCACAACTCATCAAGTGTGAAATTTTTAAATTTCAATTTCAAATAATCCTCAAAAAAAATACAAAATTATTATTTTTAAAATAAAAAAATCCTTTCACGCAACCTTCCTATATCCTTCTATTCACTCATCTGCATACAAATGCATTTTTGTATTTATTGCCGGCTTCTAGTGAGAGGGGATGATTCTTATTTATTAGTTATGACCAGCGAAAAAAATTAAAGCAATTTTTCATGAACACCGAAAACAAAAAACAACGAAAGGACAAAAGCGTTGAAGTCGTGTATGCAGATTAATGAAGGGTACATAATGAACTGCTTGAGTTAGCAATGGAGAGAGAAGAGAGAGGTAAAGGGTTAGAGAAAAATTATTTACATGTGTATGTACATACGTATGTATGTATATTTAAAGGCCGTACTCGAAAATTAAAAAAAATAATAATAAATTATTAATGAATAAATCAGCTAAGGAGAGAGAATCAGGAGTTTGATTATTGTTTAAAGCCTCAGGTTAGACACAATCAGATTAGAAATAGTAACTAGACTATATTATCAAGGAATAAATTTAGAAAAAAAAATTTTATTAGGTATAAAGGTATAAGTAGTCACACTTAGACATGTTTTGGCTCTTTGCGATACCTGACGGAGTTTAGGTCCATAAGAAGTTTAGGTCCTTCAAGATGCTTACATTTAATGCGAATTTCAATTGACTCTGTGCCCTTCCTATCAATACCTCTGTATATTATTCAAGCTTTTGCCTTTGAGAACCGCAAAGCCGATAAGCTGGCCATTCGGGTACACCGCTCACATTGGAATGGCACCAAGTAGGACCTCCATTGACGTCTTCTGTTCTAGCAATAGATCTTCTGTGCAACTGCAAGATCCTTTTGGTCTTAAATAGGTCGCAAGAGATCTTCTAAATTACATGAGAAGTTTTAGGTACCTTAACAGACTGGCGTTATAAAATTTACAAGTGAAATCCCTGTTAAAGTTTACCTTTTAGCCTAACCCTTACTTAACCTAAGCCATCGAAGACTGTTACACATTAATTTTCCTCTCTGTAAGCGAGGAGAAGAATCCATAGATTAGAAATTTCTTTTTGATCTGATATTTCTGTTCGAACCCTCGGTGAACCAACACTCTGGTAATCTAATTAAAGCTCGTTCGTATCGTTTGAATGCAAAGAGCAAGTAGATCGGAGGACCTCTTACGGTCCACCCTCGGTCAGAAGGAACTCGTAGCCGCACAAAATCAGTTTGTTTGTTGATCAGCGGTTACCGACTCGCTTCCAATCGCATGAAATTTGGGAAGTGATACCCTCCCTAGCAAGCTCTTACGGTCCACTCTCGGTCAGAAGAAACTCGCAGCCGCACAAAATCAGTTTCTTGATCAGCGGTTACCGACTCGCTTCCAATCGCATGAAATTTGGGAAGTGATACCCTCCTTAGCAAGCTTATCGGCTTTGCAGTTTCCGACACTTCTCCTGTGACCAGGCACCCATACAACTGTAATATGGGAAAGGCTTGTAGATATTGCATGCACACCTTTACTAATTTTGAGCCCACAGTCAAGGAACTCAAAGCCAATATGGCCCTCGGCTATCGAAGTGAATGCACCCCTCTCTGAAGGAAGCGGCATTTCGGGGCAGTACATCTTACATATGTTGCTTTGACGCCAGCCACCTTCGCTTGAAAAACGCTACAGTGGTCTAGTGGTATGAAACCAGGGTAAATTGAGAGCTCCCGACAGAAGACTCCACTCCAACACTTAACCTTTCTCTTAACATCGTTCCATCCAAGAAAAAGCTCACTACACCTCTTGACCAACTGCTTCGCCCCGACCAGAAGTTCCTCGCAGGTGTGTGAGCTGAGAAGAAACCGCGACAGTTCATCTAGAGTAAAAAAAGCTATCGTTTAAATGCACTAAGAGAGCAGGAGTACGATATCTTATGAGATGAGAACGCAGAAAAACACTATTTTTTCGTTTACTTTCTTAAGAGACTTTGTTTTGATAGAGCTGAGTGGAACTCGATACAAAATCTATGGCAGATATGAGCTTAAAGTTATTTTTAGGCAAACTTCATGATAACCCAATATTTTTAAAGCTCAACGAATTTTATGCAAATCCGCCAGCTCTTGTTTGGATTTCCCAGTCCTTCTCACGCAACGGTTAGCCTGCATTTGGAAATTGCATTAGAACTCCCGCTGGTTGCGGTTGCGGCAGACAATCTCGCAGCATATAAACCGCAAAGGACATGAGACACTTCACAAAAGCAAAACCTTTGAAACGGCTGCTACTCTGGTTGCCAGATATCTGACACCTACTTTACTTATATACTCTGTGCATAAGCGCCAATTGCAGCTCCGACCGGCATTCCAGGTCGTAGTGCCCGCATTATCAAGAAATTAAAAGTCCACCGGCATTGACTGCATTGAAGCTTTTCGGAAAATTGCACAAATGCTTTTTGCAAATTGCTGCATCGTCTTTCTAATTAGAATGGAGTCAACGTCATGACAAGTTGCACTTAGACAAGCCTGCACGGACTAAAAACGATCGGCGACAATTAGGCTATCACAGCCGCAGCCACATGTGAGCCATTAACACTCTGTGCTGCCGTTGCGACACTTGTGTGAGCTTCGAATGACAGCCTCCACTTGTGAATGGCGGAACTTGAAAGTCGCTTTTGCATTCGATTTCATTTGGTTACGTTTCATTTGTTGCTTTAAATCAAACATGGAAAATCAATTCAAAACTTTAATCAGCATTGCGGCGTAGAGGAGACACAAATTCGATTTGTCGTAGCAAGGACTACTTGCAAATAACGGAACTCATACTCGAAACTCATAAATGTTGGTTGGTTTGGCATGTTGTACGAGTATAGACACCTCGTTAGTAAAACCATTGGAATCTCTGCAGAGCCAGCAGTATTTTTTTAGAAATAGTTTCAAGTAAATTACTTTTTAACCAGTTGCTGACATGATTGAGCTTCCGGTAGAATTTAAGTACGTAAAGTATTAAAGAAAACAGTCGAGTTACGAGCTTTTGAGAAAACAGGTTCTGCAGAAGATGTATGGTTCTATGCGTGTGGATGGAGTGATGAGCTGTACGAGATATACGATGACATTGACACAGTTCAGCGAATTAAAAGACAGCGGCAGCCGAATGGCTGAAAACACTCCAGCTCTGAGGGTTTTCGACACAGAGGTAGGGAAAGACCTCCACTCCGTTGGAAAGACCAGGTGCAGTAGGATCTGGCTACACTTGGAAGCTCCAATTGGCGCCAATCTGCGAAAGGGAAGAACGACTGACGCACCGTTGAAGGGTTTGAACTCAAGTATTGCTTTCGGCACAAGTATTTGCGATTCGGAAAGCAGCTAGTTGTCACGAGATTTCCTTTCTGACATGGACTCAGAGATCATACGAATCCGATAACATACTGGAGGAAAAATCAGAAATTGAACTTTGAAGCTTATTGCGACTGGCATGGATTTTTCCACAACGATTGGGGGTTTCATTAACTCAGCGAAAGTTTAATTTTCGTACGCAAATAACGGACAACAGAGACTTGCTTGTTTTACTTCATAGAATGTGATTGAAAGACGTCATAATTTGGTACTGTGACAGTTGTAGCTTTATGAAGGATTGCTTTGCGAACAAGTATTTCGGATTCGGTTGGTTCTCACGAGAGTCTAGTTTGGCATTACCATAATTTGACGGCCATATTGTCGGGCGCTGAAAATTTTCTGCACACAAAAACCGAAAATGGAACTTTAAAAGTAAAGCCACTGAAAAGAGATTCTCTACCACTCGTCATGGGGGGCTCGTGGGGTTGGAGGGTACGTTCAAAAGTCCACAAAACTTTCGGCATTAGAGGAATATCGCCGACTCTAATTTCAAAGCGCTCCATTTTCAACTAGTTGCGCCATTAATGCCAAAGCTTCGATTTCTCTAGAGTTCTTTTTACATCTTATGGGCATTCGCTTGCAGACAATTGAACATTGTGCCCCAGAGTTGCAATTTTTTTCGAACACAATTCAAGCATAGTGATTTTGCCTTACACACGGCTGCATGTTTTGCATAAATTTTCCACTACTGGCGCGGCTATTGAAGGCAAATGCATGTTAATGCATATGTGTGTGTAAATACATGTATATATGTATGTGTGTGCATGCTTGCGGTCCCACAAAGCGAAATAGTTCTTTGCAGCTCAACAGCAATCAAATTTATGAATTTTTTCCTAATACACTCAAGTGTTGCAAGTGCCACACTTTGTATGGCTATGTGGCAAGTATGAAAGAACGAATAAATAAAAAAAAAAAAAGAAAAATGGAAAAAATTAAATAAAAATGTAGAATAGAATAATTTTATATGCAAAGAAAAACCATCTGCATGACAGAGCACACTAGCGCGCTTTTCCCAAAGGAGCGCTGAGCAACCAGCCATGTGTGCGTGTGTGTGTGTGGTTGCGAATGCGATGGTACGCTGTGGCAAAAGTAACAAATAATATTTTCCCCACTAACCCGCCGCAACGAAATGCCTACGGTACTTTTGGCATGAAACAAGCAAATGAAGTAAATTTCATTTTCACATTTACAATTTTTTCAAACATTTATTTTGCTTCTGGTTCCTTGCGTTTGTTTGTTTCTTGCGGTGGACAGCAAGGAATGTGGAAACAAGAAAAACCGTTAACATATATACTATTGTATATTATATCCTTCACAGGTGCATTTCTTATGGCATAAAAGCGTTTAAATAGACTTGTAGCTTGATTTTTAGCGATCAATTTGTATGACAGCTATATGCTATAGTGGTCCGATCTGAACGATTTCTTTTGAGATTGTAACCTTGCCTTGGAAAATAATATGTGCTAAATTTCATGACGATATCTTGTCAAATAAAAAAGTTTTCCATATAAGAACTCTATTTTGATCTTTCAGTTTGTATGGCAGCTATATGCTATAGTGGTCCGATCTGAACCATTTCTTCTGAGATTGTAGCCTTGCTTTTTAAAATAATTCATACAAAATTTCCTCAAGATATCTGGTCAAATAAAAAAGTTTTCCATATAAGAATTGGTTTGACATCGGTCAGTTTGTATGGCAGCTATACGCTATAGTGGTCCGATCTGAACAATATGTTCGCAGATTGTAGCCTTGCTTTAGAAAATAATATGTGTCAAGTTTCGTGAAGATATCTTGTCAAAGAAAAAAGTTTTTCAAACAAGCTCTAGATTCCGATCGTTCAGTTTGTATGAAAGCTATATGTTATAATTGTCTCATATTGGCTATTCCGACAAATCACCGACTTTTTAAGGAGAAAAGAACGTATGCAAAATTTTAGAACGATATCTCAAATATTGAGAGACTACTCCCAACTTAAATATCCGGTTCAGGGTATAAATATGATACAAGCACAAGATACTGTATATACATATGTATGTATGCATGTAAATGTGTGGCATAATGTTGATGGCGAAAATAAAATAAAATTTTAAAAGTAAGCTTTATGTGGCCAAGCGGTGAGCACACACCAAAACTCACTCAAATATATAAACACACATTTGCCTATAAGCACTTACACATAAGAAAAAATTACTTTAAATTAATTTCGTTTGTGGCAGATGACTTTTGACTGCTTTTTTATTTTTGCTGATATTTTATGTTTCTTCTGCTTCTTCTACTCACTTCTCACCTTCTGCTTCATTTTTATATGCAAGTACATTTATTGTATTGTGTTGATTTTGTTATTGTTTTGGTTGTTGTTGCAGCCTGCTGTCGGCGTGTTTGCGATTCGTTAGGAATAAGTGAATTTGAGCGCTGCCCGCAAGTTATGTTGCCTTTCAATGTGAGTGATTTCGCAGTGGTTTTGCCCAGGCACCCACACATACGTATGTATATGGATTTGCATATGTATGTATGTGTGTGTGTGTGGGGATGAAAAAGATTGCGTGGGTGTTAAAAATGTCAAGAATGCCATAGAGGCAAAATAAACACGCTCAAATTGCTTGGCAGGTCAGTTGGCGCTGCTGATTTGGTATAAGGAAGCTTGGAAGGTTTGGCAGTTTACAAAGACATATTTATGTGTACATACATACATACATATGTATGCATGGTATGTACGAATATGATAATACATGCATCATTTGATTACAGCTTGGTGCGAAATTGTGGAAGGCACAATTTGTTTGTTGATTATTGCTCAGTTTAATACAATACTCGTAGTTTTATAATTTTGGCACTTCCAGATTTTGGTAGCAAAAATTTTGAATTTCGGGATCCCGAAATTTTTCGGGATTAAATGCAATTTTAATTGTGATCGTTTATAATTTTGGCTCTTCCAGATTTTGGTAACAAAAATTTTGAATTTCGGGATCCCGAAATTTTTCGGGATTAAATGCAATTTTAATTGTGATCGTTTATAATTTTGGCTCTTCCAGATTTTGGTAACAAAAATTTTAAATTTCGGGATCCCGAAATTTTTTCGGGATAAGTTGGAATTTTAATTGTGATCGTTTCCATATATCATTTTTAACGTTTTTATATTTCGGGATTCAAAATATAGAATTTCGGGATCCCGGAAAAATTTGCAGATCAAATTTTAAATTTTTTTCAATTTTGATGGAAAAATTGTAATTTCAAATTCGATTTCCTTTGATATTATGGTATTGAAAATTCAGAATTTCGGGATCCCGAAAAATTTTGTAGATCGAAATGTCAATATATAAAAATATATTTTTTTAAAACTTATCTTTACGGTATTTAGAATTCCGGGATCCCGAAAATTTTTAGAGGAATTTCGACTTCCCTCGTATTTTTGAGTTAAATGTCGCTTAGTTTCACACCAGCTGCAATAATTTTACACAACAGTGTACGATTTTACATAAAATAATTGCTTTGCTACTTTTATTTCGCCATGAATTCGTAATGACAAATTGTGTACTTTTTTAATCAACGCAGGAAAGTTGATTGCCGACAAATAAATTCGGTATTTCATTGTGTTTAATTACTAAAAAATGCAAAAATTTCTTTATTACATCATAAATATTTTTAATACAATTTAAAGCAGTATCCTCAGGTGGACTGCGCTCAATAGACAGTAAACACTGAGGTGCTCCCAGTCCATTTAACTTCAGCCCATGGCTAGGCAACAGGGAAGCTGGAGGCAGTCAGAGAGATTTTCGCAGTGACTTCGGAAAATATTTAATCTTTATATTTTGAGTCATAAATGGGTCCATGATACCAGCACGTGGAAACAATGGACGGTTCAAGTTTAGCAATAGTTTAACTTTTGTCGAGGTGACAAAAAGGTTGGCGGTCTTTGAAGCAGAAACTGTCGTTTCTTCTTTTCGCAATTTGATGCCTAGTCGAGATACCAAACGCAGTCAGGTCCTTCTCTACCTGATCTCTCCAACAGAGTGGAGATCTTCCTCTTCTTCCCCCGACGGGTACTGCGTCGAATACTTTCAGAGCTGGAGCGTTATCATCCTTTCGGACGAGATGACCTGGCCAGCATAGCCACTGTCTCCTAACTCGATGACCTATGTCAATGCCTTCGTATAACTCATACAACTCATCGTTCTATCGAATGCGATATTCGCCGTTCTATTGATAAGGATAGGTTAGTTTAGTTTATAAACTTAATCCTAGTAGGGATTTTACTTGGACAGCTTAGAACACTGATCCTAAAATTTCTATGTAATATGTCATAAGGTCCTTACAAATCGACAAAGCGCTTTAAGCCTGTCACAAATTTATTGAGGCGGCTAATATCAGTTTTAGTTATGTATTCAAGTTCGCCGAAGGTAAGACTACCAGTTTGTTCCGCCTTAGTCTTGCAAAGGCTGGATAATGGAGCTAGACATTTTCTAGTGAGAACCGCTACTATTGCGGCAAGATGAACTTTAAGGGCAAGGTCTCCTTCGTTCTACTCTGCATTCTACTCGCAGTCGCACAGCAGCTGGTCGCCAACCAAGGCCTGCAAAGTATACACGAGATCCATTGGTGCAATGCTAGAACTCAATATGCCAATGGAGATCCAATCTGGTCCCTCTCCAATGTAAGCGAGGCAAGGATTCCCCTCTGGCTAACAAATCGGCTGATGATTAAGTTGCATGATGCTATTTCTGGTGGAGACAGAAACTCTTTAACCTCTCCGTACTTCCACCAATCGGTGAAAAAGCTCACTGCACCGCTTCTCCTCCGACTCCTTCCTACTCATATGGTTATCTCTCGTTGGTATGTGAGCAGAAAAATGCCTCCACAATATTACATATGAACTTTCGATACCTGAGCAGAAAAAAATCCATTTTTTGAAATTCACAAGTGGATACAACCCCCCGAAGGAAGAGGCTTTAGAGAAGTATTAGAAAGTTACGACTGTTAATATTACGAGAGATTTTAGATGGTTGCGTCTATATTAAACTCTCAAAAATTACACTTCATAAAATTACCGAATATTATGTCGGAACCCACACTCACATAACGACATCTCCGAAGAACACACACGCAGCTCGCAAACTGCTAAGCTTACCTTTTAATACGCATTTTAATTATTAATCTCGTAATACAGGTATTTATAAATTAACCAAGCTGCTAGTTCAGTAACCGGAATGTAACCGCAAAGGGACACACACACACACCCATGTATACACATGAGAACAGGGAACTCTCCATCTTGTGAGGCACTTAAAAGTTGAGGACGGACGCATGGCAGTTTGGCTGACTGTTTGGTCTAGTTTGACAAACGCATGTGTGTCTTTAATAATTTCTACATACATACATATGTATGTATCCGTGTGTGTGGGTAAGTCCGACTGCTCTCGCTTTTGAAAGATTTTCTAGGAAATCCTTGCGTTCGTGTTTGTTTGCATGTAATTTGTCGGCATTTATGTAAATATGTTTGTATAAACATTAAACATATAAGAACCCACATTAGATATTCGCCACAATATGCCTGACTTAATAATAATCAAATTTATATGCATCGTTATGTCTTTTAAAGGATACTATAAACGCAGACAGACAAGATGACGAGACGCACGCTCGCTGCCATTGAATAAAATGCATTATAGCATGACAGTAAAGATATAAAAGAGTTAAAAATAAACAAAATGTTTGGAAATGTGTGTAGATTCGGCTTTGAAGCGAAATAAGGAGAAGTGACTTTCGGGATCCCGAAAATACGGGACTGCATTTTCGGGATTCCATCTGCTTGGTGTGTAGTTTTGTTTTTAAGCAAAATTACGATAATTGGCTCATTTTGGTTCGGGATCCCGAAAATACGGTACTATATTTTTGAGATTCCACTATTTAGAGATTATTAAAAAAAATACATTTTAGTAAAAAAATATAAAGTTAAAAATAATAAAATGTACAAAAAGATGTATAGTACGATTCTCAAGCAAAGTTATGACAACTGGTTTCGGTTTCGGAAAGTATGGGACTATATTTTCGGGATTCCGCTATATACAAACATGGTTTGTGGTTTCTAAACAAAATTACGCCTATTGGGTTTCGGGATCCCGAAAATACGGGACTACATTTTCGGGATTCCACTATTTAGAGATTATTATATAAAGATAATACATTTTAGTAAAAAAGTAAAAAAATTAAAAATAAGAAAAAAGTAGTATGATTTTCAAGCAAAATTACGACAATTGGTTTTCGGGATCCCGAAAGTACGGGGCTATATTTTCGAGACTCGACTATAAATAAACATGGTTTAGGTTTCAAGCAAAACTACGACAATTGGCTTTCGAGATCCCGAAAATATGGCTCCACTGTGTAAACACATTGTCATCCGTTTTCAAGCAAAATTATGACAGTTAGTTTTCGGGATCCCGAAAATGCGGGGCTATATTCTCTGAATTCCACTATTTACATACATATATTATTTTAGTTTTCAGGCAAAATTATGAACACTGGCTTTCGGGATCCCGAAAATACGGGACTACATTTTCGGTATTGCACATGTACACACATGACGACTTTGGTTTTGAAGCAAAATTGTGATAACTAACTTTCGGAATCCCGAAAAACGGGACTAAACTTTCGGGATTTCGATACTTTGTATTTGTTTTCATCATCTATCACACATTATTCCTTAAATTTTACTACAAATTTCACCTAAATTTCATAAAACCACAAAAATTTCTATTTTCACTTTAACAACTTCAACACACATACATATGTACATACAAATAATTAAAAGTGAATGTATTGACATTTGTTGCTTGGATTTTAAGATTCTCCCCAGTCACACAGCTCTCCAACCGCCTCGACAGGCTAATTTCGAACATTGCTACTCTCAGTTGATGTTTTCTAGTTTGTGGGCGTGTGTGTTTTGTGTGCGGTCGGCGGACACATTAAAAAGCCAAAGGTTACTCTCTGGGGAAATATTTTAAACTCCAGCAGCAGCAGGAGCGCAAATAGTCAAGCAAATGTGCTATACATCCACATAAATAAATCTAAATATGTATGAAACGCATATGGCTTGTAGGGAGTGTAGGTGTGTGCACATGCACACTTACATATATGCCATTTATTTGTAACTGTTACTTATGCGGCAGACACGTACTCACTACTGTCATTATAGTAGTTAGCTGCTGATGGCTTGTCAGCCGAGAAACCCTGTCACTCAGTCTATTACTCATACTGCTTTGCATGTTTGTATGTATGTATTTCTGTGTGTAGGAAAATTTTGTGTCACAAAGCCGAAAATGAATCAAAATTTTGCCAAAAATAATTAATCTTATATGCAGAAGTATGTGTATTTATTTTAAGGATCATCCGTTAATGCATTCCACTTTATCACTTAGTTTCCTCTCATAAATGAGTTTATAGTTGGTAATTACATATGTACATATATGTAAGTGCTTACTCTTATGCAGATAATTATGTTAAAAACTCTTCTTCTCAGTTACTAATTTTATTTTCCAACAAAATTACTAAAAGGATCTATTAATTTCATTTGCTTTTGTTGAAGGCTTTGAGTAGTTGGATGAAGATCTTACTTTTCATATGAAAATGATACCATATGAGCTCCCTGCGAGAGTATACCTCCAAGTAGTACTCTCCCGAGCGACAGATATGAAACTCTTAATTACAATAATCTTGAACAAACAAGTACCTTGGACTTTTGTCTCACCAAAAACGTGACATTCAATAGAGACTCCATAATCCTACTGGAGCTCATTTCAGACCACTCTGCGTTCTACCTAAAGCACACAAATCGCTCCATAGTTTCTCTTCGGTTTGACACCTAAATCGACTTCCTACATTTAAAGTTATTTCTAGAAACTCACTTCCATCCCAAACCAACTCCGTAGCTAATATTGATATGACTGTCGCTGTCTGACTGAGGAAATCCAAAGTCCGGTCAGATTCGCGACCTCCTTCAAAGAAGCTACCTCTTGACCAAACATCCTTTTATCCGTGCATCATCGAGCACAGACATCCCCAACTACATACGTCAAGCCTTAAATTACATCGAAAGGAAAACGAGCACTCTTCACCATTTATCGTTATGTCAACCCAACCTACGGAAAATTATCACGGACCAAAACGCGGCTGATATTGGTTTTGTGTACGCCACCCTTTCTATTAACTACAGCATATTTGCCCTCAGCAAATTGATCCCTACCACCCTGGTAGATACTGGTTATACAGACTCGTCATCAAATCAGAGGCAATCTTATTTTTCCCGACGAGTTGTTTTTAAATATGTAGGTTCCCCATCAACTGGAGCCGTTCCGCGAAATACGAGTACCTCGGAGTTGTCTTTGACAGGCGGCTGACCTAGAGAAAGTAAATCGCCGCAGGCAAAGCCAACGACGCCTTCAGCTCATCTTTTTCGCCAACCCACGAGTTTCCACAAGCACCAAAAACGTGCATTCAATGTCATCATCAAAAGCATATGCTTTCACGCATTCGTATTTGGAGCTCTGCATCGCCTCGACAAATGTCGAAGCTTTCTGGCACATACATTCATCTATTAAGATCAGCACTAAACTTCCCTTGGTACTTATGTTAGAAATTCGCGGTTTCTTGTAGAAATACATCTCGCCTCCATCCAATCGGCAGCATCCTCCTACACTGCTAATTTTCGTGGGGTCAAACCCTTCAGACTATGTGAAACAAAACCAACGGAGTCCATTAATAGAAGCCAAAAAATCCGACTGTAATTCTGATAATCTCTTGCAAGCGCTGAAAGGACTTGCATTTGGTGTTGAGGGCTCAAGACACCTAATAGAAGATCAAATCGAAATCCGCTCTCATGGATGTTAAATTAAACTTTTTTATACCGTTCACTATCTCAATCACCTGGAAGCTGATCTGTAAGCATTGCTTAGAAAACCAGCTCATTAAGTGCTTAACACATTAGACCACCTCTGACTTTACCTTTCAGGAAAAGGTTGGTGACAGCCATAGCTATCGTCAGAAAGTGATAAATGACTTTTCTTCTTCTTTACTGGCGTAGACACCGCTTACGCGATTATAGCCGAGTCAACAACAGCCCGAGGCTGTTTGTTGGTTTTCATTGGGGGTGTTTTTTTACGTGGCGGGTCCCAAACCCAGCGCACAACCATAAGTAGGGGATATTTCGCCTTCTCACTTTAGCTCGCCTTCAAACGGATGTTCTTAGGCTACCCAGAGGATACTTGGTCAAGGACCGGAAGTCGTGAGCTGCTTGAATCATATGTAAAAGAATCGTTTCTGGCCACTCCCAAGTGAATGGCGATCAGAGAACCTTCCTCACTTGCGTGAACTTCTACACATGACTCCATCCTCCTAAATAAATGACTCTTGGTGCAAGGGAAATAACTCGGACCTATCAGGTAAACCTACAAAACAACTACAGTACCGTCTTAGCAGTTTCAAGTTGTCGACTAACTTTCGGAATTGTACCAAAAATTAAAAATTAATTGTAAGGCCGCAGTTCGAGAGGCTTGAAACTGTAACTGTAACCCTGTAACTATCTCATTTTGTGTCGTATGCTCTTTTTAAGAAAATCCACCAGTTCAAAAGGCATTCAACATCATCAGCTTGAATACTCGTATCAGGTAGAAATATGTAAATTGTCGCGAGCCAATCTCCAATTTCAATCAATCAAGTAAACCCATTGAACCACACCGTACGTCTACCAATTTCTTTTAGCTTCAACACATAACGCGTACCGCCAAATCTATGCAGCAACGTCTAGCAACACCAAGACTCGGCTTATCCTTAGCAAGCCTTTAAATCGAATGCAAATGTCATTGGAAATTAACATTATTTTTGAGTGTCAAATTCAATTTGTGGAAACTTACATTTCAAAATTGGGGCGACAACGGGCACAACCACTGCGATTGCCAAATTCGGCAGCCGCCAAGTTTCGTGCAACAAAAAGCCACACCATCGAAATTTGTATACTCGTACTCGCTACAGGTGCAGACCATAGTTCAAGGTATGTGCCGATATGTATGCGGCATCAAAGGAACTCTCCAGCGGTTGGACGGGGTTAACTATGATTTGAATGACTGCTTGGCATTTCGCTTGTTTGTTACCCTTTCAACGCGCATTTTCAGCAATTCAACAGCACTTTTCAGCAGGTGCGAAACCCTGCCTAAGCGCTATTGCTTTCATTATTTGACGCGCCATTTTCGCCTACGTCACGTGTCATGTCACTCTTCAGAAGCTGCGTTGAAAATTTAAATTACACGCTTTCGCTGCGCCTAAACCACAACGATTTCAAATGCGACGCTGTGCGATAAAGTACTCGTCGGTGGAAACGGCGGCTGAGGGAGTTGCGACGGGTTAAGCTGATGGCTGTGTTGACGAAACTAGCATGAGATTGGAGTTTTGTACGACAACGAAGGTGTCGGTATTCCCATTTTGATGTTTGCGGCTAAGTAGCGCGCGTTAACGAGTTACTGACAGCGACGACGACGGCGACGAGCACGACGGCGGTGGATTTAAGGAATTTAGTACAAATCGAAAGTGCTAAGTACCCAATGATATCTTATCTGCGGCGTCAAAAGGAACTCGTGCCTGGAAGTCTTAAACAGCGGCATGTGACGAGCGCGGCAGCGTGGAGAGGCGGTGAAGCCATTGGAGCACAGCTCAACGAACGAAAGAAGGTGGAGCAGCAGGATTTTTATTAATATTTTTTGTGCTTCACAAGTTGGAAACTTGAAAGACAAATGTGTCAAGTGTGAAAAAATAATAAATAAATGAGCGAAAGAAGTAAAAATAATACAGAGTTATACGAGGTCGGTGGAAGCGTCGGGCGGTGTTGGAAAAAACTGTGCAAAAGGGAAGTAAACTGTCATTGTTTACACATTTGTTGTGTTGTCAGCGAGTGTTAAAGCGTTGCGAAAGAATTTTTCCCATTAATCAGACGCATAATTTTCGTTGACTTCGCAACAAATGCTCGTTTACACATTTACTCCGTAGAAGCTTGCACATTTTTCGAGTCGTCACGCGCACTGTGGGTCGTTTTGTTAAGACTTGGGAAGAGAGTTCATTTCATGACTCTAAAGAAGTTCGGTCAGAAGACTAAAATGAACGCGGAAGAAACTGCGAGGTAATTTAGAGAGAAGGAGGTCAGCCTTTCCTCAATTTACTCCCATTGGAGTTGAGTCGAGTTTTTTACGTGGCGGGTCCCAAACTCAGCGTACAATCCTGACTAGGGATGGTTCGCCTTTTCACTTTGGTTCATCTTCAAACGGATTTTCTTGGGTACCCAGAGGATACTTGGCTTAATACCGAAAATAGTGAGCTAATTGAGCCATATGTCAAAGAATCGCTTCTGACCACTACCAAGTGAATGACGCAGAATCAGAAAACTTTCCTCACTTGTGTGAACTTCTACACATGACTCCATTCTCCAACTGACTTCCATCAGCATCCAAAAATTGACACACAGTGTGCGGTTTATTGAGCCTCTCACTGATTGTTACTTAAAGATTTTTAGCTTTTTAATATTTTGCTTTCTTTTATTTATTTGCCACGAATGATATTTGACCATATTTAGTCGCGACGACTGGTGTTTGACAACCGATCGATTCATCTAGATTGGACCGCGCCAAAGACGTTCAAGACGCGAGGAGAACAAATCTAAGAACGTGCATTGGACCAACAGCAGGCGCAGCCACAGCCAGCAAGTGACGAGACTTACAACCGCCAGCTATGGAGTCTGCAACCTGTAGCTTCCCGTCGCCTGTTGCAGTCAGCGCCGCCTTCGCCACCGCCAATCGTTAACCAGTTTTAGTTATGATATTTACTTTGCTGCCATCAACATGGTTTGAGCCAAACGTTAATTATGCCAGACACGTGCAACTTGCGACTGCGACTCCAATAAAGTGATTTATTTTTTTCATTACCTCATTCGCTTGATTCGCTCAACTACACAGGAGTATTAAGCGAACCGCTCCGTTGGTTCGTTGGTCAGTTCGGCCGTGGGCTTGTGGTCCGTTTGTGTGCACTTCCAATCTGCGTCCGCTTTAGGTAGTGCACTGGTGCCATGTAGACATAGAGACATTTAATGAATATGGCGTTGCTGAGCTACGTGTGTTGTTAGTACAAATCTTTCTCAGTTTATTTGTTGTAAAAATTTGTTAGAATCGTACTAATTAGACTTAGTGGATATAGTGTAAAGTTTATGGGCAACTTTCGAAATGGCAGTGGCTTTGGTGACATACATACATATACGCTTATATGAGGTTTTATGTGGGTAGTGTTGTTTATATTATTCAACATATAAAAGTTCTACGTTGAATTTTAAAAAGTACGGGTAAAAATTATATAACTAACGAGAATTCTGAATACTGGTTGGAAATTATAAGTTCTTTCTTGTATAAGAATCACTTCTGACTGAGCTCAGGCCACCAAGGGCTACAGTTTGGCGAACTGTAGATGGCTTAAGTAAATAGGTTAGCTGTGAATATCCAATAAACAACCAATAACCAAGGGTGACAGGCAAGGAGGGTTCGGCTTTGAAGATCTGAAACATTCTATGAATCTCCGGTGAGGAGGTTAATAGGTGCTACCTCGAAATAATCGTTAATAACCTCTAAGGAGCAATCATTACATAAAATTGCCAATTGCTAAGCTCAGCCGAGGTCACATTTGGCAGATAGTGATCATAACCTACAAATTCGTATATTAGCTGTGAATGACAAATAAGCAGTCCCCACCAAGGGCACAACACAAACGGCGAACCATGGAAGCAAGCTACAAAGTAGGACCATGGTTTTGACAAACGATTTGGGGGCGTAAATACAGGGTAGGCCATTTAAAGTTGACCCATTTGTTTCTAAAAAAAAAGAACAAAAGAAAACAATGTTTTTTGTTCATTTCAAAAATAATTTATTTTGGTCCAAGGGGATTTGTTTCAGCTAATATTTAAAAATTAGATCGCGATGCACTCTTTTTTCGACATTTTCCATGACTTTGACCAATGTTTCGGATGATATGGCGGCTGTTTCACGTCGAATGTTGGCTTTCAGTTGAGCTAAGGTCTTTGGCTTATTAGCGTATACCTTGGATTTCAAATAACCCCACAAATAAAAGTCTGGTGGCGTCAAATCTGGTGATCTCGGTGGCCAGTCAACATCACCATTTTTCGATATCAATCGCCCGGGGAAAAATGGTCGCAATAAATTGATTGTTGGTCGAGCTGTATGGCATGTAGCCCCGTCCTGTTGAAACCAGAAGTTATCCATGTCATTTTCGCGAATAATGGGTATCACAAAATCCGTTATCATGGCTCGATAACGCTCACCATTGACTGTTGTCGTGGCTCCATCATCGTCTTCGAAAAAATACGGTCCGATGATCATATTCGCGCAAACACCGCACCAAACTGTTACTTTTTGGTCGTAAAGAGGCTGTTCTTCAATTAATTGAGGATTTTCGGTGGCATAAAATCGGCAATTTTGCTTGTTTACGCCTCCATTCAACGAGAAATGTGCCTCGTCTGACATGATGAGTTTTCGCCAAAAGTCAAGTTCGTTTTCAGCCATATTTTGAATATAAAGCTGAACAATTTCAGCGCGTTCTTTTGGAGTGTACTGTTCCATGGTATAAATTGTCTTCGAATGACGCTTCTAACGCGGTATGACATTAGCCGATTTGTCAGCGCTGTTAAAAGTTACAGCGTTGCCAGATGGGTCAACTTTAAATGGCCTACCCTGTATAAGTTGACGGCTCCGGTATTTTGGTACCTCGGTATACAAGTGACATCTTGTAGAAGTGGCCTGCAGGGTGATGTCATAAGCACCGCTGTCCCGTAAAAACCTCTGGCATGTCTTGAGGTACGTTTGGTGCTACGTCGCTATCAGGTTGGAGATAAAGGCTCAGTTGATTAAATCCTGGTTAGTGCAATGGTTCTGGCTCTAAACACGAATTTCCATAAGGTTTCGTGTCAAGGATCATGTGGCCTCCCTGCAAATACACAGATAATCACAAAGACCAAAAATACAACTGCACGTTCGAACGAAGATAGCGGGTTGAAGTCGGAAAGGAAACGAGAAAGCAATGTAAACTGTTTGTACGGAAAAAATCGTTTTCTCTATGCCAGAATCGACGGATACGAACAGACAAACAATAAATAGAACTCCAGCTACCGAACGAATCGCGTGAAACGGACACAACTCCCATGAGCTCTGTGACATTACCGCTAACCTGTGGCGGAGCTAAGCAAAGGCAAAAGGAGACAGTAGGAGCATGTACCGAAACACTGCATATTGATGTTTAGGCGCTAGTAAAAGCCCTTTCTAAATGGACTGTACCTAGCTCAGTAGAGCCGGAGTCAAAAAAGGAGTCCAGGATCCAGTAATACTACATACATCCCTCTGAATCTACCACTGACATATGTATATCATGTTGTAAGAAGGAAACAGGAAACAAAATGCAGAGCGAACTCTAGACAACACCCCGACGTACAAAACGACGACAAAAGATGAGCTTCAGAAGCAAAAACGCGCCAACAGAGCCGAAGTACGGCCAGCTGCAGTGCTAATTCAACCCGGCAGAATGTCGTGGTTATGCTAAGGTACCTCTAAATATACGACAACGCGTCATGGCGGACACTAGAGAACTTACAGACTTTCAATAGCTTTCAAGAAAGCTTAAACACTTTACCTCATCAATATTGACACATTGTCTTCCTAAACGATGTTAACTTAAAAATTGAGACTCAATGGAAACTGGAAAATTTTCATGTATCTTTTGGATCATACAGAAAATAACTGTCAGGTTTGATATACAATCATTTCGAATTATTTTGTGCCCGAAACAAGAAAAAACATTAACTTCGGCTGCACCGAAGCTATAATACCCTTCAGAGTTTTTGAGATATTGATTTGAAATTTTTCAGGCATCCTTTTCTCCCCAAGAAGCTGCTCAGTAGTCAGAAGCGCCGATCTCGGACCACTACAGGATATAGCTGTCATACAAACTGAACGATCGGATTCAAATGCTTGTATGGAAAACTATTTCTTTTGACGAGCTATCTTCAAGAAATTTTGCATGGGCTATTATGTAAAGTAGTAGTGTAAACTCCGAAGAAATTGTTCAGATCGGACCACTATAGCGTACAGCTGCCATACAAACTGACCGATCGAAATCAAGTTCTGGTATGGGAAAATTTTTCATTTGAAGAGATATCTTCAAGAAATTTGATACAGATTATTGTCCATAACTAGACTACGTTCTCCGAAAATATTGTTCAGATTGGATCATTAAAGCATATAGCTGCCATACAAACTGAGCGATCAAGATCAAGATAAAGCCCTTTTTGTCCTACTTTATAGTTTAAGAAAGCCACCTGTGAAGAATATTACAGCTTCGATCCAGCCAGCACTTTCTCAATAACTCATGCTTCCAAAACCTCCCTTTAAACTAAGTACTCCAACAAATTTTAATCTAATTTGTATTAAACATACCCTAAATCACTCTAAAATGTCAGTCGCCGTAGATGAATGTCTCATTCGATGGCGCTTATGCCGAGTTAAATATACAAATAAATTATACACTAATTTATATGTTAAGCCATTAATAATGGAGAGCGTCCGCGTGCCATCAACACATGCATATGCAAGTATGCTTAATCCTCGAGGAATTCAATTGGCTCATTGTCGGCATGCGTGAGTGTGTCCAAGCATTCCCGAATATATTAGCATTAAGTGCTCGCATTTTTATGCCTCCCCGCCGTTGAGCCGGAGCTTGTTAGCCGCTGGAGACATACAAAAAGGCGCGCGTGAAGTAAACGCGTCGAATGGCAGCGCGGCGACATGGTTGCGACACCGTGTCCCCGTGCCTCGGCGTGACGTGTTGTTGCCACAGTGTCACATTAATAACACATTTACTAAATTAATTAGATCTTTTATAGCGAACAATGTTCGTGTTAATTTCAACGAATTAAATGATAACATCTTATGGCTCACACATCGGCGAATTCGTAGCGAGTGGACAGCAGTGAGGCGCTAACGTGCGTAACTAAATGGACGTACCTGCGGCGCTAATAAGCCGAGGTGAAGTTTTGGTCTGGGACACAGTGCGCCTTTAGGGTATTATTACTAAGTCTAAGTAACGGTTGTTTTTTATAAGAATATTTGAGAGAACCGACATTATTTTAGTAAATTTCTAGAAAAAGTGTCTTTGAGAGAAGTCAACTAGTCTAAAGTTTTTTCAGCAATTTGTTTTTCTCGAACCAAGCCTTCGAGAAAAATCCGTTAGCGGTAAACAACTTCTCAAATTTATAAGTAAATTATTCATAAACAAGATCTAACTCTGAAAGATGGCTCCAACCTTCTAGAGCTCTTTGGTCCTATAAATATAATGACGAGCTGAATCGATTCAGCCATATCCGTCTGTCCGATCGTCTCGGAATGACTGGATTTCCGATAATGATGTGGAGAGGGTGGGATATCTAGGGTTCAGGAGGCTTCTAGATGATAGGGTCAGGTGTTCTAACGGTCGAGTGATTTATGAGTATATTCGGGACGTTGGGTTTATTGGAGGACAGGATACATGTAATTGAATGCCTGATCTTGGTGGATCTTAATGGTATGGAGATGGACGTTTAGATGTTAGCGGTGTGATCTCTACTAGTCGAACAGTTAGGATCGTTTGCGCATGAATTGTTTAGGCGGCGAAGGCGTTTAATTGAGAATTATAAGTACCTTCTTGTGTGAATAAAGTGTGCGTGTCCAGGTCAACAGTCCAGTCCAGCAGTATGTGAGCTCAACTGATAGTAGTTTCGGCAGAGACTTAATTCTGGTACCACACAGAGCAGGAGCCCTTAGAATTTAATACAACCTGTTCATGCGAACTGTACTTTGGGATTATTATAGTGGTTGTGGTTAAAACCCGAAAGCCGGAAGAACTGACAATCAGACTTGTCTGTTGAGTGTAGAGTTGCATTGCAACCGGGTGTCGGACTTAAAGTACGGCAGAGGTTTTAGATGGTCCTCGAACCCTACCAAGGTGGTTAGTGTGTCCATTCCATACCGCCAGTTGGTACTGAAAATGCCAAGCAATTTCAGAGCGCTGATCAAAGCGTTGTTTTCATCCACTGTGCTTTTGAGTGCTGTGGGGTAAGGCTATCGTCAGCAGGTACCCACGTTAAATACACCTGACGTTGTCCGATCGCATATCCGATCCGTTATCTGTTTATCCGTTTGTATATCAGCGAACTACTCGTGCATCCTTCAATTTTCAGATATTGTTAACGAAGTTTTTTTGCTTCAAATTTTTTAGCCTTCTTTGGCTTATAAGAACTCTCCGGCCTCTCTCCGCCATTGACGAAGGAAGGCTTCAGTCTATTATAACGCTCTCTAAACTTCTTTAATCACTTAAGATCCGGTTCCGCTTTGAAGTACGACGAGCTGAATCGATTTAGACATATCCGTCTGACCGACCGTGAGCTCTCCGGCCTCTTTCTACGATAGACGAAGGTAGGCTTCAGTCCCTCTAAACTTCTTAGGTCCCATAAAATCCGGTTCCGCCTGCCATTAAGCGCCACCTTACCTATTTACTTTCTTTCCGCCCATTCATCAGCTGGAGAATGAATTGTTTTCCTTAGAGCTGTTGACATAATAGGCGCTGATGTGTTTTTGTATTTTTATATTTGGTATTCAACGACTGTTTTGTGACTTTTTTACAGTCACTTATAAAAGTTGTTGCATTTGTTGTTTTTATGCGGCATGGTCGAGCACTTCAACAGCGTGTTGTTGTATTTGCGCTCATCACTTGAACGAATTAGTTTGACACCTTGGCGCATAGCGCGATACTACGAGTACAACGGCGCTAGCGACATAACAGTTACATAAATTACTAACTTTCATTTGCATAATTTCAATGCAATGCAACGCTGCATATGTACAAGCATTTATTTTGAGTTTTTTTTTTTCTCAACCATGTGCAGCAACAAACAGACGGCGGACACATCTTTATCGGCGGTGAGCGGTGAAACGCTTGATTATAAACCGAACTTATAACACTCGCTCGCGTACACGCCCTGCTCATTTAGCGCCAACACCCAGTTAACACACACACTTACACATGTTTATATGTATGTATGTATGTATGTATATCCATAGTGGCGAGTCGGTCGCATATCGAGCGTTTATCAGCGCTTCTCTAAATGTTGCATATATTTCAACTTTCGCTCCTGCCTTGTCACTCTTTTAACTACTGTTATTGTTGTTGTCCTCTCAAATCTTGCCTCATTATTTGAACAGTTGTTCCTTTAGTGTTGGTAATTTATTTCATTTGTCCTTTTTTCGCCCCTCTTCTTCGTTAGATGTCGTAATTTTACTCGTTTGCAACCCCTCGCGTTATAAACGAACGACAAAAAGGGTTAAAGCGGGACCCCTTCACAGTGTTGGCTATGTGTAATAAATGCCGTTAAGGTCCAACTGCAAGTGTTTTTTTTCATTATTTTTCTGTTTTAAAATATTAATTTGTAAGAAGGTGGTCATATGTGTTGTTTGTTGCCATTATTTTACAACAAACCCCTTGATTTTATGACGTTTACGTGTATAAATATTAGATGAGGCAAAGTAGAGAGCGCCTCACTGGGATGAAGGGGTTTATGACATGTATATTTTCATGTATGGAGAAGAACATTTAAAGGCACTTACAATTTTGTTGTTTTTTTCTAATAAATTATTATTTTTTAAACCAAATATGTGTTGTCTTCAGCAGAGTCCTAAGCAAGGTTTCTCGAAACTCCAAGCGTTTATAATAACTCAGTCCTCTTACGAAAATTAACTTCGTTTCTCTCGATCAGTTTCACAAAATATCTTTAAAAACTAATACCTCTCGTTCTGCGGACTAAAAGCAAACACAGTTGCTTTGACGGCACAAATTTGAAACTACAACGGCGACTTTGTACTCCCTTCATGCAGAGAATCGAGCACCCAGGCACTTCAAGCTTCGGATGGACCCCTCGCAGTCTTTTCCCATTGAGTAGGCAGAAATTTAGAGGTTGAAGAGCTTAAATTGGACCAGCAAGCGTCATTATATGTATTTTCTTAGAGTTTCTCGCGTCTCGCTTCCCTCTTCAAATCTCGGTAACTATCACATCCCGCACGTGTTGTGATCGATCGTAACGTTGCGAGGTAGGCAGTCTGTTTTCTCTCCACTGCGGTACGGCACTCCTCATCGTACCAGCTGTTCTTTTGCCTTTCTCGAAAACCAATGGTTTCGTTTGCAGCTGTACGTAAGGCGCTTAAAATACCGGCATAGAGCAGGAGTGCAAGTCGAGTAGAAAATCGTTCGGCTGTCGGCAGCTTTTCGAAGTCGTATCATCCTTGTGTTTATTGACGTGCTTTTTTGTTACACAGAGGCGAGTGCGTATTTTGGCTGCAACAGGATAGAGGCCCGAGTCGATGTTACGACCTCGGAGCGTACGCATGTATAAAAGACTGAAGACGTGTCTTCCGTCACAACATGATCGATCTGGTTGGTGGCTTTTCGATCCGGAGACAGTCAGGTAACTTGATTAATTTTCTTATACTGAAATCTAGTAGATAACCATATTTCGGGCCTCGGCGAAGTCAATCAGCTTCAACCCATTTGGGGATGTTTCCTCGTGGAGGCTGAATGTATCGAGCGTTGTGCCAAGATACCTTCTTTGCCCACACTGGAGTTAAAGTCGCTAAGCACTATTTTGACATCGTGACGGGGGCAGATCTTCAAGTGCTCATACAAGGCATTAATGGTTACATCGTCCTTTTCTTCCGTCGGGGCGTGGATTAACTTCGCCTTGATGTGAATTGTGGCTAGACGTTTATCCACCGGGGTCAATGCCAGAACTCGGACACGGAGTCTTTCTCTCACCACGAATCCCACCCCGAATTTGCGTTCATTTATATGGCCACTGTAATAAATGCCACAAGGGCCTATTCGCCTCAGTCCTTGCCCATTCATCGCATTTTTTGGACGGCGGTGACGTCAGTATTCGCTCTAACAAGGGCATCAACCAGCTGGACAACGGTACCTTCCTAATTAAGGAACCGCACATTCCAGGTACATGCCTTCAAACATAATCCTTAACACGTTTGCGGGGTCACTTTTACGAGGCTGTTGCTTTCTTTTCATTGGGTATGTCCCAAACTCAGCGCACAACCCAGAGCAGGTGATACTTCGCCTTATCACTTTAGCTCGCCTTCAAGCTGATGTTCTTTTTTGGCTACCCAGAGGTTACTTGCTCTAAGACCGGAAGTCGTGAGCTTCTTGAGGCATATGTGAAAGAATCGTTTCAGGCCACCCCAAGTGAATAGCAGTTAGAGAACTTTCGTGAACTTCTACACATGGTTCCATCCTGTTTGAGTTCACTGGAGGTCGAAAGGTCCACTGTCAGAACGCAAGAAGGTATCAGAAAACCGACTCGCTCACGGATTATGATCGTATCGAAGGCTATAAGAAGTTTAAAACTTACCAATGCAAAGTGAAGACTTCGTTGAAACGAAAATAAAGAAGTTCACACAAAAAAATAATAATAAAACTCACCTAAATGGGCAAATAAGATAATTAATTTTATCATTTGTGGCCGAAGCTTGCAGAAAAAACACAAAGGAGCTTACATTTTAGGTTACTCGACACATACCAATACATATCAATTTCATAAATGCCTACACCTCACCAAAAACGTATGCATTTATTTAAGTATTTATTTATATCTATCGGCTGGAGAGCATCACCATCACCAACAGCAGCAGCAGCAACACCGGCGTTGCATCATTACAGTACGAAATCATCATTGTCACCTCCATATCGGCACGAATGCGAGTACTCGCACATACTCGTGCAATGTTGCCGTTTATGTTGTGAGTATGTTGTTGGCATGTCGCAAGTAATGTTTACAGGTATGTTGCACTTCGTTTTTTTTTGTTCTTATTGGTGCTTACTTCGACTTACACTTTAACAACAAGTCGTTCATCATTCGCGGATGACAAGTGATCAGTATTGGACGGCCGAAGCACAAATGGATGGAAAGTGTTTGGGAGACCGGGCGGATGGTGGCTGAACGGTTGGAGGTGGATGGTAAGCCAACTGAAGAATGGCAGGACGGAGGACGGAAGGACGGTATGAGGTTGGACGGACCAACAGACGGAAGGTGGATGGTCGGCCGGAGGGGGATAGTTGGACGGAAGGTGGTTGGGTGACTGGTGTTGGATAGACGGGCGGAAGGTGGTTGTGTGACTGGAGTTGGGACACTGGAGTTAGATGGACGAACGAACTGAGGTAGAGAGTCCAAAAACTTGTGGGAAAGACGGTTGAAAGGTGGAAATAGTGTTGATGTGAGAACGGACGGATGGTTTGTGTAGATATCGTCGGTCGGACGTTCACTAGTTTAACACCAGCTGTGACGTGTTCGCCTTCCATGCTTCCAAACAAGCTTCCGTGCGCTTTTAACACGATGTCTTGCTTCGATAACGACACTTTTTATGCACTACAATCACTTCTTTTCGCAGTTGTGGTTCGGTCCAACAAATAACTTTACTCATATCTGATCATGATTGTGTTCCACACAGTACAAGATGTGCGAGGCAGTGAGAGGCAAGCAAGCAAAGTGGCGAGTAAGTAACTAAGATCCCCCTCTTCCGTCTCACGTCATGTCTTCGCGCGAAGTATGAAATGATAGTGCTGATGGTGTCTCATTGTTGTGGCATGTGTTGTTGTTGGCGTCGTGTCAGCTTCTTCACTCCTTAATTTCATTTATCGTCACGTCAGCTCATCAGTTATTTCACATTTCATTTCAATTCGCTTCTTTTTGTTTTTGTAGCGCAGGCACTTTAGCAATCTGATCAATATTTATTAGTAATTATAAATGCTTCTTACATTATCGGCTACAAATTAAGATTTTCACAATTGATAAGCAAACTGGAGGTGAAATTCTGTTACCAATACGAGTGAAAATGTCTAGCGGCCAACATACCGACGTATCGTAGTTGGATGGGATGTGGATGTGTGAAGTCTTGTGACAGCTTTGTGAGGTTATGAGTGTACAATTTTATTTGTTTGTCAGTTTTGTGCTGTTTTTATTTGACACATGTGATATTGGTGATAAGCAGTATGGCACGCAGTTGGAATTTGAACTAATCTTGATCGCTAATAGTTGAAATTTTTGAGGAAGAAGTATCGGTGTGACTTGATATTGAGATTTTGGGAACTCATAGTCGATAGGCATTCTATTTTATAGAAAAAAAGCATTGGCGTTACTTGGAATTTTTCTAGAAATTTCTCCGATCTGCTATTGAGCATTTTGTAATGGCCTCAGGGATAGCTCCTCAAGTCTTACTATGTACTATACCGGCGCTCGTAGAGCCATAAACTCGTATCCACAGAACATCCGTTGTTCAAAACTTAATCAAGCATCTTATTCGACACATGATGTTAGTGTTGATAGATATTGAAAGACGCTCGAGAGTGGAAAAATCAAAGCAGGCATAATTCGTAAAAATCGGGAGACTGACCTCAGAGGAATAGGCAGTACTATAGTGTTGATAAATACTGAGAGACTCTGGAAAATGAACGAATTAAATGAACCTTAGCTAATTCTGAAAAATCGGTAGACTGGCCTCAAAGAAATCGCCCCATTATAGGTAAAATTAATCAGTTAAAACCTATACCTCAAAAATGAGTGAAGGCGCAGTTTTCGCAGGGACGAAACTTGCTACCTATTCTCGTCTATAACGCCAATAAACTAAACCAAGCTAAAAGGAACTTCAGGTTTTTGATATATACTAAGTTATCACTATTTGAAGACAAGGTGTGATGTGTGATATATAAAAATCAAGCTTTCTAACTCTTAAACCGAATGACTCTCAGAGTCTTTCGAGCAAATTTATAAATCTTCGGGGAGTTTGGCTAACCACCTATGCAGCAAACAAAAGCTATCAACTAGTCATCCTGGAAGATGTTGTTACTCCAAAGACATTTTTGTTAACCTTTTTTTGAGATCAATGGCGCTTATGGTTACATTTAGTCAATTCCACAACCTTTATTTATATTTAGCGAAGTAAACAACCTTTTTGTTCATTTTATGGGGTCAATGACCCCTTTATTTACATTTTATTGGAACCAATAACTTTTTATTTTCATTATGAAGTCAATGAGCCTCATATTTTACCGAGATCAATGACCAATGGCCACTGTGTTTAGCCCTTCCCGGAACGTACCCGGATTTTCAGCCGCCCAAGTACTATCATACCGGTAGCATTCCCCAAAATTACTTCAGGAATGTTTTCTGTCGCTACAACAACACATCTTTGTTTACTTTTTTACGGTCAATGACACTTTTGTTTACATTTAGCCAAGTCTACAACCTCTGATTTCATTTTATGGGGTCAATGACACGTTTGTATATTGTTCAGATTCTGCTGCTATAGTTTATAGTTTTTCTATTGTTCAGATTCTACTACTATAGTTTATATATGCCATATAATCTGCTCAGATCGGATCACAGTTTGTATGCCAGCTTTATAGTATTGTGGTACTATATGGGCGATTCGACAAATAAGCAGCTTCCTGAGGAGAAAAAGAGATTTGGAAGATTTCGTATCGATATCTCAGAGACTGAGGAACTAATTTGTGTGTATACAGACATGGCTAAATCGACTCAACGCGTCATGGAGATCGTTTATATATTATATATATATTTTATGGGGTCTCCGACGTCTCTTCTAGCTGATCTGGGAAAAATGAAGGATCCAAAAAACCAGATTTTATAGAATTTCCGTTTACAGCTATATATGTATGTCTATATAGTATAGTATTCATACATATGCATATACTTATAATCATTTTAGTACATACATACATACAAGTGCGGATGATCCTTCATTTTCCATGAGTTCTTCAAATATTTTGATGTCAAATAATTTACGCCAATCAAATTTTTATACAAAAGCAAAATATTTATATTGTTATTAATTCATTGTATGAAAATATATTTTTGTATGCGTCTATATGGGGAAAAAGCAAAAACAAATGCGAATTATAAGCTAAAACTATTGGGAGTAGAATCCCCGAAGGGCATAAGTAATAAAAGGCTGCACAGTTCAAAGGAATCAAGGCTGGTGGTCGAACATAATTAGATTTTGACATTCGCTCAGTGCCAGAGATGGAAAATACACATGTAAATACATAAATAAAAGATGACAAATATTCAAACTAAAGAAAATATGAAAGTGTTTAGTCATGCGTTCGAAATATTTGTGGAAATATTATGAGAAAAATATTAGAATAACAGAAAAGATGCTAACCTACGCTGCACTAGAGCTATAATACCCTACACGGGTGAAATTTTTGTAGCGTAAAAGGGAATAAAAAGATCCTGAGACCCATTCTGATGAGAAAGGTAACAGGAGACGTAAAGTGAATGAAATACGATAATAATGTGCCAAAAAGATCATGTTCCATGGTCCGTGGTGAAGCTCAACAAATGGTCGCAAAGCCAGGATTGACACCTCGAAAGGTTAGGCTGAGTGTTTGGTGGGATTGGATAGGAATCAGTCACTATGAGCAGCTCCAGCCTGGTCAAGTGATTGATTCTACATTTTACTGTCAATAACTAAAGAGATTGAAACAAGCAATCGAAAAAAACGGTTAGAACTGATCAACAGGAAGGTCTTCCATCAGATCAACGCTAGACCACACACATCTTTGATGACTCGACGGAAACTGGTAGAGCTTGGCTGGAAAGTTGTGATGCATACACCATAGAGCCCTGATCTTGCACCAACGGACTACCATTTGTGTCGGTCAAAGCAGAACTCCCTTAATGGAGTAAAGTTGGTTTTAAGAGAAGCCAGTGAAAATTACTTGTCGCAGTTTTTCACTGAGAACCCAGAAAAGTTTTACCCTGATGGAATAATGTCTCTAGCGAAAAAGTGGCAAAAAGTTATACATATTTGATTCATTAAAAAATTTATTTTGAATATAAAAAAAATAAGTTGAAGTTTGATTAGAAATACGAAAAAACTTTTTCGACTACCCAATATTTGTCTAAGAATGTAAGTACTTATATTAAACCTTCTTGCTCTTCTCGTAATCACTGAAAGAGCCGACCATACCCGATTTAGAACTCTCAACCAAAAACAAAAACAAAAAAAAAACACTGAATATTCATTTCAAAACTGTCATAATACTAGTAGCTGAGCAAACTGCTTTTTTCGCCTTAATTTTTTTCGATCTTTGTTGCTGCTGCTATTGTTGTTGTTGCTGCAATTGTTCGCGCAAGCCTCAAAGCGCAATTATTATTGCATTTATTGATTAATGACTGCGCCGTTGATGCTTGACGTTTGACATTTGTCGTTGTTTGTAGTTTTTCCAATGAAAAACAGAGAGAAGAGTGAGCACAGAAACAATAGCAATAACAACAAAAGAGCAGAAAATCAAAGAAAAAACTAGAAAACGGTAGTTTTTCTAACAACAACTATAAACTGCTGTATTTGTCATGATAATGGCAGACACACACATACATGTACACTGGTAGAGCATTTGTTTGTTGTTGATAGTGTATTTGTTGTTTTTGTTGCTGTAAATTGTGGAAATGACTCTTTGTTTGTGACAAAAGTAAAAATTGCAAGCGACTAAGCGGAATATGCTGTCGTAAAGCACACACATACATATATAAATGCTTGAGTGTGTGTATGAATGTATGTGTGTGTGGACATATAAACATTGAATTAAATAGTGTGGCAACACAACAATGCCGCACAATTTGTAATTTGCTACCAATACAGCATGTCTGCTATACGATATATGACACATGTACTTACATACATATGTATGTATGTACGTATTTTTGTTTGTATGTATGTGTGTATTAGTTACCGCTACACTTTGCAACATCTGTGGCAACAATAATTTCTAATTCGTTGCATTGTTTGCAGCACTGCATAATGACTATGGCTTGATGGCTGGTTAACAAGTGTGTTATTACACGTACAACAACAACCAAATACAACAACCAATGAAGAGGTGTTACAGCAACCACCCCCAAGCAACACTGCTAACTATACACATACATATATGAACATAAGTACATTCAACCAAAATTCTTTACGCGTAATCCTACACCCGTTCGCCTTAGCAGGTCCCGTTATATGCCTACTGCAGTTAACGGTTTAGTTTTCAAATGAGCACTTGAATATTTTTTAATTGTTTGGGTGGCGACTGATGCGCGGTAGCATTGGTTGCGCGCATAGCACACGTGACACCCTTGAGCTTGTTGTTGTATACATTGTTGTTGCATAATTTTTGTTTATTTAGTACGAGTTCTTTTCGCCTCGCAGGCGGTTGATGTTACTTCTGTTGCTTTGGTTGCGCCACCAAATTCACTTGCTTGTGGCCTTCAATGCGCTGATTTTTCTCAGCATCAATGCATGCAGAGTTGCAATTTACACAAAAAGAGAGTAAATATCGTTTAATTTAATTATCCGCAACACGTGTTGCCGCTGGCTAGAAACAGTAAATCCTTTACAGCCAACGCTGTGGGAACAATGAGCAACTTGCTGCTACAAAAACTATTTGTACAAAATCCGGCATACACTTGCTTTTGTTGTTATTAGATTGTTTGAAAATTGCAATTGAAAGCGTGTGTAAGTGCATAAGTGAAACGTTTAAAGTTTCAAGTTAATCGGCTTATACGAAAGTTTGAACAAAATCACTTGGTCTGGCTGACCATGGCCGGTTTGGATAGTAGCGAAAACGTGGGAATGAAATATTTTATATAAATAGTTATCTAAATTTTAGCGAATGAAGTGCTTCCGATGTAAATTACAATTTTTTAAAATCCCGAAATTTCGGGATTATAATTTCGGGATCCCGAAATGAACACATAAAAATTACTTTAGGTAAGTCTTGTTTTAAAATTATTTAAAATTTTTATTTTCGACTTCGAATTTTCGGGATCCCGAAACTCGAAACCCCAAAATTTTTAATTTTATTGGTAGATTTATAATGTTTAAAGAAAAATAAATTTTTCAAAGTAAATTAAAAATTTTTCAAATCCCGAAATTTCGGTATTATGCATTCGTCATGTCGAAATTTTAAATTTGATTTTAAATAAGTTTTTTAGTATAAAAAAAATTATGCAAATTACAAAACGTTAAAAATGAAAAAATATTTTCAGTTTCCTCAAATGTTAGAGTTTTTAATTATTTAATCTAGTGTTTAGTTGTTTGGTCAAAAACCACTCAGAATTAATTTCGAAACCACAAAATTTTTAAATTCCATACCTATATAAAATTTGGAAAATAATAGATCTTCCGATGTAAATTACAATTTTTTAAAATCCCGAAATTTCGGGATTATAATTTCGGGATCCCGAAATAAAAAATTTAAAAATTAAATTTAAATAAGTCTTGATTAAAAATGATTAAAAATACTTATTTTCGATTTCAAGTATTAGGAATCCCGAAAATTTTGTCAATTCCTTCAACGCTAAACAATTTAATTACATTTGTCCAAAATTTAATTTGAAAGAATACATATGTTTCAACGTTAGTACATATGTATTAAGCATTTATTCAAAGTTTTTTTTGACAGAAAGATTTGAAACTCAGTTCGAAACACCGAAATTTGAAAATTAAATGTTCTCAAATTTAGCGAATAAAGTTCCTTTATTGCAAACTACAAATTTTTAAAATCCCGAAATTTCGGGATTATGTATTCGGAACCCCGAAATCTAATTAAAATTGGTTCTAGAATTGATTTCAAAAACTCTTACTTTATTGGCATGAAAAATATTTGTTTCCTACTTCGGGTTTTCGGGATCTCGAAGTTCGAAACCACGGTATTATAAAATTTTATATCTACATACATATGTATATGTAATTTTAAAAATAATAAATGTTTCAATACATGTTACAAGTTTTTAAAATCCCGAAATTTCGGGATTATGTTTTCGGGATCCCGAGATTAAAACACAAAAATTATTTCAAATACGTTTTTTTTTATTGGCTAAAAACATTTTTTCTACTTCACGTTTTTTGTGATTTCGAAATTTTTGTCACATATTTTCAAGAGTAAAAAAACTCTTGGAACCCCAGTGACGATATATGTATGTAGCTTCACTGACACTGCCCTCTCTAGAGTAGATTGATCATCGTTATAAAAATATATTATATTCTAACCTATGTATGAACACTCAACCCATTCCCACAGCAATCGCATCTACTTTCTCTCTCCCACACCGCTTCTCTCTTCATTCTCCCTTCAAATTACTTCTTTATAGGTATGTATGTATGTATGTAGCTCAACTTGCTTGCTTAATCGCGAAATAACGGTAATTCCTGTTTAAAGTAGCGCCTAATTAATTTATGACTACCCAGCATTAGTAACTACTCAATATGCATAATTAAACACAAATTACAAATTCAAAATCGCTTTTCATAACCGCTCACGGTTTACAGTGTTGACATCGATTCGCCTGCTAACTGTAATTAGATTGAATTTTTAATTTTTATAGCTCTGCGGCTAACCGCAAGCACTCAAGGCGATGTCCTTTCAAAAGCCTTATTATTTTAATGTTCACATTTAGAAGCCGTCAAAGTGGCCACTGGGAATACTAACTCCTTCTATGCTCCTTTCGTCCACCTCGAACTCCGAAAATTATGCTATCTTATGCTGATTTCGCCGAAATGTATGCTTTTCTTCAGAGCGGGTTTTTCTTTCTCAGCTTGTTTTTTGCATATTTTTATCTGTATATTCCCCAAAGCCTCATTTACTTGCTTCAAGGTTATTTCCTTATTAGTTAAACATTAATTGCAACAAGTGCCAAAAAGTATTTCGCTTCAACCCTTCAACGACATATTATTTTACGCATTCAACGCATAATTAAGGAGATTAGAAATGGTACTTTAAATACAATGGAACGGGACTGTTGCTTGGATGACTAGGCGAATGAACCGAAGGTGTCATTTTAATGCCATTTGAGGTGAAGAAATATGAAAATAAAAGGCGTTTGCGGAACTATGGCGGATTAAGAGTGAAAGAGAGAATTTGGGAGTTTGCAGGAGATGTGGACTGAGAATACTTAACCTAAGGGAACTGATTAAACGAAGTTTCACAAAAACCTGTATCCGGTATTTTATAAGAATCTTAGTTAGAACGCCGCTTCGGAGCTCTTTTAAACTCACATTTTTACAGCCTGCCTTATAAAGGAACATTTTGGACTAGCTACAGACACCTATAGTTCTATGGATTTTTTCAGATCATCTGTGGTGCTTTCGAGTTCTGGACCTTAAGAAATAAGTACTATCACTAAGAATGGAACTCAGAGGGTTCAAAAATCTTTATTATGCCCAGTTATAAATACCCAATCAGCATTGTGACACAAGGTTTCGAAGCTGTATCCGAGACCTTTGAACTAGTTGAAATCCATTTCTAGCTGACTCCAGAGAGTAGTAAAAAAACAAAACGAATACAAAATACCTCTGACCTGACATATGCTTCCAATCGGATGAATTGAGTCTTCAAGTATAATTTGTAAGACGCTTGAAGCTATTCCAAATGAGGTCATGTACTTCTTGACAAGTTTTAAGCGCACAGTTAGCGAACTCAGAGCCATTATAGCCGCTTGGCTATCGGAGTAAATGCACACTTCTCTAAAGAAAGCTGCACTTCGAAGCATTACATCCACTAGTACCTCGATGGCAGTCCGGCAGAAGATTCCATTACCTACTTTCCATCTTAACTTCGATATATCTATGAAAAAGCTCACTGCACCCCTTCTCCAAAGGCTTCGCCCGCCCACAAGTCCTTCGCATGTCTGTTAACTGAGAAAGAACCTTCATGAGAAGGTTCTGCGATGCTGTGATCTAAATTTTCGAATTATTATTCGATAAACATACATCTAATGGAAAACAGTTTTTTCTCGAAAGGTGGCAACTCTGTCAGTTCATCAGCATCGCTTTGGATAATATTTAAAATTATAAAATAAAAATAATATTTATTAGGGGACCATATTGTAATATTTCTAGTAGTAGTATAGTAATTTTGAACTTAAGAATATCAAAAATTTTAAATTTTCAAAAAAGCGGCAGCACGGCTGATTTGATTTTTTCTCGTTCAATAAACAAACTAAATTTAATATGATTTAAGAATAATTTTCAACAACTTTTTGGCATTTGAATAATTTTTCAAAAAGGTGGCAACACTAATATAATTTTTCTTTTACTAATTTTAAATGTTCAAACATTTTAATAATTTAATTTAATTTAATTTTAATTTAATAATTAATAATTTAAATATACCAATTATAAGCTAATTTTCAACTCATGAACTTAAGAAATTTAAATTTTCAAAAAAGTGGCAGCACGGTTGAATTAATATTTCAGTTCAACAGACTAACTGAATAAATGTTTATGTTGTTAGAATAATTTTCAACCACTTTTTGACAATTTAATTTAAAAAATTTCAAAAAGGTGGCAACACTAATATACCTTTCGTGTTTTTTTATATTAAAAAATCTGCAGCGTTTTTAAAACACAAGTTTCAAGAATAATTTTCAACGTTTTTTGCCATTTTAATTAAATATTTTTCGAAAAGGTGGCATCACCAATATATGTTTTATGTTTTTTTAAGTCTATAGCCAGTTTTCAGAATAATTTTCAATGACTTTTGGCAACAAAACAGCTCCAACTCTAAGCTTTATGACTTTAGTACACTGTTATGCAAATTTTAGATATATTTTGTAGACTTTTTTTCTCTCGCAGAAGCTGCTATCAATTGCTCTGATGTTTCGAATTATTTATTTAATTTTTTTTTTGCCATTATAACACGAACTTTTTTCCCTTGGACGAGCTATTATCTTTAAAACTTGTCGAAGAAGATACATAGCCGAAGAGCATTAAAATTAACATATAAATAGGCAAGTTGTGTGGCACAAATCCGAAGAGGTTTCTCAGTCAAACCATCAACTAAAGCGCGCGGTACACAGCCAACTCACACACTCCCTCGCCTCAGCCCCCACTTCACTCACATGACTGCAATGAGAACCCGCATTCAAAACACCCACGGGTGCAATAAAAGCTCATACAAGAACAGTTCCATTTCCACACACACACACACACCGCACCCGCATATGTTTAATACATCCTACATGCAGCCATACTGCCATTATAACGGCAAGTGAAATTTATTTAGAATTGGCAATGCATTAAATACCGTTACTCTTGTCGGAAGTACCGTTGTTTACAACAACATCCGATTAAAAATTATGCAATCGCATTAAGAAACACACACACGCATACAGCCGAGCGCCGAGAAGGTAGAGAAGTGGTGTGTTACGCTAGAAAATCTGAGGTCGGGCTTATGGAAAATGAGTGTGGAGATAACTACCGGAATGGCGTTGCGTAATAAGTGAATGCTCATCAACACTTAATATTTGGTTGCCAAATGGGCGTATGAGTATGAGAGGCGTGGGCGGAGTGGGAAGCGTATACAGCAAAAGTGTTTTGGAGTGAGAGTTAGCGGGGTCAGAAGTCATGTTGTCTATTGTTGGTAATTTTGCAACCCCGTTATAAATTGGCAATTTTCCATTGACACACAGCGTTGCTTCTCAGTTGACGTGGCAGATAACGGCGGTTGTGGGTCATAGTCTTGATGTTGAGCGGTAGACGGCAGTCTGTATTTAAATTGAAGCTCGGTGGCGGTGCTTGGTGCCTGGTGAGCGATTAAGCTTGTTACGTTGATGTTTTACTTGGCAATCGCAGGCGGCTGGAGATTTACTTAAGCAACGGGAATACACGCCTTCTTACTTAAGTACATATACATAAATATTTAAATTTAAGATTGCTAACAAGACGTTGAGAAATTTCTCAATTAAATATTGCTTTATATGCTTCTTGCACTTGCTTAAGTAAAATAATCCACGAGCTGTAGAAGTGAGGCTCAGCTCAATGATCTAACATACGAGTTTACGACTTCAGTTTATTTTGGTTTTCTGGAGCTGTATAAGTATGTTGGTGAAGGAACATTGCCTGAAATGCAAGAAATCGTCGTCTCTGCGCGAAGCTCCTTTGCTGGTTAGGACTTTAGCCACCATCTTCCTCAAATTTCATACGAGTATGAATATTTTCGGCTAGAAAAGTTCATGTTGGAGAAGGACCATCTTTTGGATGTCAAAAATAATCGTCTCTGCGCGAAGTTCATTTGGTGGTTGAGACTTAAGCTACCATCTTCCACAAATTCCAAACAAGCACGAATATTTTCGGCTGGAAAAGCTGAAGTTGGCGAAGGAACGTCACCGGGAATGCCAGAAATCGTCGTCTTCGCACAAAGCCCGCTTGGTGGTTGAGACCTTGGGCACCATCTTCCGTAAATTCCATAACAGTATGATTATTTTCGGCTGAAAAAGCTCATGTTGGAGAAGGAACATCATTTGGAATGCCGGATGTCGTCGTCTCTGCGCGAAGCTCGTTTACCGGTTGAGACTTTAGGCATCATGTTCCACAAATTCCATACGAGTAGGAATATTTTTGGCTGGAATAGTCTATCTGAGTGGATTTCGGGCACATCCTTCCAATACTCAAAGTGCTTGCTTTTCTTAGTAGCTAACACAGAAAGCAATTTCTATACCCCTTTCTCTGCTCCTAAGCTCATCTCTATTTATATTCTCTTCTATTGTTGGATTCTGTTTTCTTTCTGAACTGTCAATTTGCATTTATGCTTTACTTTGTGGCAATGGTTTTGGAGTTGCTCGGTTTATATGCCGAAGTGTCCATTTTAAATTAACATTTGGTCATTGCAAATGCAACAGTGACTGACTGACTGACCGAATGCAACGTTAGATGTTTTATGTTGTAGTGATGTGATATGGTGTAGGCATTTTAAAATTTGTTTTGAATGCAAGTACATATATGAATATGTACTCGTATGTGTATCTGAGGACGATGTACATAGCTTGCTGGTGGAAGGAAAGTTCCTGAACACCATTTACGAGCTGACCCCGGGGTATCCAAATCTGGTTACCAAGTGGGCAGAGATAAATGGAGTAGTTATAAATCCAAAGAAAACTGAGCTATACTTACCAGAATATAGAAAATCTCTGAGGTTATTCAGCCCTCCTTGGGAGGCTCTTTTCTTTACTTACTTGGGGCTTATCCTTAATAGGATGCTGTCATGAAAGTCAAATGTCGAAAAGAGAGTGAAAAATAAGTATATCGGTCGCTTTATAAATTATTATATTGTAGAGGGTCAATTTGGAATAGATGGGGTCTCTCACCAGAAGTAGTGTTCTGGCTCTATAAAATCGGTGTGAACCAATAATGTTTTCTGAGGTGGTTGTCTAGTGGAAAGAGCTCAGAAAAACTACTCCAGCTAAGCAACTGTAGCGTGTTCAAAGAACGGTCCTCATTAGCATCTGTGGTACATTAAGAACAACCTCAACAATGGCACTTAAAGCCATTCTACACATTGCACCTTTAGACATAGCTGGTTTATGCTCGGTGGTGATGACTACTATTAGACTAGCTAGAGGAAGCTGGATATATGAGGGGCCCCGGGCAACACCTCACTGAAATTCTTTACAACCTAGATCACAGCATCGCAAAACCTTGTCCTGGAGGTTCTTTTTCAGCTCACAGACATGCGAGGGACTTGTGGGCAGGCGAAGAATTTGAAAAAAGAGGTGCAGTGCGGTATTTCATAGATGGATCGAAATTAAGCGGGAAAGTATGAGGTGGAGTCTTCTGTCGGAAGCTCACTATCAACTCTACCTTTAGACTGCCAGACCAAGACTTGTGGGCGGTGGAAGGGTTAAAGTAGGAGGAGGTAAGGAGTTAAGATTGAAAGTAGGAGGCGGATTTTTCTGTCGGGAGCTCCATCAACTCCAGCTTCAGACTGCCAGACCACTGCAGTGACTTCAAATCGGAGGTGACTGTCATCGATGTACTGTTCCGAACTACAGCTTTTTTCAGAGAGATGTGCTTTCACTCCGATAGCTGAACGCCTTTATTGGCTCTGAGTTCGCTGACTGTGCGTTCAACAGTAGTCAAGAAGTGCATGACTTCTTTAGCAGAGCAGAGTTATAGCGGAATCGCCAGAAACTGCAAAGCCGATGAGCTTGCTGAGGACGCACCCCTTCCCCAATTTCATCTTCTTGAGAGCGAGTTGGTTTTTCGATGGCTTCTTACATTCTGGAGTTGAATCTATGGACCTTCCGTGGGCTCAGCAAGCGCTGGTCAACAACCAGAACTTGTGCTACTGAGAGATCCTTCTGGCTTAGATGGAACCGTTAGAGGTCCCACGAAATCCTGGCTGTTACCAAAGCTAATCTCATTGCGGCTTATTATTCCGTCGGACGCTCCTTGCCAAGCTGTATGGAGGAAATCTTGTCTCTTCCGCCTCTATTGTCCGGGTTTTGCTAAACTTAGACGAACAATTTTCGGTATACACACCTTTGGCGAACCGAGCAAAGTCTTTGGGATTAAAATTAACAGGCTTAAAAAATTTGTGGTAACCTCAAGAGGTTTATCCGATCTATGAAAATCTGGCGATCCACTTTTAGGAGTTTATGAGTAACACTAAGAACAAATATCAGTCCAAGTGCGATCCATCGATTTTGGATCAACCCCACGAACTAACTTAACCTAATCACTTTTTCAAGTAACGATAATTTTTATACTTTCAAAAATTAATTATTAAAATCTACGAAATGGCAACTCTCTGGCTACATCAACCCTTACTAATTTGAGTCGTGTAACCCAATTATCAGCACAAATTACTCGCACTTTAACCCTTTATTGACGGCACGCATATCAATAAGTAATAATTTCTATATTCAGAAAAGGTATGGGTAAGTGTATAGAATGTACATATGTATATATAAAAGTATGTATGAGTATATGAAACTGAGTATATTATGTCTGTAATTATGTATATATGTGTGCGAACACCAACAAACATACAGCAAATATGCGGTGCAAGGTCTGTGTGAGTAACAATTTAAGTGAACAAGTGTCTCTGCAGTGTTGCTGTTGCAATTGCTCTTGTTGTTGTTGTTGCACGATGCATTAGGCAAATATCTGCGACATGCCAAACTCTGTCTAACAGCCGCCTGCGAAATGCATTTCGTATTCTGACATCCTGACTGCAGAATGCCAAATCAAAAAGACGCATACAAACATACAATGGTGAATGAAAGAGTGAGAGAGAGAGAGAGAGCTAACAAGCATTTGTGTGTGTGTGTGTGTGCGTTTTGATGCAATTGCTTCATTGTGCGGCAGTGAGAAACCATCATGACGTATTTTGCATAATTGATGACAAATTGAAATCGTGTTTATCTGTATTGCCTAATGCCCAACGCCCGGGCATCTCTCTCTCGCTCTCCCTACAGTGTTTCCCCCTACAGCAATGCAATCAAGCACTCAAAGTGGCAGCAATGCAGTCAGTTTGCAATTGCTCCAACTTCTTGTACATTCTGCACCATACACCGGGGGCTTGCTGTAATCGTTTAGTTGGAGTAGCACAGACTCCACCACAGTAACAACAATAACAAGCAGTGGCTGTAAACAATTTGAACTAATGCAAATTGACTTGACTGCTCGAAGTCGACCATTGAATGCGAGTATATGCTATAAATACATTTTAATAAGTGTGAATTTGAATCGAATGCAACGAAATTGTGTTACGTAACAAAATACCGTCACGATTGATGTTACCATAGTCTTATCATAATTTAGCTGCAGATGTTTAAATATGTTCTTTAGATTTCTAAGTTTGGATTTTTAAAAGAATAAAATGTATAGTGTTGCCACCTATTTAAAAAAAATTTATTTTGTGTTAAGTAAAAAATATAAGTTAAGCAATATATGAGTTTTAAACTGAAAAAGATTAAAAATGTTTTTATTTTATAATGTTTTTTTTATGAGGGATTGCCACCTGTTTAAATTATAATTTTTGTCAAGTACAAAATAAGCTAAACAATATATGGGTGCAAAACTGATAGGATTTGGAAATGCTTTTTTTTAATATGTTTTTCAACGTTGCCACGTGTTTAAAACTTTAACTTTTTTTTAGTTAAAAAAATTATAAGCTAAAAATATGTAAATATATGGGAATAAAACTGAAAAGTTTAAAAATGCTTTTATTTTGAAATATTTATTTTGCTAAGTTGCCACATGTTTACAAATTTTATTTTTTTAAGTAAAAACAAAAGTATAAGATAAACAAAATTTTCCCATTAAACTGGTAAGTGTTAATAATGTTTACAAAATTTTTTTTTGTGCGGAGTTGCCACATGTTTACAAATTTTATTTTTTTTATAAAATGTGTAACAAAAAATATTTATTATAATGTATTTATAAAATTAAAGAAGTTAAAAATAACATTTATTGAAAACATTTTTGGGAAAGATTGCCACCTGTTTAAAATTACTTAACCCATTAAATAAATAAAATTTTTGAAAATTTGTAAAATTGGCAATAAAAAAAAACAACTTAAGAGAATTTCTCTCGTATAACTATTTTTAATGAGGTTGCCGCCTGTTTAAAAATTGTAATTTTGAATTAATAAATTCAGTTCTAACGATATTTGAGATATACTATACCTACATATTTTGTACATTGAAATATTTTTAATATCATAAGCAGTTTATAGTCTTTCGTTTCATTTCTCATGTCCTCATTTATTTTTTCTTCCACTCTCCCGTTCTCACCTCAATACGTCTACTTCTCATTTTCCACTCATTCGAACGCTTTCGATTGATTACCATTTAATGCGCATTAATTTACGCCCAGCGGTGGCATGTGATTTGCTGCCATCATATGGATTTAGTCTACACACACTTTTTGGTGTATCGTAAATCAGGCTCCGACATCATAAATTCACCAGTTGACCACAAATGAGTACTGAGCTAATTCAACTCTAAATTGTAGATACACTCGTCTCATTGGTTTAAAGATTTGTGGCCGCTAATTTCAATTGATCCCTTGGGTCTTTAAAGTGATCGGAAATCAAAATTAGACGGTATGGGTCTAACATTATTGAAGTAAAGTGAGTAATTGCCGGCTGTTTTTGTATATGTAATACATAAACGAGAAAAGAGTAATCGACTTTAGGAGAATGTTAGCAGAATCGAGCTTCGAAAACCACTTTAACATAATACTAAAAGATAGGTGGGCTTAACTAGTCCATGTGGAAAATTATTAGAAATATTACCAATGATCAGAATGATGAACTGAATCGATTTGGCTATATCCGTCTGTCTTCCCGTCTATTTGTTTGTAAACACACGAACTAGACCCTCAGTTTTTGAGGTATTGATCTGAAATTTTGCATACGTGCTTCTCTTCTAAAGAAGCTGCTCGTTCGATGAAACTGCCAAGTCCTTTGACGGAAAACTCTTTTTATTTGACGGCGACACAACTAACATCAAACCAACTTGGTGGATTTTGAGTGGCAAAACTCAACTTTTTTAGATATTGACGAATTTGTTTAAAACTTGTTACTCGAGTTTGGGATCGCTTCTCGAAATCCATTGCAGGATAACTCTTGCCAACAGTTCCTACTTTGGACTGAGTAGGCAATTGAGAAGTAAAGTCCTCTCTCTACGAACAAAGACAGAGGCATGGACGATGACATCAGAATGAGTCGGCGTTACGAGTTTTCGAGAGAAAGTTCTTTTGCGCTTTGCAATGATTCGCCATTTGTAAGGACCTTATGACCTATTATATAGAAATTTTAGGATCAGTGTTCTAAGCTGTCCAAGTAAAATCCCTAGATCAAGTTTTTAAACTAAACTAACCTATCCTTATCAATAGAACGGCGAATATCGCATTCGATGGAACGATGGGCTGTACGTGTTATACGAAGACATTGACATAGTTCAGCGAATTAAGAGACAGCGGCTATGCTGGCTAGATCATGTTGTCCGAATGGATGAAAACACTCCAGCTCTGAGAGTACATACACAGAGAAAGAGGAAGCCCTTAGTTACACTAGGAATCTTCAACAGAGATTTTGAAAAGCCAAAATTCGAATATGATGGACGGAAAATTAAAAATTTTTTGGCTTAGCTTGAAGTTTTCAACGCGGGGTTTTCGGAGTCATTGACTATTGTTTTAAGTGACGAAGAGAACTGACAGAAAATAGACTCGTATGTAGAATAGGTACTACGAATAAAAAAAAGAGGCGAGGTGCACGCAGAATCTCATACCACAGAGAATTCGAGTCAATATAAGTTGAGCTAAATAGCTTAATACTAGCACCAAGTCGTAGACATCCGCGCACGCAGGGAGAGTAAAAACTGGCCTGCAATAGGTCCATTTTGGAAACCTTGCGCTGAAGTACAGCGAAAGCGGTCCCGGGACAAGAGAAAAACCCATAGTAGAAGATGGAAGTTTTTAGTGGGTACACCCCTTACGTCGGAAGACGATTCCTTTATGGTGCAAAGACATTTTAAACCCTCCTTACGGTCTAAAACTAAAAAAAAAACAAATGATATATGCTAGTAGAAATGCTTCCGAAAAGAAGGAAGAAGCCAACAAAAGGAAGTCGTAGGCCGAAGAATGCGCCGATATGGGCTTCGATCTCTTCGAGTAAACAGCACAACTCTAAAGTGGATTATAACTTCAATGCATATTTCCTGCCTACTTACATGTGGTTGGCCGAATTCTTGTATTTTTTTTTTTATTTTTTTCATAAATATTTGAAAAGGTCACCCGCTGCGGCTGTGCCACGGTGTCCCACAAAAGTCACACCCACTTAGTCGCTAGTCAAGTACATTTGAGTGTGTGTGTGTCATACTTCAGTGACAACTATTAAGCAGGACTCGGCTTCTTTGGCTACTTGCGCCTTAGCACGCCCCTGGGAAATCAGACGCTGACAAAATGATGCTTTCGTACCACATTTTATTTTATTTTTTTTGTTTTTGCTTTTGTTGTTTTTTTATGCCCGATGACTTGCTGTCGGCTTTTGAGTGCGCGCCTACAAAGTTGTTGCTTAATTAGTTGATTGTTTGTCCTTTTTATAGACTTTATTGGTAGTTGGAACCGCGTGGGTGCCCTGTGCCTCTGTGTGGGTGTGTGTGTTGAATATGCAAATTGTTGACGAAAGCGCGTAAATATTTTAAATATTTACGAGCATTGTGTGACGTTATGAATGCTTTTGTGTTGCTATTGTTGTTGTACGGTTTTAAATTTTTTATCTTCTTTTTTTGTTGTAGATTTTTTATTATTTTTAATATTTCAACACTCAATGGCAAGTTTTTTGCTTCATTGATTTTTTTGCTGTTTTTTCAATATTTTTGGTTTTGTTGTTTTTTGTTGTTGTTTTTAACTTTTTTGTCGTTTTACACTTTTTTGTTGTTGTTTTTTTGGTGTTTTTGTTGTTGTTTTTAACTTTTTTGTCGTTTTACACTTTTTTGTTGTTGTTTTTTTTATTTATTTTTTGTTGTTATTTATATTTATGCTCTTACTTTGCATGAATTCGTTTTAAACTTTTTATTTGTTTACTTAAATGTGATTTTCCCTTGCGCCTAGGCTCATATGCATGTGCGTGTGTGTGTGTGCGTTCGCTCACTTTTGAACATAACAGATTTCTTAATTTAATTAACCCGACAACACCAACGCCCAGGCAGCAAGTTGCCACAGCGCAGGACACTCGTCGCTGAATATGAATATTTATGCATGTGTGTATGAGTTGTTGTTGTTGTGACTGCATGTTCTCTGCCAGATTAAAAACATGTTCAGGCCAGCTGTGCTAAATGAGCTCCAGCCGAAATTCGTAGCTACATAAGTATGTATGGAGGAATAAATTCTCGATGCCTGCTACCAAATTGCGATTTGGTATAAATTTTTGGGTTTTTAGCATTTTTTGGAGCCTTTTTTTTGTTTACCCTGAATAGGGGTCTGATGGTATATAGACGAACTAGTCGAGACAGTTTTTGAGATATCGATCTGAAATTTTGTACTTATTATTTTCTCCTTAAGAAGCTGCTCATTTGTCGGAACCGTCGATATCGGATCACTATAGCATATAGCTGCCATACAAACTGAACGATCAGAATCAAGTGCTTGTATGGAAAACTTTTTTACTAGACAAGATATCTTCAGGAAATTTTTCACAGAGGATGACTCAGAGAAAAACTACAATCTCTGGTTATAATATTTTAAATCGGAATACTATAGCATATAGCTGCCATACAAACTAACTAATCCAAATCCAGTTCTTGTACGAAAAAAATTTTTATTTGACAAGATATCTTCACCAAATTTGGCATGAAATATTTTCCAAAGAGAGGCTACAAACTCCGAAGAAATCGTTCAGATCGAGCCGCTATAACATATAGCTGCCCTACAAATTGAATGAACAAAATCAAATAAAGATATTTTTATACCATTTATGCTATAAGAAATAGGGTATTATATACACATTGCAACCAAAGTTAACGGTTTTTATTGTTTATTTTGTCAAATTTTCTTCCGTACGAGCCGAAGCCTCGAACCATAGAGTTTATTCAATGCCTGCAAGTGCCTGAGTATGTGAAGCCAGTTATGATATGTGTGTGTTTTTGTTGTTGTTGTTGCAAGTGTTCGTGCGTAATGCATTTGCAGGCTTAATCGGCATGAATTATGCCGCCAGGCACATGAACCAGCACTGACCGGTCGCTGTTTGCCGTATTTAAGTGAATATATGTACATATATTTCTACATACCTGTGTATGTGTGTGTGAAAATTTGACTTACATGGCAAAAGTTCTGTCGTAAAATGCAAAAATTTTCGCACAAAATTTAATTGACCCAACGGACGACGAGCGAGCAAGCGGACGCAGGACGGTAAAATGGACGGAGAACAGGAGATTAAGGCGATGCATATGTGTGTATGTATGTGTATGTATATGATACACTTATGTACCATACTATATATGTATATAACTATGACAAAATCGTCCTACATATTTGTGTGTATGTACATATGTATGTGTGCGTGCCGCCCATTTGGGGCGCCACCAGCAGCGCGCAAATTTATGAAAGATGCGGTAAGCCAGCGAACGACCCACGAACAGGTGAATAGTGGCGCCACACACACTCACACACATACGCTCTCACTCACTTATTTATTTTTATGCATTCACTCACCTGCATTTCGGCGCGTCGCCATGACACATTTGCAATTCCTTGTTGTTATTGTTGCTGTTGTTTTTGTTGTTGTTGCAGCTGCCTCTTGTGGCGCTCATTGCAGGCTTTTAAGCTTTTACGCTGCCATTTCAGTTGAATTTTATGCATTTTTATTTCAACTCTTCTGCGTTTGCCCTGCCACTACTTTTCGTTGTTGTTCATGTGTGTGTGTGCGTGCGTTGGTTTTTTGCTGTTTTTGCACTTTGTTTTCCCCATTTTATTTGCTGTTTACTCACCTGGGACGCCGCATTAAATAATTACCACAAATGGGTTTGGCGATAATTTTGTCACACAAATTAATAATTGCAAGCGGCATAACGGCTGATACGACTGCACGCACACATGCGCACGCGCACACACATACACAAAAACAGACTGGCAATGCCTGCAAATAGTAAAAGTGGTAAATGAAATGCATATCTGCATCATTTATCGGAATTTTTCATTACATTTCACCGTTATTGATATCGTGTGTAACTGTTGTTGTAGGCGCATAGAAGCGCGCCTCACTGACTTACTGTGGTTAAGCTTTATGTTTTTACTTGGCTACCTCATTAAGTGCATGAAAATGCAATGCGTTTATTATTAAAGTGTGCGCGATGGCAAGATTTAATGAAATTAATTGCTTTTAAATGGTTTAAAGGCGATTTTACAACGACCGTAGGCATACGAGAGCTAAGAGTAGAATTGATAAATTATGAATTTTTTGAATTTTCACAGCAAAATTTTAAGTGTTTAATTCTTTAAAGTCACTGAATCAGTTACTTTGTATGGCAGCTATGTGATATAGTAATCCGATCTAAAAACTATATTGGGAGATTATTTCTTTGCTTACAGCAAAAATATGTGCCAAATTTTATGAAAATATCTTGTCAAATAAAAAGGTTTTCCATACAAGGACTTGATTTTGATCGGTTACTTTGTATGACAGCTATATGCTATAGTGATCCGATCCGAAAAATATACTCGGATATTAATGAGCTGTCTTTAAAATTAATCCGTGCCAAATTTGGAGAAGAAAAACGTTCAAATAAAAAAGTTTTCCTTACAAGGCCTTGAATTGAATCAGTTGCTTTGTATGGCAGCTATAAGATATAGTGGTCCGATCTAAAAATTATATTGGGGGATTATTTTTTTGCCTGTAACAAAAATATGTGCCAAATTTGGTGAAGATATCGTGTCAAATAAAAAAGTTTTTCATACAAAGACTTGATTTGGATCGGTTACTTTGTATGACAGCTATATGCTATAGTGATCTGATCCAAAAAATGTACTCGGATATTAATGAGTTGTCTTTAAAAATAATCCGTACAAAATTTGGGGAAGAAACACGTTGAAATGAAAAAGTTTTCCATACAAGAACTTGTTTTTGATATACCAGTTTCTAAGGCAGCTATATGCTATAGTCAACCTATCTGAACAATATCTTCTAAGATTATGGGGTTGACTGAGGCAATAAACTAAACCAAATTTCACTAAGATATCTTGTCAAATAAAAAAGTTTGCTTACAAGGACTACAATTTAGCCGAAGAATTTGTACGGCAGCTTTATGCTAACTGGTCTAAAAAGTTACCGAAGTGAGCAGGTGGCAAATGCTTCAAGACAAACAAAGAAAAAGCGAATATTTGCATATCAAAAGTGTAATCAACACCTTTAACAACACAACAGCAACAACAATAAGCACAGCAAATGTCCAAAACAAATGAGTTTATTATGCCACACATGGCAATAACAACAAGAAGAACAACAGATAAGCAAACAAACTGACCCCACTGACAATAAGAGCAATAACAACAACACAAAAGCGCAAATGGAGCAAACGAGCAGGCGAGCGACATCCATTTGCTTACCGTCATGCAGGCAGTGTTGTTTGCATTACATGTATATACTATATACATACATATGTGTGTGTGTATACATATGCAAATGTTGTAAAACTCGTTCGACCGGTTGGCCGGCCATTTGGCGCTATTGAAAGCCTCATTAGACATCACTCATACGCATGCATGGCAATACGTGGCATGTTTATGCATGTATATGTATGTGTGTGAGAGATATTTGCATATGAGCGCCAATATAATGTACTCCAGCCATTGCGCCAAAAAGAGCGAGAAAAAAATAAAGCCTTTGTGGCACACACCTCATTTTCATGGACAAGCTGGCGGCAACTGGCGTGGTGGCGGTTGCCATTTTTAGTGAGTTACCTTCATTATGCCGTTATGCCGTTGAAAAGTCACAAAAAAGGGTTATGCCTAAATTCAACGCCATCATAATCAGCTATGAGGTCAACTAAGCAACCCAACCTGCTGGTTACAAACACTAACTGTTTATCCGGCACACACACACACAAACATTAGTTATGCCGTGTTGTTGTTGTTGTTGGGCCAGCTAACACACCGTGAGCTAAGTAGTGTGTAAATCTTTTGGGATGGTTTTATACATTTTAATGCCAGAAGGCGTGAAAATTTTTCATTTGGGTTAATTTGCCATGCAAATTGTTGAGTGTGTGTGTGTGTGTGGGTCACATATACTTACTTTATATACAAGATAATATTTATGTGAGCATATGCGTTTGTTATGCCACATATATGGCGTTAGCCATTAAAATGGTAGCCATCATTCAAACACATGCACACATATTTATGGTGTGCTTTTAGGCGCTTTGACGTTGCTCATTAGTATTCGTTAACCAGAAATGGGTGTAGCCATAATTTAATGCACTGCGAGTTAAATATTACTGTGTGTAAGCATATTAGGAGTTGTTGCGCAGACTGTGCATACAAGTTTAAGCTTCCCACATTTAATTAAGATGGAAGAGCAGCTAATGGTGTTAATTTCGATGTGATAAATTTAAGAAAATTTAACAGGTTTGTGCTAAATGTTTTTTCTAATGCCAATTAAGGAATGTTTAAGCTGATATAAATCACAAAAATTATTTAAAATAAGGTATAAATATATGTTAATTACTGCATTTACAATTTTTAGTTAGGAAAAGTGTTCTATTGGACCAAGGTAGAGAATTTTTGAAAAAAAAATAAACATTGTAAATTGAAATTTATCGGAAACGAAAGATAAAACAACAAACAGTAAAGGAAAAATTACTAACGGACGTGCTGAGATCGAGAAAAGGCAGGAGGGAAGGGCTTGGCGGCACTTTTAAGCATTAAAAATGGTTTAACTCGTTTTCCGGCAACCCTACGAACCCTATAGAAAAAAGTTATATGGCAACATTATAGGTAATGAAAAGATCTTTAACTCTTGCTTATATACTTTTTTCACATAACCTCAAAATGTATGACAAAAATGCAAATAAACAAATTTTTGGGCTTTTATTTTTGACTTATATAAAGAAAAAATTTTTGTTTCCAGAAATTTGGTAGACTCTTATCTTTGAAATGTCGAAACTCAAAAGGATTTCAAATTTTTTTACCGCTAAAAATCAAATATTCTGCAATTAAATGTTCCGATTAAGCAAAAGATAATAGCACTTGACTGATGCCGTGTTGATTCGCCAAATATTTTATTTTATAGGAAGTTTGGTGACAACTGACAGCCGACAAGTGATAGTGTGAAATAATATTTTTTAAACACTCTATATAATTATGTATGAAAATCAGCTTACACTCCTAAGAAAAGTCAGTTAAAAAGTTATGAATTTTTAATTTTTATAGTTTTTGACAAATGACAGCTGACCGACAAATGACAAGGACCGCTTGAAAATCAAATATTCTACAAATATTTCGATTAAGCCACTAATAACACTTAACTGATGCCGCGTTGATTTGCCAAATATTTTATTTTATAGGAAGTTTGTTGACAACTGACAGCTGACAAGTGACAGTGTGAAATTTTATTATAGTATACTCAACATGATTATACATGAAAATCATTCTGTTGTACTAAGAAATAAGAGTTAAAAATTTATGTATTTTATTTTTTAGATTTTATGACAAATGACAGCTGACAAGTGACAGTTTAGAAAATTAAATGGTCTACAAAAATTTTGATAAACATTTAGTTAAGCAAACACTATGTTGTACAAGTTTTGAGGTAAAGTAACCTTTAGTTAAAGTGATATTTAGCTAACTAAAAGTTTTTATTATTTACCTGATAAAATACAATGAGTGAGAGTATAATAATCAATTTCTTAAGGAAATTGTAAAGTCACCTTTAGTTAAAGCGGTCTGTAGCTAACTGGAAGATTTATTTATTTTCCCATAAAATAAAATGAGTAAGAGTATAAAAAACTATTTCTCAACTGAAAAGTAAAGTGACATTTAATTAAAGTGATCTTTAGTTAAAGTGATCTTTAGCTTACTGCAAGATTTTTTTATTTATATGATAAAATAAAATAAATAGACGTGTAAAAAACAATTTCTCTACAGTAAGGTAAAGTGATCTTTAGTTAAAGTTAACTTTAGTTAAACTGGCCTTTAGTTAATCGGAAGATTTGTTTAAAGTTACCTCCAACTTTTTTTTTCGAATGTGCCCCCAATCCATTGGCTCCTCTGTAAAAACTCCCGTGCTTCAAATGATGTTCATCAGTAAGTAAAGTTTTATCTGTGCAATCTCCGAGACGTCGTCAAGAAACCAACGCCCGATGTGATTGTCTACTTATATGGGCTCTACATAGAAGTTGGTTAATAGTCTCCTCTTCTTCGAGCTCCTGACAGCTTCTGCAATAGTCGCTATGTATATGGAGTTCCTAGTCTACTGGCATGTCTACCCATTAGACAGTTAGTTAGTACTACTACTAGAGTTCCATATCACTCCATAACAATTTTAGTGGACGGCATGTGCGGCTCATATTCCATTCCCGCCACTTTTGTCTGCTTGCTGAGCAAATCAGGGTTTGCTTCCACTGAGACTCAGCCATATTTGTAATATATTTGTCGATTAAATCTCTGCAAGTAGCCAAAGGCATATAAATTCCCTCTTTTTCAGAGTTTAATTGTGGGGATTTGCCTCGCGGGAGGGTGATCATTTCATTAAACCTTGCCAGGTTGTACCCAAACCCCAGAAGTAGCTTAGCATAGCGCATTTCTCCTGCCTGCTGCCAATGCCGTTCACTCCCCACTCTGTTCTCCGAACGGAGCTATTAATCTATAGTGTGGGACCCCATCGCAATGCATGGTTCCGGCTCTATCTTCCTGGACGCTGCAGTGCGTTATAGTTCGTTGGCCAGCTCATTGCCCGCTACCCTTTTATGCCCCAGCACGCAGATTAGGTGTAAACCGCTGCATGCTGATAGGCGTTTCAGCCCTCCTATACACTCGCCAGCTCCATAAGTGACAATATGCCTTACGAACCCAAGCAGAATATTTTCGATTTTGGTATATTTTTCAAGTTACTTAACCTATTAAGAATGCTAATCTCATTTCCGTTAGTGATTTCTGTTAATAAAATTGTTTTGTAGAATTGCTCTATGCTTTGCGGACAAAGGAAAAAATACTAACTCGTTTCTTTGAGATTACCTCAACCATTTAAAGAGCATTTCTGCCAAAATTAAGGGGCTCAAATCAAAAAAAAAGTATGACAAGACTGTTACTAAATATTAATTTTAATCTTAAAAATAATATTTGTATAAAAACTTTTAAAGTAAAAGTAAAACTTTTCTTCAACTTAACAATTGTCTCCTTTATATATATTTTTAAATAAAAACTCCTCTTCCACAACTTAAATAGATTCATGCCACATTCGCAAATGAAAATAGTGATTACAAAACTTTAATCGTCCAACTATTGCCAAAAGCAGCGGATTCACACAGCCCACAAACCCTCACTCAACCTACCAACCAAACCTGTCAGCTTGTCTCCTAGCGCTACACCAGCGAAACACAATGGAATGGAACACCCAGTCCAGCGCACTTTGCTTGCAACATACAACTTCCAGTTCGCAAGTCCGCGCACCAACAACGAACTCCCCAAAGGCTCCACCCAACTGGCAGACGCCTCACAGCGCGGCCATTGCGCAGCTGCAAACTCCAACGAGTGAGTATGTGTGGCGCTGTGTGTCTGTGTCAGCCAGTTAGGCTGCCACCCACCGCACGAAGGCGGAGCCACACTAAGTGAGCCCGACAGCAAGTGGATGCTTGCTTCTCTTTTTCGTCCAGCGACGAAGTGTGTTGGCCGTTTTCCTTGGACCGCACATACAAACAGATATTTCGCCTATAAGAAGTCGCCTACCAACTACAAAGTGGCTGCAACTAAAACTACGTGTGGCGCTTAAGCACCTCAGCTTGTGTTTGTGTGTGGCGAGTGTTTGCCGTGTGACCTCACTCACTGGTGTATGCTCCAAGAAATTGTGCAAAAAAGTGGAATAAAGCAAATATGGCGTTTCCATTGAATTAATTTCTTTTCGAATTACTTTTTGAAAATTTTTATTGCATTGCGTTTTAATGTTTATTTCACTGTCATTCGCTTAATTGCGCTGTGCCATAAGAAACTTTTCATACATAAAATATTATTTCGTTCATACATTTGTAGTCTTAATGATTATACATACTCGACGTATGTATACCGTTATGGTCATTAGTTGTAAGAGATTGTAGGAGCAACTTTTTGCCTTAATAAATAATTAAGTGAGTTTTTGTATTGATAACTCCGCATAATAATTAAAATTTTTTTTGTTGGGTCGTTTACTATATAATTTAAACATTGTGTAAAATATTTTATGAAAATATAAAGGGACCATTTCGAGGTTCCCTCGAACACAGAAACTTCAAAATTAATGTGAAATGTTTATTAGCATTCGAAAGAACACTCTTTGGGATTTATTTTTTGAAGCGACTATGTCACAGATGGTTTATCCGTTGAGTCCAATTTTCGATGTCTCGTTCAAGCATTTTGACAGGTACGAGGGCTGCTATATATATTTTTGGCCTAATAATGAAAATAGGAATATTTATCAACGAAAATGATTTTATGGTTTTTCAAAATATTCTCCATCACGATTTATACACTTTTGTATGCGCTCAAACCAATTTTAGAAGCACTCTTTCCACTCCGATTGAGACACCTCCAAAACATGGTTTTTGAATGCTTCAACAGCATCTTCTGGCGACGAAAATCGTTGACCACGCATTATTTTCTTGATGTGTGGGAATAAAAAGAAGTCATTGGGTGCCAAGTCAGGGCTGTACGGCGGATGACCCATCAATTCGACGTTTTGGCCGGCAAAAAGGCGCTGGTTTGAGCCGATGTATGAGAGCTCGCATTGTCATGGTGCACAATGATTCGTCTTCTCTTGTTCGTTTTTCGAATTTCTCCGAAGACTTCAGGCAAACAAATCGTGGTGTACCACTCAGAATTGACTGTCCTACGTTGCTCAAGCGGAACAGTCGCCACATAACCAGTTTTGCCGAAGAAACAGGCGACCATTTGCTTCGAAGTGGTTCTTCCACGAACAACTTTCGTTGGATTTGGCTCGTCTTGGAAGACCCACACGGTCGATTGCTGTTTTGTTTCGGGCTCATAGGCATAGATCCATGATTCGTCACCCGTGACGATCTTATAAACGTCTTTTGAAGCACCGCGATTTCTTACATCAATCCACTCGAGCCTTTTTTTGAGCGATTGTCAAATTGTGAGGTATCCAACGAGAACAAACCTTTTTTACGGCCACAGGTGTTCATGCAATATCGAATGTATGCTGGTGGGAGACATGCAGAGGCATGCCTCTATCTGAAGGTATGTTACAGGACATTTCACGTACGGCATCGATGTTTTCTGGCACAACGGCTGTTTTTGGACGACCTTCACGGAATTCGTCTTTGAGCGAGCGTCGGCCACGATTGAATTCGTTGTACCAGTTTTTCACAGTGCTATAGGATGGTGCTTCATAGCCATACAAAGATTTCAGTTCATCGATGCACTCTTGTCGTGATAATCCACGTCGAAAGTTGTGAAAAATGATCGCACGAAAATGTTCACGAGTTAATTCCACTTTTTGGCCGAGATGAATTTTTTAATTCCCTGTAAATAAAACAATTCACGATTAAATGACAAAACGTTCTGAGTGATGTTATGCTAAAAAATGTCAAACTTTCCAATGGAAATGTCAGATTGCACCTGGCAACACTTAGTGTTGCCTAGGCCAGAAATATATATAGCAGCCCTCGACGATATGCATCGTTCAATGACTTTATTTTCTCCATATCGACTTCAAAAGATCTTCCAGGACGTGGTATATCCTCAAGATAGAAATTGCCGGGATGAAATTTTGCAAACCAATTTTGGCATTGGCGTTCGGTCAACACATCTTCTCCGTAGACATCTTCTTACGCTTTTGAAATATGACAAAAATTCTGTTTTCCACCTTCTATAAGGCACTGAACAGAAAGTAATCCAATTAAATGCTTCAATTTCCCATCTTTCTGTCCTCGAGCTTTACGTTGAATGTTTTCAGTACCGAAGGATTTCATGAAATATTCTCCAGATTGTTCAAAAATTACCATTTGAAACGCCTTCATGAAACTTATTGTCCATTCCTCGGAGTTAATATTTGATTTTCGGAAACCAAGTCTGTTAAATAGTAAAGCAAGCCGACATTGGTTCGAATCACTCGCATATTCTCTTGTTTAAAGGATAGGTTCGATTCAGTGGCGGTTCCTCAAGATAAAAATATCACTTCTAATAAACTTACACAGTCCTTTGTGAAACTATAAAAAAAGCTCATGTAATCAGATGTAATAAGTCGTCAAAGTGTTTTGAAGCCAATACAAATCGTTAAGGAACATTATTTCTAGTTTTACCATCTCAACGGAATATCTAAAAGTGTGAACTCCCAAGTTTTTAAGTTTCAATTTTCCAAAAGCGGGTCAGTCAAAAAGGAATAATTGTTTTTATCTCATCTTTCTCTTTGGAAAAAGAATGCATCGGCTTGCAGCAAGATTGGATACTGATAGGTCAATAACCAGTAAAAACCCCTATAACAACGAAATGCCTTGCTTTACTGAGAACGCAAAGCTCAGTGCACTCATTCTGTCATCTTATAGCCGGTTTAGCGTTTGAGAGTGATTCTTAGATCCCTATCATTTACATATATAGAATTTCGGAAAAAAACTCTATTCAGCATTAGGAAGTATTCTCATTTTATTGATAATGATAGAGGAATAAAATTCATGGATTAAGACAGGTAAATAGGCTGTTCTTCATGAGGCCATGAATAAGGCTGCTTGGACTGCTAGAGATGTTGTTTGTGAGTCCCAGAACACCTAACCACGGATCAAAAAGACGGTGCGGCTATTATCTACACCAATAATATCTACTCCAGCCGATTCGCCGGGTTCGTAAAAAGTATGACAACCAAGATCGTTCAACGTTATTCCAGCAAGAGCTCATTGAGGGTTCCCCTCAGAACACCCTCCTGTAACCTTCGCCTTGAAAAAGCGCACTGCGGCTCTTCTCCAGCGTCTCCGGTAGCTTCCTCGGCACAGAACAAAAATGCTTCTATTTAAAAAACAAAAAGCATTTGAAAAGCGAATGAGCCTAGATACGAGTATATGGCGTTGGCAAAAAAAAATTAAATTACCTTTCTGACTACATTAATAAAAAGAATTCTTCTATATTCGTACATTGTGATTAAATTTAATGCACCCGTTAGCAATCCAATTTGCACTTTATATAAAACTGACATTTGCTAAAACATAAATGACGCAATCATTTTTAAAGGGTACAACACGACAAGCGAGCCAGCGGAAGCAGACAGAGCTCCAATATATTTGCACCTAGCCACGCATGTGAGAAAGGATAAACTTGTCACTGACCTTAACTTACTACACATGGGTTACAAATAGGTTTGGTTCGCATATGGATTGGATATATAATCCACACAATCCACCAACTTCGAGGTAAAAGGAATTGAGTGCTTGCAAGACGAAAACCATTATTTTAAAAATTAATATTCGCACACAAACTGTTTGGCACATTACGAAAACATGAAGTGTTCTCAAGACAACTCAACTGTCGACTGTCAAAGGAATGTGGCATACAACCAACAGCACATACAAACGAGTACCAGTCGAGACCTATGTACGTATGGCAGCATATAGAATCACAGAGGCCGTTCGTGGCCATAACTGAACTTGTACTACCAATGGCCGTCCGCCGCCAGGCGCCAGCCGTAAACAGGACATGTGTAAGCGCTGTCTGTGTGTGGGTAGTTAATGGCGGGTGGTGAGGTCATAAAAAGTGTCACTTTGGCAGCGGTCGCACAAACTTAACGGTGCAATTGGGGGTCGAGCAAAAGCGCCGCACAAAATAAAAATACCAACAACAACGAAGCGAAGATATGGCATAACTTAATCGGAAGTCAGTCGTCTAAAGAAGTCAAATGTTGTGACGGCCGCTTCCTGCGGCTGCTTCTACTCGTGTTAAGCACGCTTTGTAGCGACATCGACTAGGCGATTAAATATTAATGCCAAGGTGTGTTGACTCCGTCCTCACAGCCGCCGTCAGGCTTAAATAATTTTGTGGCTATGAATTTTTAACTTCAAATGTTGTGGGCACAGGCAGACGCTGTGACACTAGTGCGGCCGTGTAACCCACACTGGTGTGCCTTCAACATTTGTGTGTGGACCGTGACTTTGCGCTAAACATCATTTTTTATCCGCCGTCGCCTTTTCGAAACCGATTGAAATTGAAGTGCATAAAAGCGGCTAAAATTTGGTGTTTATGCCTTTTGAACAGCCGTTGTGGCGATGGCGTTATCAAGGCGGCTGGAGGCAGGAGCTTGCCTTAAAGTCCTTTTGAAGTTTAAAGCTTGCAGTTCATCAATTGGCTTGAATTTATATTGAAAATCCACGAAAGATGTTTAAAGCCTAAATGGTTCCTCGAAATCTCCAACTTCCACGTCTTCAGAGCTTCGTTTTTTTATTCGACACGTATGCGCTACTTGTTGTCTACCGAATGCTACCGAATCTTGCGTCAAATAAATTGAGGAAATCACCTTTAAGTTCGCAAAATATCACTACTCTCAAGATAACCTTCAGGAAGGAAGACGGTCAATCAATGTTTTTCGTCCATTTAAAGTCCTCCTTCCTCGGAAGCCAGTTTCTTCGTTTAATTTTTAAGTTCGCAAACTGTTCCTACTATCAATATAATCTTCGAGGAGGAAGTCGGTCAATCAATGCTTTATGTCGGTGCAGAGTTCATTTTTTTTCGGAATCCGGTTTCATCGTGGGTAGACCCATAGAAGTTGCGTAATCACCTTAAGTTCACAAAATGTCTCTACTACAATATAACCTTCAGGGAGGAAGGTGGTCAGTCGATTCTTTATGTCGATACAGAGCTCATTCTTCTTCGACAGCCAGTTTCATCATGGGTAGATTCGTAGAACTAGCGAAATCATCTTTAAGTTCTCAAAATGTCAAGATAACATTCAAGGTTTCCTTAGTTCTGGAACTAAAAAGTAAACTATGTTAGTTGGTCCTCCATTCTGGAGATTCATCGTGTCTTTAATTTATTCAGTTCTCTAAACTTTTAAATTTAGTCTTGGGTTCTATGCTTCTTCTTCCTTATCTGTATCTTTAATTTATTCTGTATAGGAACGCTTGGCTCTCGATACTTGACCACTGTGTTCAAATTGATGTTCAACGCTATCAAAGATCTGAGCTTTCCAAACCATTATTGACGTTCAACGCTTTCATAGGTCAGAGCTTTTCGGTTCTTTACTCAGAACCGTCTTTCATCTGATGTGGTTCCAGGCCCTCTTACGCAGATGTCGCTAGAAAACTTTTTATAAGTAGGTCCGCTCAACTACATTCATGAACTTCTGTTTGGACTGCCAATTATTGATTCATCTTCCGCACACCCTGACGGATTTTGAAAACTCTAACCAGAAAGATCTTTACTCAGAACTGACTTATATCGGATGTGGTTACGGATCTTCTTACGCGGATTCCGATAGAAAACTTCTAATAAGTAAATCTACTTAACCACATATAGTACATGACCTTCTGTGTAGACTGCCAACTATTGAACCATCGTCTGACGGCTGTCACGGCTTTTGAAAACTCAAGCCACTTCAGTTAACCATTAGAAAAGTTGGACCTAAGTCTTAGACGGATACCTGAGGAGTCTTCCACGTTGTGTCAGTATCAGCTGTAAAGCATATTAAAGCCTTCACTTCATTTTGCCGCAAATTTAAGAGCAGAGCCTTTTGCTTAAACCAACCATATCATTTTCGGCCAGCTGTCACGTTTGACATTTCTACACACAAACAGGGAAAAAGGCAAAACACGAAACAACAAACAAACTTAATTTCAAGCATCAATTGGACATTTGGCAAATTTGACGATCAATAGTCATTCCGACACAACTCTGATTAGATGCCTTTCGAACCCTTTCGGCTTGGCGTGGCCATAAATGTGATTGTAAATGTGGACACCTCTGGGTGTTTGCTAACGCCAATCACCTATAAAACCGTTTTGGACAGCTTGCGGACTGGCCGATGCGATTGCCTACCGGAGTTTGTGCGGAGTAGCGCACTTCGTACAAACCAATTCAATTACGAAATTGGAAATAACGGTCATAACAGAGTAAATAAAAATGGCAGAACAGCAAATAAAATCTGTACGAAATGTCAGGTGGGAGTGGAGAACGGAATTTGAACGGAATTTCCGGCGTTTATCGCTTGACATTTGGTCACAGTGTGTCGCTGGCAGGTGCGTATGTATGGGAAGGGTGGCGAGTGGTTGGAGCGCTTGTGGTCAACACACCGTTAGGTGGTAAAATGTGCGTTCTGAGGTGAGCGGAAGGGTTGTTGGCGCTTGTTGCGGTCAATTTTATTGGGTTTTGGTGTGTTGAGTGTGTGTGTGTGTGGGTTCATTTATTTGGACGCGGATATGTTTATCTTTGGTGATATGTTTGATTAAGAACCACAAATTGGCACACTTTCTAACCAATAGACAGCCAATCAAGCGTTGCGAAAAATTTGTTTTTATTTGCGCTTTTATGTTGGGCAATTTTAACGGTATATGTGACTCATTACATGGGATGAATGCAGTAAAAGTAAGGGCATTAAAGTGTTGCATGAAATTAAGAGGGATAAAACTATTTTGTGGAAATTTTGAATATTTTATAGAAATATAATACATACATACATATGTATGTTGCAAAAATTAGTTGGAAAATACATACATAATATGTAGTTTGAATGTAAAATATTTTATTTTATTGAATTTTAACTCAAAAACTTTAAAAAATATTTTTTGATTTCATTTAAAAATATATTGAAATGAGTACAGTTCATTATCATGAAAAATTTTCTGCATACGAAAAAAATTTAAATATTGCCTACATTTAGGCGCATTGTTAAACATTTTTTGAAATTTGTTTCAACTTTTACTTCCAGCTTTTCGAAAAAGTATACTTTATTACCATGAGAAAAATTTGGCATATGAGAACAAATATTTCCAATCATAGCCCACATTTAGGCGCTTTGCTAATAAAATTTGAAATTTGTGTCTATTTTTACTTACAGCTTTTCGAGAAAGTATAGTTCATTTACTTGAGAAAAATTTTGTTTACCGAAAAAATATTGCCAAGCATTGCCTACATTTCAGCGCATTTTGAAATTTGTTTCGACTCTTAGTTTCAGCGTTTTGAAAAAGTATAGTTAATTACTAAAAAAATTTATTTCCTTTACTCCCATTTTGGAAAAGGGGGGAAAATTGCGTTGACTGAAAAAAAGAGTCAAGCATTGCCTACATTTAGGCGCTTTGATAAAAAATTTTGGCAAGTTGTAACTTTTTTTACTCTACCTTTCAGCATTTCGAGCAAATATAGTTCATTTACTTCGGAAAAAATTTGAATACCGAAAATATATTGCCAATGATTGCCTACATTTAAGGGCCTCATTAAAAATTGTTTGGAATTTGTATCTCTTTTTGCTCCCAGCGAGCAAGTATAGTTTAGTTACTTGGGGAAAATTTTGTAAATTGAAAAAAAAAAAATGTCAAACAATGCCTACATTTTGGCGCATACTGAACAAATTATATGAAAGTTTTTCCGCCTCTCAAATGTTTTCAGTAGGGAAAATAAGAGTCTGAGGAGCCTGAAATCTTTGGCCGCGACGTGGGAACCCTTACTGGCCTTTAGAATCAACATAACTATGACTCGCTTCCAGGCCCCTATATTATAGCCCAGTCTTATGCTGTATGAAAGCATTTCAACACTGCATTCTTGACTGTTCTGCGTTTGCCAGATCAAGGTTTAAACACTTGGGAGCTCATAATTTCTGACATCCCACTGAACTGGTGGGAATAAAAACAAAACAGTTGACACTGCATCAAAAAAATCAACCTTCAAAGATTCGTATGCTAAGTTCAGAGTACCAAAGACGGTGAACGCAATGAACACTCAACAGAGGTTGTTATCGACGAAAATATCAAGAAAGTTCACAAAAAAACTTTTGGATGACCATAAAGTCAAGTTGCTCAGGATGCCAGGCACTCTAAAGATATCAACTGAATGTCTATATCATATTATTCACGTGTATTTAGGTATGAGAAAGCTTTGTGCAAAGTGGGTATCGCGCGAGCGTACTTTTGACCAGAAGCAACGACGAGTTGATGATTCGGTGCAACTTTTGGAGATGTTTCCGCGTAATGAAAGCGAGTTTTTGCCTCGATATGTGACAATAGGTGACACATGACTCCATTTTTTCAATTCGTAATCCAGTGGACAGTCCTCCGAGTGGACTGCAGACGATGAACCCGTTCCAAAGCGTGGAAAAACTCAACACACGGCTTAGGTAAGGTTATTGGGTCTGTACTTTGGAATGCGCATGAAATAATTGTTGTTGACTACCTTCAAACAGGAAGCACAATCAACAACGACTATTACATTACATTATTATAGTCGTTTAAAGGACGAAATCGACGAAAAACTGCCACACTTGGAGAAAAAGAAAGTGCTGTTTCACCAAGGCAATGGAAAAAAAAACATGAGTGTGGTTTCGAATTGCTTCTGCATACACCGTTTTTTTCATACCAAGCTCCCAGTGACTATTTTCTGTTCTCAGATCTCAAAAGAATGCTCGCTGGAAAAAACTGTTCGTCGATTGAATAGGTGATCGCTGAAACTGAGGCCAATTTTGAAGGAAGGGACAAATCTTACTACAAGAATTGGTATCGAAAAGTGAGAAGTTCGCTATAATCAGTGTATGACCCTTAAAAGGTATAGTATGTTGAATAAAACAACGAATATTGCCAAAAAAAAATTATATTTTATTATGGTAGGCCGAGGGCTTTTCAATTGACCTGTTAGTACACCGAGAAAGTCAAACAAAACTTATAGAATTCAAAAATATTAGTATGCCAACAAAGGATTAGGCTAATCAATACACCAAACAAACATGTTCGAAATGTAAATATGTGTATATATAAGAAGCTGTGTGTGTAGGTAATTTCAAAAAAAGCTGTTGTTTACCTTTTGTTTTAACTGAGTTATGTGTTTTACTCAATTTCGAAGTTAATCTATGGAAAATATTTCGGTGTACCGCTGTGCTTTTGTTGTACAACCATTTTTTTTTTTTGTTTTTGGAAAATTTTGCACACCTCAATGGGTTTGCGTAAACAATAAAAGTGGAATGAAGCGAGGACGCCAGCAGCCAGCATCCAGCATTGCCTAAAATACACATACACACATATACGTATGTATGCATATATGTGTACAATAAAGTACACTCAATATCAATCCGCATAATTGACTTTGACACACTGAAATGAAATATAATGAAGTGAAATAAATTGGAATGGCATGAAAATGAAATGATGATGCTTAGTTGCACTTGCCACACATATATATACATATTCATATATATATATATACATACACACATATGTGTATATAGTCATCTAGAAATTCATAAGGAATAATGAAAATCATTCAATTTTAATTACAAACCGCAAAGGCGAGCAAAAAATCAAATCAACTTGTAATTAACGTTGCTGGCGGAAGGAAGAAGTTGAGCCGAAACGAGCAGACGGTTGATTGTGCTGCGTAGGCGGAGGCGGAGAAGGAGGAGGCGGAGTATATGAAGACCGAGATTACAATAATGATTGTTTGGCAGCAAAATGATTGCTACTCTCGCCTTTGCAGCGGTGTGTGGGGAGTGTCGATGCGGCTGCTGGATTGCCGTGGAGGTATCATAACAATTTTCACGCTTATAGAAATTGTGCTCGTAGTGTAATTTCGCAGAAAACTTTTTCGCCACGGTTAGGTTTGTAAGTGTGCTAAAATAAAGAGTCAGAGATTCATGCACACATTCACACGCATAAGACCCAGTTGGGAAGTTGTTAGTTTGGGGAGTTAAATACATTAATTGACCACACCAAACTAGATTTTTAATGCAAATAAGTTTTTGTTTTAATTTAAAAATACGTGATTTTTTCCAAGATTACAATTTATTTTTTTACTTTGCAATTTTAAATAGATGGCAACTCTGTTTTAAAATATGTCTACATTAACTTTTTACTTCTCGCTTAACTTTTATCAACAGTTGCCAGCTCTAATACAAAATATGTCAAAATAACATTTCAAAAAGTTGGCAACTCTGTTTAAAAATGTGCATAAATTAAAATTTTACTTTTATGAAATGTGGCAAATGTCTGTTACGAAATATGTCTAAATTAACTTTTAATTTCCTGTTTTACTTTTATGAATATATGGCAGCTCTGTTAAAAAATATGGCTACATCTACTTCTTCTCACTTAACTTTTATCAACAGTTGGCAGCTCTAATACAAAATATGTCAAAATAACATTTCAAAAAGTTGGCAACTCTGTTTAAAAATGTGCCAAAATTAAAATTTTGCTTCTGTGAAATGTGGCAAATGTCTGTTACGAAATATGTCTAAATTAACTTTTAATTTCCTGTTTTACTTTTATGAATATATGGCAGCTCTGTTAAAAAATATGGCTAAATTGACTTTTAACTTTATTAGTAGCTGGCAACTCTGTTTCAAAATATGTCTACATTAACTTTTTACTTCTTACTTTACTTTTATGAATATGTGGCAGCTCTGTTGCAAAATATGTAGTAATTAGCATTTTACTTTACTTTTCTGAATGTGTGGGAACTCTGCTTCAAAATTTTTCCAAATTAACTTGTTACTTTACTTGTATCAATAGTTGGCAATTCTGTTTCAAAATATGTTTAAATTAAGATTTTACTTTACTTTTTCCAAAAGATGGCAACTCTGTTTCGAAATATGACAAAATTAACCCTTTACTTTTATGAGTTGCCATACTCTGTTTCATAAAACGTCTAAATTAAAATTTCACTTCACATTTTAATTGTCTGAAAATGTGGCAACTATGTTAAAAAAATTCCAAATTAACTTTTTTTACTTTATTTAAATCACTGGCAACTCTGATGGCCAAATTATGGGAATTTTTAATTTTTTTTCATTTAATATCTCATGAGTTACATTTAGATCTGTATCCCAAGCAACGCTTTCAAAACAAGACATAACCTTAAAAATTCTTCTCTTCTGCTCCAAAAACAAGAGTGTGGCGCTAATACAATGTACACTCAGAAAAAAACAGATTTGCGTTAGATGCTCAGTAAAGACCAACCTGTTACTCCTTGCTTCTCATTGAAACCACGCTAAACAAGTCTATAAACTTCCTAAACCTGGTGAGGTCATGTCATTCTAGAAAGAAAATTGTCTGAGTCATACATACACATTTAATAATATTAGAAACTTTCGACACTCCACCCTCTAAACATCCGTACACCGTCTAGCCAGAGAGGTGATGAAATCGGATACAATTTTCCCATAGTAGAAACATCTGACACTCCAACCTCAAGAGAACAGAATACCGAATAGCTGTCTATAAAAAATTAAATAAATGGTTAGACGACATGAGAACGTAATCCAATGAACGAGAGTTGAGGTGAGATTCGATACAATTCCTGTCGGGTCCGGAGCTTCCCAGTTGGGCCGTTGCTCTGCATCAATGCATATAATATCAATAAATTGTTGGATCGGAGAGCTCCTAACCTTTCCAGATACCGTTTTTCTCTCTACAGCCCTCGTCTAATCTCTTGTCTCCTTATTTGCTCATCCGAAAACTCTATGACATAACAGTAGTATTATTTTGAGATTTTTTGAGATCTATAAACTATATTGTAAAAATGTTGTTCCAGATACTGAAGCCATACTAAAACATTAGTTGTCTGATGTTATCATGATGTCAGTTTAATCAACTAAAGGCAGAGGCTGTCAGGAAAATTTAGGAAATAAAGCATTTAGGAAAGGGTAACAAGGTCAATGAAAAGTCTTTGTCAGCAGCTTAGAAAGTCATGCGAAGATGAAAGCTGATCCTCAGCTTTAAATCAAAGAGAGTTCATCGAGCCAACCTAAGCGACGCAAACTTGGTACCTTTCGAAATGAGCTTGGCACTTGACTCGACTGTCAACGTTCAATCTGAGGAAACTGAATCTAAGTTTGATTAGAAGACACTAAGAGAACTTGAGTCTTATTAAGTTGCTTCAGTTTTCAAGCCACGACCAACATAACACTTTCTTCTACACAAATTTTTCTTGACGGATTCCATGCACAAGCTTTTCGTGGAGAAATATTCCGAATTGAAATGAATATTTCCCACAGGGTCACAGTTTGCCGCGTGTGTGCAAGTTACTCCTTAGTGTTTGCACTCTTTCGCACTTTTCTAGTTGTTCATTTGTTCGGCAATACGCCGTGTCTCCCGCCCCTCACCCCGATTGGCTGCTTACTGCCACTGCTGCTTATTAAAAGAAACGACTCTGACTATGCGAAGAAATAATAAACTCAAACCGCTATTATTATTACACGAGCCGCACTGATACCAACCACATCCATACACACATCCATGTACCAGGCACATTAGTGTTATATGAGCGCGATTGGAATTGGTATGGAAAGTGTATACGTGTGTGTGGCTGAAAGAAATTTCCCCAAGGAACCAGAGACGTCTTTTATTGTGGCAAGAATATAGATGTACCAAATAGAAATTGGAAGCGTCGCAATGCAGTGTTGCAAGGTGTCGGTTGGCAGTGGGTGGCGGGTGGCGAACTGAGATGCTATGTGCTTGCTGGCATCATAAACTTGGCTTAACCTCGTAGTGCTGTTGAATTATAGCAAGTTTAGTTGGAGCAAAATTTATGCTAAGAAAAATGCCAAAAATAATTGCTCTTTGCGGCAAAGGCAATTGGGGGAAGACTTAACCGAATGATGAATTAATCATGCAGCCAACAATAAAAACCTAAAAACCCTTTTTTCGACTTCGTCAAAGCCGACCACGTACCGGAATTATGCCAGACAAATGCTAAACAAATTGAATTAAAACTTTTACACGCTGACAACTTTTGGACAAGCCGCGCTGCGTTCAGCAAAAAGTGCGTTAGGTGTGGGTGTACGTGTTCTTTTCTTGACTCGCTAAGTTGGCCGAGGTAAGAAAAGTGTTGTGAAAAGCATAATAATGCAATAAAATCGGCGAAAGTGCCTTTGCCAGAGCCAAGCAATTTTCACGCATTTTCCACTTTTTCTCACTTTTAAAATTTTAAAATTTTTTTTTTTGATTTTTTAAATTTTTTGTCGGTTTTTTCCGACTTATTTCTCTCCTTCCTTTTTTTATTTTATTTCATTTAGCACATCTTTTGCTTGTTATTAAATTATTTACTGCCCTTCGTAGTAAAATTACAATCTGTACGACAAGTCAACAAAATTATGAACACGCAGTGTTGCTTTTGCGTTTTTTCTCTTTCTTTTTTTTCTGTCGCTCTCGGCAGCTTGGCCAATCCGTCGCGTTTTGTGTGTAAATAAAATGTGCATAAGACAAAGTTTTTTCGGCGGCGCCAAGTTGGACCGCACGCAGTTGAAACGGCAAAAATTAACTAATAAAAAAATAAAAAAAATAATAAAAAAAAGTAAAAATAAAAAAAATTGTTGTGGCATCCATCTCGTGGGAAATGTGAAACAGTAAATGAAAATAAATGAAATTTTGTAAGTTGGAATTTTTTCGGTTTGATTCTCTTCGCACATAAACTCGTGTATTTACGCTTTGATTCGCCAAACAGTCGCCAGCTCGTTAATACTCGCAAGCAATCGCCCATATTTTGCCGACCGCTTGGCCACCACGTTCTTCGGCTGACGTTCAAGGTTAGCTTTAATTGAAGAAGCATTTAAAAAAGGTTTTCTTACAATGCTAACGAAAATCGGTGGAAAACACTTGCTTTAATTGAAAAAGGCGTGGAATTAGATTTTGAATTGGGGTAGAATATTCAAATCTCGCTTTAACTAATTTAACTAAATGCTCAGAAATGATTTTTAACAGCTAACGTTGGCTGTCAGGCTCTCAAACGAAGGTGCAAGCCACAAAGAGCTGTTCTCAGGGGGAGTTGGGGAGTTTTTGAGACCAGTTTGGGTACTAGGACAGAAGCGGAATCGCAAGCTGATGAGTTGGAAAGAAAGTACACCTCAGTGTTACTATCGTTTAGGTGGCAGGCGAACAGCTGTTCCCAAGAGAAGTTTGGAAGTTTTTGAGACTAGTTTGGGTACCAGACATAGCGGAATCGCAAACTTATGAGTTTTCAAGAAAGAAGCCCTTAGTCTGACAGGTGGATTGTTGTTTTTGTATCGAATTCATCTTTAGGTACGCCCAGAAAACGGTCTATTTCGACGGGGTAGGATCATAGAGATAGGAGTGTTAGATGAGTAGGCTTCGTTGGGCATGCAACGAGATGATTAGTATCATGCGAGGTCTTATTACATGCTGAGCATATATTTGGTATATTGTGTACCATTCTGGATATGTAAAACCTGCTACAGTATCCAAAACAAAATAGCGTAAGGATCACACTAGCTTCACGTGGCATCTTTTCGTCTAGAATGTTTGACTTCAAGTACGTCATTCACTGAGAGCGAGTCGGTGAAGAGTTAATGGCTTAACTGTGAATGGCGAGCAGTGCGTGTTTGCGGTCAGAAAACGGGTTATCGCACCACTGCCCTCTTGAAGGTTACTATTAGATAGCTCGGCCTGCCAAAGGCTTGGTGAACACTGGTAAACTATACGTACCTTGGCGGTCGGCAGATCTTTCTGAGCTAAAGTAAATCCCAAGGGAACCAGCGCGCACTTCGCCCTCAGCAAGACCAAACTTTCCCAATTATAGGTTTTATAACTGGATATTATTCAATTGGTGTCCACGCGGTAAGATAATTGATCTTACAGGATGCCGGTTAGATGGAGGGGGATTGAAACGTCTCAATACATTCTGCTTGATTTCCCGTGATTTAAGATATCAAAGGCAAAACAACTTGAATGAGTTGTACCAGGGGCTTCATCCACACTTAAAATCCAATTATTTTCGTACATCTCCAGAAAGGACTGATCATAATCATAATCAGTCCATATGCGATCAGGCGATAAAGCCTGTTACCGAACCTAATCGTTTGCAAGAGATGAAACTGAAAGCCTAAAGAATGGTTAAGGTTGCGTCTGTAGCAAAAGGGGGTAAAGAGCTCTCATGTCGGTCCCACGAATTTCAAGCCCATTACCCTATCCTCTTATCTGTTGAAAAAATTGGAGAAACTCATGGATCTGTACAGTAGGAGTAGAATACCAAGGGGTATACTGTTAATGCCTCAGCATGCCTACATCAAAAGCAGGTCGGTCGACACTGCTTTGATAAATGCAGTGTCATGGCTGGATGGAGCCCTTATCCACAAAAAATTTTCTGTAGGCACCTTTCTCGACATCGAGCGCCCCTTCAACGATGTGCGGCCGAAGAAATGATTCAAAACCTCAAAAAATTTGAGGTGTAATCGAACCCGAAGCATCTCATATATAGTCTTCTTTGCGACAGAACGATTGTAGCGGACTGGGGTAGTGCTAAGACGTCCCGAAAGGTTAATAGAGGAACTACGCGGGGTGTGATTCTTTACCCATTGCTTTGGATTTTGATGATTAACGACCTACTTAAAGAACTCGAGGAACGAGACTGTTGGGTGATAGCCTATGGTGATCATGTTGTTTTTATGGGTAATGGAAAATTCCTAAACCGAGCTAATCGAAGGATTCCTTAACGTGGTATCCAACTAGACGAATTCCTAGGTGATATAAGATCTCAAACGGCCAAGCTACTTCTTCATCAGACGCGTTTAGGTGCCTTGAGCAAAGTTCATTTTGTTGCAGTCGTAGGAGTTCTTAGTGGACACAGTCCAATCAGCATTCATGCGGTAAAGCTAAGAATCTTGGCAGATGCTGATTGTCAAAATTGTGTGGAGGAAGGTGTGGTTGAAACTTCATTTACCTATGATAAGCCCGAAGACGTAGAAGATACTGGCATTAGTCGTCTCAACAAATTTTAACCGGCTCAAGCCGCTTTGTCGATTTGTAAAGATCTTATGGACCAGTATATAGGAGATTTTGGGTACTACAACGGACCAGAGTTCTAAGTTGTCTAAATGAGATCGCTGTTGGTATCGACAACGTATCCTAATCTAACCTAACCTACCAAGAGATGAGATGAGGCTTCGTCCTATGTGCTATTCGGACTATAATTACTTCTTCTCTTGTTTCTATTACTTCTTTGACTACATCAGTTCTACTAAAACATCGCCGGATGCAAGACTCGAAACTATACGATCCACCTTAAAATATTCTCACCATATTCTATAACTACAATCCAATTGACTACTTAAGTAAAACAATGTCTTTAAACTCTCAGAAAATCTCACCACTCCTCAAACATTATGTACTTAAAAACTCTACTCAACCTCAATTGTAATCATTCATATCAATTTCAAGCTGGTTTGCACGAAATCCGTCGACAAACCGACAAAGAACCGCTAAACGACAAGGACATTGGTATTTACTCAAACGAGTTGCTTTCACCCCCACTCCGCGCCACAGCAAGTAAGCGGAAACCCAAGCCGTCATTTTTAATAAATTCCAATTTTTATGGATTACATAATTTGTAACCGAAGTCAGAACTCAAAAAAAAAAAAAAAAAAAAAAAACATAAGACAAGCCCGAACAGCAGCGGAAGCATTTGCGGCACTGCTGTGATTGAAAGCTTTTGAATAGCTCGGCGGCGTTGCTCAATGAAGGCAATAAAATTGAGTGCTTACTTAAGTAGCGCCCGAGAAGAAAGAAACCGAAAAGTACGCATAAAATAACCGAACAATAAGATGAATGCCACAAATAACCAAGGAATGGCATTTGAATGGATTTAACCCACTCTCTCTCACTCCTGCCTCAAGCTGCCTCGCACTCACCACCAGCACTTTTGATGCCGGCCCACAGGTACCGGCGCTCCATCTTCATCTTCATTCGCATTTACATTATCATCATTATCCACTATTATTGAAAGTATCAATAATGTGGCAACTGTGACAATGCAACAACACAAACACACACACAAGAGCGCACAACAAAGACTCTGTTTGCCCAACCAAGCAAAGCTGTAAATTTATCGAAGCTTCTTCAATCAGTTGACAATGCAGTATTTTATTCCTAGCTCAAGCAGTAGAAAGCGGAGTCGAAGAAATAGACGCGGGCCGCAGTTGGGGGGTAAGCACGAGTGTTTGCCTCAAATGGAATGCAAAGTGTTATGCCTGCGCGAGCTTCGCTCTAAAGCATATTGACAAAGTGTTATGGGAATTCAAATCATCTCAACAGGGTTTAGCTCTTAAACCTTTTCTTCGTCGCCGCACACACTGTGAAGGCTTACGAGTGCTCATTTGAAGTGAATTGGCAGCTAAAAACGGAATTTCTGTTTGAAAATTGAAAAATGCGACAAAATGGAATTTTTGGTGAAATTCACAAATTTACGAATTTAAACTCAACCAGTTGGGGGTGAGGCATTGTGGGGGTGGCGCTAAGTAGCTGCCGCAAATGAGGTGGTAATGATGGTAATCTTTCATATTTTCCGTTTTAGGAATAAGTATGTAAAAATTATATTTTTTGATAAAAAAAAATCAGTAAAAGATTTGTGAATCAAACAATCAAAGAGAAGGACAGAAAGCCGTTGCCACGACAGTCGGATCTACGTAACCGGAACATAACCGAAATGTAACCGAAACTTAATTGAAACATAACCGGCTTATATCGGGTTTTTATCCTGTTAACTCGGCAGCATTCTTCTAAATTACTTCAGGGATGCACATGGGTTTCGAGTCGAAGCAACTTTTCGCTGGCGCATCATCTTCCATGCGGACGACATGGCTTAACCAACGCATTCGTTGGATTTGTTTTGCGGTTAACTATATCCTTGTCGCCGTAGAGCTCATTCAGTTTCTTATTCAATCTGCATCGATATTCAGCGCTCACGCGGATGCCTCCAAAGATCTTGAGAAGAAGAGTTCTCTCGAATGCTTTAAGTGCTTTCTGTTGGTCATCTTCCATGTTTCTGTGTCCTATTATGGGATGGTAATAATGAGAGACTTATGGGGCGTAATTTTTGTTCGTTGAGAGAGAGATCTGCTTCTCAGGAGTCTGGCGATCCCGAAATTGCACCTCTTTTCAAGATTTTATCTGCACTTGATCTCTAGGCTTACATTATTGGAGGAATTTATGCTAGTTCCGAGATATACCCGTAAAATGTCCTTAACTTTTTCAACATCAAAGCGGTCAATAGTGACGTAGATTAACAGACACAAGGAATCCTTGTGTGTGGTCTCTTTCGCTTCGTTTTCCAAACAGAAAAAGGCTGCGCCGGTGGCTCTATTTTTAAGGGCTACGACGTGAATATAATTCTCGCCCGGTACCAAACGATTTGGAGATCTCCTTCCTGATTTTTACGGTGTACAACATCATTCTGCATAATACCAAATTTAATTATGGCATCCAATAGCCAGCTTCTCTCAGTGCTGTTGAAAGGGTTCTCAAATCGTCAAAAAGGTCATGGGTATAGATCCATTTGTCCAAGATCTTATTCAGGATTTGACGTATTCTGAAAATCTGGTCTGTGGAGGATTTGCCAGGTCTAAAGCCACACTGATAAGGTTCAATTAATTTAGTTACAATCGACTTAAGTCTTCCACACAATACTGGCGAAAGAAACTTATACGCAATGTCAAGAAGCCTGATTCCGCGCTAATTATCAGATTGTGGGATTTCCCTTTTTGCGGATACTGCAGAGTATACTCATATTGTAATCATTGGACACGTATTCATCAGACGGTCGCCGGCTCAGCCAGTAATACATCGGCGTCTAGGTCTTTGTTGTTCTTAAGTCGCCAGAGCTCTCTTTTCACCTCGACGTGGTCGATTGGCGGCACTAAAATGTTGTCGCGGTAGACTATTGGTGCGGTTTCTTCTTCATACGTAGATGTTTTCGCTTTTTAGCTCTTTCGAGGAGTGTTCCTTCGAAATATCGAATGTACTCTGGGTATCTGTTATCAGATTTCCATTCTTTACATGAAACTATTTGTATGCTGCCTTAACTACTGACGAAATTTTCAGGCCGAATTCCTGTTAGCCGGCAACTCAAACTCTTTGCGATGACGTCTTTAGGGCTCTCTCTTCTATTTGCTGAAAATACATATATTTCCCCTCTTTTTTATCAGAAAAAATGTTTATTTAAATTAAATTTTGAAATTTCCACACATGCACATACATATGTTCACAGCAGCTTGTTTCTGATGATGCATTTTCCTCGCAAAACTGTCAGCTTTCACCCAAAAAAGCTAATTTATTTATGGCAGCCTTTTAGGGACTCACGCATTTAAGTATAAAGTGCACAGGCAGATATGTAAACATATGTGTGTGTATCTACGCTTATGTATTGGTGACAATAATTTGGGGAAGCTGCAAGTGTCTCCTGCGAATGCCCAACTCAAGCCACTCAACGGCAGTGTGACTTTGTTTTAAAATGCTATCGCGAAAGGACATCTTCCCGAGTACAGCCAAAAATGACCTTATTGAGTGACCTTTTTTTGGTCAACTCTTGGTCTATTTATAAAAGTTAAACAAACATTATCTTGCCGTTGGAAGCGGAGCTGCAAGCGAACAAGTTGAATGCAAACAAATATGCCACTGAGAATGTGTTTGAGTGTGTGTGTTTTCATGTGTCGTAACCCTTTTTGCCTTCTAAAATACACATATGTATATCTACTTATATGCGCTTAAGTCAGCCCCTGCACTCACGAGCACACACATACATACATGTCTACCATACACACACACACAGAAACACTTGCTTGCAGCCTCTTTGTCACATATGTCCTTTTTTAGCTCATTGCCCCACCCGCCAACCCTCATTTGGTTTTTAATGTGTTTATTTTTTATTAGTTTCGTTGTTGTTTTTGTTGCTATTGTTGTGTGGTTTGGGTTTTTGTACTCGGTGACCGCAAGATAACACCAGTCCAAGTGACAGCGCACAGAAGACGGTTGCACAAATAAAAATAAACAAAAGCTCACCAAACAAGCCAGGATATCTATATAAATATGCATGTGCGTGTGTGCATAAGTATATATGTATGTGCATATGTGTGTGTTTGCTCTTTATAATGTTGCTGACCAACAGGTTTGGCTCTACCGCACCCACAAGCTTGGTCAGATTTTGGTAACTAATAAATTACGTATTAGCGGCAAGGATCATGATAATTTACGACAGGACTAAAGGTAAAGATACACATTATTTTCCTGTTATTTTTTTTTTTTGGTATTTGTTTTGAAAAACAAAAGCAAAATATTAAAAACGGGTAATGAAGGACACTTTTATGTACACACATATGCTTTAATACAAACGAAATGGTTTTAAATGAGTGGCATCCTGCTGTAAGGACTACCTACTGATATACTTACATATTTATGTGTAATGATTTTATGTGAATTTTAATTGCAAATAAAAGATTTTATTGCGTTTTTCTAACTAAGAAACCCGAAAATTTTGTTTAACTGTATTGACATCGTCGACCTTAACAATACAGCCGTCAGCGCAGCCTTTTCCATTCTAAAAAAGGAAGGTTGGTCTTGCGGTGAACGAGGGCAGAACGAAATTCCTGGAGGCCATATGCAAAGGTTCCTCATGTCTTGGGAACTACGTCACTGTTGGGAGCTATACATTTGAAAAACTTATGGACTTAATGGATCTCAAGCGCAGAATAACTCTTGTCACAGCTGCTATTTTGGGTTCGGCAGACTACTGAGAAGCAGATGCCGTTATGATCTCGCTGAAGGACTCTCTTTAAGTCTCTCACTATTCCCGTTCTGTTATTTGGCCCAGAAACAGAGACGATGATGACCCGAGATGACAAAGCACTTGAAGCATTCGGGAGAACTGTTCTTCTCAAGATCTTTGGAGCGGTCCGCGTAAGCGATGAATATCAAAGAAGACGAAACCGCGAACTGTATGAGCCCGCGAACTATATGAGCGAAATGGATATGATTAAGCGCATAAAAATACAACAAAAGAGCTGGTTGGCTCAGATCCAACTGCTGTGCTATCAATGCCATTGAATTTATCGAACTTTTGACCCAAAAGTATAAAATTTTAAACCATTCGTCTGCAATATTCAACTCAAGAATGATCAGCAGCTACGAAAATATTCGCTCAAATAATAATTTTCCATTCTCTTTGACTTTTAGTTTAACGAAATAAAATGTCTAACTTCGTGTAAGTACACTTAAGCGCTTTAAACATTAAAATGTAATGTATTACAAGCCACTCACAAACGATTTCCATGTAAAAAAACAGTTACCCACGCCGTTATTCGCCATTTGTGCGTTTAAGAGGCAGAAAAATCCATAATTTATTCATAAAGAAATTATCGCTAATTCAATCGCAGCGAGCGATATTAGATATGAAAGCATTGTGTAGCATACATTTAGGGGCAGGTGCATGCATATGGACATACTGTTATGTGTATTATATTCAAAAAAGCAGCCTTACTCTATTGCGCATTCATAACTGATGGAATTTGCATATGTTTGTTGTTGATTTTTGCTTATTGCAGTAATGGCTGTGATATTCCTGCACACACACACATGCATACATACCATACACCATGTCACCCACATATGCAGATATATTCATTTAAAAGCGCTCACGTTTGTATTTAATGCCATTTTCGCTGTACTCCAGCACTTTCACAGGTACTTAGTACTTTAGCTGGCATTCTCAAGAGGCCACACCGTCCTTCCCGCCAACGACGCCACCGCCGCTGCCACCAAAGCCAGCAACAGAGCAAACATTTATCTTACTTTCGTGCATTTACATGTGAGACGCGCTGTTTAAATAGGCATTAAGCAAAGCTAAAACTAAAATGAACGAAAAAAACGACGACAACAACAAAGAAGAAATGAAAGCGGCGGCATTTTGAATTTTCAAATACATGGCGAGTGGAAAAAAATTGAAAAAAATGTGCCGTTACCCCTCATAAGGCACTTCCGGACGCACGCATTGCAGCTTCAAGCTCAGCAGGTGGAGTGGAAGTGAAACAAAACCAGCAAATATATAAATCGTTGTTAAACATAGTAAATGACAAAGGCGCGCTTGTAAATTTGCGCTGAGCATAAAGCAAGAAAGCAACAACAGCAACAAAAAACTAAGAGCCGCACATACATGAATACAGTTCGCGAAAAATGTGATATAAATGAAAGGCATTAGTGGCTGAAGGTTGTGATGTAATGCAATAATGCGCTTTACATTTCGGAATTGTGGATTTTAAAATTTCGGGATTGTGAAATTTTTCGGTACCTAAAAATATATAATTTTTTTAAACTTAAACTTTGAACTTTTTTCGGGATCCGTATGTTCCAATTTCGGGATCCCGAAAAATATTTTTTTTTTAATATTTTTATTTTTTTTTTATTTTTTTATAAAACTTTACAAAAAATCGTGAGTGTTTGTTGTGCAGCACAATTATGGATTTTAAATTATCGGGATCATGAATTTGAAATTTTCAACATTGTGAAATTTTTCAGAACATTAGAAAAATCACCTTTTTGTAATATTGATATAAACAAATATTTGAAAAAAATATCTTAGTGCAGCGCAAAAATAGATTTTAAATTTTCGGGATTATGTATTTAAGTTTTCGGGATTGGAAAATTTTTTTGCACGTTTGAAAAAATCAACTTTTTGCAATATTTATATAATCAAACATTTGTTAATAAAATGGAGCCAAAAACAGCCAATTGCAATAATACAGTAATTACTAAAATCGTAGAATTTGGAAGAATAAGAATCCCGAACGAAAACTAGTACCACTAGTTAGTTATATATAGTTATATCACAGAAATGCTATTTTAAATTAAAATTGTTTCCGGGATTCGTAATTTGAAGTGTAAGTTGAGATTTCGGGATCCCGAAAAATTTCTATAGTCTAAAACCAAATAAAATCTTGAATTAGGGTATATTTATCTAACATAATGTTTAGTAGAATAAAATAAATCCAAATAATACACGAAAATTTAGGCATAAATGAAATTTCGGGATCCCGAAAAACAGGGGTACCCACGATTTCTGAACATTATCTAACTATCAACTTGAAACTAGGAAGGTAATTTTTATGTAAAAATTTATAAGAAAATTAAAAATTAGCTTTACAATCAATAAATATGAAAATTCTTAACTTTAGTTTCCAAAAAAAAAAATTACGCAGTCACGAAATTCGGGATCCCGAATGCCAAAACTTTATGCTTAACACATTTTACATGCAAATAATATAAACAATTCAAAGCTACGTTTACGAAAAAAATTTGTACTCAGTCCCGAAACTCGGGATCCCGAATACTTAAACTCGATTATCTACATACTTGAAAACCTGTAAATACTGAAACTTCACGCCCACTTTACGTTCAACTGAACTCCTCAAACACATACACACCAACACATAAACTGACAAACTCTCTTGCTGCCCTGACATTTTAGCTGGGATTTCGGCAAAGTCAACAATTTATAATAATAAAAAAACAAATTCAATCGTAAACAATGCAATCAAAAATTCATTCAAACGTAGCATTAACGCTTTGCACCCGCGTAAATTTGCCAATGCGACTACAAGCACGCAAATTGTGCGAAGTGCCTGTCAGAAGTTGTGAGTGGAGTGGGGGACAGAACTGCGGGCGGAGGCACAAGCATAGCGGTTTTGTAACGAAGTGGGCGGAGGCTATGCTACACCTGTTTGTAGATGGCATTGTTTTGCGGCATCAGGCACGCGTACACATGCACAAACATGCCTAAACACGCACACACACACACACAAATAAAGACATATCGCAGGCAGCACGTACCGCAGAATGTGAATTTTTAATTTTCAATATTTCTCGGTTAATTTTTTTTACCGCCGCTACTCAACCACACACCTCTCGTCTAACGTGAGAAACTCATGGCAATTCATAAAAAGTGCAAGTGCCACTTCCACGCGCTCACTTATTCAATGAGCTATCATTTTTTATAGAGACACAACGTGACACACATACACACACTAATATAGTGGCATATAGAAGTATGTAGACAATTCGTTTGTAGAATAAATTTTGATGCACCCTCATATCCTTAGCTTTTTCTTACTCTCACACACATCTTTTCCACGTGTGTTGGCGCGCGCGGAGCTTAAAATAAATGCGCCCGCCAAAGCGTTTCGCTGTAATGCAATAAATTTAATTTGCACAACAAAATAATAGCAACAAAGTCATTATTTACTTACTCTTTGTCAGGTAAGTCAGGCTCCCAGCGCCGAAGATTGCAAGGCGGAGCGACCAACGAAGCATGAGCGCAGACACTTTGACTGCTGTAAAATTGAAGGCGATACAATTCAGAGCGCACACAAAATGAACTCTGCAAAGATTTATGCTTGGGGTAGATATAAAGTCACAACAATTCATAAGAGATTCAGAAAAGAAGGAGAGCGAAATCTAATGCTAAGCTCAATACTTCGTATTTCCGGTTACCCACCTTTTAAAACGAACTTAAACGAGAATATTTCCGGATTTTCGAAAAGATGCTTCGCTTGTTACAGTTCATTGAGTACGGATCAGAGAAAAAATTTTAGAAAGGGGGCCTAACAATTCCCTTAAGTCGAAAATGGGTTAGTTAGATGGCTGATCTCTCAACTTTACAGAGACCTTTGAGAAGCCATACTAAAAACTCCTGTAGTTGGATATTAGCTATCGGCAAAGCCCCCTGAACCTATCACAAATTTACTACAGTATTTTATATATATTTTTGCTATTTCACTTGGTTGTCTAAGAGCATGAGATCTAAGTTGTTTTTTTTTCTTTGTTCTGTCAAAAGCGGAATATTCGAGGAGAAAGTGTTGAGATGTTTCTATCTCATCTTCTTCCAAACAACTTTCATCCGGTAATAGGTTGAATTTTACTGCATGAATGCCGATGGGACAGTAACCACTGCACCTTTTCCGTTTTACCTCGGGCCAGAAGGATCGTGCGACTACACAGCCGATAGTTGTTGACCGACGCTTGCTGACTTGCTGAAATCCAGCGGTCCAGTAACAAACTATATGCAGCCAATGGAACTTCTGTCCGTTTCCATTCCGCAGTTATTGAGACTGTGCTAGCAAACTCATCAGTCATACAGTTTCCTGCAATACCGCTTTGGCCAGACCCCCAAACTAATCTAATCGCCAGACATTCATTCACTAACCTTGAGTGGCCAGTCAGCGTACTCAAGACTAATATTGCTGTGCCACTATCGTAGCAAATTTTTTTGAAAATCCATCATACTCCTTTCTTAAATCGTTTATACGGTAGGCCGGAAAGAGCTCTCATGTCAATGCCTAGGATTTCACTAGCCTATCAGCCAATCCTTGTTTCTTTTAAAAACGTCCGAGAGACTCATGGATCCATACATTAGAAGCAGTGTACGGAGGGATAAACTGTTAAGGGCTCAGTATGCCTACATTAATGTTAGGTCGGTCGAGACTGCTTTGCGAGATCGAGTGTCGTGGCTTGAGGGAGCCCTTATGCACAATGAATTTGCTGTAGGAACCTTTCTTGACATCAAAGGGTCCTTCAATATTGTGCGGTCGGAGTCGGTGGTTACAGTAACCTGTCTCTGTAATTCGTCAGCTTCACTACTTAATTGTATATGAAAGGTCCTATGATGTTGATTATCAGGGTACAATAGGAATCTGAAAACCAAGCCAAGATCACATCTTGGTTAAAACTAACTACTTTAAGTTCAACTGCGTGCAAAAATATATGAATTGCAATATAGAACTTTTCGAACCTAAAACTGCCAACCAAGAATTAATTCGACAATAATGCTATGAAACTTGGATAATACTGCTTAGCACCGTAAACTTCAAAAGATATACCTATGTACACTATTTCAATAGTCCAAAAAAATTTCATAAGCTATGAGATAAGAATGCTTCTTCGTGAATTTTAGAATGATATTTTTGGACCTCTTGTAGGTTAACAGGCTGTGGAAAAAGAATAAAAAAGAAGGATTCCTAAGTAATTCTAATTTCAAGATGAAATCTTTGGAACACTCAAAGGTTAACAAGGCGTCGTAGAAGAAGAAAAACAAAGTTCATATTTCCAAGTATCCTTCTTCGGCTAAGTTTAAGATGACATCTTTGAACACTCGATGGTTAACAAGGAGTCTAAAAAGAACGAGGGAAAAGTTTAGTTCCCTAAGTTTCCTTCTATGCTTAGTTTTAAGATGATATTTTTGGACCTTTCGAAGGTTACCACGAAGCTCTAATGGGTGATGTGATATGTGTGGCCGAACTTTAGCAAAAATTCAAGCTTCTCGGCTCAGAATTGATTGATTTTTTTGAGATTCCTACACTAGACTAAGTGGCGTCCAGCCTTTATATATACAATACTTGAATATTTCTGTCATTTTATTCTCCACGCGTCTTTCCGCCCACGTCAACATTTCTAGACACTTTTATAATTTATTTATTTTTTGTTATTTTTTGCTTAAGACTTTGCTTTGAGTGATGCGTTGATTTTTGCCCTCACCCACTAATCCCGTGGGACTAATTCAGCAGCTCATACGTGTACGTCATATGTATATCTATGAATATTTCATTTATTTATTTTTTATACATTTTTATCTGTCTTGCACAAACTCCACCCACTGACCACCGAACCACACAGTTGATTATCCTGCAAATTATTGTTGTGAAAGCACAAATACGAGTATTATGTACACTCGCTCGCATTTTGCAAAAATAAACACGCTTTGATTATGTGTGTGTTAGTGAGCTTATTTAAATTAGGATTGACATGTGGGGCATTTGTATTTGAACTCGTATCTCAGCATCGGCAGGACACACTTAAGTTGCCGGATATGTGAGGATGCGAGTAGATTAGCAGACTTCGTGCGGCCACTTTGCATTCTTACGCTAGACGGCAAAGCGAGAGAGCGGCAGAATGTGTGTGATATTGTTTTGGTCGGCAAGGAAAAAGGACCTTTTTGAAAATATTAATTTTCTGCTCCCTTGCACATGTCTTTTGCTTTGTATACGCGTAGAGTAGTATGCAGATTGCCACATTTCGAATTGGACATTATGGCCAAGCAATTATAGATTGCTTATGTTCTGTAGAGCGTAGAGTAGTGTGGGTCAAAGGAGCACATTAGATTCACTTCTGTTCTCCGACAAATCTTCTGAAAGCTACATCCAACGCTTTTCATGTATTTATTTTTGATTAACTCTAACGCTGCGAGCTCTTGCAAGGAAAAAGGCGAGTAATTATGTCTACATTTTGGAGTCTTTAAGTATTGGCAAAGAATTCGGTTGCTGAGTAAGCCAGCGTTATACTTGTACACAGAAAATACCAACACACCAACACTGCGCTCAGCTAAAGAGCAACTCTTGGCTCTCTTCCTTGTGTAAAAATGTTCCCTTGAGCCGTGCTACTACATCTTAGAAAGAAGTGTCGACCGGCATGTTTTTGATGTGAGCACACCGGGCTCTTAATAGTGTAGTCCTCGGTATTCTAGTTCTAATGTACAGATCCATGAGTCTCTCCGACGTTTTCAAAAGAAACGAGGATTAGCTGATAGGCTAGCGAAATTTTTGGCAACGACATGAGAAGCCTACGAAACACTGCCTAATCTAAAGATCTTTAAAAATAATAACTATTTCTGGGCAGCTGGCGGCCGGCAACTGTAAGACACCTTGACTAACTGCAGCAGTTGCGCTGGTCTGATGACATCAGGGCCTGATGATTTGAAATATTTAAAGAAGAAGGTTGGTAGACTTTCAAAAAATCTGGTATGATAGTAGGATATCAATATTAGCCTTGAGTACGCTGACTGTGCACTCAATACTTGTGAAGGAGTGTCTGGTGATTAAACTGTTTTGGGTGTCTGACCACAGCCATATTGTGGGAAATTGTAAGACTAATGATGGGAAAGGGTGAAACCCCATTGGTTTCATAAAGTTTGCTACAGGACCACTGGATTTCAGCTGACTACCCGCAATCAAACATTCGACAATATTCTCTTAACACAAAATAAAATCATCTCTGAAGAAGCATGAAAGAGAGGCTAATAATTCAGATATTCGAGAAAATCACTCAAATGAGCACCTTTAAACCCATTTATAACAACAAAATTGCAGACTATAAAAGAATATCTCGATAGAGTTTGGTTAAGAGTTAGTACCACCGTTTAGAAGATGCTAATAAAAGCTCTCACGAACACAATGGAATAATCAAATGCAGTAAGATCAGCTAATGATGCTCAAATACAACTCAAAATCTTCCCAGAAGAGCTTCGGATATATCTTAAAGATACCTATTTTCGCCATTTCAGCTACTCTCTCTTGTCCTACAATATTCTTAAGACCCTAAACCACAGTTTAGAAAGTTGAAGGGAAGATACAACGACTAACGTTGTTAGTACTCATGAGAATGCTATCATACTTGGCTCTGTTAATGAACTTGGGCTAAATCGGCAATAAGACCGTGGAAAGGAGACCCATGAGGAAGTAAACACAACGTTTTGATTCCTCTTTAGAGAAAAATTAACAAATGGCTCTGTGGTCGAGAGTTCCAACAACGAAATCAGAAGCGGTTTCCTTCTGTAGCAATCCATGCTTCAAACTGAATGATTACAATTCAGTATTTCAGACAGAAATTGTACACATAACACAAGGTGGCTCTGCCCTAACCAACAAGTCCATAAGCATTCTAGTGGATAGCCAGGCGACAGTTAAGGCTATCCGTAGTGCCAATACCAAGTCTCCCTCCGCTAGGTTAAGCAAGCAAGCAATAACGAAATTGTCAGTGAGTAGCTCAGTTAACAACATCTGGATCCCCGGTCATATAGGAATAGAAGAAAATGGAAAGGCAGATGAAGACACAACTCCTCTATACTGCGCCAGGCCTTTCACCTCCTTCAAGTGTTATTTGAAGCGATGGAACCTAGAGGAACATCCCAGGTTTTGCAACACAAGCAACTTAAAGTTACTTTAGAGTAGTGTTGATGGTGGACAGACCAGAAAAATCCTACTTCTCTGCAAAAGCGAGCTTAGTATTTTTGTAGGAGTCAACACAGAGCACCTACCCTTGAGATCCCACCTTTACAGAATGGGAAAAGTGGAGTCCTCAGAGTTGAGAGCATCTATGCGAATGTCCAGTCTTCAGCCGTGTGAGACAAGACAAATTATCAATTTTTTTCGGTCAAGGACTGTCAACTGGGCAGAATTCTGCCGCTACAACAGCAACACACATATTTCACAGCTCCCAATGCTCTTACTTAAGAAACTTAAGGGCAGCTGGGGTGGAAAAAATCAGGTTTTCTGGACCAGTACTATACTCTTGTACAACCCCCAAAGGTGTTGAAGTGACCCATGCCCTGAGCATACTTAAATTATAGAGAGAACACTTCTTCAGCCTGCTGAATGGCAGTGAAATCCTAACACCAGGAGATAGTGAACTCGATTCTCCAATCGATAACTATGGAGCAGCAGTTCCATTACCCGACCATGCAAAAGTTTAAATATCAATTACACGTCTGAGGAACAACAAAGCGGAGCCGATGGATTGCCGGTCGAGCTATTCAAATATGGCGGCGAAGAAGTGATAAAGAGGAACGATAACAAGGAAATAGATTTCAGACAGGGCGACTACCTTTCCTGTGGCTTCTTCAATCTACTCTTGGAGAAAAAAATTTGAGCTGCAGAACTAGAAAAGGTACCATCTTCCATAAGAGTATACAGCTGTTGATATTGATATCATTGGCCCCAACCGCGCCGTTAGTTCCGCTTTCTCTAGAAGTGATAAGGGAGCGAAGCAAATGGGTCTGGTAGTGAACGAGGGCAAGACGAAATATCCCCTATCGTCAACCAAACAGTCGTCGTTTTGGCTACCACTTCACTGTTGACAGTCATAGCTTTGAAGTCGTAGATAATTTCGTCCATCTTGGAACCAGTATTATCACCAATAACAATGTCAGCCCAGAAATTCAACGAAGTATAACTCTTGCCAACAGGTGATACCTCGGACTGAGTAGGCAATTGAGAAGTAGAGTCCTCCTGTCTTGCATTAACGCTTCAAGCAAAATCTACCGTGTTCGCTCGCCAAAAATTACCTTTTTTGTGTTGCACTTTTTTTCTCTTTCCTTTTTTATCTGCCCTTTTTGCAAAGTTCATAAACAAATAACATTAAAACTTCAACGCGTCTATCACACACACCCACACACCTAATAACTGAGCGCTTTATTACTCCTTTAGAGCGCACTTGAAGCCGTTTGACTGCATTTAAAAATCCCCAAATGGCGAAACGTGCGACCATTACCATAATTTTTAATGCGAATATATGTCTTCATTTGGCGGCTATTGGCGACAAGCGAATAGACATTTTCGCAAATAAAAACATATAAAGTGAAAAAAAATTCATAAATTTCCAGAAAAAAACACACACAGTTTCTTGCAGAAAGCACTTTGGGCGCAAGGAAAAGTGTTAAAAGGGGTTTCATAACAACAACAACAACCGAAACAAAATAAAAATAAAATATTATATTTGTACTTTATAATGGCTTTCGGTCCTTGCGCCACCCACAAGCCGATCCACAAACACACACACACACTCGCTCACTGCAAGGAAGGAAGGCAGGAAGCAACAGGAAGTCAAAGCGCAAAACAACATTTCCGCTTGATATTATTGAAAATACTTTGTTGTAGTTGTAATTCAATATTTCTTGTATATCGTCTCCCGCAAAATTATAGAAATAACAAAAAATACCCCGATTCGTGTATGCCTTACTATAATCGAATGATAATTCAATATAAGCAATGAAGTTATTGTTTCTTCGGCAAAAAGCATTATAAGACAACAACAAAGCAAAGTTATGCTAAGGAGTTACGCCGCCGCTAACTCCGCATCTTTGGCAGAGGGTAGTCTACTTTACGGCTACAATGCTTGCTGCGACCCGCATGTATAGCATACATTCGTATGTGGAAATGCATGCATAATCATAACAAATGTTTGTCCTGGGATTTGTAATCATGCATTTGTTAGCATGTAGTTTCAATCTCTTGTTCTTTCACATCTACTGCTTCTTCTTCACCGGCTACCTCTTTCCCTGCAGCTTCCAGCGCGCCACCGTTATTGCTTGCGGAGTTACCTGTAGTTCTTGCTTGCGGCCGTGTCCTTTGGCCATACACCGGCCTTTCGCCACCTCTGCACTGCATTCCACTGACGGTCATGGATTCACAGTGTGCTTGAATCGCTTTTACCGCTACCATTTGTTGGTTCTGCTTTGCGCGTCTTAAAATATTTAAATGTTTGTACTGCTTTTAGCGGGTTCAGAAGGGTAAATGAGTTGTATTGAGGGTGTACATTGTAAAAATTGTAACAAAGACATGAAAAACGTCAACTTCGGTTACAATGAAATTATATATGAACTTTCTTCGGAGATTGTACGTTGGTTGGTTGGTTGAAAAGAGGGGCGCGTAAGCACAAGACTGCAGGTGGAAGCACTTAAGCCATCGTTAGTCCATTGTACTCCCGGTAGGTAACCCAATCAAGCTTTATCCAGCAACTCAGTGGATTTCGTAAAAAAACCTTATACTTTTCCAAACCAGCTGTCTAATGTCTCTTATCCTCGAGCATTGAGAGCCGTGAAATATGTCCTACGCCTGAAAGCTGGGCATTCGCCTCGATGTTCCAGCGTTTCATTCGTCCGTCCAATTCTTCTTAACTTCGAGCATTGAAAGCCGTGAGTTTGTCCCGTATCATACGTCTAAAAGCTAGGCATTCGCATAAATATTGTTCCAGCGTCTAGTCATCCTCCGCGCATGCACTGCATTCCGCCGAATCTACATCTCCTATTTTCTGAAAGTGGAATCTTAAGAGTAGGTGCCCTGTGATGATCCTTGCAATGTTACTAAGCTCCCTTTTGCTTAAAAGTAGGAACTCTTTGGTCTGTCCACAACTAACACTACCCCAAAGTGACTTTATGTTATGACAACGTAGGGCATATTGCTTGTGTTCCAAGACTTGAGGTGTTCCTTCAGGAAGCATTGCTTTAAATAAACATTCAATCAGCTGAATGATCTGAGGCAGTTTAGGAGAGTTGTTTCTCCAGCTTTCCGAACGGATTATTTCCTTACGTTCCTATAAGATCGATAACCCAGATGATATTTACCTACATAGAGTCTGCTAGATTTCGTAATTTAAGTGGTACATTTTCGATAATGCCATCCACCATACATTAGTATGGGACGGATGACACTTACATGTAGAGCCAACAGACCATATGGGGTCGTAAACCTCACTTTGGGACAATTTCTCTTCTGACTGGAGTTCTAGATTCAAAGTGCCTTGGAAGCCGGGTTCGTTTTGGACCAGCTTAAAGGTTTTTCGTAGTTTTAAATCCAGGTTTAAATTCGTTTCAGCTCATTAGAATGAGGTAATAGAATATTATTACAGACGGTCATAAAGTTAAAGTCTTCTCGACAAGCAGAAAGGATGTTAAGCGATAGTTGAAAGGAACCCAGGGACCCAGATGCTAAGTTTACTTATATTAAAATAAATCGTGAGGCTTTCTAGTTCAATAAATATCTATTGCTTAAGATAATCTCAGTTAAAATGCAGACTGGTCAGTAGTATACATATATAAAAAAGATTTGACCCTGTTGGAATATTCAAATTGCGGCTCCTTAGGTTACGAAAGTCCTGTTAAAAGAAACAAATTATTAAACGTTTAAGTACCTTGACGCTAGCCTTAAGTGGAAAATGGGATTTGGGACTATTTGCTTTCCTAAGCATTCGTCCAGAGATTGAGAAGCTTGAGCTGAGTTCCAGTCCATTAGATGGAACACTATACCTACCACTACAGTTGTATCAAATAACAAATTCAGAAAAAAAGTATTTTTCAAAATCCTAACTAACGAACGCGGTTGTTTATCCGGCCAAGGACTGTCAGCTCGGCAGCAGTTTACTTCAAATTTACTTCAGGAATGTTTTCTGCCGCTACAACGACAACAACAATGTCCAAGCAACCGGGGAAAACACTCGGATTATTAACTTATCAAAACCTTCACTTCAGTAACTCTAAAAACCTTCCAAAGCTCAATTTTGTCTCTCCTGCACTCGCTACTTCAAGTTTTTCAGATAAAAGTAAGTCCCATCTCAATTTTTTCCAGTGTATCCACATGCAATATGCAACAATTTCGCATTTATATTTATGAACAGTCACATGTATATGTCTGTACGTGTGCATATGGCATATATGTGGCGCACTAATTCAATTTGCATAAGTGCATAAATAATTCAGACCTCTCTACATTGCTACAACAAAGGCAAACAGCGGCGTTGATGCTGTCAATTATGCAAGACAACCGCTTGCGAAGCTGCGCACAAACGCATATAGCTGTATTTAGTAGTGTTTGCAATTCTATATACCGTTAGAAGTGCTTAATAAGTGACCTTAAGCAATGCTAATGCGTTCGATTGCTACATTGCGCCTATAAGTAGGCTAGAAGTTGAAGAGGTTGCTCATAAATGCATTGTGCACACGGCTTAAAGCATCACTTGCGTTATTTTGTTGTATTTTGTTGTGCAGATTTACTAATAAAGCCATGTGCTGCTCATTTGGCTGATTAGAAACGTGTTCGGGAAGCAAAATCACGACGTTTTATCTTTTTCTGCTGCTGGAGTACACACTTATGCGGAACGGAAGTGAAAATCAGCGCAACCCACACACTAGTGCATGAGTGTGTGTGTGTAAAGAATAATTAGGTGAGTTGTTGTTGGTAGTTTGTTTTTGTTGTTTGCTAGTTTTTTTTGTTGTTGTGTTGTACTGTGATTTTTTTTTTGCGCCGCAACTCGCAGATTAATTACGCTTTCAGCATAAAATTGGGCAAAGCGCCGAGCAGCAAATTAAATGTGGCCCACACGAAGCGCATAAAAACCAACAAGAGCTACAACAACAACTAACCTCAGCTCGTAATCAACTAAATTAATAGTGAAAGCAGACGTTGAATCTACATAACCTGAACTCTTAGTAGTTAAAATGAAAGGATAACGGTATTTTGCATGCAGTTGAGTGGCAACATTGCCGCCAACAAGAAATATGTGTTTAACGGTGAAAAGTTGGCGACTTTAGCCAACAAGTTCAAAGCGTTTAATTATAATAATTAAAACTTTCCTGACAGGCGTAGGCGAAATGTCACGTTCACAAGACGCCTTAAAGTATGCTATGAAAAGTAAGCGTATAAGCTGTTTGCAGTGGATTTTGCAAGATTTGCTTGTGAAATGTAAATAAATTCATATAGAGACTAACAAATGCAAAGTAGACTTCAGCGAGATCCATGATAACGGTCACAAGCACACACACGTATATATAAATTTCATATATATGTGAAAGCAAAGCACACTGACTTGGAATATATGGCGCTTGCTTAGCTTTACCGCATAAATATGTTGGCTTTACACTTGCCTGACACATTGCTTCCAGCGGCATCTTCATTTTTGACCCGTCTCATGCGTAGCTACACAAATACATACTTACATATTAAAAATAATATGCAAAGTGCGGGAACCTGTTGAGATTTTATCAATTCCCTAAGCAAATAACATATTCACATATTGTTGCGTAGTTGTTGTTAATATTATTGTTGTTGCTGTTACCCAACTAACGGATGAGCGCTCTAACACACACATACACACACGCACACATCGAAGTTGGCCCTTCACACCACTTAGTGCGAGTAACGGAAATGCGGTGTGGGCAGCAAACCAAAACCAACCAAACCGCTTCTCACCGCTCCGAATTTGAGGCTGCAACATCTTATGATTTATTATCGCCACAGCCAAAGTCATTTGTTGTTTCACCAAATAAAATAACAGAAATTATATATGAAAGCTACGAGCGTATGGGTAGGCAGCTTTTGTGGGAAATCGGGGAAGCGGACGTGGTAGCTGACGCTGGTGGTAATAAAAGTGGCTGCCTTATGAATTGTTGAAATTAAGTCGAGCATGCTTTATAACCACAGGCAGTTGCAACAAAAATATTGGTTTAGCTACTTTACAGTTACTTATTCAGACTGAAACCGATATGTGTGTGTGTGTGTGTTTCTTGTTTTTGTAAAACATTTCAATTTCCATATCCATTAATTAAGTGGGACAAGCGAACATAGGCAGAGTCACATAGTTATTAAAAAGATACAATAAATATAACAGTACAAAAAAATATTTTTTCTCGTTATATAAACGAGCAAATACGTTAACTGCGGCTGTACCGCTGAGTTGCACCCTTTAAAGTTGAAGTTATTATAACAAAAAATAATATAAAACCATCTTCAGCTCGATTTCGATCGTTCAGTTTGTATGCCAGCTATATGCTATAGTAGTCCGGTCTGTACAATTTCTTCGGAGTATGTACCGTTGCCTTTGAGAGCGTTTAACGGGCTGCGGTCACCAGCATGTGAGCTGCACTAAAATCCACTCCAACCATGGCACTTAACGTCATCATACGCATATTGCCCGTAGACATCGTCAGAAGGTGCATGCCTTCTATCACACTCAGAGGATCTGGGTTCCTAAAATACCACGTGTTTGAACACTCAAGAATCCGCACTCACATTGACTTCTGGCAACAGAATTCTGGCGGTTCCTTCTTTGCCCATATATCGGCGAGGGAGTTGTGGGTGGTCAGAAGCCGTCAGAGGAGAGGGGCAGTGAGCTTCTTTACGGATGGGTCAAAGCTGGTGAAGGGGTTTGTCGTCAGAAGCTATCTATCAACTCCAGCATCAGACTTCCTGGCTTTTGCAGTGTTTTCCAGACTGAGGTGGCAGCAATTAAGAAAGAAGATTTACTACACCGGAGTGCAGCCTCCTTCAGAGAAATGACCATCCACTAGCCTAGAACCGCTCCCATATACTCCTATGTTCTACTACTAGATATCTGGACTTCGCGATAGCTTGATCAGCGCTAGACCACACCACCATCGGTACATGCGCTGTCGCAAAAGTCTTTTGGCCCTTGATCGATCGCGAGAGATGTAGTGATCTTTTTATCTTCAGTAAGGCTAGCATCTACCTAGTTGTGGGGCTTTTAACAAGCCATTGCCCAATTGGCGTTCAAGATATAACCAACACATTCGTTATATCTAAATCCATGCCCTTGTTGAGTTCATACAGTTCGTGGTTTCAAAGATCTTAAGAAGAACAGTTCCCTCGTATGTTCCAAGTGCTTTGTCATCTATGGTCATCATCGTCTCTGTTTCGGCGCAGTATAAAAGAACGGGAATAATGAAAAACATAAAGAGCGCAATTTTCGTTCGACGAGAAATGAATCTGCTAGTCAGTAGTCCTCCAGTCCCAAAACATCAAAAGCTGTTATGCCCTATAATCTTAGATTTTATGCTGAGATTTTGTGAAATGTATAGCTGCCAACAATTACGTAGTTCCCAAGATACGAGGAACCTTTGCATATAGTCTCCAGGTATTTTGTCTTATTCTCGTACACCACTAGACCAACCTCTTTCGCTTCCTTTTCTAGATTGGAAAGAACTGCGCTGAAGGCTTTGTTGTTAAGGTTTACGATATCAATATCATCTTCGAACCCTAATAGCATTGTACTTTTAGATCATACAGTGTCACTGCCGTTCGGCAGTTACCAACATTGTACTGTAAAAGATGAGAGTGTCTGCCTGCCCCTGTCTAAAACCTCATCCGGCTCGGGGAGGTCTTTCCCGATTCTGAGGGAGCTGATTGTTGTACTCAACTATCTGTCATCTCCCTGCTCCCTAACTAACACACCATTTTCGGTATAGCGGCACAAATTTCTGAATTTTTATGGGACCATAAAAGACGTGGATGTAAATCAGGGCGACAACAAAGTTTAAACTGTATAAAGAGAACTTTTTTTCTGGCAAATAGACTCCTTCGAGCTTCAAGAACCGCAAACCCTCAACACTCCATTTTTTCTCCTCAAATCTATTTACTCACTTGCAATGGCAATGTGTGCAACCAGTAGCTGGCAGGACACGCCCAGTTTTTGCCACCTCAATGCTCTCGCCTAATTGTGTTGATCCATTTGTGGTATTGAGCGTGTTGCTCTTATTGTTTTTGCTCAACGCTGAAGATTAAGACTGTGGTTTGGTGCACGGTGGAATAAATATGGAAATTAAGTTAAGAAAATACATGGAAGAGATTTCTTTGTGGAATTTTTCAATCAACAACGCGCTGAGTTATTTTAAGGATTATTTTAGGCATATATTTGAGACAATGTGCGGAAGTTATAGAACAAAAACAGGCGGTTATGTTGAAAACATGTGTTTTATACAAATTTTTTTCTCACTTTCGGCTTGGAGCTCTCAGTTTTAGAACTTTGGGTTTCTTAAATAAGGAAAAAAAGTTGTACCAATTTAATTATGATCAACTTTTATGCGAAAAAGCGCGATTGCTTGAAAATTTATCACTGTGTTTGTACCACCGACCCACTGTGGCACTGTCTGCATGAATTTCCAACATGAACTCCAAAGCTTTTTAGATAATTAAAAGATGAATAAACCTGACACAACGCGACAGAAGCAATCTTTTAGAAATGTAACGCGACGAACGCGGTCAGGCGTACAAACAGTGTTTCATGCATATAAAGTAGGATGAAAGAAGTGAGCCGAATAAAAGTGCAACCACATTTAACACTTTTGCCATTTTATTTATGCTTTTATATATGAAAAAATTGTACAAAAGTCATATATAAGAGATGTGCTTTTTGTGAAAAATATGTATGTATATATGTCTACAATACTTCTTCTAGCGCAGATAAGTCGGAGAAAGTCTGACAAAATACGAAAATTTGAAAAAGCTTGAGGGAAATAAATCTAAAATGTAGGAACTATATATTTTCTCTTTTACGAAAAATTTCTACACAAAAGCGGTTATTTACGCCTCGATATTCAATTTGTAGATTCCACCTGTCATCTCTACACAACGCTCATCATTTTTAGTTATTACACGCATTAATAATTGCAATCACTGAATTGTTGCAAGGACAACGCTGGACGAAACACAGCTGAGTTCGGGTAATTAAAGTACGTGCAGAGCTTACTAAATACACACACACACACACACACATTTGTCAGAGTAAACCCTTTAGCCTGAGTCACATTTTTGCCATACATCATTATGAGTTACTTAAATTGTAGTAGCTAGTGATTAGGGAGGCTGAAGACACGTGCAGTCCTTAGCGCCTGGTCTCAACAGCTGAACAGTCTAATTTGTACTTGTTGGCGCTGCGACTTGCTAACTCTTCATTCACTTGCGTAAATCTACAAATGTTTATGGGCATATAAAGGAAAACTCACCAGCTGGGTTGAGTTGGAGCAAACTCGTGTTATGGGGTATGCTGCTAGTGTTGCCAAAACTGACATACATACAGTGACGAGGCAAGCCAATTGTGAACAGATTGTGTAGCTAACACTCGAACCGCCACTAGTAATTAACAAGATTGTCCCAATGGGATTACACAATGAACAACAATGAGTGAAGAGTACAGAGCGTGAAAACTTGGAAGGAGTTCAAGCAGTCGGTGCTTTTATGACCGATAAATGTTAGAGAAAATAAGTTTGTTAAAGAATAGCTACATGTTATGAAAGAATACTAAACTTTTACATTTTTTCATAACAAGTTGGATCTTCACTCATTAAATAACTAATAGCTTTGTAAATTTAGCAAACAATTGAGGTTAGAAAACAAATAACAAGAAATTATAAGAAAAAATTACCAGAAATTAAAAAAAAAAAAACAATTATTATAAACATTTTTTTTAACATAAAAATATTAAAAAAACACTCACCAGCTTTGCTCACATTATCTGCAAAATTAAAAACATTGATTAAAAAATTTTTTGAATATGAATAAAAGAACACTCACCACTCATTTATAAGTATTTGAAATCAAGTAGCTTAATCACTCCGATGGCCAAAGAAAAATTCATTATTTTGCAAACGGGCATTTTCAAAACACAATACTTATATAATAATTTACATCACTTCTCCCCACCCACGTCCACTTTTTTTTGTAAAAGCATTGCAAATATAACATGTGTACATTTTATATTAATAGCGGTAAGCGTAAACTACATTATTCCTAGGAAATCTTGACATGTATACAAATATCTTAGCAATATGACCGCAACTTCATTAACAAAATGTAAATAATTTTAAACTGCCGGAATTTAATTTGTTGCTTATATTTCGAAGAAAATATTATTCAGTATAGAAATATGAAACAATATGCCCAATAAATGCATTCTTTCATAACAAAATCTACTATTTTATGTAAACATAAGCGCTCATATTGGTTGTCGTTTGTCTTAAGTTTCCTTAAAACAATATCTTTGCAATATTTAACTAACGGAGCCGATATTTTGTATATTTTTAACAGAAAATCATAACTAGAATTGTATTTAGAAACAATAATATTAATGCCTGCAGTATATAATAAGTAATTCAGTAGTTTATAAAATATGCGACAGCTCTTAGTGCCCACACCACTGAACTTTGCTTTATATTATTATATTTTTCACAATTTTCAACTGCCGGAGCTTATTTTTTACACGTTTTCTACAGATTATTAACATTATAAATGCATTATTAAAGAATATTTTCAATTGCTGTATTATTTCATATGATATTAAACAATTTGCAAAACTGCTTTGCGCCGGCCCATAGCGCTCGCAACAAATTTAAGTGCCGGAGTTAATTTTTTGCTTACTATATACAAAAATCGATCTCTAAATTTCTTTTATTAGGATAAAAAATCCTTTGCAAGCTTTTTAAATAAGAAATTTCACATTTTATACGAGCTGACTAGCTGCGGCACACACGTACGCCATATTTGCTTTGCACATCCAAGTTAAACAAACAGCTGTGTTTGTTTTGTTTTATATTGTTAATTAAGTACAACTACTGCACATTACACTGTTATATATATTGTTTATATGTTTATTTAATACTATATTCAGTGTTTAAAACGATTGCTGAATTTTACACGCGCGAAAACGGAAGCTATAATAAAACGATAGTTATTAAGGCGGATATTTAGCTAGACACAGGATGCCACATATGAATATAAATATTTTCAAAATGTCAAAAAAACGAGTTGTTTTAATTTTTACATTAATTTCCTGATAAATTATAAAAAAAAAACAATATTACAGTAAAATTATTGTATTATACTTGCTTTTTTATGAATATTTATATAATAACATAATATATTTATTTTATTTTAGCCTATCTAATAATTTTTTCAAGTTAGTTCTAAAATAACTATTTTACAGAAAATAACAAATATAGCTTATTTTGTTAAATAACTATATTATAATATTAATAAATAATTAATGTGATGAGAATAACTAATGTATAAACTCAAAAAATATATATTAAGACTAAAACTTGTTTCCATTTAATTACTTTTTATATTCAATGCAATTAAATTTAAATATATATATTTGAATTTTACATTATCTACTTTTTCAATTACTTAAGCGCCTCTTGTAAATGTTTACAAAAAACACGGCCCTGAATCTACTACTATAAATAAAATTACACCATTTTAAACATATGTGTCACCCTATGCCCAGCTAAACTTCCGCCTCTACAACAACCGTTTCGTATTAATTTCCGCAGGCACAAATTGAAATTTGTTAAAAAAGTGAATTTATTCATAAAACATAAAGACAATTATAACAGCTGTTGTTTAAATAAAGTATTAGCGTGATAAATGTTATAGACATAAGGTAAAAGTCATCAGCTGACAGCTATTTGTGTACTGACTGCCTTGGCCAGTTCTCTAGTGCAAAATAATGTAAAATAATAATTTTATTATTTAAAACCCTTTGATTGTGATTTTTTGTAAATAATACAATTACAGTTAGCATCTTCTATTATAAATAAGAAAAATACTTGCTCCGGCGGGCAACATTAAGTGTATTTGATTGATGTTGCCGCGGCAGTAGAAGGTTGCAAGCCGGCGGTAAAAAATGGGGAAATTTATGATTAATTCAATTTTTTTCAATTTTTTTCAATTTTTTTAGCAATATTCGCGCTAAGTTTTATTGAAATAGTAAAATCTAATAATCGGGCAATAAGTTGTATAAGTTTTGGTAAGTAAAATAGAATGAGAAACGTTCGAATTTGAAATCAATTTTTTTCTATCTTTGCAGTGAATTTAATTAAATGGAAAAATAGTGAATAAGTGGTGTATTATATTAAATGTCATTGCGAGCACAATGTGCAACATAAATGTTTTTTGACGCTTCCCAGGTAAGTGCTTATTCGAACAAATAATACAGAAACACAGTCTGGCTTGCCCTTGCGAATCAGAATCGCATGGAAGTACCATAAAAATAAATATTATATTGTAAGTTTTTACATGCAAACACAGTGTTTCTGAAATAAAACAAGTAAATTTTGGTCTGCAACTTAAATATTTATCCGTAAATATTGGTGCTTACCTCTGGATATGTGTTTATATTACATCGCAAATATGCCAATAGACCGCTAGTTGCTATTAAAGTCAAACACAAGTAAAAACTTGAAGTTCATGTGCTATCGATGCGCTTCTCCAAGTATAACAAACTTTCTAATTTACAAGTTATTAGATTTTGCGCAGCTAAATTGCTGCGGGAATTGTGCGGTGGAAAGTTTGGCGACTGTCAGGAGTTGTATGCACACATGCAGAGCGCTCTCTAAACATATGTATATGTATGTACATATATCTATTTCCAAGATTTTCTAAACACATACATCTTATACACTTATCAGCTGTATAGCAAACTTATTAAGTAAATTTTGCCTTAAGTCAAAATGCTGCAGGCAATGTAGTTGAACTTACTTGGTGGTGGGCGGTTCATCACTCATATTCAATAAATTCATAAAATATATGTAACGGGTGATTTTTTTTGAGGTTAGGATTTTCATGCATTAGTATTTGACAGATCACGTGGGATTTCAGACATGGTGTCAAAGAGAAAGATGCTCAGTATGCTTTGACATTTCATCATGAATAGACTTACTAACGAGCAACGCTTGCAAATCATTGAATTTTATTACCAAAATCAGTGTTCGGTTCGAAATGTGTTTCGCGCGCGTGTTTTGTTCAGCGATGAGGCTCATTTCTGGTTGAATGGCTACGTAAATAAGCAAAATTGCCGCATTTGGGGTGAAGAGCAACCAGAAGCCGTTCAAGAACTGCCCATGCATCCCGAAAAATGCACTGTTTGGTGTGGTTTGTACGCTGGTGGAATCATTGGACCGTATTTTTTCAAAGATGCTGTTGGACGCAACGTTACGGTGAATGGCGATCGCTATCGTTCGATGCTAACAAACTTTTTGTTGCCAAAAATGGAAGAACTGAACTTGGTTGACATGTGGTTTCAACAAGATGGCGCTACATGCCACACAGCTCGCGATTCTATGGCCATTTTGAGGGAAAACTTCGGACAACAATTCATCTCAAGAAATGGACCCGTAAGTTGGCCACCAAGATCATGCGATTTAACGCCTTTAGACTATTTTTTATGGGGCTACGTCAAGTCTAAAGTCTACAGAAATAAGCCAGCAACTATTCCAGCTTTGGAAGACAACATTTCCGAAGAAATTCGGGCTATTCCGGCCGAAATGCTCGAAAAAGTTGCCCAAAATTGGACTTTCCGAATGGACCACCTAAGACGCAGCCGCGGTCAACATTTAAATGAAATTATCTTCAAAAAGTAAACGTCATGAACCAATCTAACGTTTCAAATAAAGAACCGATGAGATTTTGCAAATTTTATGCGTTTTTTTTTTAAAAAAAGTTATCAAGCTCTTAAAAAATCACCCTTTATAACAAACTTTCTAATTTACAAGTTATTAGATTTTGCGCAGCTAAATTGCTGCGGGAATTGTGCGGTGGAAAGTTTGGCGACTGTCAAGACATTTATTTATACATACATGCAGAGCGCTCTCTAAACATATGTATATGTACATATATAACTATTTACACACACATCTCATGCAGTTATCAGCTGTATAGCAAACTTATTAAGTAAATTTTGCCTTAAGTCAAAATGCTGCAGGCAATGTAGTTGAACTTACTTGGTGGTGGGCGGTTCATCACTCATATTCAATAAATTCATAAAATATATATGCCTGGATATTCTATGATGTCTATCTACATACAGAGGCAAATGCCTTTAAATATGCTAGGATATCAGCAGCGGCTAATTTAATTATCTTTGAACGTGTGTAGTCGTGTGCATAAGTGAGTAGTTTGCAAACTATTAAATTGTGGTACTTTTGGCATTTTAGGTTATGTTTAGGTAGAGTTGTTTTTGCATAAACTTTTGCAAGAAGTATTTACCATAAATTTCACCGGTTTGTTCTTTAGAAGTGCGTGTAATATAGCTACATAGAAGCTTTTTTCACCCAGTACGTGGGATCGAGTTTTATATTTATTTTTGAAATGCATGTTTTGCTCCCTGCATACTCAGTAAGCGGTAAATTCTTGTGTAATCAAACTTTTTATACTGTTGCAAGTGGTAAGGCCCAAAGGCTGTGATATATTTTCAGGTGTTGATAAAAATTTGTATTTTAAAATGTGGCAAATGAACTGAAATTGCATAATTCGACGAAGTTGCGAATCTTTGGCAGCTTAGTACTTTATATTGTGTGGTAAATTAAAGAAAAATACATGATACGACGGTTTATTCTAATCTAAATATTTACTTTGAGTTCATTTTTAGGTGAAAAACTCCTCACCTCAAACAAAAACAGCAACCCGAGTCAATTGACCCCTTTGTTTACCTTTATCTAAGACAAAAACCTAAGGTCAATAAACCTTTATAAGATAATTTAACCTTTTATTTACCTTTTAACGACAGTAATCCGAGGTTAACAACTTATTGGTGAAGTCCATGACTTTTTGATTACATTTAGTGAGGTAAACGCCACTTTTGTTTACATTTAGCAAAGGCAACAACCCATTGTTTACATTTAGCGAGTATAATAACTTTATTTCAATGATCTTTTGTGAGGTCAATGACCCTTTTTTTACATTTAATAAGCTTAATGAATCTTAGTGAGCTCAGTTATCCTTTTGTTTACATATAACAAAATCAATAACCCATTTTTTACATTTAGCGACCGAAATAACTGGATTAGAATGATCTTATGTGAGATCAAAGATCCTCTTGTTAACATTTAATGAGGTCAATCACCCTTATAGAAGTCAATTACCATTTTGTTTACAATTAGCAAAGACAACAACCATTTGTTTATATTTTGCGAGGACAAACCCCAGATATCAATGAGTTGTAAAATCATATTAACTTAGATTAACTTAATTTATGAGGTTTAAAATCATACTAACTTAGTTTTATTACTAATCTTGAAGCAAAGTCCGAGATATTATCTATCCTGCACTGAAAAAATCGTTACATGAAGAATTATGCTACATTCAGGTAGTACAAAAATAATATACATATGTATGTATGTATATACTCACATTTCAGTGTGTAGTACTTACATATATATTTTTTTTTTTTTTACTTCTTTCACCTTTAAATTGACATTGAACCCGGCAGTGAGCGCTGCTTACCTTTGTTGTTCGGCAGACCGGAAGTGTTTAAAAATGTATGTTGATATCATTTTAAATGGAATGCATCTTTCACTCTGTTGAACTCTTTGGGTACGCTAACTCATAAAATTACGTAATTACTGAAATACAAACGAAAGAGAGTACTTCCGTTTATTTGAAATACAAACTAATATTTTTTTCGTATACATTTTTTTATATAACTCAAAAGCTGCCATATATTTTCTCAGAAAAAGTTTTCTGCAGGAAATTTATTTTCAATAATGTTGCCCGTAATGCTGCCACCTTCTCAGAACTCATATGACAATTTAATTATAAATATATATGATATTACTGCTTAACATGAAATTGATCTCCATATTAAAGCCTTATTGGGTATTCCCAATTCACAACTCCCGCGCGTCTCTCGTATATAAGTCACCAGTTCCTTTTGCTCTCCCACTTACATTTGATAATTTTAGCTTTTTTTTCACTTTTTACTTCCTTTTTTCCACCAATATGCAATCGGATAGCAAATTAGTTGCAATAATTCGAAACGGCCTGAAAAAAATACGCAAAAAAGCGGTATAAACGAGCTGTCGAAATCAAATGTCAGAAGTCAAGATGTTGGCTACCGAATATCAAGACGAACGCCACTCCGGCATGGGAAGGCATTAGCGATTGGCTGTGTGTTAGAGTGAGAGTACTTGAAGTTATGGCTCCCAGGAGGGCAATTGCTTTGACCAGAAATTAAAAACGGATACTCGCTATAATGTATAACGAGTAGAGTGAAAAGCCAAGCATCGAGTACACAGCGTGATTGTGCGTATTGAAAGAGGGTGGGTGGAAAACAGGAAGTATTTTTTTAAGAAATGCTTAACTAACGGTAAATTTGTGTAGAGGCTGAAATGAGACACACCACGAGCAATAATAAGTATAAGCAGCTGTTTGCCGATGAAAGAACTAACAGCTAAAAAAACGATATGCGTATAGGTATATACTCAGCTTCTGCTGCAAATAATCGAAACAAACGAATGAGATTTGCCGACGACGATTTTGTGTTGAAATTCTATCAAAATTCATTGGTGGCCCGCACAGAAATTCCTAGCACGTTTATGACAGTCAGTCTTAATGTGAAAATCATTTTCCTTGAGCTCAGCTGGCAGTGCTTGTCGTGGGCTTAAGCGCGGGCGGAGCAATGCAGCTAAACTTTCGGCCTCTCATTGGTGTTTAGGCTTGACAGCAGCCCTAAAAATTACCAGCACACAATTGAACACATTTTTTCCTAATTTTCTCAGTTTTTTCATCTTTTTTACTTCGTTTACTTGGTTTTGTATACCCTGTACAGGGTATATTGAGATTGCCAGTAGTTTGAGAGATATTGTTCTGAAACTTTGCACACGTCCTTTTCTTCTAAAGAAGCTGCAAATTTGTCGGAACCAACGATATCGGACCACTATAACATATAGCCGTCATACAAACTTAACGTGCGAATAAGGATCTTGTATGGAGAAGTTTTTTATTTGATGAGATATCTTCACAAAACTTGGTATGTACTATTCTCAAAGGCAATAATGCAATCTCTGAAGAAATTGTTTAGATCGGACCACGGTAACGTATAGCTGCCGTACAAACTTGTCTATCAAAATCCAGTCCTTGTATGGACAACTTTTTTATTTGACGAGATATCTTCACGAAATTCAACATAGTTTATTTTTCAAAGCAACGGTACAATCTTCCAAGAAATGGATCACATCGGATCACTATAGCATATAGCTGCCATACAAACAGACCGATACAAATCAAGTTAAAGACCATTTTATACCCCTTTTCGCTATAAAAAACGCACCTGTGTGGGGTATTATAGCTTCGGTGCAGCCGAAGTTAACGTTGTTTCTTTTTATTAATTTTTTTTTTGTAACTTTGTTCTATTTCATTTTCATTTTTGCAACTGTTAAAAAGTTTGGCCCAACATTAATCATTTCGCTCGGCATGTCGCTAGGCACATATGAAGGTGGACAGTGGTTGTGCGGTTACAAATTTTCCGGATTAGCCACAAGCCTTCGTACAACATGTTGTAACTACAGCTTTGCCATATTTTACCTCCCTTCAGCACCAACTCCCTTCCGCGTGCTTTGCTCATGTTTGTATTGCCGTCTTTTTGTGCTTGTCCCGTCGGCGGATACGTGTTGAAATTAAGCAGTTTTTATAAATTTGAAAAAAAATGTCTACAAAAATTCACACTTTTGCCCTTTATTTTTTTTTTTTGGATTTTTTTTTGCACAACACAAATTTCCTTGGAGATTACTGCAATAAACGCATTTTTCTTCGTCGTCTATATTGACGTGTCTCTATTGTTTTTGTTGTATTTAGCTGTAGTGTTGCTAGTAGGTTGGTTTTGTTAAGGCCATCAGACATTTTGTGGTGAGGTATTTACAACTGACAGCCAACAGGGGGATTGGCACACACACACACCGGCATGCACATGTCCACCTAGAAGCACCACAAAGCATCGCATACTCTGCATGCAGGACCTCAACAGTGCATGTGTGTGTGCGTATAATATTTTTAGGCATGAAAAATGTTAAAAAGTGGACATCATCAGCCGAATTTATTGTTCCAGCAACTACTCAGCTGAGGTGCAAAGTTCAGTTTTCGCAAAAACGAAAAGTTTTGAAAGCTTCTCTAGTAAAGTTGATTTGTGTTGAACATATTTTATATTAAAAGTTGGAAACTTTTAAATGCTATGTCGGTTTCCGAAAAATTTTAACAACAAATAAAAGCAAGAAACAAAATTTTTAAATTTTTTTATATGCCTTATATTTTTTTTATTAAAAGGAAAAAAATTAAATCTTGAAAAATATTTTTTTTTTATTACTACCAACTTTAATTTTATTTTAATAAATTTTTTTTCTTACTTATTTGGCACCAAATAGAGCTACCAAGTGTAGCCAGGTCCTTCTCCATCTGGTCTTTTCAACGGAGTAGAGGTCTTCCGCTTCCTCTGCTTCCCCCAACCTGTACTGCTTCGAATACTCCCAGAGCTGGAGTGTTTTCATCTATTCGGACGACATGACCAGCCAGCGAAGCCGCTGAACTATGTACATACTTCTATGTCGTCGTATTTCTCGTACAGCTCATCGTTCCATCGGCTGCGTTATTCGCCGTAGGCAATGCGCAGAGGACCATAAATCTTCCGCAGGACCTTTCTCTCGAAAACTCGCAACGTCGACTCATCAGTTGTTGTCAGCGTCCAAACTCTGCACCATATAGCAGGATGGGAATAATGAGTGACTTATAGAGTTTGGTTTTTGTTCGTCGAGAGAGGACTTTGCTTGTCAATTGCCTACTCAGTCCGAAGTAGCCCCTGTTGGCAAGAGTTATCCTTTGTTGGATTTCCAGGCTGACATTGTTGGTGGTGTTTACGCTGGTTCCAAGATAGACCAAATTATCTACGACTTCGACAAAAAATATTTCGTCTTGCCCTCGATCACTACTAGTCATATTTGCTTCGCTTCTTTGTCCAACTTGGAGAAAGGAAAACTAACGGCGTGGTTATTATGACCAATGATATCGATGTCATCGGCGTACGCCAGCAATTGTACACTCTTATAGAAGATTGTACCTTCTCTATTATTTCTCCAAGAGTAGATTGGAGAAATCGTCTTGTCTGAAACCTCGGAGAAATCCTTCCCGATCCTGACGAAGCTTTTGGATTTGCTCAACGTCAGTTACCACAGCCTTGCCCGTTGAAGCCCAGGCACTTGAAGACAGTGAGGTTTTCCACAGGTCCTTTCCTCTTTGCGTAGCTCCCCTCGTAATATATGGGAACGCATAGTGAAGAACGATTCCGGTTGTCGCTGTTTTTTTCACTGGGATATCGGACAGCTTATTTCTATTTAAATTACCTGAATTGCCGCTGGACCATCACTGGGAATGACTATTCGTTCCCCAGGTTAGTTCTTCTTTAGAATGATCTCTGCTCACCTGTTAATGGAGTACATAGACTTCAGTTTGAAAAGTGCAGAAAAACCTGCCCATGGGTACCGACAGTTTGGTACGTGGTCCCACTTTATCAGCCTAATTTTCATATGCCGTTTTCGAGCCGTCTGTTTACCATGGCATTGTACTTCTCAAGCGTGAAGTGCTCCCAACAAAAACAACCCTAATTTTCAATCAAAACTGCTGTCTCCGTGTCGTTTTTATTTCATTTAACTCTCGTTTTATAGTTTCAGCTTTTTAAATTAAATAAAAAACTTAACTTTTGGTTTCGTGAATTTTAATCAGACTTTCTTAATACTAAGTTTAATAATTATTAACAGCTTTGAGTAGATTTTACTAAAATTAACAACTTATGCTTAATATCATACAATAACAACATAGAACTCGACTTAACACTACAAAATGCAACTAAATAAATTCAACAAAGCTTAATCAAGCACAGCCAAGTTCGCTCAACTCGCACATTTATAGTCAGGGTTCTTCTCCGCATTATTACTATGCTTCTCATTCTCGTTTGTGATCTTCGTATGCAAGAATTCCAACTCCTTCGGATCAATAACTAAAGCACGTTTCGGTGAGTTCCAGTCTTGTAGCGTTGAATCTGATAAAAATACGTAGAGCACACCACAGCCAATCAACATGCCCGCGCAGAGCAGAAACACATTACGCCAAGCCTCGATGGTTTGCTGTCGGAGAAATTAAACCATATAATGAACAAGAACACAAAAAAATGGCACGCAATAGGAACTTACATTGCCCAACGTCATAATGCCCACAAGATAGGATGATATGAAACCTGGCAGCACGGCAATCGAGCCACTAATACCCATAACTATACCCGCATAGTTGGGAGACATGTCGACAATGGCGGCTAGAGGACCCGATGAAACGGCGCCGTGGAACATTAAAGATAGCGTGAGGAAAACAATCGCTGCCATCGCATTATAGCCAAACCAAGCCAGACACAAGACCATAATGCCATTCACAATTAAACCTAAGAGAACGTAAATCAATTATTTTTGATTGGAAATCATGCAACGTTGCACTTACATATCGCTGTTGCCAATTTTCGCAAGTTCGTACGCTTGATCTTATCCGTACGCAACAAATAGTCAGCAAGCATGGAGAAGGCTAAAGCGAAGAGCATGCGCATTAAATGTGGAAAGCCGGAGAGCCAACCGGTCTGCAAAGCATATAAGAAGAAAATCGTGTAATGACAAAATTACAACACAAAACAAAGATATGTAAATGACGCACCGCGCGTATGTTCCAATGATGTATAACACGAAAGTATGTTGGCGCCTGTGTCATTATCGTGAATAGACCCCAAATGCCGCCCCACTGTGCGATCACATTCATCCAGACAGCGCGTGATGTGAGTATACGCCGCCATGGTGTCGGACCCAAATTGGCATGATGCACCGAAGTGCCCAATGACTTCTCAATGTAACGTTGTTCCGAGCTATTGATACGCGGATGCTCCGCTGGTGTGTTGTAGACAAAGTAAAGCCAACAACACCACCATATAGTGCCAATGACGCCACACATCAGATATACCCACTCCCATGAGGTCCAATGCATAACATAACCAAATAAGGGATAGAATGCAGCGACACCTACCGAACTGCCCAAATAAGCGGTGACGAATTTGCTACGCTCATTCGGCGGTATCCATTTGCCGGTCATGTGATGCATAGCTGGCCATGATAAACCCTTTGGTGGAAGTGTTTCAAAGTCTTATTATTATCATTGTTTTATTAAATAAAGCTTGCATTTAACTTACAGTTACTAGTCCTTGTAGTATACGCAACCATAAAAGCACCTGATAATTCCAATAGGCGGCTAATGGTATGACGAAACAGATCCAACAGCCGACTGCATTCGATAAACCGAAAACCAATTTCGTGCCATACTTTTTAGCCAAAATACCACCAGGAATTTGCGTGAGCCAATGTAACCAATAAAACGAGCCTAAAACCAAACCCTGCTGATACTCATTCCAACCGAAACCATCCGCTTCGTAGTGGATCTATGTGTGTGAAGTAATAAAAAAAAGTTGATAAGGGTATTAGTGAGGTTATGAGCTTGGTAAACAAAAATAAAATGTGTAAATAAACGGTTCGTTTATATAAACTTCTTTGTAGCGTGTTCAAACAAAAATACTGTTATAAAATACGGTGCGTGTCAAATGCTTCAAGATTTTAAGTGTCTAAAACAAGCACTTTGTAAGCGCGTGTGGATTATTTAGGTGCATTCTTCTGTCTATTTGGTAATCTAATCTCTGTATGTTTACTAAAATAGTATTTACTTAAAGATAAATGATCACTAGATAATTTCGAAAAATAGAAATTGTCAAATGTTTATTGTTTTTGCATTTTTTCAAGTGAAAGTCAACGTTAAGAATTCTCAACAAGCTTATTAAATATTTATTTTAAGAAAATGTGGGTTTTCTTTTCAACTGCATGATATTATAATCGCCATTGTTGTAGTTTCCTCAAAGCTAGAGAGAATAATGTCGATTCCAACGAGTTTAAGGCTGCTTGCTTTTTCTGGCAATCTTGCTCATATAACAAATCAATTGAAGAGTCGCCGGTCTACCATTGTAAAACGCATTTTTTTACCAAAGTTTGTTTTTTTTTATTAAAAAGAGTTCCCTTCAAGGGTAATACACTGATTATACCGACTCTCCAACTTTTCGATATCAATTTTGAAGTACGATTTGTCCTTTGCTTCAAAATAGGCCTCAGTTTCGGCGTTAATCTTTTCATTCAATGAAAATTTTTCCTCAGCGAGCATTATTTTGGGATCTGAGAACAAGAAATAGCCGCTGGGGAACAGGTCTGGAGAAAACGGTGGATGCGGAGCAATTCGAAACCCAATTTATAGTTTCTGGCCATGGCTTTCACTGACTTGTTACATGGTGAGGTTGGTAAAAAACACTTTCTTCTTATTCAAATGCGGCCGTTTTCCCGCGATTTTGTCCTTTCTTTTTCAAGGTAGTCAAAAAAAAGTCCAACCTTAGTGTTGCAATCTGGCAACTCACGACACTATCGTACAATTTGACATTTTTGATGTTATACCTTCTCAGAACGTTCTGAGACACGAGTGCTCTTTGTGTTGTTTACAGTAACTTAAAATATTCATCTTGACAAAACGTGAAACTAAATCGTGATTTAATTTGATTAAGTCAGCTACATCGATAAACTTAATACAATTTAAGCAAAGAAGCTCCACCAATGACCTGTGATTATCGAGGGTATGATGAATCTTACCGAGATCGTAGATCACTCCCAAACGAATTTCGTGAAAGTCGCACAAAATCATTTGTTGTTCCGTAAACTATTGATATTACTGATATTGCAAGATCTTCATATGACATAGTGAGATTTTTATCTCGCGTAAAACTTCTGGTTTAGTAGCCGTTCACCATTTGACTCAAAAAACTATACAGTAACACTATCTTGGCTCCAATATTTTGTGGATGTTGACGATTTGTGCCAATGTTTGAAGGTCAGTGCTTAGGTGACGGTCGCACCGCGATGTGATTTAACTGTCATAATGTAATCTCGCGGGAAGCTGGCTCTATTAAAGAAAAGCAGGCACGGTGCCTGGTCAGTGCTTATGTAAAGCTCGCACCGCGAAGTGATGTGATTTAACAGTTGTCTGTTAGCTGTGATGTGATTTAACACCCATAATGCAATCTCGCGGGAAGCTGACTGTAGGCTGGCTATATAAAAGAAAAGCAGGCACCGTGCCTGGTCAGTGCTTAGGTGACACTCGCACCGCGAAGTAATGTGATATAACAGTTGACTGTTAGCTGTGATGTGATTTAACGGCCATAATGTAATCTCGCGGGAAGCTGGCTGTTAGCTGTGATGTGATTTAACTGTCATAATGTAATCTCAGGGGAAGCTGGCTGTTGACTGTGATGTGATTTAACAGTCATAATGCAAACTCGCGGGAAGCTGGCTCTATAAAAGCAAAGCAGGCACGGTGCCTGGTCAGTGCTTAGGTGACACTCGAACCGCGAAGTGATGTGATTTAACAGTCATAATGTAATCTCGCAGGAAGCTGACTGTTACCTGTGATGTGACTTAACAGTCATAATGCAATCTCGCGGGAAGCTGACTGTAGGCTGGCTATATAAAAGAAAAGCAGGCACCGTGCCTGGTCAGTGCTTAGGTGACACTCGCACCTAACATATGACTCTAACAGTGATGTGATTTAACAGTCATAATGTAACCTTTCTCGTAATGTAACCTTCCTTTTTCGCTATTTAGATACTTGTTTTACTCTGCTAAGCCCATCGTCTTCCCACAATCATACTAAATATGTTTAAAATCGAAATACATACCATAGAAAACGCCGCCTCTGGCAAAAAAAAAATATGTTTTCCAAAATAATTAATGGTTATTGTTCGCTTAACAGCCAGTTTAGACCGAGGAAAGCTCTTGTAGCATTTAAAAAACCTAATAACCAACCCTCAAGCAGCAAGCTTAAGTAGAAAAAACTTTCCAGTCCGCCAATTGGATCCACCCACACATCTAAGTATTCATCATGCTTTAATTCCTTAATTTTATGAATGTTTTCATATGAATTTTATTTAGATAACCCAACAAAACGATAAATAAAGAGTTGTATAAAATATGAGTAGCAGTTTAAGTACTTCAAGTAGTACGTAATTGTGAAACCTGCTTACCGCTATGCTCTGCTGATAAGAAAATACTAAAGAAAGTCTAATACTTTTAGTAATGTGTATTAAAATAGTTTATTTTAAGGTGCGATAAAACCGACAAGTTAAACAATACGATGTCTACAAATATTGTACCCTAAACAGGGTAATTAAGTTAGCCACGAAGTTTGTAACATGCAGAAAGAAACGTCGGTGAGCCTATAAAGCTTATACATACATACCATGTTATGTGTTAAATGATCAGCGTGGCGATCGTAGTCGAGCCCGTCAGGTTCAATGGTCGTCTGTTTGTCTGTATATACGAGGAATAGGCGCTCAGAGATTTGAAATAACGATCTGAAATTTCGAACACATTTTCTGTCGAAAAGACTGCTCATTTTTCGGAAACGTCGATATCGGACCACTAAAAATTGTAGCTGCCATACAAACTGAGCGATCAAACCCAAGTTCTTGTATGGACAACTTGTATATTTGACTAGATATCTTCACGAAATTCGGCATAGATTATTGTCCAAGGCAGTACTATAATCTTAAAAAAACTTATTCAGATCGGGCTACTATAACATATAGCTGCCGTACAAACTGTGCCGATCAAAGTCACGATAAAGATCTTTTAGCCCCTTTTAAGCTATAAGAAATCCACCTGTAAGTAGTATTATCGCTTCAGTGCAGTCGAAGTGCTTTGTTGTTTCATAATCATTTCTAATTAAAGAACAGTTATATCATAAATTTTAAATACTGTCACTTATATTGTTACGATTCCTTCAGAAAACAAGTCTTTTAATTTATATCAATTGTAAATTATTTAAAGCGCATTTTGGCTCACTACGGGGGGGTTGAGGAAAAATAGGCTTAGAATGTATACAGCCTTTTAATAGACAGTGTAAATATCAATTAGACATCTATTGTCTTTCGATGCATAATTGTGCGCTTTCGAATACATTTATACTAGATTAACAACAAAAATAATCGCATTGAAAACGGTATTCTTCAATTACACAGCTGTATGAAATTTGCCGTTATAATCGCTGTTTTCGAATTACAATAATATTTGCGCTACACAAACAGATTATTGAAAATGAAACGATTACCAAACAATGGTAGTTCATTAGACTGAATGCTCTAATTTCAATGAGTTCGTTCAATTCTAAAGATTGCTCTCTTTCGCTCTTCGTTTCTCGTTGAAAATTTCCAATTTATATTCGAAACTGAAGTGCGCAGATCGACATTATCTTACTAAGTTAGCAATCGCTTCACTCTTTGGGCTCTTGAAATGTTCCAAGATGATCCGACGTTTTCGAGCCAAATTTTGTTCAACGGTGAGCCCCATTTCTGGCTCAATGGGTATGTAAACAAGGAAAATTGCCGCATTTGAGACGAAGAGCAAACTGAAGAGATTCAAGAGCTGCCATTTCATGCAGAAAAAAAAGGGCTTGGTCTGAAGTCTATGCGGACAATCCCTCTTCGATTCAAGTCTTGAAGCAAACCATCGCGCATGTCATACGCCAGCCACCAGTCGATATGACCGAAAGAGTCATCGATAATTGGACTGAATGGATGGATCATCCAACATTTGAAAGAGATAATCTTCAAAAAATAAAAGGCAAAGGATGTTCTTTTGAATGATAATACCTGTAAACATTCCTCAAGTAGTAAACCTCAAAATGGATCACCCTATACTTTTGTCATTTAATTTATGATTCTATACTAGTCTTCAATCACTAAGTAATTAAATCGGTAAAACGCATTATTTTCTGGCTTTGTATAACCAATTAACAGTTAATTTTAGTTACTGATAAGGAAGTATTTATTTTGGACGCCTAACTGCGTGTGCTGTTTGAAGTAGGCGCTCAAGTACTGGATGATGTCAATGGTTATAATGAAATTCCCTTTTGTTTGTTTTGACCACGTTCACGTTCACATCGTTTGCATTTTTTGATTAGAGATTGATCACTTGGCAGCAACTAATAATACGTGTGCAATCTCTTACAACGCGTCGATAAAAATAATCAAGTAATTTGACGATTAGTATACGCGGTCGTGCGAGTATGATTACATTTTGAGATTAATCAATACTTATATTTTGTGATACTGAAAAGTATGACCTTTTGACCTTTGGTTTCCAACACTGTTTGTTTTTTGGACAGCCTGGATCATTTGGACGACGCAAAAACTATCTAACTGGTTACATGAGACTTTCGCTAAGGGAGATCCCATAATGTAATTAACTGTCATAAGAGCTGAGATCAGAATTAAATAAAGTTACAGGTAGGTGGTGCTAAATTCTAGGCCAAAGAGCTAAGGACATGACGGAGCTTGAGAGGTGATTTGAAAAAATCATAAATGTGTGAAAGTCTAGGTGATCCTCACGCTGAGTGACAGTCTTGAATTGCTAGGCGATCGAGATGCTGCAGACAAAAACTCGTTTGAGTTGAGAAAACGAAGCTCTGTTATGGAACTGAGCTGCAAATTAGACTAAGTAGCTCAAAATGAGCTGCAGAGATAAATAGAGAAGGTAAAATCTTCTATAAGGGAGTACGTTGTCCTCAACAACCCTACCGTTAATTCCACTTACTCCAGACTGCATAAGAAAGCGAAGGGTATGGGTCTAGTTGTGAACGAGGACAAGACGAAATATCTTTTGTCAGCAAACAAACAGTCACCGCATTCGCGATTTGGCTCACTAGTCACCGTTGACTTCGAAGTCGTAGATAATTTCGTCTATCTTAGAACAAGCATTAACGCCAGCAACAATACCTTGGACTGAGTAGGCAATTGATGAGGAAAGTCCTCTCAAGACAAACAATTCTACAAGTCACTCATTATCCCCGTCCTGATATATGGTGCACAGGCATGGACGATGATGACTACTTCTGATAAGTCGGCGTTACGAGTTTTCGAGAGAAAGGTTCTGCGAAAAATTAATGGTGCAAATGGATGAAAACACTGCAGCTCTGAGAGTATTCGACACAGTACCCGCCGAAGGAAGCAGATGAAGACAAAAACCTCCACTCCGTTGCAAAGACCTGGGGGAGGAGGACCTAGCTACACTTGGAACCCCCAATTGGTGTCAAACAGCGTAAAGGAAGAACACTTTAGTGTTGAGCTGTTTAGTCGAAGAGACCGAAACCCATGTCGTCGTTTTCCGCGGACTCTGACTCCACCTTTTTGGCTTCTTCCTTCTTTTCGGCAGCAGCGGCAGCACCAGCAGCTGGAGCAGAGGCAGCAGCAGCAGCAACAAACTTGCTGGGGTCCTTGATGCGTAAGCGGTGTTTAGGCCAGTAAAGAAGAACAAGCTGAAAATGTCACCTACATAGCTGATGCCTCACTCAAACAGAGCGCCAAAAAGCGCGTCTATGTATCAGAAAACTTTACACCTGCGCTTGCCGCCCGCCAGTTACCGGCATCTATAGTTTTTGCGGCTATAAAAAGATTTCTCATAGAAATTCTACAGAAAATTGAAGGCATCTCGGAATCACCATAGAAAATGTGGGAGAAAATTAACATAATATAAAATAATATAGAACAAAATGTAACTTCAAAGAGGCACTTGGCCAAATGCCATAATCTCAAATTTATATTTATACACTCACGCATACATTTACACAGCATTAAAAAAATTTGTTGGTATTACGTTTGCTTCTCTGTCAATTCAACGCACCTTTTTGCACTATTTCATAACTTTTTTTTTGCGCTGAATTAGCAATTCAAACTTACCCCCAATGAATTGAGAAACTGCTTCTCCCACGAATAGCGCGGCTCTTTCACCAACGCTGACACTGACACTTCGGTGCTGTGATTAGACGCGATCGCTGCTACACTATTGCTAGTGATGTTCGCGTGAATACTGTTGGTGTTGTTGTTATTGACGAATGCGCTTTGTGTGAAATTCGTTAAGAGCGGCGCTTGTGTGGTGAATGTGGGCGCTAATAACGGTTTTTTGGCTATCATTTCCACAATTGTTATATTTAGATTGATGCGAATCATGTAATTCACCGCGAAACCGATGAAAACCAAATACCAGAGCACTGTGCGCGCTTGAACTGCAATGAGAGAGAGAGAGATAGAGAGGGCGTAAGGGAGACGGTTAGAAATTCTGAATGAGGGGTGAAAATGTATATGTAGGTAAATCGAAATATATTTTTTATGAGAAAAAATTAACGAAAAAAAGAATTAAAATTGAAATATTTGTTAGACTTTAAATTTTATAAAAAAAAATAATAATTTTAAAAATTATATAAATCAAAAAAATGTTACTTTAAATTTAATTTTTGTTTGGGATTGCAAAGAAAAATAAAAAATTGGAAATTAATTTTTTTTGATGTTTATTTTTCATAATTTTTAACGAAAACTCAATTTTTAATTAAAAATAATAATTTATTAAATTTAGCTTGTTCCAATATTTATAGGAAAAAATAATAATTAGAAAAATTAGCTAAAATTAAATTTTTGTAAATAATTTTTTTAATTGGAAATAAATTTTTTTTATTTTAATTTTTCCTACTTTTGAATGAAAAGTAAATTTTTTAATAAACATAAAATTAATTAGACGAATTTATTTTATTCAAATTTTTATACAATTAATTTTTGATGGGGTTATAAAAAATAAAAAAATTTAATTTTATTAATTTTAAAAAAATTAAATTACTATTAATTATTTTTTTGTTTTAATTTTTTTTAATGAATATTTAAATTAAAAAAAAAAACAATAAAATAATTACACAAATATATTACTTTAAATTATATTTTATTTATTTTTTTTTATTTGGAAATTTAAAAGTTAAACTGGACTTCGAGCCGTGAGTAGTCGTAAGAGCTACACCTAGACGCTCACTTTCGAATGAGCCAATCCTCTGAAGAAGTGCTCCTCAGAGGGCGTCAGGAAGGCGATACAGCCTTCTTAGATCTTCCGAACGACGGTCAACTCACATACCCCTTAAATTCGTTCAAAGCATTTAATTCCTCAAGACCTAGGTCTTTCCAAGACTCTGAGGCGGATAAGGGTGGCGTTCAATCCGGAGGCCGGAAAAAACTTTCATGCCAATGCCACAGATTTCAGGGCTGTCAGCCTCTCTTCGCTTTCGTTAAAGACGCTGAAGAGGTTTATGGACCTGCACATCACTGACAGCTTACCGAATAACATGTTATTAGGGCCTCAGCATTCCTGTAGCAAAGGCAGATCTGTAGACACTGCTCTAAATGCCGTTGTGACATGACTGGAGTGAGCCCTCATATATAAGGAATGTGTTGGAGACATTTCTCGACATTAAGGGAGCATTCAATAATATTCGGCTGGAAGCGGTTCTGTGATGTATTTGTCAGGTGGAGGCACTCGGTAAATCCACAATCACTAAACAGCTGGAGCATGTTCAACGAGCGGCTCTCATTGGCAACAGCTGTGCACCCACTTATAATACAAAATGTCCATAGAAACACTAACTACTAACAAGGTTTACATGACCGCAATGATAAACGTCCAAGTTGATTTATTGGTGGTCTCACCTATTTACCTAACCTAGCCTAACAGGTTAATTGAAAAGTCTCATGGATGGCGCTACTAGAATTAAATCCTTATGCTTTTTAGTTGGCCCTAACCTTCAAATGGAGTCTATTTGAAAGCTGTTGGATCATTAGATTGAAAATTATATGGTTTGGTAGTGAAACAACTTTTGCTATTGTGAAAAAATAGCTAAAAAATAAACGTATACTTCATTTTATTCACGAATATTTGGGTATGGAGGAAGCTCTGTGCAAAGTGCGTAACGCGCAAGCTCACTTTTGATCAAAAAACAACGACAAGTTGAGGATTCGGAACAGTGTTTGGATATGTTCAAGCGTAAAAAAGCCTTGTATTTTGGGTTGCACATGGAATAATTTTTATTGACTGCCTTGAAAAAGGAAGGACCATCAACAGCGACTATTTCCCATTTGAAGAAAAAGAAAGTGCTGTTTCACCAAGTCAGAGAGAGCGATGGCAAAGATCCTTGGCCTGAGCTTTGAATTGCTTCCTCATCTACTATATGCTTCAGATTTGGTCGTTAGCGACTATTTCCTTGTTCCTAGATTTCAAAAGAATGCTCCCAAGGAAGAAATTTTCATCGAAACAATACGTGATCGCCGACACTGAGGCATATACTATAAAATGGTACTGAAAAGTGATGGGGTCGCTATAATCAGCGTATAACCCTTGAACAAAAAATGCTTTTCTATTGTAGGCAGAGAACTTTTAAATTGATCTGTTACTTCTTATACAGTACAATACATTATTTTTTAGAAAAAAAAATATTATGAATTTATTTTTTTTTGTCATTAATGAAAATCAAGAAAAATTATAGAATGTCAAAATTTCATGTGTGCATTCAAGTATAAAAATTTAATTAATAACACATTTCAACATAGATTATTTATCTATAAAACTGCAACCGCATTATTTGAATACTATAATTAATTTTAATTGTCGCCAAGAAACAGTGTACGAGTATTACTCCGCATTCTATAATTTATTTATGCATATAAATAGCTAATATATATATTTTTTCTACATATATATTTATTAGTTTATGTAATGCTGCCAATCAATAAACTGCTCTCGAGGTTTTTGAAATTTTTATCGCTCTGAATATATGTATACATACATACATGTATACTCCTATATCGATTATCAAACAGTAGTTACATACATACATATGTATGTATGTGCATAAAAATACAAAAATATTAGTATTGCGACTAGTCGACAAGTATGAATGAACTCTATGCTAAGCGGCGGCGTTGTAAGTCATTGCCTAGGCCGGCAGCAATGCGTGCGATCAATCAGCGAGCGCGCCAACAGCCGGTCAACAGCTGATTCTAGGAATAAATGCGAATATTTATTTGCATTTGCGCTGAATTTGTAACAAGTTGCTGTAAATTATTTTTTTTTTTCGAATTTCGGTGTTCATAATTTTTTATTTTTCCAAAATGTTGTCTGTTTTCAATTCGTAAAAAACTGAAACTTGTTTGAGCATTGCTTGGAAAAGTCACATAATTAATTACAGTTGTAAAGTTGCTAAAAGAAATAGCAGAAATGATTTGTGTAAAATTTTAATCAAGCCTTTGCACGTGGCAATTCGCTTGAATTTCGGATTAAAAAATTATAGGAAAATTAATGAAGGCATTTCAAATGAAGTGTGTGCTTTTAAGATAAAAAGTAAATCAAACAACCTAAATGAAGCGTTAAGTCGCTGCCAAGTTAGGCAGAGGACTGGACTTGTGGATAATACTCGATTTGAAGTATGTATTTGCATTGTAGTAAATGAAATTTATATTTCTTTTGATGCTAAAAAGTTAAAGAAAATGTATTCACAGTCAAAAACGCAAGATTTTTTTCAAAAAAAGTTACTAAATTAAACTAATTAAAAAAAATTTAAAAAAATATAGACCACTTTAAGGATTATTGTTTTTAAAAATTTAAAAGAGTCTAACTTAATTAAAAAATGTTTAACATAAAAAATTAAATACATACATATTTTTAAAATAAATTATATCTTTAAATTTTATGTTGCTTTTTAATTCCGTTTAGAAAATAAAAAATAAATTAAAAAAATGCTATATTCTTTTAAATTCCTTTTAAAAATATTATTTTGAGTTGATTTTTGTTTAACAGTTAAACTTTAAATGTATTTTTCATTTAAAATTTGACACAACATATTTTTTTTTCAATTTTGTGAAAAGTATTAGAATTAAAAAAAATTAAAATCCTTTTTTTGTTTATGCTTTTTTGTAAATAAATGTTTCTTAAAAAAATTTCTTATAAATAAAACAATTAATCTGCACAAAATAAATATTTTTAATTTCGTAAAAAATTTTAAAAACAAAATATCTCTTTCGAAAATACTCCTTTGTGATGATTTCACTTCAAACTTTGCTAAAGGAATTTTTGTTTAAATTTTGTTATTAAAATAAAAAAAAAATTATAAATAAAAAAATGTAACTGCGCAAAACAAATATTTTTAATTTCGTAAAAAACATAAATAAAAAAATAACTATTTCTTTAATAAATATTATTTTGCCTTGATTTTTGTTAATTTTAAAAGTTTTGTTCAAAATAATTTTTTTTCAATTTTGTAAAAAATATTCAAAAACAAAAAGCAAAAATATTCTTTTATGTTTTCTTATAAATTAAAAAAAAAATCTTATAAATAAAAAAAATAAAAATAAAAAAATAACATATCCTTCTAAAATATAATTTTTTCTTAATAATAAAGTAATAATAATAATAAATAAAAAAAAATCTTATAAAAAAAATTAAAAGTAAAAAAATAACATCTCCTTTTAAAAATATTCTTTTTTCTTTATAATAAAATTTTCACTTAAATTTTTCTAAAACAAAAAACTATTTCTTTTAAAAATATTATAAAAAAAAAATTAAGAAAATGTTGCATATCTGCATAAAAAAATATTTTTGATTTCGGAACAAATTAGAAAAAACAAATAACAATTTCCTTTGAATTTTTTTTTTTAATTTTTCCAAAAAATATATTATAAATAAAAGAACTATCTGCTCAAAAAAATTATTTTCAATTTCATTAAAATTAAAAAAAAATAAAATTCTCCATTAAAAAATATTGTTGTGTCGATTTTTGCTTAACAGTGAAATTTCAAATACATATGAACATACATTTTATAAGTCTTCTTTATATTTTGCACAAAACTATTATTTTCGATTTCTTTAAAAAACGCAATTTTAAAAAATAAAAAAAAGTTGTGAAAAAGAATTTAGAATAAAAAATATATGTATGTATGTGTATATGTGCATCACTTGTTTCATGCTTGTTTGAGTAAACATTAATTTATTTTCACTTGAAATATTAGTTTTTATTCATTAAAATTTTTTTCCAAACATTTCCAAATTTTTATATTAAATTTTTTGAAATTCTTATTTTTTCAAAAAATACATTTTTTATCAAAACAATTTTTTTTAAGATAAGCAATTTTTTAATTTTTGTGACATAAATACAGCACTAATTCTTAAATTACACTAATTAAATTCCTAAAAAAGTGTGAAAAACTTTGAATACTTTAATTTTTCTTTTTAATTATATTTTTCACTATAAATTTTTTTTTTCAAATATTTCCACATTTGTCTTTAAAATTTTTTCAAATATTAAAAAAAAAATAATAATTGAAAATATTTAAAAAATTTTAATTTTTGTAACACTAGCCTTAATTTTTAAATTCGACACACAACATTCTTGAAATAAAGAAATACTTTAATTAACAAAACTTTTCAAAAATTATATTTTTATATTTTTCACTTAAAACTTTTTTCAAATATTTCAAAATTTTTAAAATTCAACTCACAAAATTCTTGAAATAAAGAAATACTTTAATTAACAAAACTTTTCAAAAATTATATTTTTATATTTTTCACTTAAAAGTTTTTTCAAATATTTCAAAAATATTAAAAACTTAATTAAATACTTTTTTTCAAATATTGTATATTAAACTTTATTTTAATTTTTAAAAAATTATATTTTTCATTATAATTTTTCTTTAATCTTGCCAAATTTTTAATTTTGTAACATGAAATCAGCAACATTTTTTTAAGTTCAGTCAATTTTTAATTACCTTCCACCATTTTTACGCTTTTTTTCCAAAAAAATTTCCACCAAAATATCACTTATAAGCCAAACAGCTGCGCGCACAAAAATTTGATGTTCTTAATGCTAACAGGTGCGACTACCGTGTGTGCTTCTGCGCACTTCCGCAACGCGCCTACTACAAGTGCGTTGAGTGCAGTGACTGTAAGAGATCACCACAAACGAGGGGCGATCAATAAACCCGAAAAACGAACACTAGACAAGGAAGTCCAAACGCTGGCACGCGTCTCCACTACTGACTAAGTGTGGATGGGTGTGGATGTGTGGGGAAGCCTTTTCAAAACATTGCAACCGCCGAACGCAACACACGCATCTTCACACACACTGCAAAAACACAGAAAACGCTTTGTTATGCATACGAGACGAACGGAAACGCGCTAAACGATCAGGTTGCACACGCGAAGCGCCAATAATCCGCAAAAAAGTGGAGAATTTAAGTCGACGCTTGTATTGAATAATCGCGCTGCGTTGTGCCGCGACAGTGTCATTTACGAACGTTACGAATCGGTTGACGATCACGTCTTGCCACTGAGAAGTGTGCAAGTAGAATGAGGAAAATCCTAAACGTCTAATAATACATATCTCAAAGTTAGTGAGCCTCTGAGCTAGCCGAGGAAAGAATTTAAGTAAGCTACAACCACAGGCGCAGCACACGTTACATATTATTTATTGCTCGCCACTCGGCGACATTCAAATTATTCTGATAAAAACACACAATACATATAAACAAGGCTATATTTAACGATATATCTATGTATATGTATACATAAGTTTGTATGTATGTGCGTTCTGAGGTGGGTGCCACAGCTTATAGGCACCCACACTAGCAGCTTACACTAACTAACTACAGCGCGTATGCCGCCGATCTTGCCATACTGTCTCTAATACATGCTGCTAATCAGCCGCCAACAACAGGTGCAACAACAAATGATCTACGTTCGCTTCGAAATAAGTCGCAGCTCTCGGGACTCTTATCAAATGTGGTTTTAGTTTTAGTTTTAGCTACATTCATACTTATGATAAATTGTATGCACTCTCTCACATGTTCTCTCACGCTCTTTCTCTCTCTCTCTCTCTCTGTATCCAGCACACCTTTTCAACCTGTAAATATCCTATCATTCAAGTGAGTGCGTAAAAATTTTCCACTCCCCTCCTCCAATCTGGCGCTCAAGCAACAAAATGCTACAACTACACGCTAACGGTTTATCTGCCTACCCCGCATGTCCCACCCTTTAACTCATACTACTCATTTTGCACACAATCTCTTGTTGCGATCTTCAGCGGCAAACGTAAACAGCTGTAATCACGCTTATCACAACGTCAGCGGCTTCTTCTTCCACCTCAACGATGCTTGGATACGATCATTATACAATGTATGCATGTGTGTATGCGTGTTGACAAAGCTAATCCAGCAGCGATTGTGGCACGCAGAGGTAGCATGCCTTTGAGCGTGAATTACGATATGCATTTAGCGCTTAAAAGCATCACAAAGCAGCGTGGATCACAACAAGAAGCAGCTGATTGGATGTGCTCTGTGTGTGTGTGTGTGTGAGTATGTGTGTGCGAGTGGCTTTGAGACAAAGCGTTTATTTTTCCAAGTGATAAGATTAGCAAAATATGGTAAGGCATAAAAACAAAGGTGTCTATAATCCTCCTCAATGGTAAATAGAACTTTGCTCATACGAGAAACGTAAACAGGCCGTTTCGGACAAATACCCGTACTTAACGCAGAAACAGTTGTAACCCGACAAACTATAGTACATGACTTATAAAGTTTTGTATTAAAAGCACATACATATATGTATTTGAAAAAGCTCCGAGTAACATCTCGTTCTTCTCAAAACAGACAAATCTTCGGTCCACAATTTCTTATGACAATTTCATTACCCGTCCAGAAAACCTCACGATTCAATACTTATCTAACACAAACTTAAAGAAAAATAATATAAAATGAAAGCTCTGAGGCTTCTGAAGATTGCACTGATCGCAACTTTGAATACCACTTCTCGGTAGTGCTGTCAATTAAATTTATTGCCACGCTTGGGAAAAATGTTCGTCATAAAATCTTGTGACGTCTTAAAACGAAAAAGAGCTCGCAGTCGGTATTACTTGCGATCTCAAAGTACTAAAAGTGAAACAAAGCAGAGTGCGCTGAGATTTAGTTGTTATATTTCGTATAGACAAGACAGGGGTTTCCAAGATACAATTCATTCTATACAAAAAATAAAATGCGAAGGTGCGAAGAACTCCGGCAATCCTTACCCTTAGGTTAAGTTAGATTAGATTAGATTAAACGAACGCACCTATCATAAATTTGCTTAGGTGTGTTATTTCTATTACCGCTATTTCAACTGATTGTCTAAATGTATGAAAACCGAGGTAACCTCCAAACAGCTGATGCAATTGGTATCCAATAAAATGTTCACTCTTATTATATGAATCCTGATCGCACAGTGTCCAGTCAGAACTCCTGCAACCACTGGGCCAGAAAGACGTTGCGACTGCACCGCCTGCTGATTTGGTGTGAAGCCCAACAGTTCATTGAACCAGTGGAAGCTAAAAGAGTTGGTATCCGATAAAATGTTCAATCTTACTGCATAAATCCCGATCGAACAGTGTACCGTCATAACTCCTACAACCATTGAAAGATGGAATTTGCTAAGAGTGAAGAGTTTCTTAGATCCCCTGTGTCGGGCCAGAAATATCTTGGGATTTCACCGGTTACTGATTTGGTGTGAGGCTCAACTGTAAGTCAAAAGAAGCCAAAGGAGCTCCTGTCCGTGATCACTCCATTGTTATTAAGACTGAAGTGCCTGTCTTAGCAAATTCATCAAATCCCTCGATGCTAGAGATAAGGAGTCTAGGCAGCACTTGCTGATTTGGTGTGAAGCCCCACAGTCCAGTAAGCCACTGAAAGCCAAAGGAGCTCCTATCCGTGCTATTCCACCGTTATTGAGACTAAAGCGTCTGTCCTAGCAAACTCAACGGTCTTACAGTTTCCTGCGATACCGCTGTTGCCAGGTACAGAAACCAGTCTAATCATGAAATAAAAATAACTCGATGATAGAGATAAGAAGTCTAGACAATCTTTCACTAGTCATGAGCGCACAGTCAGCGAACTCAAGGCTTATGTCGCCACCCATTTAACGGAGTGGATAGCCACCATCCTGAAGGAGGGAGGAGGTTCGGAGCAGTACATCTACTGCTACCTTTATGGCATCCCCTCCGCTTGGAAGACGCTGCAGTGGTCAGGAAACCTAAAACCAGAGTTTTTGTAAGGTTCCCAACCGTGTACTCCTCCATCAACCCTCATCTCAAACTATGATCCATTCGTAAAAAAGCTCATCGTCCCTCTCCTCCAGTAAGTTCTTCCCTCCCAAGCCGCCCTCGAAGATAAGAGACAGAGAGGAGGCAAGCAAGGTTATATTCAGCGAATTAGTAATCCAACTATTTTGGAATGAAATCTAAGTGAGCGAGGTTTCCAGAATGCCCAAGCTCGCTGTCATCTTAGTACGCAGATTCTCTAAATCTAAGAGCAGTTTTCCGGTGCTATATGCAGCAAGACAATTAGGGCCATAGTTAAACTATTCTTTAATATTTTACGGATTGTTCAAATAATCAAGTATTTACTGTACTACTAGTAAAATTTCCACTTAAGTTGATAATCCAAAGTAGTTCTAACACTCATTAGAAACACCAAACACCACCGCGAGCTCATGCGTTTTGCTGCTGATTTCTGCAAACTTTTTTTTTATATATCCATTAGTCAGCAGGATTCTGCGAGGCCCACGTATACTGCTCATATTTTGCACAGCAGTGTATAGTATTTTATGTGTATTCATTTAACTGCAATGACACTCAAATTTAAATAAGCAATTATTTAAGTAGCCCTTGTTGGACAGCCCTCATAACTGCCTGGAGGCCCAACGTTGAACTAGAGTTGCTGATTGATGGACCAACAATAGCAACAACTACGCGTACAGCATTCATTGATTCATTCATTGATAACTAGTTTTTATTGTGTTTATGCATTTTTAAGGGAAATTTTATATTTAATGATTGGTTTTACACGCGGAGCCGACAGCTGTAAGCTCGTTCATTGCCTTAGCCGAAATGATGCAATAACGAGATATATCATTGTATATGTTTTCTATACTCGTATTCTTCTCTTTGATTGATCGCAATTGATTTTCGCCGCACCCACTAAAATAATCAAGTTTTCTTCGATTTTCGCAGTAATACATATAACGCTCCATATGCTTCTTTCCGAGTCGGGCGATCTCTTATATAACGGTAATTTTAAAAAGCAAATAAAATTGTCGTTGAAATTTATTTTTCGAACACTCTTTTTTTCATTTCAAATCATGCTTGTCTCATGCGTGTTTCTTTAAAACGAAGAAACAAAGGAAGGTTTACAGGCTTGAACTTTGAGCCGGACTTAACTAATTGACTCCAAATTGGATTCATACGCCAAAAGAACAGTCCTGACCGTATAATATCCGGGACAATTCCAGCTACGTTGAAACGAATGTTTTAGGATTGACGACCCAAAACTTCTCCTTCTCGATTGTGGGATTCGGCGAACGATGGAAATGTCAGGAAAGATATCTTTGGAATGTCAAAGAGCATAAAGGCAAGGAAAGTAAAGGAGTCAAGAGGAAAGGGAATGAAGGGAAAGGAAAGGAAAGTAAAGGAAAGGCAAGCAGAGGAAAGGAAAGGAAAAGAAAGGAAAGGAAAAGAAAGGAAAGTTAAGGAGCGAAGAGGAAAGGAATTGAAAAGAATGAAAGAAAGGAAAGGAGAGGTAAATTTAATAAAAAGAAAGGAAATGAAATGAAAGGAAAGGATGCTTCCTTGCACCCGAGTGACAACAAATTTAAGCAGTAGTTCCATCTACAAATTTATTAATTATGGCTACCAGGGGCTCGCGAAACCAGTGGAATTTTTAACACACAGGGACGTTAATGGCTGATGGAAGGAGCCTCGGAATCTATTACGCAGCGCTGGATCTCCGGCGACCTTTCAAGCTGCTGAAATAGTAATAGTAGGTCCATAGCAAAGCACCATAAAAAGCACTAATCTCACAATGCTAGCTGCCGGAAAGCGACTGCATACATATTATGTTCCAGGCTACAAGGACGTTCCTGAAATAAACGAAATAGCTGATGAGATAGCCAATTCTTACATTCATTTGACTACCAAACCAGTACAGCAGTTAAAAACCATACACAACGAAATTTCCAAAGGGCTGACCGACAGATCAGAGTGTGATGGACTGCTTTGAAGGCATGCAGGATCACTAAGATCATGTCCAAGGGCGCGGGGGGAAAACTGTCAAACGATACACAACGAAATTTCCAAAGGGCTGACCGACAGATCAGAGTGTGATGGACTGCTTTGAAGGCATGCAGGATCACTAAGATCATGTCCAAGGGCGCGGAAGAAAAGTCTCTAACTTTTCACACGGTCTCGAAAAGATTACCAGACGATTGTTGGCCTAGTCAGAGGTCACAACTTACTGGCATCACATGCGAGCAATATGGGCATGATTATAAAGTGAAAGTAGGCGTGAGAGAGACGCTTGAAAATCGCCTCTACTTATAACCGGCATTAGCCAGAACTCAACTTAGATAACTAGGAGCTTCGCAGTTCAAGGGGGCTAGATGAAGGATCAAATTAAATATCAACTCTCTTTTAAGCCACAGAAAAGCGTTGACGTCTCATAAGCTTCATCTTGTATTAATAATGAACCTACATATGGCATTACAAAGGACCTGCATTTCCTAAGACTTACGAATCTAAACGGGGTTAGATCACCGAAATAACAGCCCTTGGTCGGGTAAATTCCAGGTCAATTCCGGTAAGTAGAACCGACTGTTGTAGGAATTGACCGTTAGATGACGTCGACGACAACTTGGCTAATCCTTACCATCTTAACGGGAACTAAGTACCCGCTAGAACAACAACCTGTATTTACCTCGTCAGTCGGATTTACGTAACCGGAAGGGCCCCGAGTTTTTTATCCTAACCTAAAATATGTATTCTGTTCAGAGTATAATTATGTTAACATTTCGTGTATATCTTCCTTTTCCGATTGATGCCGTACGATTGCATAATAAAAACATTCTTAGTAAATAGATTTAATTATTGCGCATCATGTGCTATTAAACGATTATTTATATTTTATTGCATAATGAAATATTTATCAACAAGCAAGCCCAGCTGTATTTCTACACCAGCCTTAATAAATGAAAATTTAGCACCCAATTAATAATAATATTTACATGCAAATAATGCAAAACAAATTAATAATAACAATTATACTAAGGAATTTAAATGTTATGTTATTTGTTATTGCAATTTATTTTCAAATTTCCCACAACTAAAAAATAATGGAATGTAGAAAAAAATGGTTACGTAACTTCAAAGAAATCAAGTTAAAAGTGCGCATGTATTTTTGCGCATAAATCATTTGTTGTATTTTTAGTTTAGTTAATTGTACTATAAGACTAATTCATAACTAGTTCTAGTCTAAACGCTTGCCGTTGCACCCCCAATTATAGTATTTACCCACTCAAGCACGTTAATTATATACATTTGGCTCGTAAAAATGACAATTTTACTGGCAAAACAACAAAAAATCATTTTGCATAACAAAACAAAAAAGTAACACAAATGTCAAGCAAAATGACAAATCCCATCACAGCGACGCTTTGTTGAGTGCGTTTATCCTCAGCATATCAATCAAACGGTTATTGCTTATGTGTATGCAAGCGCATACTGGGCACGTGTAGCCAAACACACACCTAGTTGAATTAAAATTATAAAAAAAGAAACCGCTAATAATAATAATTATATGTGGAACTAGAGTGGTGAAGTAGAAGAATGCATATAAATCAAACGCCGATTTCATTACAAATATTAACAATTATATTGTATTACTCATATATTATTTATGTGTATGTATAAGTGATTTCGAGTTATTTTTATTTTTGTGTTTTTTTTTTTTCTTTGCTGTTTCATTATTTTATACTAATATTTTATGTTAGTAAATAATATATGTACATATATAGAAATTGTGTGCGTCGTTAGCAAGCTGCAAACGGGTGCGGCGCAGTTTATATTTCGTGCTGTGCAACCGCTACGGACGTCGGCGCTGCGTGCACACGTCCTTCCCAGGCTGCTTCCCACAAACGGCTCAGCATTCACCCGACATTCTCATACGCCATGGCTGGCCGTTCGCTGCTCATAGCGCTGGCGGTGGCCGTTGCGCCGAATATGGTGGGCGGATGATGTTGTTGCGTTTGCTGTTGATGTGGATTGTGTTGCGGCTGCTGCTGCTGCTGTTGCTGCTGGTGGGGATTGTGTGCATGGTGTTGTTGCGCCGACGGTTGTTCGTTGCGTATTTGTGGCAATGGAAACATAATGCCATGTGCCATTTGTGGATGATGTAGATGCTGTTCACTGGTGGGTGGTGCCGGCGCCTGTTGATGGCTATTATGTTGTTGATGACTACCCTCGACATGTTTGCGCTGCTCATTTTGTTGATGCACCTTTTCGGCGCCCTCGTCGTATTTCTTTTGCAATTGGAATAGCGTATGTGGCAATTGTTGTTGTGCGTGTAGCGCTACGGCCGAAGCCGATACGCGTTCGACTTGTGATTGTGGCGATGCTTCTTTCTCACTTTTCTCGTACTTCTTTTGCAGCTGATACATGCTGTGCGTTATTTGCGCGTGCTGTGACAATTGTATTTTGTCATTTGTGGTGGTCGTACTTTGTTTGCTCGTTGACGACGCTGTCGATTGTGTATGTGTTTGTGATTGGGATTTATCCTGTTTCGCCGGTGGTTTCTTCTGGTATTTTTTGAGCACCTGTATGAGTTCGCCCTTGACATCGAGTCGTATCTCTTCGGGCACACGTTTGATCTCCTCGTAGAGTGAGAGCAAGAAAAGCTTATCGGGATCACGATTCTTACGTTTTTTGCTTTTTTTTGGAAAAGCGTCTTGCATGAATTGCAAGAGTTTCTCCTCAAATGCAGATTCTCGTTGCATGGCGGCTGCAGCATGCTGTTGGCGTCGCAGCAGATGCGAGTGCAGGCCGCCGTGGAATGCCTGCAGGTGTGGCATCGAATTGTGTTGTTGGGATGAACTACTGCCGGATACGTGGTCACCGTTGTGCGACTGCATGCCAACGCCTGGGGTTTGAAATGCGCCACCATGCGTATCTGTGTGATTCGAGGAACCAGGTGCATCATTCGTTTCGGCATCATTGTTAGCATGATCCTGTTGTTGCTGCTGTTGCTGTTGTTGCTGTTGTGCGGCATGTTGCTGCTCCTTTTGATGTTGCATATGCTGTTGCTGACCGTTGGATACTGCAGCAGCGCTCAAAATGGCATCGCAAAAATGTTCCGGCACATAATCAAAGCCGGACATAAAGTTCTCCGGCTTCAACTCGCCGTTCATTTCCTCGTAAAAGTATTCAGTGCCAACAATGTCGATAATGTCGTTATCTTCTTGGTTGAGCTCGATTCCCGGAGGCGGTGACCCGCCTGCCAATTGGCAGCGTTTCAATTCGGCAAGTTTCTTACGCGTGGTCAAACGCATATCACGCCAACACTGTTGATAGGTTTAAGAGATTCGCGAATAACAAAAACAAAATTTGAAGTTTAATTATGCCGTTATATTATACAGATAGAATGTATTATCATTTTTAACTGTTATCACAACAACTCACCTTCTTCCATTGTATAATAGTCTTCTTCGGTCCAATTGTGTTTAGCGCCGCCTGTATCTTTTCCCAGTACCACTCCTTCTCCTTTTTCCCCTCCATGTACTTGGTTTCACGCAACAGTGTGATAAGCATCTTTTTCTGCGGTTTCGTTACACGATCCTTGAATAAAATATTGAAAACCTTGAAATTAAGAAACGAAAAAAGGCGAGAACTGGATATTTCACACGAAAATACTTCTTCGATCAACAGTACAAAGTAATTATCGTTTTATTTACAATAAATCTATGCATACATACGAACATAACATAAGACTTCATAATAATCTAGAGCTATGTATAGCGCTATTATTGGTACGTACAATAGTAGCTAAGTACCTCAGCAGCCATTGGGTTAAATTGTCAGACGTCACCCGGCAAACTTCTCACACTACGGTTTATTTACTGTGTCACACTAAATGAATACATTATGCACACTTGGAGTAGTATGCGGCAATGGTAGACCTTTTCCATTTGCAGAAACCTGGCGCTCCACTGCTATACATACATGATCCGTGCTGGTTATTAACATTTTATTTTTTTTTTTTTGCTGATTTTTTCACCCAACACACAATCTGTGATTTTTATGGACTTTTCGCAGACACCTAGTATTTGGCGACAGGTACCGACCGCCGAACAATCAGTGGTCTATTGTTACTTAGCTCACAGTAATAGAATTTAGTTAAGATTCTATTTGCCACACACACTTACCATTTTTATTCGTTGCAAATAATAATCAAATATATTTTTCGCTAAAGTTTATTTTCTGCTGCACGTATTTAGCGATATATTTCACTTGATTCACCGTCGTGTTGACAATCGACAGTCAATCGTCGTTGCCGTCGACGTTCGTCGTTTTCATTTTCATATATGTCTGTCGTGTGTGTCATACTGTATTTGTTGCTGGTTTGCCAACGCTCTGCTCACGAACCGTCCGTCTTCCATGGTGGCTGACTGCGCTGTCGATATACACAATCAGCAATCGATAACAATTTCGACATCATAATGTGACGCAAGTGAGTGTTACCAGCACCGCATCATTACGTGCAATGTTTGATGTAGGATTGAAAGCGAAATTAATAAATTTGTAAAGAAATATATGTTATTAACATTACTTTGATTTACAATATAAACATGTTGCTGTTCATAACCGTCGTAAAGTCGCTGGTCAATGGTATTTGCTTTGTAAACAAATATTTCAATATTTCATTTAGCTTCAACCTCAAACCAAAGTAATTCACATTGACAGCTATTCACCTGCGTTTATCGATTTCGATAAATAGGAAATAAAATAATTGTAAACATCCGCTGTTTAAATTTATTGGTTTTATTTTTTGTGTAATTTTCAGCTATTTTCAACTTTGTCATTGATTATCCATGTAATCCACTCCAAATAAGGTACTATAGCTGTATAGATACTGGGTACACCTGTTACACCACAAGTTAGTCCATGCGATACAATACCACATATGTAAGGAACATCATTCACTTTGCATATTAAAGGTCCACCGCTATCTCCCTGCAATAAAAGGCATTAAATACATATCTACGCCCGTAATTAAACTTTTAAACGAAACAATATATACTGCTTACATACCTGACAAGTATCTTGGTTATCACCCAATGCACAGAGTGTAGTTTCATCATGTGGTGGTGCCAATATTCTGCCCAAAATATCGCTACACTCTTGTTTTGTAATTATTTTGACCTCACCTTCAATCAGATTGTTTTGTAATTCCCCAGCATATTGTGTTGCACCATAGCCTACAATCTGGCAGGAAACTGCAGCGTGAAGTGCGATGTACAGAAGTAATAAGTTAAATGCAGACATACATATATGAATGTTATGCAAAAAAGTATTTTTGTCACGAAACACTCACCACCGCTCAAATTTTTCATATCAGGCAACGGTAAGATGCCAAAGGCATGTTTGATTAAATTCAGCTCCGGTTCATATGACTTCTTCAAGCGTGCCAAGGCAATATCATTTTGAATATTTGTACTGTCAAGTCCAATGACAACAGAAGCGCAAACAATGTTTGTACACATGTACATTCATAATTAAGAAAACAATTTAAGTGTATATTAAAATTTAGCAAATGGAAATACCTACGGCTGATAGTAAATAAACTTAACACGTTCGATGGCGTAGCGACTGTTATTCTGATTGGCGCTGGAGAGGTTTTCATGACCGATAACGGCTGATATGCGCGCTAATTTTCTTTTGTGTGAGGAAATTGTTATTTTTTAAATGTTTACGAAAAATATATATATATGTTTAGTTAATTACTTGCGCAAAAAACAATGTGCTGCAGTCACGAACCACCAATGATTCAACATAGCGCCACCACAGAAATGTCGAAATTCTTCAACGCCCCGTGAATTAATGGGCTTATACAATTCTTGTATGGAAATCATATACGGATACTTAGGTGCTGCTAAAATTTTCAATTCAAAACTTCAAAACATAAATCATGTCAACAAATTACCTAACCTTAACTAAATTTAAAACTTACCATTTCCTGGATTATAAATTACTTTGCCACCAACAATAGGTGTTGCATAAATATACTCCACAAAACTAAGTAATAGAAACGCCACGCTATTAATATTCAACAACCGCATTCTAGACGAGTGTATATAACACTACTGAGACCCCATTGCAAGCTGACCAGGTCGTTTTGGTATGTTGGATACAAAGAAAGTTCTAAGTTATAAGAAACTCCACGTCAAACTCACAAGCTGTGCAAATAAAAATTCTGTCAACATTTGAGTGTAATATAAAAAACAATACTTATTTGAATCGAAATTATCGCAGTGTACGCGCCATTTCGTCTGAACATAGTGTACAACGCAAAAACAATAAATATTTTACATTTTTAGTGCTTTCAACACAATTAGAATACATTAAAGTTGAGTGAAGCTATGAACTGTTAATGATAATTGGAAAATATAAAGGGTTGTTGTAAAACAAAAGAGATCATTTGTGTATTTTTTGAAGTGGTACACTTAATATATAAATTAACCAACAAACAGCAATGCCTAACATTTCACTTTCAGGCACACACCTGAGCTTAAAACTCACATTTGTTATTTTAATACCAAAAGTGTTTATTTTTTCATTTCTTTAGCGTGTGTGATTTGTTAATAAATTCTTAATATATAATGTAACATAAACATGCAAAACGCTGCTGTGTTGGCACAGGCATTTCACTTACGTCCGCGTTGCGTCAACTTCGCATTGACCGTGCGCGTAACAGCAGATACGCCCTCTTCGAATTTGGTGCGGAACAGCACATTTGCATTGTTAAACATGCCATCCTTTAGCGAGACAATAATGAATTGTGAGCCGGTAAAATGCGCCTTCAACATGTTGCCGATATTTTGTGTATGCGACATATCCAACGCTGCGTCCACCTCGTCGAGTATATATAGCGGTGCGGGTGAAAATTTTAGCATAGCCAAGACTAGCGATAACGCAACCAACGAGCGTTGACCGCCGGAGAGTTCGCTGAGCGACTCCTTCCATACGCCATTGAAACCCACATTTATCTCCAAACCGAACAGTTGACCTGCCTGTTTGACGGGATTGAGACGTGCTTGCGCACCCTGCAGCAATGTGCTGAATATGCTGCTGAAATTCTCATCGACAACCTTCCAGGCTTTTTCAACTTTCTCACGTTTCTTTTCATCCATCTTACAAATGATGTGTTTTATCTTTTCTTTGTCCTGCTCAACGATCTTTTTTCGACGCATTGTCTCCTGATACTGCTCCTCTTCGCGATCTAACAGTATCATAGCGCGCAGATTTATATGTCGCTCCATTTTATCTTTTTGTTCGCGCATAACGCTCAATTTATGCCCCGCTTCAATTGGGTCTTCTTTGGAGTAGTCATATCTGGTGTTCTTCGTGCCGAAAAATTCACGATCCTCCAATATCCAAGGATACTTCTCCTCGAGCGTTTCGATTTTGCGAAATGAGTCCTTGCTATCGTTGCGCACCTTATTGACCTCATTCTCCTTTTTCTTAATTTCCAATGTCATATCTTGATTGGTTTTAGCCAATTTTTCTTTTTTAACCAACAATTGTTTTAGCTCTCTATTCTGCGAATTGATTTTATCTTTTTGCTCTTTGATGCGTTGCTTCAATTCTGCTACCACCTTTGTGATGTTCGTACTGCCAGCACGTAGTTCTTCCAGATTCGTTTTTAGTTTCTCAATACTCTGAACCATAGCGTCACGCTGCTCGGTGGTCTTTTTAATACTTTTATGTAACTCCTCAATTTCCAATTGTAATGTTTCGAATTCTTGTTCGCGTTTTTTCCAATTGTTGCGCGACTCCTCGGATTTCTTCTTTGCCACTTTCATGTCCTCGGACGCCTTTTTTAGCTCGCGCTCGCGAAAACCTTTAGCATCGGCTAGCTTTGCCTCAATATCCTTGATTTTGTTGCGTGCTGTCTTTTGCGTTTCACGTGCCTTGACAAGATCGCCTTCGAGTGTTTCGATTTGCAGCTGCAATGCCTTCATTTCCTCTTGATGCTGCTGGAATGTGCTCTGCGCCAAACGCTGCTTGCAGGCGTTCAACTCGTGCTGGCGCAGCTCCAGTTGTTCCTTGAGGCGATTGTAGTTACGTGCTGCTTCTGTTGTGATGCTGGATGATGAAAAGGAATAATTTCTAATTGCTACAACAAGAATTAAAATAACAAAAAAACAGTTACCGTAATTTTTGCTCAATATTATGTAACTCCTTTTTGCGCGCGGCAATGTCTCTTTCCAATCTTTTGATTTCCGACAATTCTGCCAACACATTGCTGCCTTTCGGACGTGAGCCACCAGAAAGCGTACCCTGCGGATCAACCACATCGCCTTCCAAAGTTACCGAACGGGAATGAATGTTGCGATGATAAGTGACCTTCAACAAAAACATATTAATTAATCAGAAAATAATAGTTATAAAAAAAAAAATAATTAAATAAATATAATTAAATAAAATTCAAAAACAATTAAAAAAAAAAAAACAATTAAAAAAAAATAAAAAAAAAATAAAAAATTTAAAAATAAAATAAGTAAGCAAAACATAAATAACCAAAAAATAAAAAACAGCAATTATTTGTCAAATAAATAATTAGAATTAAAATAAAATTAAAAAAAAAATTTAAATAAATGAATTAAAAAAAAATAAATACATAAAAATATAAAAGAAAAAATTAAAAAAAAAACAATAAAAAAAAAAATTAAAAAAAAAAAAAAAAAAAATAAATAAAAAATTAAAAAAAAAAATTAAAAAACCAAAAAAAAAATTTAAATAATTAAAATATATAAATAACGAAAAAAACAGCAATTATATTTCAAATAAAGACAATGTCTTACCTGTTTCGCTATATCCAAATCGCGACACACCAAGGTATGACCAAAAACAAATTTCATTACCGGATCAAAGTAACGATCATATTCGATTAACGACAAAGCCGACTGCACATTCTCCTTACCCACCTAAAAGTAACATGGAAACATAAAAAAAATTGCCAACAGTAAAATTAAAAATTATTTTACTTACCAAGCTTTGTGCGAAATCAACAACGCTCTGATCGATCGGATGTGAAGTGATCTTGTTAAGTGGTATGATGGTGACACGATGTTGCAATTGTCCTTTCTGCAGTATTTTCTTACTCGTTATGTCATCATCCGCCACATAACTGTATAACTATAATTGACAGCTTATTAATAAATATATCACTAAATTACGCATGAAGAGCACTTACGCTGCCACCGGCCGTCATCATTAAGGCGAGATTATTCTTTTCATCGCGCACATTAAAAAGTTTGCCGACCATACCGCGCATTTTAGTGCGATCGAAATTTGGTTCAGGATCGCGATATTGCAATTCATAGCGATAAGCATTGCGTCGATCCAGTTGATGATTTAAATCGCGTATCTCCTTCTGTAGCACATTTTTACGCTCCTGCAAAGCCTCGTAGCTGCCATCCTCATAATCAATGGCTTGCATTTTTGCGCTGAGTCCAGCTATTTCACTTTCAAGTTTATCGCATAGTTCTTGATCCTTGGCATAGAGTGTATCCTTAGACTGTTTGTCGTTCTCACGTTGTTTGAGCACATTGCGGCAGTGTGTTAATTCCATGCTGGACGTTTTAAGTGTTGTCTCTGCCTGGCTGAGTTGTTGTTTCGCATCTGAAAAAAAAAAACAGTAAACCAAATTATTATTATCCCCCGACAATGTAAAATATACAATCAACTTACTTATTAGTTGATCCTGCAGTGAGCATGACTGACCATCATCGTCCACCGACAAACCTTTTGTCACAGCTTCAAATTTTTTCTGTGCCGCATCGTAGGCTTGCGCATCGCGCTCATCAGCTTCTTTAAGGCTTTGAAAAAGATCGTGCACCTTTGACATTTGTGTTTCCTTCTGTTTTAGCGCTTTCTCATCATCGGTAATATTTTTCTCCAAAGCGCGTAATTTTTTTTGCTCTTGATCGATACTAGTTTGCGCTGATTTCAAACTACCCGCCATTTTACCTTCTTCCACGACCTGTTTCGTAAGTTCTTCTTCCACTTCCTTCAGTGCACCACCACAATCATTATCAATTTGTGCTTGCACTTCTTTGGATTTTTCGTCAATGTTTTCTATTTCAGCATTATTATCTTTGATAGTCGTTTTACATGTTTCGATGCGATTATTTATTTTTTCAATATTTTCTTCAATAGAACGTAACGCCTCTTTCTGTTTCAGATATCGATAAGATATATGTATGCGTGTCAAATATTCTATGTCACGGCAAATTTTTTGAAATTCCAAATATGCTGCACGTTCCTGCCGCAACTTTTCCAATTTCGGTTCGACCTCCTCTTGTAGTAGTGTATTTGTTTCACGTACTTTGGCATCCTTCTTCTCAATTAGCTTGGTGGTTGCCTCACGCTTTGTCTCATACATACTAGTACCTGCAGCCTCTTCAATCATTGATAATATTTCTTGTGGCTTCATATTCAACACCTTGGTTATACGTCCTTGCATAATTAAAAAGTTCGGGTTATTAACATTCAATTGCACTGAGCAAAAGAAATCCGACACTTTTTTATTCTGCACGAGTTTACCATTGATTAGGTATTTATTTTTACCGCCAACAACAATTTGACGCGTAACTGAGATTTCACGACACTTTTCATAGCCCAGTGGACATTGATTTGGATCGGAATTGTCGAAAATTAATGTAACGGTAGCCTTTGTAACACCCGCCTGACCACTTTTATATACAAGATCTTGCAGCGATGCAGCACGCACCTGTGTTTGAAAGTTTTTATAACTTTAACAAAATCGCTAAATAAATGCTAGGAAAATAATATATACCTGTCCCAAATTCATTATACCAAGTACAAAACATATTGAATCTAATATGTTTGACTTGCCTGTACCGTTCAAGCCGGTAATCGCTGTAAACTCGCTGTCAAAACCATGAATTTCCGTGCGTCGTCCGTATGACTTGAAACCATCTATAATAACAGATTTAATGTACATCCTAACACTTCTATACTTCCAGTTGTATGAATATCGTAATCTGTAAAATGTAAGGAAATGAATAATGCCCAACAACGAATTTCAACCAAACAATTAGCGCGCGTCTTCGGCGCGCTGTGCATAAACAAGCGCTTTACTCACTTTAGTGGCCAATTGTGTTGCAGCTTATCCGTAGATAATTTTTAAACAATTTAACAACTTAAAACTTCACAGTTTAGCATGCAATATTAAAATTATTATTGAAATTTTATTTCCCAAACAACAAGACAGCAACACAAATAAAAACCTTTCTCGTTTTACTCTTCCTCTTCTTACAAACAACCGTTGGCTGTGTTGCCACTTTTATTTTATTTTAAAATTGAAATGAAAAATTAAAATAATTAATTGTATATTTTCACAATTTTCAACATATCCGCCATTTTTTTAAGCAATTTTGTTGGTTTTTTTCTAAATAAATAACATACTATTATAATATATAGTACGACAATATCAATTGAAAGCAATTAAAATTTTAAATTGAGTGCCGCGTTCATAGTAGTATGGCAGTTCGAAATCTATTACTTTAACGAATAGGGTTGTCAAAATTTATAATTAGCACAAAAAAATTAAACATTTTTGGAATAAAAATCATTTTTTAAAGCATTTATTGGAATCATGGCTGGATGACAACTCGTCCTTGCCGCCACAAGAAGCGGTTGCTGTCAATAAAAATTAAAAAAAATCTGTACATTCCTTCGCAAAAACATCTATTTTTAATGCACTCGCATACAATATGCACCGACATATTTAAAATACACAACTTAATTAAAAAAAAACAGACTTCTCTTCTTTTTCAAATAAAAAATTTATTTTCTCTTTTTATAAGTGTCCACCAATAAAGCCTTAGAATATAACTAAATGCATATCGTAATAAATACTTAACGATATGATTTTTGGTAGCGAGCACGGGCACCTGGACCACCGAATTTCTTTGGCTCGCAACGACGTGGATCACCGACCAACAGAGTTCTGTCGTATTGGATGAGGATATCCTTGATTTCCTTCTTGGAGGCTTCATCAACGTCTGAAATACACAACAAACAAAAGATTATAATAAAAATCAACGTATATTTTTAATAAAATTAAAACTAAATTTTAAATTTCATTGTAACTCTAGCATCACTCACATATGTTTTATTTGGACTATTATGTGATTGGTATTTGCCTGAATCTTTAATTTACCGTGTTTTCATCTTTCGAGAGTAATTTCGTGTTACAACCGAAAATCTGGTATTAACCGGCATAAAATATTGAACATAATATGATAGCTAACTTTAAATTTGTTTGTAAATCTAGCATCACTCACAAACGCCTTAATTGGACTATTATGTGATTGGTATTTGCCTGAATCTTTAATTTACCGTGTTTTCATCTTTCGAGAGTAATTTCGTGTTACAACCGAAAATCTGGTATTAACCGGCATAAAATATTGAACATAATATGATAGCTAACTTTAAATTTGTTTGTAAATCTAGCATCACTCACAAACGCCTTAATTGGACTATTATGTGATTGGTATTTGCCTGAATCTTTAATTTACCGTGTTTTCATCTTTCGAGAGTAATTTCATGTTACAACCGAAAATCTGGTATTAACCGGCACTAGTATTTAACTCCATTAGAATGTATTCGTTTAATGTTCTCAAAATTTCCATAATTGTTGTGTATATCGAGCATCACTCACTCCTGCTATTAAAGTAGGATTGATTGGTATTTGCTTGATAAGTTACTATCCCGTGTTTTCATCTTTCGAGAGGAAAGTTATGTTCCAACCGAAAATCTGGTATTAACCGGGGTTATTACTTCATGCTCTTTAACTAATTAAAATATGTATTTTATGCTTACATTTCTGGTAGAAAGCGATCAGCGCCTTGGAGATAGCTTGACGGATGGCATAAATTTGGGCCACATGACCACCACCGCTAACACGTACACGGATGTCTACGCCAGCGAATTTTTCCTGAAAATTTTCACTTACGTTAATATAAAATGCATAGTCATAAATTTATCTCTTTGAAGAGAATATTTTCAGTTAAGAAACTTGTTTCATTATATTCAATTTCGGGATAAGTAAGTCTCATCACAAAGCTGCGCTATGCGAAATTACTGGATAAACAACTCACCTTGCCCAACAGCAAAAGTGGTTCTTGCAATTTGTATTGCAAAACTTTGGGTTCAATTTGTTCCAAAGGACGGCCATTGACCCTCAAGAGACCATGTCCACGCTTGCAGTAAGCAACAGCGGTGGCGGTTTTCTGCAATTAAAAATGTTAAATTAATTTTTCATATCCCATTTAAGATTCAATGCACGTGTATGCCACGGGCTTTTCAGTTCACGATTTGCAAATTAATGCTTACCTTGCGTCCGAAAACTTGCACGGCGTGCACGGGCTCTCTGCGCTGTAATTAACAAAAAAAAGTGAAAATTATTTAAAAAGCCATTATATATTAAATAATTTAAGTAAACCTACTTTTTGCTGCATCTTTGCTCAAGCAACTTTGTGAAAAGACCGGAAAAGGCCATTGCGCCATTGAACTGTAATTTAACGAAACAAAATGTCAAATTCTTCGTTCAATGCAGCAGCGCACTCTTAAGTGATATTTTGAAAATTAAAGAAATAAATAATTTAAAATAGTAATGAAATAATAATGTGGAAAGCCAAATTATACATATGTATGATTCTCAAAAATTTGTGTTTCGTTTATATTTATATGTGTTAATTGCATTTTGTTGCAATATTTTATTTTGTAATTTTATTGACTGTTCAAATCTATATTTATTCTTGCAACTTTGTAGCACCCGGTATCTAGAATAGCTGTCATTCATGTAGTCAAAAGATTTGGTTTTGTGTAGTCAAAAAAATTTAGTGCTGAGATTTTTTAATTTCTTGATTAATTTTAATGTAATTATAAGTTTTTGAGTGCATTAATTAAAAAGGAAAATTATTTGCTGCATTTCGCCAAAATAATTGAGAAGCTTGAAAATGTCGAGTGGACGCGAGGAAGGAGAAATCGATTCAGAGGAAGATGGTCTGCGAAAACGCATACATGAGCTTGAAAATGAAAATGCTGAATATGAAAAGATTAAACGAATTTCCGAAAGTTTTGGAGATAAATATGGTACGTAGATGACCCTATCAAAAGGATTTATGTTTTCTATTCTTAAGATATGCATTACAATATAAAGACCCCATAGCTTCTAGCTATGTATGTATGCATAGATGTATGTAGAGCAACATGTAGATACATATGGATTGTGGCTCGCTTGCTTAGTTCTCAGTAAAAATGGACAAGGTTAATATTAAGCGATATCAGGCGCTTATCAGTTTAGTCTTATTGATGAATGTACTATACACATCTCACAGATGTGCTATTTATTGTATAACTAAACCTATTGTAATCTCAAAAATCCATAAAATTTATATATCAAACACAATCTTTGCCATATTTACATATTTTGTTTTATTTTTAAATTATGTTATGTGTGCCTTCAGGTAACATGTATAGACTGAATGAATTTAATGACTGGGAAGCTGTACAACGTGCTGGTCAAGTGCCCACCGATGCCTCCTCAATTTCATCCGATGAATTTCCCTATCCAAAAAAGAAAAAACATAAACGAAATAAAAAAGGTAAATGCAAAATGCATGCGCGACGTGCAATGCAGCGCAGTCATCGTTGTACGCATCAGCGGCACAAGCACAGTAAAAGACATCAACGGAAAGAACGTTTCTACAATTCTTACAATGAAAATCGTGCTATTGAAACAATATCTCTGGATACCACCGATAATAGTGAATATGAGAAGGATAACTACTCCATAGCTACCATGGATATTGAAAGTACAGATGAAAATGATGGTGACATAACATTACCATTAAGTCGTGAGGAACTCCGTTTGGCACTGGGACGTGGTTCAACGGAAAGGAAAAATAACCTCTGCTCATTAAAAGAACGTTTGCAACCGGATAAATTTATTTCATTAGACAACATGGAAAAGGTACAAATATTGGAAGAATCCGCAGCGAATTCGAACGACGCCGAAAATGTTGTAGAAATCAACAGTGATAATTCCATTTCAATTGAAGAGCAAGAACTGCGTTTAATTGCGCTAAGATCTGCGATAATGCGTAAACATGCGACACGTAAAAAACGTAACGCCGAGATTGCCTATTCGCCAACCGATTTTGATGACCTGTTGGTTGAACCCGTCAGTTCAGTCGATACGGATATTGAGGAATTAGAAGGTGATATGGAAATAAGTCCAGCTAGTTCACCACGCCTGCAACTCAGTCCCATACAGTGTGACGAAGAACAAAATAGTAATTGCAGTTTGGATACTGTGGATAATCAAGCGGATAATAAACCTGTAGATATGGAATTAGCAAGTAGTGAAAGCGAACAGGAAGACAATAGTAAGAATATAATCAACACGGATATGTCTTATGCACAAATGCACGATATACCGCTACCAGCTGGTCTACCAATGGATAGCGGCGTCAGTTTGCCCATGGCATACGATTATACAAGTCACGGCAATCACACAATGTCCTACGATATGTATATGCCGGCGTTGCATTACAGCACGCCACTGGAGTTGCCAACGCCACTGTTGCCAATGTCTGCGTTAGCAGGTACAACCCAGCCACCGGGTACATATGACGTGACTTCGCAAGATTTCAATAACAGTGATGAAGTCACGTGTGTTAAGGATGAGCTTGCCATTGAACCTGAAAGGGGTAGCCTGTCACCCAAATCATCAACAATGGAGATTATACAGCAAGAAGACACACAAGAACCAGCGGAGGATTGTAGTGATGAAGAAGAGGCGGAAGCTTTGCGCGCCTTATTGCTATCTCAGCGACAAATGGCGAAAACCACAAAATCGAATGGTTTGATACAAATACGCAAACAATCGCCAACGCATGCGCAAAAAACAAATGAAGATGACAAAAATGCTGAAAGTATCCTAAAAGCTAATGCTAAGCCCACACCTACAGAGTCGATTTTGAAAGAAGCTGTACGCCGTTTAAAAGTTAAAACTTTTGCAAATATTGAGAATACGCATGCGCAGGATTACCATGCGGAGTCTGATACGCATGCGCCACGTTTGACGATAAAAGCTTTTGCGCGTTGCAAAGACATTGACGAAGAAGCATTTGCACATGCGCAACCACCTCATATAGCTGAGAATGCAACAACAGCTTTTAAGGTACAATCAACGAATTTCCATAATGCATTTAGTAATAACGAAGAGAGCAGTACAGAGAGCTTACAATGCAAGAGCACTCCCGAAATTTTGGGCTCACAAACGAATTCGCACGAAAATGTCGCACCAGTTGCACCCACCAAGCGGCGGTTGGACAATATGCACGATGCAGAACAGAATATAACCGTAAAAGAGCTGTCAAAGATTGCTGACAGCCTACACTCATCAGAGGACAGTAATGGTTTGCCGTTGCAACAAAGCCGAAAAACACATCACACTTATGAACCACAAGCCAAGAAACAGAAAAAGACTATGGAAGAGGCAAATCATGCGCCTGCCACAGATTTGAAGGATTTTCAAGGCGAAATGCATACAAAAGAGATTAGTACACAAGAAGGCGATCCCAATAGCAGTGGTGAAAAGGAGAACAAAGAGGTATCCAGCGCAACGAAGAACAATAACGAAAATGCGAAGCCAACTGTCAAGCTAGTTGCCAAAACTGTGAAGGTGCTACCGAAAAACAAAGTCAATGCTACACTCACGACGGCCAAGAACGTAACAGCGCCGCCGAAAATAAGCGTAGCACCACCGTCGAAGGTCATAAAGCCACTAGCGCAACATTTGAAAATTGTTAAGCCCAACAAGGTCATCAATAAAAACCTGGAAGTACAGCAGCGCACACAAAAAGCGGATAATCTCAGCGTTCCGAAAAAGCCTGACGCCAGCAGCCAGCCATCGCGCATACTAACACCCACCACGCTGCCGAATATTAAGGTGAAAAAACTCATCATACGTGTAGGTGACACGGATTCCTCCTCGGAGGACGAAGAGATTATACGCAACCAAACTTTGGAACGTTGCATTGGGCTGGCGACCGCGCGCACCAACACACCCGATTCGCTGACTAATGTGCTGAATGAGAATATCTACGGCGGCAAAGCGTGTAGCACGCCAACGGAAATGGCAAACGCGCAAACTAATGATGACCTCTCCAATGCATCTTCCGCTAAAGACAATACCGTTGGCGAAGCCTTCGAAAAGAAATTGGAGAATTTCCTCAAAAACATACGCTCCAAAACGCTGCAGACAGACGTACACGCTGAGCATGCGCATGCGCGTGTGCGTAAGCTTAGCAGCAGCAGCGGTGCGCAAACGCGCACACCCACGGTGCGTATGCGCAGAGAAGCAGCGCTTTTGATATGCTTTCTAATATCATTTTACCCTGAACAGTGTATTTTAAGTTTCCCTCGAGTAATCCCTATAAGTAATCAGCATAAAAAGATAGGTCGATTATGTGAAAAAGGACCCCGACATATCCAACATATGTGCTGCGTGCAAAGAGTCTCCGCAACTGGCCACCTCTTTGCATGCTCCCCCAAAACCCCATTCATCTGACACCCTTTTCGTTTTAGTCCGAACCCGTCGAAACAGCACGTTTCTTGGGCCTCCCGTTAGATGACGTCGATGACAACTTAGATAATCCTTTCCATCCTAACGGGGAATAGAAACAACAACGGGGAAGTAAAACAACAACAACAACAACATCAATCGATTAAGCTATATCCGTCTGAACCCCCTCAGTTCTTGAGAAATTGTACGGATATTGTGTACACGTCTGCTTCTTGTTAAAAAGCACCGAATCCGACTTCACTCTCACACACTTCACCGTTCGGTTGTTTTTGTAGAAACCACGCATGTCATCACCAGCTTGAAGTAAAGCCGTCTCTTAGGATTATCAGTACCACATTACTGTTGTTGTTGCTGAAGCCTCAGAAAACATTCCCGAAGTAATTTAGAGGAAAGTTGCTGAATTAACAGTCGTTGATCGGATAAAAATCCGGGTCTGTTCCGGTTACTTGGACCCGACTATCATGGGGGGGCCGGCCGAATTTCGGATGCGTCTAATTTCCGTTAGGCACTGAACTCCATTCACAATGGAGCTATTAACAATTTCATTGACTCCCTCCCAGTGAATGGCGTTCTTGGAGTCCAAACACCACCTAGCTCGAGTTGCTACGTGGAACAAGAGTAACCATAGTGCAACGACATTCTGGGTGTTGTAGCAGATTAAAATTCTACTTATCCAGAACTTATCCGCATGACACTAATCACTTCTTTGGAACTTCCCTCCCCTTACGGTCCGAACTGTTGGCTTGAAAAGGGATTTGGCGCAGGGGTCGCAGGACAACGCACAAAACTATTCATACCTATGGGTAGGTTACCGAGCATATTCTAAGCTGTGGTATTTGCTATAAGTCGGTGTATAGAGTAAAACCTAAGCGATAGCCAAGCGACACTCAAAGCGGTCTCTGACGAGTTAAAATCGCTATTGGTGCAGGAGTGTACATAACTACTGAGTGTATAGAACCACACTAATGGGTGTTTACAACCTCAAAAGGTTTAAATATGTGTTCAATCTCCCAAGGGAAAAACTCAGGATACTTGTCGCCTTCAACACTGGCCAATGCAAGCTCAAGAAGCACTTATTTAACATGGGCCTAGCTTCTTGTGCAAATTGCCGGTTCGGCGACTAAGAGTTTGAAACACCCGAAAATCTTCTACAAATGGACTGCACAGCAGTCTGTAAGCGCAGCATTAAGGCCCTTGGATCCATGTTTCCAAATAGAGATCACATCACCTCAATAGCACCTAGCAATATATTGGAACTTTTCAATTTACTGGGGCTAGTTGAGACGTTGGGACCTAGGAGAGGGCACAATGGACCCTAGGCCACGGTGCAATCCTCACTTACTTATCTAATCTAATAGTCCGAACCCGTAGTTTCCTACCGTTAAGTGATTTCTATCAAAGTTAACAGGGTCTGGATAATCGTTACAACAAAAACCAAACTACTATAGCTGTGAAGGGTATTACAGCTTCGGTGCAGCCGAAGTTAACCTTTTTTGTTATTATCTTATTTTTTTACATTTCCTTTTGGTAGGCCGTACGCAGTCTTCCCATCGCCTCGCAACAGGAATACAAACGGTTAGTGCATCGTATGAAGATACTGGAAAGGCAAAAGCAATTGAAGAAAATGCAAAAGAACCTAATTGAGGATGCGGAAAAGTATACGAAAACCAAACACGACAATGCAAAGAATAATGTGCGAAACTCCGACGATGCAAAGGCGCACAACAGCGCCTGCGCTAATGTCGAAACTACCAACAGCGCCACACAGACTTGCAGTGAAGCGCCCAGCACAGTTGCTGAAAAGTCCATAGAAATACATTCCGAAAAATCCACGCCGAACAAAAGTTTAACCGTCACGCAGACGCCACCAACCGAAACACCGCCTGAAAACCAACAGGCATTAACGGATAAGCTACGCTCCTGGGAAACTATTTACACCAGCATTAGGTAACATTGAGTCTATGTAATATTTTTTTTTTGTGTCTGCAATTAATGCACTTGCTGCTCATGCTTCTAGTAATAACATCATAAGCAGGCTGGACAAATCGCTGCAGCTGGTGAATGAAGCTAAGTCGGCAAAAATCGCCAAATTGCGTCATGAGCAGCGGCTGAAGGAGTTGCGTCACGAAATGGAACAGACGCAACGGAAAATGAAAGAAGAACAAGTGAAAATAACACGCATACACCCACAAATATGCGCCAGCAACGAATTGATTGCGAAGTTGAAGCAGAAACGCGCCAAGGTGCTGGAAATGGCTGTGAAGTTAGGCAAGAGTGTTAAAGGCGATGATTATAGGTATTATAACAATTCGTTTGCAATGTTACTTACTACGCTGACATACCGTTCATACTACATACGATACTTAGTACCATATTGACATTGTATAGTGGTGTGGATATTTAAGTGCATGCGCTGTTTTCTCGCTACATTACTTTATTTTTATATGCATTCTGGCAATATTTTACACACAGAGTAAAATTTGCTCTCCTGTTTGTCTGTAACCTCAATGAAATGTGAGGTTAGTTTTCATTGAGTATAGTAGAAGAAGATGTGAGGTTATGTATGTATATATAATCATCCAATATAAAACTCAAGCTACTAGAAAAATATGAACACAAGTGCCCTTACAACAATAATATACCAAAATAAACTCTAGCATAAACTATACCTCAAAAGGGGCAAAAAAGCTACAAGTTTGTACTGAGATGTCTGAGTAAAGCTTAGTAAAATAGTTATACCTTGCATATTGTAGTTCCAGACCAAAATCGGCTGCAATCGTTCGATAATTTGTCATAGCCCTCATATATTGAGTATAGCTTTTATTCTTCTTTTTGATTGTTTATTTATTTCAATTTTATTTTTTGCATTATATATTTTTTATTTGCACTTTTTCGCACTTCTTTTTTTTAATAATTTATTTAAACTATAAATAATTTGTTTACTTTTCGTTTTTAGTTTGTTTTTGTAATTTTTTGTTTATAGATTATTATTATTTTTTAAAATTTATTTTTTTTTTATTTGTTTATTTTATTTTTTAATTTATTATTATATATTTTTTTTAATTTATTATATATATTTTTTTTTTTAATTTTCTTGGATTATTTTTGACTTATTTGTATTTTTTGATTATTTTTCAATATTTTTTTTTTATTTTTGATTATTATTTTTATTATTCTTTGAGCTTTTTGTTATTATTTTTATTTATTTTGATTTTTTTTCACTTATTCTTATTTTTTTTGATATTTTTATAATTATTGCATTTTATTTTTTTTACAAATGTGTTTTCTTACTAATTTTACAACTTTAATTTCTTTTATTGATTTATTTTTACTTTATTTTATGTGTTATATACATATTTACATTTTTGCTTTCTTTTTCAACTTATTTCAAATTTTCAGAGCTTTTTGAAATGAAATTTCATATGTATATATTTTTGTCATTCATTGTACTATATATCATTAATTATATTTTATTATTTATTTTTTTTTTATCTTTTTTGTTAGATTATTTTGTTTTGGTTTTTTTATTATTACTTTATTTATTGAATTTTTTTTTCAAATTTAGTTTATTTTTATGTATTTTTTGTTTAATTCAAAAATTGTCAAATTTTTTTTTATTATTTTCCTTTTTTATTTCTTTTTCTTTTCCTTTTTATTTTATTTTTTATTTATTTTTAATTCTTGTTTTTTTACATTTTAGTTAAAAAAAATAAATTTTTTATCTTTTTTTTATTATTTGGACTTATTCCTTTATTAGATATTGTTTTTACTTATTCCTAATTTTTATTTATATATTCCTATTCTGAAATCAAAATTTTATAATAAGTTTCTTATTTTAAGCTTTTTAATATTTTTTTATTAAAACAATCTATTTTTTATAGTTTTTATTTTTTTATATATTTTTTGTACTGTTTTTATTTTTTAATATATTTATCACATTTTTTTAATTTTCTAAAATCATTAAATCATTTTTTTTTTATTTTTTAATATTTTTGTTTTTAATTTATTTTTATTAATATTTTAAATTTAATTTTATTTAATATTTCTTTTATTTTTATTTTGTTTAATTTTTTTAGCTTTTTATAATTTTTTTTTATATTGTAATATTTTTTTATACGTATAAACATTTTTTTTGCGATAATTTTTATTTTATTTTTTTAGTAATTTTTCTGTTTTAATATTTTTTTTTTATTTTTTAATAATTTTTTTAATTTTATTTATTTTTTTTTTATAATTTTATTTAATTTTTTCTTTATAATTTTATTTATTTTTTTTTTAATAATTTTATTTATTTTTTTTTTATAATTTTATTTAATTTTTTCTTTATAATTTTATTTATTTTTTTTTTAATAATTTTTTTATATTTTTATATGACCTTATATAGCGTAGATTGGCAGTTGTATTGCTATGAAGATTATATGAGAATTTACTTTGACCCATTACATGTTCGCCATATCCATCCATACTTGTTATTTTCCAAATTCTGCTTAGAATAAATAAGAAGTATTAATTTTTCACAAATCCCCACTAATTGCTTGCTTTTATTCCTCTGTAGATTAAATAATGATTTGAAAAATGAAATAGCGCATAAAACAAAAGGATTGGCCACGCATATAAAACTTGTTAATTCAATCAGATATAGTGATCTAGATGTATTAGACAAAATGCCGGCAGCCAAATCGCCGGAAAATAGCGCAAAAAATACGAATGCTGTGAATGCGCCACAAAATCAAAACGCCTGTGATAAACTGGTCTCAAAGCAACTGCCACTAACGGACCACAACAAGAGCAAAGCGTGTGAAGCGCATGAAAGTGCTGTGATAATATTGCCAACGCACGCAGCCAGCGAGACAAGAGCCGATGCCGTAGCCGAAGCACAGGTTGACAAGCAAAGCAACGCCCAGGAAGCGATCGAAAGCTGTGATAAGCAGTGTGTAGTGGAGCCAGCGCCCAGCCTGGAAGCCGCTGCCACATGCATTGAGAAGGCGTTGGTGAAGGAAGAGCAGCCGGCACCGTGCGCGAGCGGCAAAGAAGTGCGTGCCTATTGTCTTGAAGAACTCTCTTACAAATTAGTAGCTTTTATCATGCAATACAATATTACATTAACATACATACATACGAGTATATGCATAAATTGTAGTATCTACAAAGCTATATACAAATTCTTTTATAATAACACAATTATTGAGTATGTTTAGGTGCTGGACGAGGACTGCGCGCCGACGGAAGAGAGCACGGCAACGCTGAAGACGGAAGTGGAGTTGCAGCAGGGATGCACACTGCGTGATTACGTGTCACCGCTGCAGCACTTGCGCAGCGAAAGTGGGTGGGTATTAAGCGTGCGTTTGTAAGCAACTCAATTTACTTACTTTTCATATATATTCTCCATAAAATATTCATGACTTAATTAATTACTTACAATTGAATGTGCTGTTCTGTATATATTGCATAAATTGCGTCATCATCTAGCGTTGTATTGACTTTGCAGAAAATGGAACCCGAACGACATTATCTGTCCGTACGAGTTGATGGGTCAATGCGAGGACAAGGACTGCAGTTATAAGCATTTGAAAATGTGCGCATAGAAAAAAAGAAATGTCGCTATAAATGCTCGCAGCTGGTGCAGGCGAACCGCAAGTGTACGTAAAATGTAGATAATATTTCGCAAAACAAAATAAAACAACAAGTTTAACAAAATAAAGGAGTACTCCGAATAGAAGTTGCCTCATAGGTAAGTTAAACCACTCAATTTAGAATTATACACAGATCGTGTAGCGCGTCCACTTGATACTTATCTATACCACTTGCATAATTTTCTATTGAAATTACATGTTTTTGTTGTGATAAAAGCATTTTCAATAATTTTTCATTTATTATTTGAGTTGGTGGTGTGGTGAAAAGTTTTTGCTAGAAATGCAGCACAAAGGTCGGTTGAAACTAAGGCGCGCATTTGCGCAGAAATCTTAAAATTAATTAAGAAAATGTAATATAATAAAAATAAATATTATTTTTTTTTTATTTTAAAAAATTGTTAGCGGTCAACATATTCATCACGAATTTTTATATTTTCAATTAGAAGGTGCCATATTGTTTTTACGCATAAGGTTAGTGCAACTAATGGAGCCTTTGCTGTATTTTAGCAAGCTTGCCACATATTTTTTTCTTTTTGATTTTTGTAAAAATTAAAAATAAATTTAAGATATAATAAAAAAAAATATTGTTTTATAACGTTGTTATAAGAAAAATTGTTTACAAAGTGAAATAAATACATAAGTGCTATATAAAAAATAAAATTCTTTGTCTTTTATTTAATTGGCTGGGTTTACTAATTACTACTAGTACTACTTGTTACTACTAGTACTTTTTACTGTGACTACTACTACTTTTTACTATTACTACTACTTTTTACTATTACTACTACTACTACTGCTTACTACTACTACCAGTTACTACTATGTAGCCTACACTCTAATGAGGACTTTAACCAGCTGGGCAGCGGCACCTTCCCTATTAAGGAACCGGATCATGCCTTCAAATCGTAATCCTTAATCCATTAAAAGATGGGTATCTCATCCGAGGCTGTCGATTAGTTTTCATTAGTAGTGATTTTTACGTGGCGGGTCCCAATCCCAGCGCACAACCTTGTGGAGCGGTTTGTGTTTCGCTTTCTTACTTCAGCTCGCCTTCAAATGTTCTTTGCCTATCCAGAGGATACTTGGTCTAGGACCGGAAGTCGCGAGCTGCTTGAGCCACATGTAAAGGAGTCGTTTATGGCCACTCCCAAATGAATGGCAATCAGAAAACTTTCCTCACTTCTACACATGACCCCATCCTACATTACTAATACTATTGCTACTCCTTGCTACTACTATTTACTTTACTTAACCGGATGGGCCCCTGTTTTTTTCTCCGGACAAGAGCTGTCTACTCGGCAGAACTCTGCCGCTACAACAACAACAACTTTATCCCTCCTAGAAACATCAGGAACGACCTCTTCTTGATGACGTCGACGACATTAAACAGTATGCCGACCAGGCTTCTGACGCAACTCACTTCAGACAAGCATTGACGAATGGCGTATTTGCAGTCAAACCACCACCAATTGCAGATGACGAGCTCGATTCCACGAAATTTAGTGCTGCGTGAAACAAGAGTGACCACAAGGCAACTTCGTTCCTGATATTGTGGCAGGTTAAACTCCAACTTATGCAGAATCGATTCCGGATATACATATGTCCAGCATGAAATGAATTCCCGCATGTCTCTAACCACCTCTTTTCATGCACAGCAAACCACACTCATCTAACACCCCTCTTCCTATTATGCGAACCCCTCAAAACAGCACGTATCCTGGGTTTACCTTTTGATGACTTCGATGACAATCAACCGGAACCTTACCACCCAAGCGGGAATTAGATAACCGCTACAACAACAAATACTTGCCCATACCGGATATAAACCGGGTCAATTCTGGTGTCGTTGAACCGGCTGTTGTAGGCATCGGCCTACCGATCCAAAGAGGGTTAGATCGCTTAGTGGTAGTTAGTTTAGCTAAGGACGTCCGTCTGCCTGTATATACGGTAACTAGTTCCTCAGGTTTTGAGATATCGATCTGAAATTTTGGTTACATCCTTTTCTCCCCAAGATGCCCAAACTAAATACCAAAATCGCCTTCCGTCTACCAGACTACTGTTGTGTCTTCCAATCCAGACGGCTTTGAAATCACTAAAGACCCTTAGGGTTTCATCAAAGTTAGTGATCTCTTCGTAGATCTAGCATTCTATTACATGATAAACCTGCGAAGCAGATAAACTAAACAGAATAGGCACTACCCTACAATTAGACTACGGGAAGGAGGAAATTGTATACCTTTGGTTACTTGCACAGATCTAATCATCAAATATGTTATAATAGCTGAGTATTGGAAATAAAAGCAATGATATAAGAACTCAAATAGGAGTACTAACAGGCTGATTTTCTCTCACGGTGTTGATTTAAAAAAAGGTTGATGGTCCTAAATTGGACTTTGTTGAATGACAACATTATTATTATTATTATTGACCAACCACCCTTCGGTAATTAGTAGGAGGTACAAAAGCTCAGCATTCACCTGATTACCCAATGAACTGTGTAAAGCCAAGCAAAGGTGGGGTTTCAATTAAATCAAAAGAAGGACATGACTTAACGTGGCCTTTACGCAACTAATTGGATTGATTTGTTGCACTAAGCGCAACAACAATAACATAAAAGCTGAAGCGCTAGCACGTTTTAGAGGCCGTATTTGGAAAACGTGCGGATTGTCGCATGTAATGTACAATCATACACACTTACATGTGTATGTACTTGCACCTGTACATTCAGTTTAAGGTGAGTTCGGATATTAACAGTGTATTCAAAGATTATACAGCAGAAGAGAAAGTATTCCAATAAATTACGGAGTTGTTGAAGTTTCCAAATCCATTGACCCTTTTGTTTATATTTAGCCAAGTCCACAACCTTTGTTTACATATTGGGGGTCAATGACCCTTTTCTTTACATTATGAGGTCAATGACCCTTTAGTTTACGTTTAGCCAAGATACAAACCTTTGTTTACAGTTTAGGGCCAACGACCCTTTAGCTTACGTTTACCCAAGATACAAACCTTTGTTTACATTTTGGGGTTAGAAAGGTCAATGACCCTTTTATTTACATTTTATCGGGTCAATTACCTTTTTGTCTACATTTAGCGAAGTCCACAACCCTTGTTTACATTTAGCCAAGACACACACTTGTGTTTATATTTTGGGGTTAATGACACTTTTCTTTACATCTTGACTTTACATTTGTTGGGGTCATTGACCCTTTGTTTACATTTAGCCAAGTCTACAACCTTTGTGAGTAAAGCAACGCAAAAATCTTCGAATAAAGTGTCTACTTCCCTTGCTGCAAATTTTGCACCCGTTTAAGGCATAACAATGTATTTTATTTTGATCATATAGTGAGTTCGTCCAAGGTGATCTCACATACAGTTCATTGATCTCCGCTGTTATACAACATTTTAGCACCTGCATACCTATATATTATATATAAGTATGTTTATATATTCAAGCATGCATTTCTTTATAAATATAGTATATACATATATAAATATACATAGTACCGTGGTACATGTAGTCTAGTCTATTGTGGTTTTATAACATTTTGTAAGTCACTGTGCCAGGAAAGTATGCACTAAAATAAAACGATGTTTGAATAAAAACCTGTAGCAAATTAGCCACATGCAATATAGACATTGTACAATTGATAATACGTATTTTCCGACTCTGTTGCATCGGCGTATGCAGCATGTGACACCCTCTTATGACAGTGCTGCAAACACGAATAGACTCTTATACATACATACGTACATGGATGCTTGGGGAGACTATCACAAGTATCCGCATGTAGTACGTGACATTCTACCAATCACTCCAATAATATATGCATCCCTGAATATTTGGTACGAGGTGTGTTCGGTGAACAACTAAAAATATAACATAAAACAAGACAAACGTAAACTTCGGTTGCAACGAAGCTACAGGGTTTGTCCGCAAAGTAAAGTCGACTCAGTCGATTATCATAACAATTCTTTAAAAGCTTTCAAAATAGTCCCTTTCTGCGCCGATGCTTCGCTGCCAGCGCAATTGCCAAGCATTGAATGCCGTACGGAAGGCATTCTCCCGAATAGATATGAAAGCTGAGATGCATGCTGCTTGAATCCTGTCTGTCGTCTCAAAATGTTCGATTTGCCTTTCATCGGCCTTTTCAGACAAGAAAACAAAAAAAAAGTCCAAAAAAATTGGCGTTGACGGTTTGTCCAGGAGGAATAAATTCATGGTGGACGATGCCTTTGATGTTAAAAAAGGCAGTAAGCATTGTTTTCACTTTGGATTTGCACATTCTTCCGGTCTTCATCAGCTCCTCCAGAAAGGCCTGGTGCCACCGAAACACACCACTTTTTGCTAAATCAACATCTAGTTAAGATTTACCGAGTTTCAGAATTTATCTCAACAAAAGTTGAAGCACTAGTTCGGGTATATACCTCCTCACCAATCTGATCATTGATATACCAAAACAAAAATTTTTGACAAAATTCTTTTTTTTTATTCAACATAGTTCCCTTCAAGGGTGATATATTGATTTTGTAGTACGATTTGTCCTTTGCTTTAAAATAGACTTCAGTTTCGGCGATTATCTCTTCATTCGCCGAACATTTTTTTTCCAGCGAGCATTCTTTTGAGATCTGAGAACAGGAAATCATCGACTACTATGGCCAGATCTGCAGGATACGGTGGATGTGGAAGCAATTCACGATCAAGAGTAATAAAAAAACACTGATCTTTGTTAAAACAAGAGTTTATTGAACAACCTTCGTAGTTTGGAAAATCTTTGCTTTCTTGAAATAATTTAACAGCTGTTTATACGCTCTTAGACAAACTGAGCCGCTGAAACACGGCACTTTGTTAATGAATCAATTGCTCTTAAATAAACAATGACAGTGTGCTCTTAAAAGCGACGAGCGTGGAAATCGCGGAAGAGCACGTACTTGAGAACAAAAATCAGCGGCAATTTAGTCACCTTGCCTTTATAATGTATGTGTGTGTGTGGTAGTATCTCAGAGATACGATTACACACATATCGACCGACGCTGATGCTCGTATGGAGAAGTGCGGAAATATTGTCGGCATACAAGTACAAGTTTTATCGCTCCTCGTTGCCTATTTTATGCCAACCATACATACAGTATGTGCCAATACTACTCCAATTTTCATGTTTGTGTGGTGTTTTCCTGCTTTTTTTAATTTGTTTATTATGTGTTGTTATTATTTTTATTTTTGCATTTCGGTTTCGCTGACTTTCTATCGGAGAGGCTATAGCCTGCTGGCGCGCTAGCTGTTTTGTTGGTTGTTGCAATCGGAAAACGTTCAATCGTTACGCGGTTTTCAAGCAATACAGTCGTGTGAGCGGCATACACAAGTCGCAGGTGTACTATATACCACCTACATATTAAATAAAAGCTTTTTTTATGCTAATCAAAAATTAGCAAAGTATTTTCAAAATATATTCAGACTATTTTTAAAATAAAAAAATTCACAGTTATACGAAATAAACATACAAGCTATTGAACTCGTCGAAGCTGCAGAAAAAAAATTAGCAAAGCAAGAAATATAAATATTTTTACTAGTAAATTTCTTAAATGCGTGCCTTGCCGTATGCCTTGCATGCAAATAAATATAAAGTTAAAATAAATATATAAAGAACGCAAAAGGCCAAAATAAATACGAATTTTTCGCTTTTTTGAGACGTGCAAGAAGACAATAAAAAACTGGTCTGTCTGTTGTGCGCGCAACTACATAAGTTAAATACATACAAACGTCTACTTAAAATCCAGTTTGTATGTCCGTGTACAATATATGTAAACACACCGCACATACATATGAGTGTTGAAAGACGGTAGAATTCACGCAAATTGCACGTGAACAAACGGCGAGCAACCAAGTTAAGAAAAACAAAGCTAAAAGTGTCACAAATCGTTTCATAAAACTGTAAAATAAAAAAATCGAAACAAAAAACATTATTCCAAAGTGAAAGGCTGGCTGCTGCAACATTAACTGCCACTGCAACGCATAGTAGGCGAATACAGTCATCAAAATGTGGTGCATTGTCAACCTGCCGAACGGCACACAATTAGCGGTCAAATGGGATACGAAGGCAATCGGCCAGGAGTGCCTCGAAAAGGTGTGTGTTCTCATAAATACTATGCTTTATGCTTTCATTCTTTACCTACCACACTTATACTTTATTATGTATGTAAGTATGTATATAAATACACACCCATCAAAACATTTCATTATTTTTTGGGTTTATTGCATTTTCTTTGTTGCTTCGTTTATTGTTTTCCGTATTATGTTGCACCGCATATCGGTTTTTGCAATGACCTACGCAACAAACGTTTGCCGCATGCATTGACGTAAAACCGCAGCGGCGGCATTAAGTTAAAACATGTAGCGCTTTTAAGTATATGTATATTCATGCATGTATGTATGTATGTATGTACATATATACTATAACACAGCGGTATACATATATAAATGTTTAAAAATTCTTAGCTTTTTAAATTTATTTAATTAAAATATATTCTTGCTTTCCACAAATGGCTTAGAAAAAATTATGCATTTGTAAAAACATGCCTTTACACGGCGAAAATGATCGATAACTATGTATATATGTATATTGAATCGATTATTGTCTGTTCTAGTGTACGGCTGTTGTCAAATGCATAAATATTAATTTTTAGTACATTTGTATTTGAAAATGCAGGGAAATTAAAAGCAGGACTTTAATGTGAAGTGTTTAAAGTATTAAGTTATTAAAATTAAAAAGAAAATAAATGTGGTTGTCACATACTTAGCTGCAATTGTTCAATAAGTGAGCCTTAAGTGTCATAATCTGCAAAAAGATATTTTGTGATATTTGATGAGTTCTGTTGGCTTAACCTGAAATGTGTTTCTAGACAAATATAACAATTTTTTGAGTGTCGCTGGTGAAAAATATTGTAGTTATTTGCTTATATAATGATGATATAATTTATTAGAACTAATACTTAAAGTAGTTAAATGTTAAACAAAAACGAAAACCGGTTGGAACCGCCGTATGGAAAACTTTTTTATTTGACAAGATACATTCAGGCAATTCGCCACAGATTATTTGCCAAGTTAACGTTATAACCTCCGAAAAAATTGTACAAATCGCAACACTATAGCATATAGCTACCATACAAACTGAACGTTCAAAATCAAGATAAAGATGCTTTAGCGCTATAGTAAGTGCAGCTGTAAAAGCTGTATTATTGCTTTGGTGCAGTCGTAGTCAACGTTTTTTTTTTTGTTTTGTCGTGACTTTATTTTTCACTTCATGAAAGACAAAGTGCAATCTTTAGTTTCCATTTCATTACGACGACAACTGTTTAAAGTTCAAATCGAAAATTTCGAAAAACATCAATAAAAAAATAAGTATTTGTATAAGTATGTACATACATGTAATCTTTGCATACACCTGTAAGTAAATATTTTTATAGGTTTATTTACCTATTTAGTAGTGCTTATCATTTTTATATTGTTTCGCTGCGGCTTAGTATAGAATTGTTTTCGAATGCATGGAAAATAAACAACACTTTGATAAGCTATACCAATTTATAAATAAACAATAAAGTCTTAATAAGCAAAAATATACGTATCTATGCATATATGTACGCCGGCTTAGCATTCATAAGCTGAAATATTTTATTTTGTTTAATAAATATGACTAATCCAATATGATTAATCATATAACGCTCATTTATATGATACATAATGCATACTCACTGTGATTTTTGGACTACCTAGCAGTGGCAATTATGATTTGTTTTATATACATACATACATACGTACATTTATGTAGTATAATCCCAACAGAAGAGTAAGCTTTGTTGTCTTTTCTTAGTCTATTTAATCCCAAATTGTGAGTAAGTTTTGTTGTAGACATTTCAAAGAATGTTCTCTTTTCTCGGATTTAAGGCTGAAAATGTTACTGAATAGCGCTTTCGAGTGCACGCAAACTTTTTCCAAAGAGTAATCCCATTAAAAGTTCATAGCTAGTAGTCTGAAAGCATTGACCCTTCATACTTGCAATTTCATTATTTTTTTTTTACTGTTGACTTTAATTGCTTTGCTGCAAAAAAATATATTAAAATGATTATTATGGTTTTACTTTTTTCTTAATATCGTCTGAGTATAAAAAAGATAATATTAAAAACACTTAAAAAAAAAAAAAAAAAAAAAACAAAAAAAAAAAAAAAGAAATGAAAACACTAAGAGCTTTTTCTTATTCCATTTTCGGTTTGTATAATAATTTGCTTTTCCGTAATTCGCACATATGATTCAACAATTAACTATTAATATATTTGTTTTCTGTAACTTTAATCTTTGGCATAAATACTTGTTAATCCATGAACCGCATACAAATCAAGTCTAATGAGTTGAGCTCAAAGTATACACTTTAGTTCCAAGTTCACAATTAATCAAACAAATGAAGTAGATCGATTAAGTACGCGCTTACGCATTGCTTGAAATCGTCTCGCGATACCGGATACACCTGCTAATAAATGAAAAACTATCAAAGTTCGTACGCTTAGTGCTGCCTATTATATAAGTCAATATGGATGGCCAGTGTAAGCAACTAGTAAAACATTTGCTTCATGAATCTGGCAACACATTATTTGTACTTCTTGTACGTAAATAACAATTTATTTAAGACGAAATTTAACGGACGAAATTTCATAACCTCTATTTTTAACATTCTTGCGCACAATTTTGTGTTTCTTTGCATATTTCGTAAAAGCCTATAAATCTTAGCGAGCAATATCATTTTTGCAACACATTTCTGTACATTGACTTCAAACTGCTTCGCGTGCCTCGCTTATCAGTCAAGCGAATGCAGCGTACGGGTGCATTTGATAGCTCAAAAAATGAAAATAAGTCATATTTCTGTCATAAAACGACTGAAGCGCCAATACACGCGGGTAGTTAACACCTTTAACGTTCAAAAAAAAATATTAGCAATATACATACATATATTTGCATTTAAATATTTAAATTTAAAAACTGCGCAGTACACTCTACATTTGCAATTAATATCGGTACGGACAGTATGGGTACATATTTTATGATTGTACAAAAAATTATGTTAATTAACTTAACTGCCATATTTGGTTAAGTAAACGCTTCGCCTGTCGTATGTTGTTATGAGTTTATTGAACGCCACAAAAAGTGCTCGTATTATTATCATACGCACCCGTAACGAAAACAAATACTCGTATATTATATTATATGAGTATATAACGCTAATAAAGCCATATAAGCTGCAACAACACGCAACTGCACCCTCCGCACGTTTTGTAAAATTTTTACTTACGAATACTCAACCATTTTGATTTAAAAACACCCTTAACAGGGTATATAAGTTTGTCACGAAGTTTGTAACACGCTGAAGGGTCTGAAATTTTGCATACGCCTTTTTCTCCTCGAAAAAATGTCAGAATCGGTGATATCGAACCATAATATCGTATAGCTGTCATAAAAAATTTCAGATCAAAATCGAGTTCTTGTATGGAAAACTTTTTTATTCGGCAGTATATCTTCATGCAATTTGGTTGGGGTTATTGTTTAAAGCAACGTTACAATCTGCGAACAAATTGTTCAGATCGGACCCTTATAGCATATAGCTGTCATACAAACAGGTCTATCAAAATCGAGTCCTTGTATAGAAAACTTTTTTGTTTGGCAAGATATCTTCACGAAATTTAGCATGCTATAATTTCCGAATATATTGCTCAGATCGGACCACTATAGCATATAGCTGCCATACAAACAGACCGATCAAAGTCAAGTTAAAAATCTTTATATACACTTTCATGCTATAAGAAATGCACCTATGAAGGGTATTATAGCTTCAGCAGCCGAAGTTAACGTTTTTTATTATTTTTTTGCGTCAAGTATCTTATTAATTCATCATTAAATAAGTCTTCTAAAGTTCACTTCAAACTATTTGACAACTGATAAACTGATAACACTTATACTCCGTCTGGCAAAATTATAAAATTACTTGGTTATTGACTGCTTTTAAGCCTAAGAAACTGTTTCACAATATTACTTCACGTAGACCATGCTATTCTTATCTATTTTGTTTTTCATTTTTACTTTTTTTGGCTGTCAACACAGCGAGTGGGTAATTAACTTGGTTTATACACTTCACATACAAATACATACATACAAATAAATATTATTTACTTGGCATAAAGGCCGTAAGCCAGTTTATTTTCACCTACACTGGGCAGGTACTCAACGATAACCGATTCGACTTTGTACTCTCCACTGATTGCTCAAGTAGGTTGTGTTGTTATCACGCTAATGATAGCAAAAATGTCAATTACCCAGCAATATATGCACGTTCGTACATTTGCTAACTACTTATTGCGTCGATTATGTGTCCGAAAACTTTCAAAACAACAGCATTAATCATTTTTAACGGATAAATCAACGCTTAATTAAGTCAATTATCGAACTAAGAAGCAATAAAATCCAAGCAAAAATAAGAGTTAATATATGCTCATAAATTTTTGAAATACAGCGTTCTAGATTACAGTTTTATTGACTGTTTTTCACACAAATTTCGTTAATCATCGCACATTTAATAACACACATTTACTCATTTACTTCGCTTAATAACGCAGTATTATTGAAATGCGTGGTAGTAAACGAGTTTTCTGCGAAACCAATCTGCAATTAACTTAGCCAACACTGACTAGGCGCTTAATTGCGGCGTATATTCACTTAAGCAGTTAGTAGTTTCCTTATCACTTTCGGTAACTCAGCAGTAAAACAATAATTGGACACCTGCGTCTTTCGTAATACATTAATCCATGTTGAATTAGACAGTTATGAATGCTTGTGATTCACAGTACGAAAGTATACACGAATTACGGTTGTTTTTGGAATGCACTTTGCACTGCAGTTTTATTGAATGGCAAACTCGTATTTCATTCGTATTTATTTTGGAGTTTGTGACTAGGAAACTTTAAGCGGATGTAAAAGAATTATTTAAAAATGAAAGTTAATGCCATGGAGGGTCTTAATGTTGGTTTATTATTATTTTTTAATATTTACTATGTAACACTGGTACTAAAATATAAATAAAACTTATCGATATCTTGTATCATTATTTTACTGATCACTTAAGAGTTATATATTTCAGTTTTTACGATTTTATTTCTTTTTTAAAATATTTTTATTTTAAATAACGAAAATATTATACTAATTTTGTATATTTCTTGTATGGTTTCAAAACAAATCAACAATATTCATTTCTCTTTAAATTTAATAATAAATTAAAAAAATATACAAATATAATTTTAATTTAATTTTTAATCTTTTTACTAGTTTTTTTTTATTTCTGAAACATTTTTTGAACATTATACATTTTTTTAATTATCTCTAAATTTTTTTGTATAATTTTATATTAATTAACTTATATTAAAAATATACAAATATAATTTTAATTTAATTTTAAATATTTGTATTAATTTTTATTTTTTTAAACTTTTTTTTTTAATATTTCTAAATTGTTTTTATATAATTTTTCGTTGAATTATATTATATTTAAAAAATACAAATATTTTAATTTTATTTTTAATACGTTTTAGTTTTTAATTTTTTTTTTAATATTTTTGTATTTTATGTTAGAAAAATTCATTGCTATTGTGTTGTTATGTAAAACCACATTTTTTGTTTATACTTTTGTATATGCTAACAGAAATAATACCAAGGTTTACAAAGTGCTGATTTTCAAAATATTTGCATTAAGTAAATCAACAATCTAAAATTACACAACTTGACTTTTGCAACGTATGTAAATTTCAAAATCTTTATACTTTTTATATTAATATGTATGCCTGAATATGTGAAGTATTTCATGGACTCTTACGTCAATGCGTTGATGCCTACATCGATTAAATGTGTTATCGATCAATTGCGTTATTTCTAAAGGGCAAACGGTGCTTTGACTTATGTATGACAATTTTTATTACAAGAAAAAAAAATTAAATAATAATAAAATAAATATTATTATATATGTTTTAAAAGCCATAAAAAAATATAATAAAATTAAAAATATATTAAAAACATATTTAGCCATATTTTGCTCTAATCCTTTGCAGAAAATCACTTACACTTACTTACTAATTATTTAATCATTACTTTGCATACATTTTTACTCAGCTTATATTTATCAAACCTAACACTTTTTCACACATACATTATTTTCTAACTTTTTTTTTGCAAAAAACGTGACTTAAACCATGTGCGTTTATTTAATGGGAGTGTACTAACGCCCTTGCGAGATTACTGCCTGTGTGATTACTGTAATCATAGTTTTGCCGGTCAAATGGGATTGCTCTCATTAGTTTATTGTTAAGCGCTAAGCAAAAATATAACAAAAAATTAAGCTGATAAGCGCCAGGAAAGCAAATAGAAATGAGAAAATAATAAAATAACAAGCAACGGTTGCTAATTGTTGATTAACACTTATTTTTTTTTTAATTTGTTGCTTTTTTCTACATTTATGTGAAGCATTTTTTATGGTCAGCAATGATTATTGGCGATAACATCAACGTGCCCCCAAAAAACTACGTCAATCAGCATACAATAAGTATGTCATTCTGTTAACATAAAATACGATTACATTGTGCAATACCGCTGACCCGACACAGTAAGAAATGTGTGTAAACATGTGAAAATTGCAATAATGAAAATACTATACAAAAAGTTGTAAAAAATGCTTGCAATTGATGTGTAGGTGTCGAAGGTGTTTGACAGTCATAAAAAAGGTGGTTTTTAACGATATTGACATATTTTCAATACAATATGAAACAAACTGGTTTCATTGTGCAATACTCAGATACAAATATTTGTCGAAGTTCTTGCTAATTTAATGAAAATAGCTGGATATAAGTATAAATATATTTAGAACAGGTTTCAAGTCCACAAAGTTGGCTGCATGAGTCCAACAAAGACTAACTAAAACTTTACCTTTTTTCAAAATATGTTCTGCTTAAATTTAGGTTAGGTGAGCTGTGGGTTCATACATGCAGTTATCTGCCTCGACAGTCTCAGCGGCATAATTACACAATCGCCGTTGTGATCACATGCCAACATAGCAACATTTGCCACTTTTATTATGAGCGGGTAAAGTCCAATTGCCGCAATATGACTCAACTGTTTAAGCTTTAATAAGCGTGTGTTGTGTGCTTGAGCAGTCGGTAATGCTGTTCTACAGACTTCCTAAAGAAATGTGGTATAATCGTTTAAGTGTGTGACTAACATTGTAAATCAAGCGTGTTAATCTTATCTAAGTAAGCGAACTCTAACCTCTTTTTAATTGATTTTGCTGATAAAACTGGCGTTTCAAGGCTATGAGTGGCATTTTCGATTGAAGTTTACCTACTCATTTATCGAAACCGTCGATATCAGATCACTATAGAATATAGCTGGCATACAAACTAACCGTTGAAAAGATTATTTTATAGAGATTTTTACAATATTCAAAATATTTTCGGCGAAAATTACATTCGTTTGCAAATAAGTAATTAATTTTTTTTTTCATATAACAATATTATTTTTATTGTAAAATTGTATTTTGCGGCCTTAGAGATTTTCTTTTTATTTTTTCACTTAAATTACGGTGCAAAATTAGCAATGCAAATGTAAAAATACATTTCACGTAAAAACTGCATATTTTTAAATGTCTGTGCCTGTAAACTTACATTATTACGCGCAAGTCCAGACGATTTTTCACTTGTAACAAAAGAAAAAAAAACATGAAAAAACCTTAAAATTTACATATGCAAATTAAGTATAAATAAAACATAATTGACTTGCAATAAAAAATGTACATATTAAACCTGCATGTAATGCATTGCGCTGTGCTCAGTTACAGCCAACATTAAACAATTATGGCCCATTTAATATTCATAAGCCCTTACACTTACCGTAATACCTTGTTAGACCCGCTGATCGTGCACATGTACTCAATAAAATTGCAAGACACACGGCAACTGTTTGCACGCCATGGAAGCACTCGTCAACCGCGTGCTACAATTACAATACAATCTCGAGATGTGTATGACACATTTGGTTATTAGCACAGCCGAAGATACATATTATATACATACATACATAAAAGTATGTTTGTATGTGGACATGCGCTGCTTTGTGTAGTCTGCCATTCAGGCCGTTGTGGCGACAACCTCGTTGCCGCAGGAATTCGTCTATAGGCAAGTGATGAATGTAAATTATAAACTTTGCACACATGCGATTTCACACGCTCATAGCTATTTTAAAACTTATAATATAAATATACATATGTATAACTAAATACTTACATACATACATATGTATAATATATACTAATGTTAACGTTCAAACAATTCAGAAGTGCTTATTTGTGCATTTTTTTGTTGCTGCTCTTTTTTTTTGATTATCCTACAAGTTGCTATAAAAATAGCGCGTCATCGACGCGCCTCGAGGCACACTTGAAATAATTCACTTTTCAAAGAATATAGTACATATTTCGTGCGCACGAAGAAAAACACAACCAAAGCAAGAAAAAAACTTTAAACTCAAAAAAAAAATGAAAAGGAAAGTAAAATAAAAAAAGGTTAAAAATAAGTAGAAAATTCCTGCTGCTGAATCAAGTATACATGTTTAAATATAAAAAAATGGCAGGTGTCTCATCGCATATACATATGTATGCAATTATATAATTAGATAAAGCCTTGCAACTGCTCATCAACAACGTGCAGCACCACTCCATGAATTAGTAACAGTTACGACTGCATACTCATGGAAATCCCATTAGAATTATTTGAAAACCCAACGGCAGGGTTGCCAACATTTTACTAATTAGTACTAATTTCCCAGGTGGATAACACAGTTGTCTTACCGTTTTCATTATTTAATAAACACATTTCTGGCTTAAGGCGGCACAATAATTATTTATTAATTACCTCCTCCTTCCTTCTAAACATTTTTTAACACCTTTTACCTAACAGATTTATCACATGTGTTATTTTTCCTTAAATATGTATACTAAGCATATACAAATAATTAATTTTTCGAAAAAATTACTATTTTATAAATAAACAGGTGCTCAATGGCAATTTAAAATGACATTAGAGTGTTTATCGATAACTTTCAATTTCAATTACGTGATTTTAATGTGTTTGCTAAATGGTGGGCTAAATATACATATGTATATTGGAGAATTTCTTGTCAGTTTTGTTTTTGTGTTAAGCTTTTGTATATGTTTTTATTTTCATATTTTTTTAATACATGAACACCTTTAGTAAAAGTATTATTAAATAAATTAAAATATATACATATGTATGTATTTTTTTAAATTTTGTTATATAGAAGTTTATAGTTTAATTTTATTTAATTTTTACATTTATTAAATATATGCATACTTTTCCAATTTTTTTAATAAAAAATATTTTTTTTATTGCTTTAATTTTATTTAATTTTTTTTATAAATTTTTATAAAAAATAATTTTTTACATAAAAAAAAAATTATAAAAACATTATTTCAATATTACATTAAGTTTTTTTTTTATTATTTTATACATATTTATTTACTAATTAAGTGACGTATGCCATAGTTCATTGCTTGCGCTCAATTTTGCCTTCAAGCTTGCATAAATACCTACATACATACATATGTGTGTACATGTTAACTTCTAAGCGCTTTACAATTAACCTATGATAAAAAGTATGGTTTTTTTGCTCTATTTTCTTTCTTTGCATCTAACTTATTTAATAAAATGCACTTTGCGCTGTTATTATATGCGGAACCAAGGCCTTAGCGTGCATTAATTCAATTGTAATAAAAACGAAACATATTTTAAAGCAGGAAAAGAATGCAAATAATGACAATTTAGCAAACTAATGAAAACACGCCCAACAAACACACAAACGCACAAACAAATTTTCTACTTACCTTCATAAATTAGTTAATGACAACAAACAATGTTTAATTACATTCATTTATTTAGGTATTTGTTTGCTTATTTCATTTATTTTTTGCTCGCTACGCTTCTATTCCAAATTAACGGCAACACTGCATGAGCAACTCATTAACACGCGGCGGCATGAGTACGCGCACACGGCAACGAACAAGCAGCCAACCGACCAACAAAAAACTACAAAAAACAACAACAAAAACTGCGTTCAGTTGAGTTCATATGTGAATGGGTCCAAAGTCCAATTTTCGTTTGGGTCGGGTTCCAAAGTCCAATTTTACCATTCACACACAGCATGCTTTCATTCGTGTACGGGCGTGTGTATGTTTGTGCAATGGATATATTAATATATATACATGTATTGTGTGTGTGCACTTGTAGGTGTGCTTGTGCGTTTCGGTATGTGTTACACTTCATTTCTGTTTTGTTCACGAAATTCTCTTTATTAAACAATTTTTTTGCGCTCACCTAATTGCTGTTATCGTTGTTGTTACTGTTGTTGTTGCTAGTGAAACAAGTACAAAAAAAGCTAAGTTCGTTCTCTTGCAAACTAACAAACTAAATGAAGAAGCAGCAACAGCAACAACAGCTAAAAGATACGAGATCGTGTCGTCCGCAAACACAATAACAAAATATATATACAAATATATATCTCAGCTATGATCTTTCGCCAGCGATAAATACAGCAAACGCGCTCTTGCCTACTTTTCTGCGCTACACTCACGTATACTTCATACGCAACAGCGCTTCGTATCTCTTAAGTGAAGTTGCAAACACTAAATACTCTCTGCTAGCCATAAGAGTACACAGCGCTCCTATAAGGGAGTCACTTTTTGGGTTTTTTCGCAGCTTTTTCCCCCCAAGTATCTGTGCGCACATCTGTTTTCAAGTTGCTTTCAGCGCTCCAGTGCTCGTGTACGCCGTCTCGTACACATACTCGCAAGCACGTGTACACATATAGACAGACTTTTAAAGCTAAATTTTGACAATAAATGTCTGTTGACTTCAGTTATTTGCGCCCACATGGCTGCCATACACTTGACGAGTTGGCTGGCTGACAGTTTGGTGGGTTGGTGAGTTGGCCACTAATCGCTCTCTGCAGCGCTAATTCAAAATGCAAATAGGTCTGAAAGAGTTGCAAAAGTTTTAAACAATAATACCAAACTGTACGATGTTAGGTTAGCGAAAATGTGTAGCAGAGTATAGCAAAAAGCAGAAAAATGTGCTGGAAGTGCGCAAAAAGGCAGACATTGGAGCTAAATATAAAATAAAATACAAATAAGCAAGTTTGGAAGGCTCCATCTGAAGCCTGAAATACAAAAATGAAATGTATAAACAAAGTTTTGCTTATGAAGACAATAAGAATACACAAATGCGCAGAATATCTCACCTGGAATCTTTGTAGTTAGTTATTTTTTCGCACGTACTCATATACATTCATACTCTTACACACATTTCACATACTGATTTAGTATTTATGTTTACCCAGCCAGATAACAATGATTTATAAAAAAAATATTTCTTACGACTATGTGAGAAAAATCCAAAATGCCCATATGTGCTTAATAATTGAAATTTATTTTTGCAAAAAAGTAGAACAAACAATATGTACTTATATTTTTATCACACACATTGTAGAGCAGTGATAATTATTTATAAAGAAGTTTGTTTAGGCACAATAACAATAACGTACATGCACACGCCTTACCTTGCCTGCGGTTTATTTTCGTGCTCGTCTTGTTGTTGGTTGATGTCATCGCATATTGCGCTTTACTTTGTTTGCCGAAGTAATTAACAGTTGTCTTTGCTTGAAGTCTTGAGGGCGAAGAAATGTAAGCAAAACGTACCTAAATTTGATAAAAAAAGAGCTATAAATATACTGTACAAGCTGCAAAACCAGGTTGAAGCTAGGCGAATATCGCAAAAATATTATTTTATAAATTTGTGGTTAGGCGAGGCTAGAAGATAAGAGATGAGAGGGAGAAGTGATATACATACATACATATATAAAATATGTTTTTGACACTATCATAAAATTAATATATTTTTGTGAACTCTAACCTCTGGTAATGTGTTTATAGCGGTTTTATTTCATAAGTAAAAAAATTTGACAGCATATTTGATAGTCACCATGATATTTGTAGCAGAGACAATTACATGCAAAAATATGAAAGTGTTAATGAAAGTACAAATATGTTAATTACCCAATTAAAACTCTACTTAAAAATAGTTTAAAAAGTATATGACCACTTTAGACACACCCCAGTAAAAAATTGTAATTTCTCAGCATTTCGTTGCTGTTTTCTTCGTAACCAAAAAAGGTAAACATCTTAAATGTCGTTAGGTTAGTAGAGCTGCGACAATTGAGGACAGGGTGATTGCGGTGAAAAGCTTTAAAAACCATGAAAAATCAAATATTTTTATAAAATACTTTAGTTTATTGAATTAAATTGAATATATGTTCATAAACACACAAATTTTGGTTGATTTAATTTTTTCTTATTTAAAATTATACAAAAGCTGACAATGCAAAACTTTTCTGGGTAAATTTGTAGATATTTTATATACGATTTTTTAAACAGATTTCAACAAAAAATACATAAAATGAAAACATAGTAATACAATTTGTTGTACATGGCGTATGAGTAACATGCGTAAGGTATTAAGTAGCAAAAAGCTCAATCCATAAGCTTTAAAAGCTGCGGCTGTGGTTTTATTAAAAGCTTGTTCCTATTTAAGCTGCATTTTATTAGAAGTTGTAGTGAAAAAATACATTCGAGCTTTTGCGCAGCATGGCGTATGCGTAACTTTCTGTATAAATTTTTTTAAGCATAAAATTTAAAATATATAAATGATTGAAAATAACAAATTTTAATGGAAAACAAAATTTTATTATTTATATATTTTTAAGAAAATTTTAATAATATTAATTTCTGAACATTTCTTTACATTCTATACACATTCCAAAATTTTAAGCAATAAATGCAAACTCACGTCAACAATACTAACCTCACTTTTTTTTGTATGCACTTACAGGTCTGCAAGGCACTCGACATTGTCTGTGAAATGGAATATTTCGGCCTCGAATACTGGACACCTGGACAGGAGGAGTCGCGCACACGCCAATGGATCAATCTGCGCAATCGCCTGTCGTGCGACAACAGCAGCAGCAGCATACACTTAATGCTCGCGCTGCGTGTCAAGTTCTGGGTACCCGTACATTGTTTGCTCCAAGAGAGCGTACGCAATATTTTCTACATGCAAGCGCGTTCCGATCTATTGGAGCAGCGCCTGCATGCACGTGACTGGAATAATGCGGCCAAATTGGCAGCGCTGCTGTGTCAAGCTGATGGCTTACGCTTCAATCCGCTCGCGCTGAAGGCCAAATGTCCCACGCAAATGCGTCGCCGTAGCGCTGGTGATGTTCAACACCAACAATGCCAACACAAAGAGCGCAAAGACAAAGAACATGTGTTGTCGTTTAAGAAGCGACGCCTCTCCAAACAAAAGTCCACCGAAAACATACATAATTCACATCTGGCCGCCGCTGTCTCCGATGAGGCTCTAACGACATTGAGTGCGAGCATGAAATGTGCCAACGCATTGTCACAAATGGCAACACAGGCGTGCGATAGTGACTCGGGTGTAGACAAAGCCGCCGCGATATCATCATCACCGCTTTATGTTTATCAAAATTATATAGTATATCCAGCGTCGGTCGATGGTGTTGACGCCGATATGCCGGAAGATTACTACAATCGCATTGCTGTGGAGCATGGCAAGTTGGCGACACTTAAAATGACAACGAAGTCGGCAAAGTATTGGCTGTTGAAGCAAATTCAGGATCTCGAAGGTTACGGCGAGGAGCTGTTCAGCGGCGTGACGGCACACGAGAATTCGGTGCGTTGCGATGTGTCGGTTGGTACAAATGCGATCACGACCTGCGTGGGAGACGAAAAGAATGTGTAAGTATTTTTACGCTGAGTTAGTTTCGGTTATATTCGGGTAGTCTGAAAAATTTATATTAAAAATATTTTTTTGTTAAAATTTTTTTGAGTTGATTAATTTTCTAATTTTTCTATTTTGTTCAAAAATTTATTTTTAATTTTTTTCAACAAATCTTCGTTTTTCCACCATTTTAGACATACATTGACCATTTTTTAATTTTTTTTTTTAATTTTACAATTTTTTTTAATATTTTTCTTAAATTTATATTTTTTATTTAAATTTAATATATATTTTTTTTAATTTTTTCTAATATTTTTCTTTAATTTTTTTTATTTTAATTGTATTTAATATTTTTTTTTATTATAATACATTTTTTTTTTTAATTTTTTCTAATATTTTTCTTTAATTTTTTTTATTTTAATTTAATATATTTTTTGTCCAAAACCATATTTTTCAACTTTTTTCCACACATTTTATTTATTGTCAATTTCCTTTCTTCTCTCTCTTGTAGCATCCCGTTCAGCGCAATCGCCTCTGCGAAATCATTCCGACGCACTTTCAAATTGGAATACGTCGGCGATTGCAATGATCGTCGTGAGCTCGAAATCAAATTGCCAAAACACTCGATGGCCGCTGGCGTCTACCGTTCCATAACGGAGCGACACGCCTTCTATGTCTGTGATAAAGTACGCGGTGTGGTAACCAATCAATTTACGCGCGATCTCAAGGGTACAATCGCTTCGATGTTCAAAGAAGACACGGAGCTGGGCAAACGATATGTCTTCGATATTCAACGCACCTGTCGCGAAGTGCACGATCAGGCGCGTCGTATACTACACGAAAAGGGCATTGAAGCCTTGAATAGCACAACAAGTGGCAATGAAGATCTCTTTGAAAATATGCTTAGCGGCGCCACCAAAACACTGAGCGCGAGTACACTGCAACCGGCTGATGAAGCGGCTACGCAGCTGCATATCGATGACATCAGCGCTGTCACCGATAAATTGGACATGGCGTTGCGCGAGAAAGAGAAACGCGATGCGGCAATAGCACGTTGCGTGGAGACGCGTATCTCCGAAGCGATGACCTGTAAAATTTGCATGGATCGCGAAATCAATACAATGTTCAATCCCTGCTCACATGTGACCACCTGTGCGGAATGTGCGGCGAGGTAAGTTCAAAAGTGCACAAAATGACTAAAGTACAGCATTTCAATTAATTTTCATGTTTTCTCGTTTTACAGATGTATACACTGCCCCAGTTGTCGTGTAAAAGTGACGAGCACTACGCGCATATACCTGCCCCCCGAACTGCGTGTGAGCGTCGCCACGCCAATCGCCACCACCAGCTGTGTCGCTGCACATTAGTGGAAATATTTCCGTTACATTTCTCTTGATCGAATCGCGTTCGTAAAATGGACTTTGTTTGCAGTATAAAAATAGAAAGGAAAAAACTCGAAACTGTGCTAAACGCGTCAATGACGGGGTTTTAAGCTTAGACTGTATTCTCTAAATATAAATTTATTGAGTGTCGTCATGCCAAACCATAAATATTTATAAGTGAACCTAAAGTAATTATTTAACTGTTATTATTATTTTTTTTTTGTTTTTGTAGTACATACATACATATATGCAATTGTTACTAATTTCACTGTTAAGTTAAAAATAGTTTTACACATTGTACTGTAAGTAATTAAGACTTCGAATTATTTTAAGTTAGTTTGTTGCCAATGCATTCATATTTTATTAAAAAAAAAGTATTCTTAAACAAATTTGTGTTAACTAAATGTGTGCTTAAAAGCCGTACATTAAAAAAAGTATTGAAACCCTTAAACGACAAGATTGTTACAACAAAATGTGAAAAAATTATAAATATAAAAGAAAAAATTAAAAAAAAACTATTTATGTCATAAAAAATATAAAAAATTTGCAATATTTGCACTTTTAAATTTAAAAACAAAAAAATATTTCTATATGTATGTTTTTCCAACAGCATTTAATAATAATTACACAAAAATATTATTATAATTCGAATTTTCAAAAATATGCGCCATTTCGAAGCTTTTCGATGTATTTTTTATTTTTATTATACATATATTATGTTCTAAAGCATTTTAACTATTGACTAAGAATTTTGGAAATAATGAAAATGTTTAAAAATATATATATTGTCGTGCCTTTGTTGTATTTTCTCCCATATTTGTTATAATTTTAAATTAAAACATTTAATAACTTTTTAAATTTTAATATTTTATATGTTAATTCTGTGAAAGTCGAAAAAAATTTAAAACACAATAGTGCATAAAATAAAAAAAAATAATAAAAACAAAAAATTATTTGTATTAAAACAAAACAAAGTCTATTATTTTCAAGTTAAATAGCAATATATGGAATATAAAGATAACCAAATAGTCAAATAAACGGTATTTCGCGCTATGAAACTTATAACTGTGATAATAAGCTATATCAAGCGAGTTCTGACGCTTCCATATCTGTATATAGACAGAACAGACCCGGATTTTGCTCCGTTGAAAACTGTCAAGTTGGTAGCATTTCCCAAAACTATTTAATACAATTTTTTAACAGACTTCAATAATAACAACTGTTAGGCAGCTTGTTTTGTTTCTGTTTATTTTACATACATATGTGTTGACAGCAGAAGAAGGTGAAGGCAATCTAACATTAGAACATAATAAAAAAATTATATTACTCGTTACATCGGCTTTCCAATTTTTCCGCTTACCCAATGTGGCAGCATTGATAACCAAAAATTTCTCAAAAAGTTAAATCAACGCAAAGTTAGAAAAATCCCATGTGGCAACACTTTTGCTAACCAATCGGAAAAAATGCTACAAATGTCAGACAATAGCAAACAATTGGTTGACAGTAATGTTCAAAATGGACGCAATATCTTTGTGTTCCCATTCTCAGATCGCGTGAGCAGCAGTGATAAGTTTTTGCAATTTACTTTTCCTAATAAAAAAGTGGAGTGTGAAAACTGAAAAAATGCCAATGAATTTAAATTTGTGATATACTACAAGTAAATGGGACGAAAGTGGATAATAATCCAAGGGTTTTCGTCAAATTTCGTCCATGTAGTGAAGAAACAGTCAATACAAATCAACTAAAACTGTCTGATGGAATTTTGTAATACACCAATTGCGAGTTTTCTTTGTGACCTCACTTTTTGCGTTTCGGCGTTCGTGTGCGTTTAGCGTACTTTAGCAGTGCCGTATTGTGCTGTCGTAGATTGCCAAAACGATGTTTGTAGCAACATTTTCTTTGCAAGTGTTATTAAAACAAAAACTGCTATAGAAATTCTCCAGCAACAGCAGTCGAAAAGTTAGTTAAAGCAGCCAGAAGTCAGCAGTTGATGGACGTTTGTTTGTATGTACGTCAATCCTAAACGAGCTACCGATTGGCTAGCTGGATACGAAAAACCGAAAAACGCAGTGGCAGAAAGAAAACAAGACTAAAAAAGAAAGAAGGTTGTATAAACGAGCGGAAATTGTGCTAGTGACAATTTGGCAGTTTTTTTTGTTTTACGCCAGCTTTTATATACCATATTATTTTTTTGGTTGGAAATTATAATGGTTTAGTTAAATAATGCAATACGTAGAAGTGCAAATTTGTTTCCACGTATTGCCAACTTGTGAATGAAGACTCTAACACAATACAGTGTTAATTATGAAGTACGATTTTTGTGTAACGCAAGTATGTATAATTTATTGTAGAAAGAGATAAAAGTTTATACAACAAAAAATGTATAAATTTGCAGTAAAAGTACTGAAAAAATACAAAGAAACAGATTTTGAAAGTGCCTACAAACAAGGACAAATTTTTATTCCTTTGAAAAACAAATAAAGTGATAAAAGCGGATTATCGGTTAGCGTTCTGTCCGCTAAAACTAGTTTATTATTACAAAAAAATATACGCCTTTACGATTTTAAATTTCATTTACTGTCTAAACGCTTTGAATTATATGCATTGTCATCATTTGTCTACACGATCCCAAAAGTACAACGACGCATACTTGCTGAAGCTTAGGTAAATATTTGATATAATAAATTTGGAAACATTTACAATTATTTGTGTAAAATTCCTTTCAGTTATATATTATGGAAAAAGGGAAAGTACATGTGAAAAACGAGCATCGTGGTGTGCCTGCACAAACACAACAACAACAATTAACGCCAAAAATTGCTGAAGGCCATCCCACAACGTCACTATCACCCGAATTGAAATCTGCGCCCTTTATGGGAATGCACCATAACTTAGAACATCCACCACAAACAGTCTACTATCATCCACAACGTCCTACATCGAAAACAAATACAACAAATATTTCGGAATGTGATACTATCGGCAATTCCGCTAACGATGGTGTATTCCCTTTATGTTATGTTTGTGGCGGTAATGGCGGTTGCGAATCTCTACGCGTACGTCCTAATCAGGATTGTCCCACTGAACCGTATTTTCCATTTTTGGAACGACATGAACCGCCCAACGGTGTACCAAAGCTTACGTCTACACAAACCTATGTAATCGCTTGTATGCTATGTTATCGATCCCTGCGAGAGCAATGGGACTCGTACGAACGCAAAAAGAAGCCACACTTACAGCGTTTATATCATATGAAACGTGTTGATGGGAAAAGTTACATTGGCGCCGACATACAAACACAAGGTGAATACGCTGCACAGATGCTTGGTCTCAGTGCTGAACATTTACAACATGGTAATTTGCAAGAAGATTACGCCTATTTAAGTGGTGTGTCGCGAACACCAAATCGCGTCGATTACGAACGTCCAACGAATGTGACGAATCAATATTATCCTTTACAACCAAACGAACCGTCATCGTCATTACATTATGCTCAAACAAATAGTACGCCTAGCTCAACGGCACAACAATACTGTGATTATTATAATCGAAACTTTAACGCTACCTTGAATGGCCAAATGACGCCACAACCAAAAGAAAAGCAAATTGGCACCACGCAGTTACCTAAGAGTGTGGCACATATGAATGAAGAGCCCGCCGCGGTTGAGAGTCGTAAACCTGTCGGCAGTGGTTCACCATATGACACGTTAAATATAAAATCGTCCTCATTTGCTCATCATAAATTTAAATTAGGTCAGATTTCGTGTATGAATTCAGCTTCAGCTCGTAATGAACTAAACTCCTCAAATGATACACAAAAAGCTCTACACACAAATTCGGACAGTAAACATCAACAAATTCAGCAACAACAACAACAACAACAACAGCGACAAGATCGTATCAGTCCGCAATACGAATATGGTATCGCAGCTGGTGGTGTTGGTGGTAATCACTCGAATGCCGCGTCAATGGCTGATGTTGTTGACGATGCAAGTGGTGCTGCCTTAGATTTGCGTAACTCATCAAATAACATCTGTGAACCATACATGTTGTCATGCGGTACTTCACGCCAAATGTTTCGAAATGCCTCACCTAGCAATAATGCCACCAACCAAGTCGATGTCGGCATACTTGACTTGTCAATGCCAGACAAGAATTCATTAACTGAAGTTTGTTATGTTTGCGGTGATGAACAGCGACGTGGCAGTCTCATCGAACTGAGCACTGTACGTTCGAAGGATGGGAAGGGTCGTCATCATCCATACTTTCCGATTTTCAATGAACAAATACCGCGCCCGCCGCGCTCACGTCCCAAAGATCCACGTGGCATGATACAAGCCTGTCAATTATGCTATGAACATCTTATACAACAGTGGAATAATTACCAGGTAAGTGTTAGCTGCTAGTATCTAGCCCTTTTATATGAATTTTATATTTTATAGCGGCAATTAGCATGCACAAATGCATTTATTATAAATAAATATGTATAAAAGTAAAAAGTAAATATGCATAAATAGTTATAAAGTTAAAAAAGTTATAAAATTAAATAATCTATAATAAATGTAAGTCTAGATTACACTTTTTATTGCATACACGTGCAAAATGTTAAGAAAATGTAATATGCTAACAGCTAGCAATTACATGACGTTGCATTAATGTCATGCAGAGAATTTGAGAGCAATGAAGCTTTTCTAAGAGCATGACACAGCCTCACGGAGAGCGGATTTGAGTGAGAGACGACATTTACCGTTAGTCTACTACAAAAAACTTTCAGCATCACTTGCTCTGATTACACACATTCAATATCAAACAATTATTTGTTTAGTAAACTAGGTAAAGCATGGCTGGCTGGGTATTTCCGATATACTTATGTATATGTATATTCCAAATATTATATATTTTCAGCATGCAACGAGACTCCGCTTGACTCTAACCACCTCTTTGCATGCCCAGCTAACCTTACCCAGCTGAAAACCCGCCCCCTATGGTCCGAACCCGTCGAAACAGCATGTTGCACGGGCCTACCGTTGGTTGACCTCGATGAAAACTTATGTGAACCTTACTACTCTAACCGGGACTAGAACCTTTACGGCAAAAACTATTTTTATTGTACTATTATTGAGGTACAATTTCGAAAATCGTTCATGCCTTCCGTATATCGTTCTTTTACTATTTTTACTAGCTTATTTATGCAGCCTGACCTACAATTGAGAGATAATTTTCATGGAGCTCTTATTACTTAGGATTAGATAGGTTCTTGATCTAATAAAGTCTAATAACTTCTTGCTGTTGTTGGAATTGGATGTTGTTGTAAGAATTGAATGTTGTTGGTGTTGTTGTAGCAGCAGAAAAAGCAGCAATGCTGAAAGAATTTTGAAAAATGCTGCCGAATTGACAGTCTTTAGCCGGATAAAAATTCGAATACGGTCCAGTTACGTAGCCCGGACCCGACCCGACCCGATCCGACTATCGTGGCAACGTTACTCTATTATACTGACCCAGCGATTGGGTACTTTTTTGAATATGGTCTTGAAGTCCTAAGAAAATTACTAAGATATTATAAACGAAACAGTTTTTAACAATGTCGCTTAACCCACACTAGAACTTTTGTATCTACATCTGATATAATAGCTTGTTGTGTAACATATTTCCTAATAACATGTTTTAAAACATAAAACAAAAAACAACTCGTCGTCTTTATCTTTCACGTTTTACCCTTAACAGTTAAGTCAATAAAAAATTAATTTTATTTACAAGCAGTGGAGCCATTTAAAAAAAACACCCGAACGATTAAAAATAAAAAAAAGCAAACAAGGAGGCCCACCAACAATTTATACAGCGATTGTTATTTTTGTGAACGCTGACTTATTTTTATACCCAATTTTATAACCACTTTGAATGTCTGGTTATGTTTACTTTATTTGTAAATATATGATGCCGTGTCGCTGCGGCGTCGTCATCGTCGTCGTCGTCACCGTCGCCGTTGTCGCAGAGTCTCATATTGAGCCGTATGATTTTTAATATTAACTATTGTGTTATGTAGTACAACAACATTTTCGATTACATTTAGTGATATGATCGTAAGTTGACTGTTGTTTCTATTTACGTTACAATACTATGCCAACGCCAGTCGACTTGGGATCCTAATTAAGTCCACCACATTTATACACCGTCAATTCCCACTGTTATCAGTTTTCCAATGTGTGGATTTTGGCTTCGAATTGCTCTCGCTCCGCCACACACACCCAGTCGCGAACGAAGCGCGCTTCTACACGTTTCAACGCAAGCGCTGCGGCGTCAGTATCGTCGCCGTCATCAAGCGTCGTGTCAGTGCAAGTGCCAGTGCGGATGGATTTGCCGCCGCTCCAAGTGTGTTAGTAGCAGCTTGACGGCATTTGAAACTGGACAAACAATTGCATTTATTCCGAAGTTTTTGTTTTTCTAGTTTTTTTGTGATTTTAAAAATATGTACAAATATGTACATAACTAGATATGTATGTAGTACATATGTAAGTGTGTGCGTAACGGCAACGGCTACTGTGCGTGAGTAATTAGATCACAAATGTCAGATAAGAAAGATAATAAAAGCCAATTTCATAATTCAAGTGCCAAAAAAGAATATTTTTGTCGTTGTTGTTGTTGGTTGTTGGTATTTAGAGAAATCCAAAAAAGTATGAAAAATAATTATAAATGTAACCGCGTGTAAGCAGTGTTTCCGGCTTATGCATAAAATAAGTGCAACTATTTCCATATATGTACATATGTATGTATGTACATATGTTTGTTCATACATATGTCGTGCGCTTATCAGCATTTGAAAATTTATAAATCACTTGGCGCTCTATAATAATTACTTTGTGCGCTAAATACGAAATACTTGTACTATTCGAAGTAACGGTGCGCGGCTGTGGGTGTTGAGTATAGAGTTTGTTTTCTCTGCCAATTACGCCGCTGGAAAAATTATACACGTTATTCATACAATTGTTTAGTACATACTTAAAAGTGCTCTTAACCTTTTCCCCTCTTGGCCTCTTCAATTACTTAACTAAATACTACAACGTTGCATGCATAACGGCATAGATAATGATTCGCAGTTCCGCGAAAACTACATATATTATAAATACTAGCGCCGCGTATGTGTGTTTGTGTGCGAAGCTATAAAGTTTTGTTTTTGACCCCTAAATCAATGCAAATTCGCCACCAGTGTTTATTGCGTTCGGCAATGTCAGATTGTAGTGATAATAAAGTTGCGATCGATTTCGCTGTTGCAACAAACGCGTCCGACACGATGATAAAACTTCGCGAAACGGACGCAGCGGCGTTGTGTAGGCGGAAGGAGCAGAAATTGTTGGAAAATGATAACTGGAAGGATTATAAAAAATTAAAAACTTACCTAATACTTAAAGATAAGATGATTGAGAAGGTAAATACCACAAATAATATAATAGCAATGTCAATAGGAAACATATAAACGTATAGATATGTAAATATATTTACACATGTGTATGCATGTTTTATAAAAATACAATAAAACAGCAGGTAATAAATTAAATTATGCACTCAAAGTAAATAAAAAAATTAAAATAATTAAAATGTGCGCAATGATTTGATTAAAAAAAATACTTTATGAAAATATTCCATGCAAGTACATGATTGTGATCAGTTTGTATGGCAGCTAAAGGGTGATCCATTTCGAGGTTGCCTACTTTTTTAAAGAAAACACGCAAAAACTTCAAGTATTGGGTAGTCGAAAAAGCATTTTCGCATTTCTAATCAAACTTCAACTTATTTTTTTTTATATTTATGATAATAAATAAATATGTACCATTTTGGTCGACCACTTTTTGCCATTTTTCTGCTAGAGACATTATTCCATTAGTGTAAATCGAAATTTCCGGAACGAAAGCCAGCGAACCATTGTTTTGCTACACGAACTGATACAGCATCGTCTCCGTACCAGTATCACTTCACAAATTTCATTGGTGGCTTGCGAAGCATTCTTTCCTTTTTATACAAAAATTTAAAAATATAGCGAATTTCTTCATTATTTTCACTCATTTTTGAACAGCTGTAACTTTTTTCAACTTCCCCGAATTTAAATCTTTTTTTGGTTAAATGAAGCTTAAAGTCTCACCTTTCCAACACTATATGGTATGACACAATGTGATTGGTAGCACTGGAGATATACGACTGCAACGACATCTATTGACAAAATACGAAAATACTTTTTCGACTACCCAATATAATAAGGAGTATTTGTTATCATTCGAAAGATCATTCTTCGACATTTATTTTTTGAAGATTATCTCTTTCAAATCTTGGCCGTGGCTACGTTTCAGATGGTCCATACATTGAGTCCAATTTTCATTGACTCGTTCGAACATTTCGACTGGTAACTGGCGAATGACACGCGTGATGTTTTGCTTCAAGGCCTCAATTGAAGCCGGATTGTCCACATAGACTTTAGACTTTACAAATCCCACAGAAAAAAGTCAAACGGTGTGGTATCACACGATTTTGGTGCCTAATTGACCGGCCCAAAATACGAATAGTATGTTTTGGGTCCCTCTCCTGTTGAAATTGCCAAATTGAAAGCAAATTCCATTCTGCATATGAGAATATGGCTTCACACCATGAGGTGTCTGACACCACACCTTGGGAAACAGCCCCAAACCATTATATTACTGTTAAGGGATTTGAAGGACTTAATTGTGTAGCGGATGTACATTTTTGGGTAAAATAATCCCTGAAGGCTAAAATAAAACCCTTCAGGCATATCTCTAACGTATGTTACTTTTCAGGCGTATCTAATTTTTATAATACGTTACTGAATAATATATTATATATATTTATAAACAGGGTATATTAAGTTTGGAATTGGAAATCTTTAGAGTAACCAAGTTTGTCTCTCTGTTTATATGCAATCCTAGTCCCACAGTTTTTGAGATATCGATCTGAAATTTTGCGCACACCCTTTTCTTCTCAGCAAGATACTGCCGGAACCGTCCATATCGAACCATTACAGCATATAGCTGCCACTGATTGATCAAAATCAAGTCCTTGTATGGAAAACTTTTTTGTTCGACACGATATCTTGCCGAAATTTGGCATAAATTATTGTCTGAGGCAACGACACAATCTGTGAAGAAATGGTGATCAGATCGGTCTCTTATAGCATGTAACTGCCATACGAACTGAAATTCTTGTGTGGAAAACTTTTGTTTCCATACGAAATTATTTGAACTTTATAAATGACATTCAAAAAGTATCCTAATTGAAATTCATACCTGCGTTTTCGTTTTTTTGCCTAAATTTTTTATTATCTATTTTTAAGGACCTTTTGACGCTTATTATCCTAAAATAAATTAAATTCTAAAATATAGATTTTTAAATTAAATTGAGTAGTTTATAGTCATTACTCTCTCTCAAAAGTAATTTCATCCTTCAGTGGGAAGTTTATAGTTATTATATAATAGTGATTTCATTCGAAGCTTATTTGTCCATGACAGTCATTTTCTTTTCTTAAATATTCGTACGAAGGTTGTTTTAAAAAGTAAACAAAAACTTACGCCGAGAAATTATTGTATTTGTTATAAAAAGCTAAATATTTAATTTTATTATTAAAATTGTTATTATTTGCTCGTTAATTAATAAAAATTGTTATTATTTGCTCGTTAATTTTGTTGAAGTGTAAACTATTTTTATTATCTAAAATATATTTTATGTGTATATATGGACGCAGGTGGAAATTGTTTTAAAAGCAATAATGTAAATTAAAATTATTCACATATTACACGCTGATTTACTGTATAAATAAATATATATTTATATATATATTTTTTTAGACTACACAAACACCTGAAAATGAACGCTCCTATACGTTACGTAAGAAACCTACATCCGTCACAGAACGCACCACATTCGTTTGTTACACCTGTGGCGGTGACACGCCCTCCTCACGTTTGCGGCTCGTTTATTGCTGTCCAAATGCAGAGCGCGAACCCTACTACCCTTTCATAAAAACGATGAAAGCTTTCAAAAATGCTAGTCCCATCAGTCCACAGGGTGAGTAGTATGATTTAATTTGTAAAAAAATTAAAAAAAATATATATATATAATTTTTCTTTAAAATTACCTAAGGTATGGTGCAAATATGTTCCTCATGCTATGAAAAGCATTTATATTTGGCTGAAGGTGGTAACAACACTACAATGGCGGCGGCTACCTCTACCGGCCGTATATCGGGTGGACCCGCTGACAATAATGCGGCCGCTGGTAGCGGTGCTGGTGCAATTTACAGCGTAGATGGTGACGCAAACCTCAGCAACAACAATGTGATCGCAACAAGCGCTGAGGGTGCAGGACGTTACACACCCTCCGAGAAGTCGTTGGCCAACTCGGATTCGACAAGTAATGTGAAATTTAAGGTGAGCTAAGTTCAAAACAAAGATATCGAAAAAAATCGTACATGTATTTGATTTATGACCACGATATGTGTGTTGAGTGGTGCTTATCAATTTTTCCGCCAGTCGCCGCAAGTCCTCAAATTTCTGTGCTACAAATTAATGCATGTGTGTTTGCGTGTGTGCGAATGTGTTTATCATACATGTTTGAGTGCTTATACTTAGAGTGTTATTAACGTGTCTTATAATAAGTGGGTAAAATATTTTTTACCCTACTACAAAATATTTGCTCTAATAGGCCCACGAACTGTGTGCATAACAGCATTTTTTCATACATATTCAAACAAACAAACATATTTACTCAAGTGTACTACATATTAGTACAAATAATATTCCTACATACTCAATAAATATATATGTATAAATATATGATACGCATTTAAAAAAATACGTGCGGCATCAATGCGATTAACAGGCACTTATATTTATTTTTTGTGTGATAACGTCGAATGTCAATAAAGGTGCCCACTCCATGTAACAGAGGCTATCATTCGGTGGCAATAAAACAGTCACCTTTTGCCTTATCAGGCCAAGCAACCAATTCACTATACATATAGAAGTCAGCAAGTCAACGAGTCAGCGAGCGTCAGCAGCATGCATTGTACTCATATATTGTACACGCTGTCGCGCTCTAATGAATGCAAAATGATTTAAAGATTAAACAGAAGTAGACTACAACAGGAGAACATGTAGCAAAGAAAATACAAAAAATAAAACTTTAACATGGAAGTTATAATACCCTACTCCAGTGTATTTATTATACCATAAAAGGGTATAAAAAGCTCTTTATCTTGATTTCGATCGATCAGTTTGTATGGCGGCTTTATGCTATAGTGGTCCGATGTGAGCAATATGTTCGCAGATGGTAGCGCTGACTTGAAAAATAATGTATACCAAATTTTGTGAGGATATCTTGTGAATTCGAACAATTTTTGATACAAACACTTGAATCCCATCGATCAATTTGTGTGGCGGCTGTTTGGAATAGTGGTACGATTCGGAAAATTTCTTCGAAGATTGTAGGGTTGTCTTAGACAATACTTCATGCCAAACGTCGTGCAGATATCCTGTCAAAAAAAAAAGGTTTTCATATAAGTACTTGATTTTGATACTTCAGTTTGTATGGCGATTTATGCTATAAATAGCCCGATATCCACAATCTCGACAAATGAGCTGTTTATTAGAGAGAAAAGAGCCTAAGCCGAATTTCAAGTCGATATCTCAAAAACTAAACCTACAGATAGGCAGACAAACATGGCTCAGCTCCTCACACTGATCATTTATATATTATATGTATATTTTTTTATGATCTCAAATGTAAAAGTAGTGTTACAAACTTCCTGGCAATCGTAATATACCTTGCTCAGGGTATAAATATGCGGCTAGTAATCAGGCCGCTACATGAGCAGACAGACAGCCAGTAGTGGCTGTTACAAAAATTCCGCTATTATGGGAAAAATACTAAATGTGTGACAATCTATGTATGAAAATGCTGTTATACTACGTCTATAACAATGTCTATAAGCTTAGTAAAAAAAATTATTGCGATGATTGCGATTTTTTCGCGCTGAAGGCCGTTCGTTGGCTAACTTGACGCATTGCAGTATGTATGTGTGTGTGTGTTGTTTCGTGGTAGACGTCAGTTGAGTAAGAGCGTGTTCAATACTCAAGTGAAGCATTTCACTTCAAAGTTCTCAAGTTTTGCTTTTGCGATAATTAAACACTGCTTTTATTATTAGATTTGAATTGGCTTTGGCCGAACCACCTCAATATCATTCTAATGACAATTGTCTGCCTGACGCACGCTATATGACTGCGGCTTTTGTATTTGCAAACATTTATTGAGAATATTTCATTATCAATAGCACCGAATAATATGTCAACATGTGAACAAATTCAAGTCAACAAATGTCACTGATAAGATAATAAGCCTACACATTTTTTTTACTATGCTCGTATAGTATTTATTGTATTCGTAATGAGCTTGCAAATAAATTTAGCTATAAAAAGTAGTGAGCTTATAATACGCCTAGGAAATTAAATGAAATGGCATGTGTGTGTATATACATACATATGTATGTGTGGATTATTTATTATAGCATTTACTGGTTTCGCCCAATAAGCATTGTGCTAGATAATGGCTTGAGTAGGCAAAAGAGATTAAATTAAATAAATATAATTTAGGGTAGCGTAAAAATATTGGGAGATTGTAGCGTTCCTTAGACAATAACCATTGCCAATCTTCGTGAAGATACCATATCAAATAAAAAAGATTTCCATACAAAGTCTTGATTTTAACCGGTCAGTTTGTATGACAGCTATATGTTACAGTGGTCCAATTTGAACAATATGTTCGAAGATTGGAGCACTGCCTTTGAGAATGATTTATGCCAATTTCCGTGAAGATATCTTATGAAATAAACAAGTTTTTCATACAAGGACTTGATTTTCTTTGATCAGTTTATATGGCAACTATACGTTATATTGGCCCGATCTAGAAAATTTCTTTGGCTATTGTAGCCTTGTCTTGGGCAATTATCCATGCCAAATTCCGTGAAGATATCTTATGAAATAAAAAGGTTTTCCATACAAGGACTTGATTTTGATTGATCAGTTTATATGGCAGTTATATGCTATAGTGGTCCCACCAATACAATTTGTTCGCAGATTGTAGCACTGCCTTGGGCAATTATCCATGCCAAATTCCGTGAAGATATCTTATGAAATAAAAAGGTTTTCCATACAAGGACTTGATTTTGATTGATCAGTTTATATGGCAGTTATATGCTATAGTGGTCCGATCAAAACAATTTATTCGCAGATTGTAGCACTGCCTTTGACAATAATTCATGTCAAATTCCATGAAGATATCTTATGAAATAAAAAAGTTTTCCATACTAGGACTTGATTTTGATCCGTCAGTTTGTATGGCAGCTATATCCTATAGTAGTCGAATATCGACAGTATCAACATTTGAGCAGCATCTTAGAGATAAATGGACATGTGCAAAATTTCAGACCGATATCTCAAAATCTTAGTAATATTCCAGTATTCGAAATGTAAATCAAATTGTATAAAAAATCTTATACTTCGAAAAAATTAGCAGCGTTCTCTATTGGTATTTTTAAACGCTTTACAATTCAATAGCGCATTAAAAATAACACAGAATGGCATATCCCAAAATAATTTTAGATTTCTTCGATATTACTTTTGTACCAGCCCTTAGTGCTTACTGGGTTTATAGCGCAAGAATCAATCACTGTGTATTCTTCATGGTCAAATTTGTGAAATTATATTGGTATCTAAACTAGTTTGAGTCAGCTTAATTGAAATGTGCTATTTAGTGTATGAAATTATTTTAAAATATTTTTTTTTTATTGCAGTCCATTTATTGCTTATACATACTAAACTGCGATAACCCTAGCAGGAAGCGTGATTAATTACTGCGTCTTTCTTGCTTAAGGTTAAATTTAACTGCGGCGGCGTAATCTAGCAGACCACAAAAGCAGATTAAATTTAGTGACGAAAATAAATGTTGACCCTGCAAGCACGATGACATCAATATGTGCTGTGTGCCAGCAATAAAAATATATTCGAAAGTGAATTATGATTTTATAATAAATAATAAGCTAGAAAACCATTACTTTCGACTGCACTTCGTCGTCATACCCTTCACAGGTAGATTGTTTATAATATAAAAGCGTATAAAATCGAATTTCGTGAAGATTTCTTGTCAAATAAAAAAGCTTTTCCTACCAAAACTTAAATTTTAACGTTCAGTTTGTATGGCAGCTACATGCTAAAGTGGTTCGATCTAAACAATTTTTTTCAACGATTTTAGCGCTGTCTTGGATAATAATCTATGACAAATTTCGTGAACATATCTTGTCACATAATTATGGTTTCCATACAAAGACTTTATTTAGATCGATCAGTTTGTATGGCAGCTATATGGTATAGTGGTTCGTTCTGGAAAATTTCTTCGGATATTGAACCATTGTCTTGGGCAATTATCCATGCCAAATTTCGTAAAAATATCTAGTCAAATAAAAAAATTGTTCATATAAGTTCGTGATTTTAATCCATTAGTTTGTATGACAGCTATATTTTATATTGGTTCGATCCAGAAAATTTCTTCGGATATTGTAGCTCTGTCTTGGATTATGATCCTTGCCAAATTCCATGAAGATATATTGTCAAATAAAAAAGGTTTCCTTACAAGGACTTAACTTTCTTTGGTCAGTCTGTATGGCAGCTTAATGCTATAGTGGTCCGATCTGAAGAATATATTCGGAGATTTTAGTGCTGCGTTTGCGAATAATCTATATTAAATTTCGTGTATAAATCTTGTCAAATAAAAAAGTTTTCCATACCGAACGTAATTTTGATTGCCAACTTTATATGGCGCTATAAGCTATAATGGTCCGATATCGGCAATTTCGTCAAATAAGCGGTCTTTTGGGCAGAAAAGGTCGTGTACAAAATTTCACCTTGTTAAAGGTATATAAAGCGAACCAACAAATGTCCAACACGCTTGAGATAACATTCACTCCAGCTACCTCTGCATGTTTAAAACTTGTGCCATATGTACACCGCTTTCGAGGAATTAGTTAAAACCAGTAAGCAGCAGTGACTTTCTTTGATATCTAATCACCACGAGAATGCTTAAGTAAACGCTTTTCAATTGCGGCAATTACCCCGGTGTGCATGTGCTCTTGTGTGTTTGCAAGTGTGTGTGTGTGTGTGTGGGTGTTGACTTTGTGACATTTGCCGGTTTATACCGCTATGTTAGTACATAAATACATTAGCTAAGTAAATAAAAATATAAATATAAAAAATTGCGTGCGTATATTCTAGATTATAAAGCACTGCTTGTGACAAAGCAGCAGAATATATTTATTCATAAAATTTTATCTTTAGTATGGATTTGAAAAGTGGCAGTGTAAACCTATTTTTTGATTTATAGCTTTTTTATTCTGTTATTTAAACTTTTGACTGTCGGTGTGTAATATTTTGATTATTTGCTTATACATATGTACATGTATATGTAAATACATGCTGTAGCTTTGGTTTCTTTTAATGTATTAAAATTTGCATTTATGTTTGTATGTCGTACTATGTCTTAGCTATTGTCCGGTAAATGTAGTAATGTAGGTGCCTGCCAACTATTTCACTTCCTTTCCAGCCATACGAACCGATTTCAAATAGTTCTCCATCCACACAGCGCGATTTCAAATTTGCACGACAGGGTGATTCGCGTCCCAATTCGCCGACATCTTCATCTCAGGGCCCTGGCGAGAGTGAGCGTGGACAATATCCGTAAGTTTGCACACATGTAGCTTGGTATTATTTATATAAAACAGTTTAAAGCATGGTATAAATGTAAGAAATATTGTACAAGAAATTTTGAAAAATTGAATTTTAATTACGAAACTTAAAAAACTCATACAAGAAATTTTGGAAAAAAAACAGAAGTTTATATATTTTTTTTTGTTAAAATGTTAGCTTATGCAATTTGAAATGGAAGAATGTAAGAAATATTGTACAAGAAATTTTGAAAAAAATATTTGAAAAATTGAATTTTAATTACGAAACTTAAAAAACTCATACAAGAAATTTTGGAAAAAAAACAGAATTTTATATATATTTTTTTTATTAAAATATTAGCTTATACGATTTGAAACAGTTGTAAAACACGAAAAAATGCGCTAGTTTAGTTTTTTTGAATTTTTTTTTTTTAAATTATGAAAAGTTTTGTAATCGCTATCGTTTCTTATTTTGTCATGCTCTCGAGTGGAATTTCCGAAATGCTTTAAATTTCTAATTTTACACTTTAATAACGCAGAAAATTAAATTTTATTAAAATCACTAATGGTTTATATTCGAAAAAAAAATATATAAAATATTTAAAATTGCATTTATAATATATTCCTATTTGCTGAAAAGAAAAAATATAAAAATATTTTATTAAATTTTCTTACTGATAAAAATTAAAAAAAAATAAAAGAATTATACAATTTTCTTACTTCCCACAGTTGTTACATTTGCAAAACGCTTTGCGCCGCCAATAAAATGGAGTGGTTATCCACCAGCGCTGAACACATGAATTCGCATGCCATGCATTTTCCCTGCTTACGCGGCAGCAGCAATAATGGTCGTGATAATGTCAGTCTGAGTGGCAATGGCAACACTGCCAATAATAATGATAATAATAATCGTGTGCTTGCCTGTAAGGATTGTGTGAATTATTTGGCACGCCAGTGGGAGACAATGGATGCTGAGCGCGTACCATTGGAGCATCGAAGGTACAACTCAAATACTTACATGCCTATACATACATTTTCATATATCTTTATATATTTATAACTACAGATATAATATACCTTCGCCGATGATCACTTCGAGCTCACCAAATGGCTCCCGTCATGGTGGCCTAACCATAACTACACCACCGTCTACGCCTTCCGTGTCTTCAACACCTGCCAGTACATCGATTTATTGTTTTCTATGTGGCTTGCATTCGGATTTGACATTGGCGCGGGTGTTGTATGCGAGCAAAGAGGTAAGTTTTGTAAATTTTTTTGTAGGATTATATTTTGGTTTTAGGCAAGAAGTAAAGCAAAATTAATATTTTTTTAGTTTGCTGTCTGCCATTCCATATTATTATAACTATTTCGAACTTAGTTTATTAGTCGTCTGACACACATTTTTTCGGTTGTCAAGTAAATACAGTTACTTCATACGTTTCAGTAAGTTTTTGCAATACATTTATTTATTTTTTTTTCGAATACATATAACTTTATTTGGGCGAATTTCATAATTTCTTAAAATACCTAAACTTTACCGCAACCTCTTGGTATTTTTAAAACCACATCTAATCTAAAGAATTTGCAATAAATTTGGCTCCTGATTTTTAGCTTAATTTATTTTTTATATATTATGTTTTTTATCATCTGTTTTGTTGCTAAAATTCAGAGCGTTTTAGCAACATTTTCGTAATGTATTTGAAAAAAAAAAAAATGCTTTGAGGTCTTGGTCGACTACAATTCTATTCGTTCTATACACAGTACTATATAATATACCATATATAATATTTTTCTTTTCGTACTCAAATTCGTGTTGTTATTGTATCAAAATATATTCGAAAACTAACTATATTTGAAAAAAAAAACAAGAAAAAACGTTAACTTCGTTTACACTAATTAGCTTTGATCAGCCAGTTTGTTTGGCAGCTAAAAGATATAGTGGTCCTATTTGAACAGTTTCTTCGAAGATTTCATCATTGCCTTTGACAATAATCCATGCCAAATTTCTTTAAGATACCTCGCAAAATAAAAAAGATTTCCGTACAACGATTAGATTCCGATCGTTCAGTTTGATTCGATCTAAACAATTTCCATGGAGATTACACCATTGTCTTAAGCAATAAGCCATGCTAAATTTTCTGAAGATATGTATGTATCTCGTCAAAATAAATAGTTTCCCATACAAGCACTTGATTTCGATCGATCAGTTTGTATGACAGCTGTATTATGCAGTTCTTGGTGAGAAAAGGACGGATGTAAAACTTCTGAACGATATCTCAAAAACTGAGAGACTGGTTTGCATATATACAGACGAATAGGCGGACAAACAGACAGACATGGATAAATGGTCCCAGCTAGCCACGCTGATCATCGTGGCTAACTTAATATACCCTGTTCAGGGTATAATTGTATTTAAATGTCAACGTTGAAGAGTTCTTCGAGCTTGGTACTACTTATTAATGCAATATATAAAAGCACCCAAATATTTTTAAACATAAATAAATATTCGTATATTTGAACATATTTTTTTAACCTTTTGTTTTTTATTTTTTTGTTTTGTTGTTAAAAAAAAAATATTTTGAAATATTAATATTTTTTTAAATTGTTTTAAATCGTTAAAAATTTTTGTTTATGGATATATTTTTAATTTTCTGTTTTTATTGCATTTTTTAATATTTAAAAATTTTTGTATTATATTTTTTATTTAATTTTTTTAATATTTTCGATTTTAACTTTACTTAATTTTTTAGCATCTTTAATTTTATAATAAATATTCGTATATTTGAAAATATTTTTTTTTTGTAAATTTTTCGTTTTTTATTTTTTTGTTTTGTTGTTAAAAAAAATGTTTAAATATTAATATTTTTTTTTAAATTTTTTTAAATCCCAAATTTTTTTTATTTTGTTATGTATGTATGTATATATGTTTCTAATTGTCTCTTTTTAGTTTATTTTTTAATATTTTCAATTTTTTATATTGATTTTTACTTAATTTTTGAACATACATACATATTTATTTTCTAATATTTTTAATTGCTTTCTTTTTATTTTGTTTTCTAATATTTTTAAATTTTTTTAGTTTCATTTTTATTTTTTTATTTTTTAATTTTTATAGTTTTTAGTTTTATATTTTTTATATTTTTTAATATATTTAATTTTAATTTTTTAAAATCTTTATTGTTTTATGTATTTATATATTTTTTCTCTTCTTTTTATGTTGTTTTCTAATATTTTAAAATTTTTCATTTTTATTTAATTTTTTATTTTTTTTTTAATTTTTATGGTTTTTAGTTTTATATTTTTTATATTTTTTTTTTTTTTCTTTTTTATTTTTTATTTTTTTTATTTTTTATTTTTTTTTTTATTTAATTTTTTATTTTTTTTTTAATTTTTATTTGGCATTCACTTTTTATTTTGTTGTGAAATGGCATATAAAAATGATAAATTTACATAAAATCTGCTAGGGAAGTTTTTGATATTACATAGGGTCCATGATAAACCCTGTTCAGTGAAAGAAAAAGATATAATAATAATAATAAAAGTAAATAAAAAGATAAACAATAATTTATTGCATTTCTAAGTTTATCTTTTCAAGTGTTCAACATCTCACTTCACTTTTTATTTACAATAATATTAACATTTTATTTTACACGCTACGTTTTTTATTTGTTGCAGGGCTCACGACCATATTTCCCCCATCTCCTCAAACACAACTCGCTGCCAAATGCTGAACAATTGCGCAAGGATTACTCAGCGCTCGTTTGCACATTCTGCTACCACTCCATGTTGAATCAGTGGCGCAAGTAAGTGTGTGTGTGTGTACATATGTGTAGTGTACTCATTAAAAGTACACTTCATACATATTTTTGCTTTCTTTTTTTCCGCACACAATTTACTTAAGATAACAGTTATTATTTTTATTATTATTATTGTTATTGTTACTCGGTACAACTTTTGCAGGTATGAAGCACAGACACCAGCTATAGCACCAACCGAACGCAAATACAATTGGCATGATTATATTTGTCATTTATGCGGCATTACGACATACCGAAAACGTGTACGCGCACTACCGGTTAATGAGTTTCCATTCGTGAAAAATCGCAAAAATGGCGATGGGCTTTTGTTGGAGAACGGCGAATATGCTGTGGTTTGTTTGGATTGCTACGAAAGCCTTAGGTAAATATAGCATTACCATATACCATTTTTTATTGCTTTGTCATATTGCCTACTACATTTACTACCAATTTGCAAACCGAACTTTAAGCAAACAATTTGCTCGCATACCAAATACAATGTAAATACCGTACACTCAACGCAATTACTAAGCCATAATGCACTGTAAGAACGTACATGCGATACAGTTACACACAGCAAATTATACAAATAAATTGAAAAGCAAAAAGAAATGTAAATGTATGTGTAACTAATTTTCGCTTTTGTTTACAGAAATAATTTATATTTATTGCACTCGAATGTACTTGCATATGAAATCGTTTGGAGCCTTTAATTTATTAGCTCTTCTACATTTACATTTATATTGCATATATTTAAAAAAAAGAAAATAACGAAAAAAAAACAGAAAAAAAATCATATATTGTACAATTTGCATTAGTCGCTGATTTTGATTTGTTGCTTGGCCTATTATCCTTAATATTTTCACGCATTAAATTTGCTACTTTTGCTTAAGCACTAGTATATAGCATTTCCTTGCCATATATGCACACACATACATATATACATAGCGTTTATTAGAAATTGCATTAAATGATTTGAACCGCCTGCATCCTGCACACATACATACATAAAGCAAAAAGCATAAGAACATTGCATGTACGCAAATGTCAATTTCAGACAACAAGCTTCGCATCATGATCGTTTTGGTGTACCGATTTCTAGGCGTGGATACAACTGGGTGCCACAACCACCACCGCCTGAGGACAGTCCGGATGTTGCTGTAGCGCGTTTGCCATGTGGAGAGCGTTCCGATCGATTTGTGAGTATTGTTTACCGTTATCATTCGTTGTATATAAAATTTATATTGTATACAAGATATTCGATTTAAATTTTGTTGTTCGAAAAAAATTTTCGAAGTTTAATTATTTAGTAAATAATATCGATTTTGTATTAAAATTAGTCTAAAATAAGTGAGAAATGTTATATTTTGTATGCATGATTTTCAAATTTGATATTTTTGAAAACGCTAGTTTTATATACTTTTTCAAACAACATTCCAAATTAAGATAATTTTTAGCATTTCGTGCTTTACACTTTGTAATTTGTAAGCTTTTGTTCTAAAACGTGTAATAAACGCATTTCAAGTACTAAGTACTATTTTTTTTGTTTTTAACTTACATACTAAATGAAATACATACATATGTATGTACATACTACACATATGAATATGTCACAATTTTACGTGCCGAAAACAATTTAAACATGATTTTGTCTAAAAATATTGTTCGATATATATTTTTTGACATATGAACATTTTTTTGTATTCGAATTTTTTTATGTTCGAATTTTTTTTATATTCGAAATATTTTCGAACATTAAATTTTCGTAGAAATGTAATTGTAAATTACAGTTTTTTTTGAATAAAAGTAAATTAAAACAATTGATTAAAGTTCGATATTCTAAAAATGTCTCACTTTGTTCGAAGTATGTATTTTAAAACTTATTTTTCTTCTGAAAAATATATGTATATGGCGTCATTTTAAAAAATAAATTTATTCTAAAAAAATATATGTGACGCTAATTTAAGCTGTTCGATTTAATTTTTGATGTTCGAATTTTTGTTTTCGCAGTTTAATTTTATGTGAAAATTGAAAAATTTAATTTCGAAATGAATACATATGTTCAACAATGTTTATAATAGGCATTTTATGAAATATATTAGAAAATTGGGAAAGGAAATCTAGTACCAATGCCTATTTTTCGAAATGAAAATTTAATATTTAAAATTTCGAAAAATTTCGAACTAATGCATAATACGTAAATACATTCGAAATGTTCGATTTTTTTTTATTATTACTTTTTTTTTTGTTTAGTTAACCGTTAACACACAGTAAATTTGTCTTAAATACTGAAGCATTGAATAGCCAGAATTCGATCTTTCTTGCTTTAATACTTCATTTTAACTCGCGTTTCTTACTCACGTTTTTTTCATATTGTATATATTTTTTGTTTTGCTGAGTGATTGATTATACTTGAAATTGTTCCTATTTTTATTATTTTTACACGTGTGCGTGATAAAGTTATGAAGATAAGAACGAACAAGTGTCAGTATATACTATGTACATATATGCAACATATGTAAAGGGTGATTTTTTAAGAGCTTGATAACTTTTAAAAAAAAAAAAAAACGCATAAAATTTGCAAAATCTCATCGGTTCTTTATTTGAAACGTTAGATTGGTTCATGACATTTACTTTTTGAAGATAATTTCATTTAAATGTTGACCGCGGCTGCGTCTTAGGTGGTCCATTCGGAAAGTCCAATTTTGGGCAACTTTTTCGAGCATTTCGGCCGGAATAGCCCGAATTTCTTCGGAAATGTTGTCTTCCAAAGCTGGAATAGTTGCTGGCTTATTTCTGTAGACTTTAGACTTGACGTAGCCCCACAAAAAATAGTCTAAAGGCGTTAAATCGCATGATCTTGGTGGCCAACTTACGGGTCCATTTCTTGAGATGAATTGTTGTCCGAAGTTTTCCCTCAAAATGGCCATAGAATCGCGAGCTGTGTGGCATGTAGCGCCATCTTGTTGAAACCACATGTCAACCAAGTTCAGTTCTTCCATTTTTGGCAACAAAAAGTTTGTTAGCATCGAACGATAGCGATCGCCATTCACCGTAACGTTGCGTCCAACAGCATCTTTGAAAAATACGGTCCAATGATTCCACCAGCGTACAAACCACACCAAACAGTGATTTTTTCGGGATGCATGGGCAGTTCTTGAACGGCTTCTGGTTGCTCTTCACCCCAAATGCGGCAATTTTGCTTATTTACGTAGCCATTCAACCAGAAATGAGCCTCATCGCTGAACAAAACACGCGCGCGAAACACATTTCGAACCGAACACTGATTTTGGTAATAAAATTCAATGATTTGCAAGCGTTGCTCGTTAGTAAGTCTATTCATGATGAAATGTCAAAGCATACTGAGCATCTTTCTCTTTGACACCATGTCTGAAATCCCACGTGATCTGTCAAATACTAATGCATGAAAATCCTAACCTCAAAAAAATCACCCGTTACATACATATGTGCTTTACAGCTTGTAATATTATCTCCGTTATATTTCTAGTGTCGCAATAAAATTACTTAATTCACTAAATAATCTAAATTGCTCACTAAATTAAGGCGATAAGGGCAAAATTATATATACATACATGTATATTATATATGTATAATGAGCTTAACTATTTACAATATTTCTAAATGACTTAGGTCTGGTCAGGTAAAAGTGTTGCTTACACTTTCATATGTCGTAAAATCAATGAGTTTATCACTCGAAATAAATATGAAGATTAGTTTGAAGAGGATACTATACATTACTAAATAGTTTTTGACCGCTATTCAGTTATTTAAGCACAGCTTACACAAGCACTCGTCTGTTAGGTACGATTACTTAATATGACATTTTTTTGTAATAGTATTTTATGTTCGAAAAATTCGAATTAAAAATTTTAATGCCTCAAAAAAACTAAATGTTTGAATATTATTTTTGTGCACTTTGTATTTTTTTAAATATTAAATATTAATTTTACTATATTCGAAAAATTCGAAATGAAGATATAAAAATTAAAAAACTGGAAACAAAATAATAATAATCTACCAATTGTTTGATGTTCGAATTTTTTTTTATTCAATAGTATTTTGCTATGTTCGAAAAAAAAAACGAATTAAATTTTTATTGTCCCAAAAGGGAGAATAAAATGCTTGAATATTAGTTTTGTTCCCTTTTAAAGTTTTTTTTATTTGGGAGTATTTTGCTATGTACATACATATATATGTATGTATGTACATATGTATGTTCGAAAAAATTCCAATTGAAATTTTCAAAATTTTAGGAACTGGAAACAATAAAAACAAAAACCTTTATTGGTCAGCTAATTGATATTCGAATTTTTCTATTCATTAATATTTTGCTATGTTCGAAAAAAAATTAAACAAAATTTTAAAATTTTCACAAAATTGGAAACAAAATACAAAACAAGTAGTTAAATGTCAGCTGTTTGATGCTTGAAATTTTTCTTATTCAATAGTATTTTGCTATCTTCGAAAAAACTCGAAATAAAAATTAATTCAAATTTTAATGTTCAAAAAGTCAGCAGAAAATATTTCAATATTATGTTTGTTTTTTTCCTACAGCCCATCAACACCACCCTCAGATCCATATCTAACAAGAAGATCGCATCACCGAAGCAAGGCGAAAAAACTAAAGATGGTAAGTCAAAGAAAACCCATGACTATATATTATATGGTGTATACATACCAACAAATAAACGAATACAGGATTAAACATAGTACTGAAATCCGATACTCGAAAAGGTCATTTGCGTACGCTTAAGTAAATCAAAAGTTCAAACATTTTTCAATCAGCGAACAATTCGCTTCATTTAACATCTGTTTATTTGGGGAAGCCGTTGCAATACAACTACCCTAAAGTGTTCGATATACACATGTGCAAAACTAATATCTAGGGTTTAAATTTCGAACATGATTCTTTTTCTCCTCGACTGCCGTTATTCAATTGGCTGGAAGTGTTTATGGCCACATTTAAATAGTACGCACCGGCTTCGAAAGCTATATGCCTTCTACATTTAGTTACATATTATTAATACTTAACTGGTATTATGTGTTATTATTTAGTTGCGGCTATTTGTCATATGAAGAAGGAGAAAAAGAAAAAAGTTTCGCCAATAGGCGGACGAGTTGCCAGGAAAGCTCGAATTATAACTTCTTTTTGTAAATAAAATCTATTGAAGGTCTCGAAAATATGTATGTGGTAGAAAATATAGACAATTTAAAATCTAAGCCTTACGAGACACATCAGAAATGAACCGAGCTAATTTCGAAAATTTAAAAGCTTTCGAGCTTTTATACAGAGAAGAGGATCACTTTTTCAAAATGTCTTCTGTGGCTATGAGTAAAGTAATTTTTCTGAAATGATTCGATTATACATTCTGACAGCAGTTTTTAGTGGCTTATCGAACTTCTGGACCAAATATATTGACTTTATCTACTTTTAGCTTAAGCGACTCGAAAATATTTTATTTTCGTTACATCATTTTCGTCGTTCTCTTAAGTCGATGCTAATGTTTATTTGTTCTCATGCATGAGTGGCGAACAATTTAGTTTGATTTGGAGCTACGGACTACGGAGGGTCCCACGAACCTCAGTTTATTGAACAAAATCGAATCCTTGTAGGAAAACCCTTTTTATTTGGCGAGATATCTTGATGAAATTTGGCATGACTTATTGTCTAAGGCAATGGTGCAATCTGCGAAGAAATTATTCTGATCGCATCACTGTAGCATATAGCCGCCATACAAAATGAACGATCGGAATTAAGTCCTTGTATGAAAGTCTGTTGTATTTGACGTGATATCTTAACGAAATTTGGTAAAGCTTATTTTCTAAGCAACGTTACAACATATGAAGAACTTTTCTAGATCGAACGACTGTAGCATATAGCTGTCATACAAACTGATTGCTTAAAATCAAGTTCGTTGCAACCGAATTTGACTTTTTTTCTTGTTTCATATACAAAATAATGTTTAGCTCGCCTCTTAAATTCTTTGCTATAATACAATATATGTATTTCGCACATATTTTCAACTTTTCTTTATTGCATTGGCAACTCTGCTCCAGCAAATTACTGGCATTACCGTCTCACCCCCAACTACTGTACGGTCAAATGGTGCGAGTACTAACTAAGTGCCAGTATATGCAAATCTTAAGTAATTTTAACTCGGAGCAAATCGCAATGCATACCTGCTAACTTTGCTGTGACTACAAGTGCATACATACGTACCTACGTCCCTATAGTACATTGTATGAACGCCTGCCAGTATTATTTACACTTCACCCACACCAAAACGCTCCGCAAACTTTGTTGTATTTTTTTTTCGTTACTCATTTTATTATTTTCCGCCCAACCCCACACACTTAAATACTCGAACAAGCTCAGCAATTTTCGCACTGGTACTCTTTGTGGCATAAAAACCACAATGGCAGACTGTTACGAATGCGAGAAGTCAGTCGTGTGTCCACTGAAGGATATTGGTTTGATTTTATTGCGGCCATCAGTTTCGTATTTCATCCACATGCATGGCTATTTACATGTGTGTGTGCACCACGTATGTGTGTGTAGTGTATCTAAATGCTACTAGTAGATACATGTACTCCACTTCACCTCGAGGTACACAGAGGCCAAGTGCAGTTCTTGTCGACGCAGTTGTCATTGTTGGCGTTGTAGTTGCAGCCAGTGTAGTTGATGTGCACTTCGTTGTTGTAGCGTGCCTGTGTCTGTGTGTATGTGTTTGTGTACGTGTAGGGGTGCATACTATAAGTTATACCACCTTATGTACCGTTGATACATTTTTTTTTACACTTTCTCGAATTCGGTAGCATGGGGATGCATTTACATTGCTGCAGCCACACGGCTTCAATTTTCGGGCACTTGCTCTCTATTGACTTTAGCGTTGGGCTCGTTTGGGCGCTTGGCGCTCCAGAGCGCGCACAAAGCCTGTGGATGTGTGTGTGTGTGTGTGTGGGTGAGCATTTTGTCTTCGCTTGGTGTAACCAATGTGTAGTGCTCGTGGTCTTTGCGTATGCCACCCACTCCACATTTGTTTCCACATTTAAAGATTATACATTAATCTTTAATAATCACATTTAGAAAGCTCATTATTAACAAATTTTGACGTGACACTCTTATTTACTTCTACCAATACCTAGTGTGTGGCTCTCAATGCATTCGCTGTGGCTTGCTTCATTTGTGGGGTTGTTGTATTGTTGCTATTATATCTTCAGTTAAGCGCTCAGCTCAACTGAGAAGTACTGTTTCCGTTACGTGTACTCGGAGAATTCGCTATGCTCTAGTATCGTGTCTCTAGCATCTGCATCATACATCTCGTTGCGCTAGAGGAGAGCGAGAAGAGCTGACATTTGGTGGTTTACTCGAAAGAAATGTAATACAACCCTCGGGTGTAGAACTCACCCTCTATTATGGCCGCTATATGTGTGATACAGCTACAGTGCCTACTTAAATGTTGTGCTTGAGCGCTAATTTTATAAAAAACAAAATTTTTTGTATGAGATTAGTGGTGTTAGTTGTTATGAGAGGCAGAAGGTAGGCTCACATAACATTTATTTAAATTAAAGTTTATAAAAATATAATAAACACTTCCATAAAATATAAAAGTTTTTTAAACTTTCTAACTTGGTTTTTATAGTGTTCGGAAAACTCCCATAAAAAGCTTAATGCTAGTTTCGAAACTCTAAAAACGAGCTTAGCACATTATAGCTGAATTTTTATTATGGTAGTTTTCTCGTTCCATCTTTTTTTTATCGTATAATTATAATGCCGATAAAAGCTCTAAGCTCTGTTAAGCCTAACCTGCCATACAAGTTATATACCATACACTTTCCAAATAAAGTAATGAAATCTCTTAAGTAAAATTAACAGTTAAAGCTTTGAAAATAAGCTTAACTTTCGTTTCTGATATTCATTTTGAACAAATAATGAAAGCTCTTAAGTACACTTTATGTAAACTTGATCATAACCATCTTAGCATTTTAAAGCCCAATTTTTATAATGATAGTTCTGTTATATATATATAAAACGAGACTATATTTTTCTTATTTTGCCGTTAAATGGCAATGCCAATAAAAGCTCGAAGCTCTAGTAGGCCAGACTTAGCTCATGCAAGTTCTACAAGCTTGCAAAATAAGCTTAACTTTCGTTTCTGATATTCATTTTGAACAAATAATGAAAGCTCTTAAGTAAACTCAACAGTTAGAGATCATAACGATCTTAGCATTTTATAGCCGAACTTTTATGATCATAGTTTTGTTGTTTCGTTATACATTTTTCTTTCTTTTTGCCTTTTAATTGTTGTGCCAGGGTAGCTCATGCAAGTTCTATAAGCTTTCAAAATAAACTTAACTCTAGTATTTTTGTTTCTGATATTTCTTTATTGGCGTAGAAACAGCTTACGCGGTTATAGCTGATATTTAATTTAAACAAATAATAAAAGCTCTAGTGATAAGCTAATGAAAGCTCTATTAGTATTTTTGTCACAAAAGGCTCTAAAACTTTGTCAACAACTTTAATTCCTGTAATCATCTGTTTTCAATATTATTGAAATTGAAGCAATAATGAAAGCTCCATTAGTAAGCCTAACGGTTAAAGATTATATTTTTTTCATAAAAAAGCTCTAAGCTACCGCAATAAATTTTATTCACATGATACAGATCTGTTTTCAGGATAATTTAGTAAAGAATTTTTTAAAAGCTCTAATAAAAAGCTTAAAAGCTAAAACTATGATAGTAATTTTGTATACAATTTTTACATATGCTTTTTTGGTGTTATGCTGTATTACCCATGAAACTTTTAAGCTCTGTTAAGCTATGCTAGCTACTTAGTTTTACTCTTATAACCTCGTGTGTGATATTCGATTTGATAAACTCATGAAAGCTCTTAAATATGAAACAGTTTCAATTGTAGTAAGATGTCCCAGCCAATGAAAGCTGTAAAGCTTTTTTTTATAAAGTGAATAATTGGCAGCTTAATTTTGTAAACCTGTAAAAGCTTTTACAATAAGCTTAACTCTGGCAGCTTTTTATGCATTATATTCTTCAGTCGATAAAATCTGTAAAAGCTCAATAAAATTGGGAGCTTATTTTTTCAATAGTCGGAATCAGCGATATTCGCCCATTAAAGCGTATAACCGCTGTACAAACTGAATGAGCAAAATTTTAAAACAAACTCTTGAATGGTTAACTTTTTTAGCCGTACAATTTTTGAACAATTTTTTCGGGTCGGACTTTTATAGCTGTGATATGCTGTCATACAAACTAAACGACCGAAATCAAGTTTTTTCGTGGAATTTTTTTAATGTTACTTTAGCCTCGATGCAACGAAAGTTAACGTCTTTTCTTGCTTACTGTTAAATTATTTGTCTAGGAAAAGCTCTAAGCTCTGATAAATTGAATTAGTTGAAAAAAGCTCTTTTCAAAACAAAAAAAAAATATTTTTGGAGCATTTTTCCCATCCACTGTTATAAGAATCACTAAAGTGGGAGTACGAAAACGCTTTGCTATTATTATACACACGCGCGTCAGCAATAAAAACGGCAGCGACGTCAACATCACAGCAGCAGCAGCTGCAGCGTTTATGATGAGGATGTTATCCTGCTGTTCCGGTGTCGCTTTAATACCGTTTATGCTTATTACCAACTCAAAGCTATAGCTGTGTCGCATAAATATATCTCTCTGTGTATGTGTGTGTGTGCGCTTGTATGAACGTGTGCGTTTTTGTGTGCGAGTGAGTAAGTCAAGCATCACATCACACACCGATAAACAGTAACTAAGAAAGAATTTGTGAAGATATGCAACACTTCCTGTTACACCAACGCACACACTCACACACACACACACATGCAATATGAACAAGCAGCGCCATTCATACAGTTCAATGGTTAGACTGAGCCAGCAACTTCCGTTCTGACAGCTCGTCCTTTACAATGCTAGCAGCCAGCATTTGTGTGTGTGTGTGTGTGTGTGTGTTTACTCTTGCGACGCGCATTCCTGCCGCATGTCTTCTTCTACGCTTGTCATTTATACAAGCAAGCAGTTAGACTCACCTGACAGTCAAACTGTGTGTCAGTCTGTCAGCCAGGCATACTGACAACCAGTCAAACTGCCGGAGTATGCGTGCCTCTTCGGGATTAACTTAACTTTGCTCTCGCATCTTTCTATTTGCCACTGCGTCCTGCCATGTCCTGCACTGTTGCAGCCGTCGTTGTCGTCGCTAACGTCGGCGTCGTCATCTCCTCGTTCAGTGGATTGGTTATAAGTGATTCCTCGAAAACGCTCACTGGTGCGAGTGTGCTGTGCGAGCACCAGGTTGCCAAGCTGAGCGCACAGACAGTTCAACTTCGAACAGCGAGCGTGACGGTGGTCTCTATATTATTAGTGTGTGGTGCAGAAAAGGTCTATGTTGCGTCGGGTCGTACATGGGTTGTAGTGTCGGTACGTTGCTTCGTCGTCGTGGCAGTGTCGCTTATTTGCTTAGTGCTCATTGACAGCGTTTGGTGAGTGTAGTGCCGCCGCCGCCGCTCCGTGTGTATATGTGTGTGTGTTGCTGCCGAGTTGTGTTCAAGTGTTGTTCGTAGGTTGATGATGGTGCGAGTGTAGTCGTATCGGTGACGATGACTATGACGACGGTGACGGTAACGGGAACGGGCACGATTGGTATATGCTTGGTCTCGACGCTGGTGTCACTCACTTACTGCCACATTGTTTGTATTTGAACTGTAACTGTTATTGTTGTTGCTGTTTTTGTGAATGTATACCCCATGCATGCTACCACACACACACACACACATTTACCTAGAGCGTTGCATATAAGTGTGTGCCACTGCACAGCAATGTGTATGGATTGCGTTTTGGTATTAATGCCTGAGAACATTTACGGCTGTCTACAAATGCTCTTGCATATACCACACATAACCCTGTATATGTGTGTGTGTTTATGTGTGCGTGCACTTGTGGTTGGGATATGAAATTCTTAGGGACGCACGACGACGCATCCAACCTCCGTACTCCGGCATAGCGCGAATGTTCAGAAATTTCACTTCAGTTCTTTCGTATACTTTGACGACGTGTCTTTGTCATAACCAACGACGGAAGACTGCACATTTCCATCATATCACATAGCGCTTTTGTTGTTGTTGTTCAACATACATACATACCCATATAAGATGTTGTATGGTGAACGCCTGACAAGTACCTAACGCACTCACACTACCTGAGTCAGCAACTCGAAAACTCCGAGCAGCGAGCATACTCAAAAGACTATATACAACAACAACAACTAGTACAATAAATATTAGCAACAGCAGCCAACATCAACCGTGGCAGTATCACTAGCTGTAGCTGCTGCTATAGAAGTAGAAAAAGTAGTAGAAGAAGCAGCAGCAGGAGCAGCAGCAGCAACAGAAGAGCGCTCGAGCAATCAAAGCAGGGACTTAGGCACTAAGGCAGTACTAAGTGGGTATTGCTTGGATAAGCAGCAGCTTTTACACTGAAACGCGCCAAATAAATATACGAGCGACAACGACTGAGCAATACAAAAACAAAAGTAACGGGGCAGCGAAAGCAACAAAAAAAAAAAAACAAAAACGAGTAAAGGAAAATGCATGAAAAAAAGCCACGCAAATGCCATACAAATACACAAAAGCGATTTAGCGGATTAACTTAAAGTAAATGAGTGTGCGAGTGTGGTTTTATTGCCGGCGTTAAGGCTCTACATGAGGTTTGTGTATGGAACAAAGTGATTATTGTAGCGTTTAGCGCAACGAATGCTGCGTCCGTCTCGTCCTTTTTTCGCACACGCCGACCGACCCCCGCCCCTCGCTCAACACATTCACATGGATTTTCGGTTGGTGTTTTCTTTTCACGTCTTCTTTTTTTCGGTGTGTTTGTGCTATTATTTGTGTATTGATTATGGCAACGTCGCTGCTCTGAAGAAAATTCGAAATTTTCGATTTTGCACGCAAAATCTGCTGGTTTGAAATGTGTGTGTTTGTGCAGAAAAAATACTTGGTTTGCATGGCAAAAGCAAAAGTGTGTGAGAAAGTTGTTGAAATTCGTTGAAAATTGCTGGAAAATTGTTAAAAATATTTGAAAATTCGTTAAAATAGTTGAAAATTCGTTAAAATAGTTGAAAATTCGTTAAAATAGTTGAAAATTGTTAAAAAACATTATTGAAATTCGTTACGGTTGATTCTTTAAAATGGTTAAAAATTCTTAAAATTGTAAAAAATTCTTAAAAATGGTTGAAAGTTGTTAAAAATGGTTGAAAATGATTGAAAAATGTTGGAAATGTTTAAAAATAGTTGAATATTTTCAAAAATGTTTGAAAATAGCAAAAAATTGTGCAGTTAAAGTCATTAATGAAATCATATTTGCAGCCAAACGTTTGAGAAAAAGTTTTCGAAAGTGTTTGAAAGTTTTTGAAGTGTGAAATATGTTTTATGCCTTTGATGTGCACTTTGTACTTAATAATAATATATGAGAGCAGCTAAATCACATAATAAATTATAAGTTTAAGCTTTATTAGATCTTTTTAAATACAATTAAAAGAACTATAACCTCAAAAACCTGTCCAAATATGAACGAAATCACAACTTAAACCCAAATAAAGTTGAAAATTGTTTAATTTGTAGAAAATTATGCACAGAAAAGTAACGAAATACTCAGCTAAAGTAATATTTTTTTTAAATAACAATTAAAATAATATAAATAAATAATAATTAAATAATTTTTCTTAAGTAACATAAATTTGAAAATATAATATTACATAATAATTCAAAATATAATGAATATAACTTAAAGTTTTCCTTTGATAGTGCTGAAAATCACAAGTGATATATTATTATATTATATTTATATATAACACGTTAAAATATAGTACATACAAATGAAGAATACAGCAGCTTGCTGTGCAATTTAAAAAAAAAAAGTGTGATAGTGTACATAAAACACTAAAAAAAAAACATTTAAAAATTTGAGTTCATTTGAAAACAATTTTTGGTAAAAAAGTATATTTAGGGTATTCACAAGTCTCATAAAGTTTTAAGTTATTACGATTCGAAAACATAGCATTGAAAATTGTAAATGAGTACTAATTTTTTTATGAAATCCAACAACAATTTTTTAAACAAGTGTAAAAATTTATACTTTTACGATTTTACAATGCTTTACGACGGGTTGTGAGTACCCCATTGTAAAAAAAATGTTAATTTAAAAATTAAAAATTTTAATAATTTAAAAATTAAAAAAAAAAATAAATAATTTAAAACAATTTAATAATTTAAAAAAAATTAAAAATTAAAAAAAATTTAAAATTTTTAATAATTCAAAAAAAAAATTAAATAATTTAAAAAAAAATTCAAATAATTAGGGTACTCACAACTTGTCATATCGCATCGTAAAATAAAATTTTTGTTGGATTACGTACAAAAATGAGTTTACGCAATTACAATTCCCAGCGCTATGTTTTCGGTTCGTTATAACTTATTACTTTATGTTAATTTAATATGTTTCTTGTTTCGGCAACACATTTAGTCATATTGTACACTGCAACTTTGGGCGGAATATAATACAAAAGCTACTCATAAAGCCGTTTCGTCTTTTCCTGTCCGCAACAAGTAGAATATAGTTGATCAATTTCTCAATTTGTTTTCATAAGTTTTCTCTAATTAGCAGTGTCAACAAAATTTTACTGCTTTCAATCATGTTTCTTTGGATATATATTGAATACGGATTTTCTGTGGGTAAATATCTTCAGTGACTTAAAGATATCATATGGTCATAATTTAGTCGAAGCAAACCGTTTAGACCTTTCAAGTTTATTTGAAGTGCGGGCCCACATAACCAATATTGCTTTAATTTATAATATTATAGATATGTACAATTTTCACGTAACGCTTTCTCTATAGAAAATTTGTTAAAACCTCTTATAGCCTCCTATAAAGTCGAACACAGTAACTCCATCCGAGTTTACTTGCACTGGATTGTGTTTCCTTTTTATCAACGAACTTTTAAAATTGTTCCGGAAGTTTGTAAGGCCTGCGTTAGACTGACTTTACACTTTATAAGGACTGTGTTGGACTATCTTTAGGCCGGCAAAACCTTCTATAAGGCAGAGACGACCGAATATAGCTTAATAACTTTAAATAGTAGTACCCATTGCACTACTTTTGAAACGTGAGCCCGAACCAACTATCCAACGTTTATCGCGAAACAGTAGTGGATCATCTCGCTGATTTTTTCGATCACTCAGAAGAAATAACTCTCATTAATCGATACTATTTTCAGCTCATATTTGCAATAAATGCTAACAAACTCCTATAACCACATAAGAGGTGTCAATAAAGAAGTTTAAAACTCCCGACCAGATCTTTTTTTTAACCTTTTTCCTTTAATTTTTCTTCACCTAAAAAAAAAATTTCCTTTTAATTTTTCTTGACTTAAAAAACTTTTTTCATTTGATTTTTCTTGTCTTAAGAATACTAATTAGGTACAAATTCTTCTCTCTTCTTTGAAAACATCAACACTGTAATAATAAAAATTCGACAAAAATCCGTGGATAATTTAATATTTAATTATTTTTCATTCAACTGATTTTTGTCTGTAGTTCTACTATGATTTATAGAAAAAATTAATGATATATTTTTTCATTCTACCTATTTTTGTCTGCAATTCTCATATGATTTATAGAATTTTTTATATAAATAAATGACTCAAAATTCTTAGCGTTAAACAAATACAAAAAAAGTGCGAAAAGTGTTAATAAATGTGCCAGATAAGTGTGTAAATGTTAAAAAAGATCCGAAAATTCCGATAATTTACTCAACACGCTCGGCACTTGAGCAATTTTTCAGCTGAAAATTGATACCCCGAAAAATGCATTGTCTCTGCAACCATAATTGCTCACGAATTTTCTTTTTGAGTCAGTGCGTGCTAGGAGCAGCGCCCATACGCTCCACGGGACAGCAATAAATATATATGTATGTATGTATATAAACACATACACGCACAGGCACATGTATTGAACTGTGCGAAAACCAACTTTTTGACGTGTGTACCTTGCAACATCCTTCGTGAGGCGCGCGCTGCAAATTGTGGACACACAAAAAAAAACAACAAAAACAAAAAAATAAGAAAACTATAAGCAAGAACGAGAGCGCAGAGCCGAGAGTGCTATTTTTTATTGCTATACGTAAATATATTTACATACCTAGTGATACAAGTGAGCACGAGTACACTTTTTAGCGAATATTTTTTTGTTTTTGTGTTTGTTGTTTTTTTTTTGTCGCTGCGAACTCGCAAATGCCAACAAGTTTAAGTGTGCAGTTCAAGAAACAAAACGTAACACGACTAACACTAATAACAACAATTTTAGTGACAGCTAACAACAACAACAACAATAATAAGCAAAAGCAGCACCACAATAACAACAAAAACAGTGGCAAAGTGTGACAGCGGCAACGGCAACGGCAACGGCAGTCAAACATGAAAAGTGCAAAATACACAATATGCCGCTGCGGGGAAAAAGGGATCAGAGTTCATGCTCGAACTCTTTAAGCAAGAACTACACAAACACTACTAACAACAACGAGAACAATAACGAAATGCAAGCGTGTAACGCAATCAGTAGCTGACACTCCCATTTCATATCAGCTACCATGCACAACACTGCGCGCTGACAAAAGAACAGCAACAACAACAACAAGAATCACAACAACAACAACAACTAAAATGTACCCCCAGTGCGCCTATGCACGGTGACCGCATACAGCGTAGCGGCATGTCGTTATCCTTGCGTTTTATTGCGGTTGGCGTATGAGTGCTTTTGTTGCTTCACGGCATACGCGCGTGTGTGTGAGTGTGAGTGCTGCTGTGTGCGTGAAGTGTTAACAAAAGTCTTTCAACCCCGCTATGATTGCTGTCTGCCCCTGTGCTGCTGCTACTATTAAACGCACCCCTACTCTGTTGTTTGCTTTCATACGACGCATAACTGTGTATGTGCGTGTGTGTGCAATTGTTTCCGCTATTGTTTACATTTTGTATGAGTGTGTGTGTGTTTTTTGATTGTTTTCGTGGACAATACTGTGGTTACGTGTTTTCTATTTAGTGTTTTTTTGTTTTTTTTTTCATTGTTATTGTTGTTGTTGTATTTGCCCAACGGCTAAACACAACTAACAACACTATTAATATACAGTTTAGTGTGCTACGCGACACCGCCGCCACCGTTGATGAGCAATCACATGCAACTTATAAAATGTGTTAAGCGTAAAAACAGACAGACGTGTATTGAAACGTGTATCCGTGAAAGGCATCAAGCGAAGACGAGCCTCTTCCGTCAAGAGCCACTCACACACATACATAACTACCACAACATTAAAAATAATACAGTGTGTTAAGTTTAAAAAGACGGCAGTGTAAATTGTTTTAAATATAACAAATAAATAACGGTAACTTAAAAACAAAAATAACAATAAATAATTGTTGTACATTGCGCGCTCTTGGAGAGCAGCGCTCGCGCGCCGGCGTTCACACGTTCAGCGTTCGCTCGTTTTTCTTACGCTCCCACGCCGCTCACATTACGACGCTCTCGCCTGTGCATTTTGTCGTGTGTTTGTCTGTGTGTCGGTAATATAATAAATGATGGAATGGCTACCGAGAGGATTGCCCAGCATCCATGCACCAATACCGATTTGTGGTGAGTTGTTGGTAATGTTATCTATCTATCATCCGTACCGTACTCGACCCTATGTATATGTACATATGCATATGTACATACATATGTATGTATATGTTTGTTTGTACATATGTACGTACGAGTTTTTAATTGAAATTCAATCAAATTCAAAATTTCATAACATATTCATTTTTGTTTGCCCTCAACATGCATTCTGCGCACATTTGCCGTGGCATCTTATTTGCCATGCCTGCGCACATACACGCTCACATATGTACATATATTTCTTCCGATGTGCATATGTGCGTTTGTAATGCAAATAGCCGTAGGTAATTGTTTTAGAAATATTTCTGAATTGCACTAAATCAATTTTTGCGAATTACTTTTACCTCAAATTTATATTATTATTTAATTTCATTAGAAATTGTGTTTCTTTTTCGATTTTTTTTTTGCCACAGATCTGTTTTGTAAATTCGATATGCCCATTAAATTTTATATTTATTTGATTTGGCTATAAAGGTAAACCAAAATTGTGCAATATTGAAAATAATATTATAATAAAGGGGTTACATGGGTTGCCTCGGCTAAATAACAGTTTTTTACACAACAATTTTTTTTTTCATATAAAAAATTAAATATTTTATTAGATTTTTTTATTGTTACAAACATACACTATTAACAAAAACATTCTGAAATTGTTGGAAAAAATATATTTTAAACTCGCTCATTGTGACGCCATTTCCGGTGACTCGAAAAAAAGATGCACCCGCGTTGGTAGGATAACTCCTTGCAGTATCATCTAAATTGAAAAAATACGTGTTTTAGTTGAAACCTTAACTTAGAACTTGAACGAAGAAAGAGAATGAAAATTGGATTTTTAGCAGACATACTTACAAAAAAAATAAATAAAATTTCAGTGAAAATTTCGCTACATTTTTTTTCAAATAGTTGTAATCGAAAAAAATCTTTCATCCAAGTCTTTAAGAATTTTATCTCAAAGACCTGTGTAAAGTTTCATAAAGATCGTTTGTGTAGTTCTCGAGAAATCTTGCCAACCGACTTCAAAAACACAGTTTCGAAAAAAATGCGTTTAAAGACGCCTAGCTAGCCTCGAACGCACAAGTTCTCAAGACTGTATCTCCGATACTATTACTTGGATCAACTTGAAAATTAGAACAATATCCTAACGGTGTAGTAGAATTTAATACGACAATAAAAAAATCAATCATTCGAAATCCGTAAACGCATGTAAACTTTTAAGAACATTATATGATTAAGCAACTGTATGTTGAGTTTTTTCCGCATAATTTTTTAATAAGGCATTTATTTAAAAATTCCAATATTTTTAAGTAAAACCATTACTGTCAATTTTTTTTTTTTTTTGCTTTGTAAGGTCGGACTTAAGTTTCTTGAGATGGTTTAGATTTAGACCACACCGAGAACAGTGCTAAATTGTCATAAAACCACTGTTTTGTGCGTTGAGCAATGGGTTGGCGTAGTGTACAAGTACCTGGGATCCAGCTTTTTTTTTGTTTTGGGCGCTTACATAACTTTTCCACCGGAACACATTCTGTTTATAGAGGTCTCCTACTTTGTTAAAAAAAAAAACACAGAAACTTCACATTTCATAGGGAATGTTTATTATCATTCGAAAGAACATTACTTGACATTCATTTTTTAAAATTACCTGTCTCAAATGTGGGTCGCGGCTACGTCTCAGATGGTTTATATGTTCAGTTCAATTTTCGATGACTTGTTCGAACATTTTGACTTGTAACTGGCGAATGACACGGGATTGTCCGCATAGACTTCACATATGTATCATTTCAGGGAAAAGTCGGAACGGTGTGATATCACACAATTTTGGTGGTCAATCGAGCGACCCAAAGCGTGAAATTGTCTGTTCACCGAAGTTTTCTCTCAATAAATCCATTGATTGATGCGATGTGTGGAAAGTGGCGCCGTCTTGTTGAAACCAAATGTCGTCGAGATCACGAGCTTCAATTTCATTTTTGAAGAAATATGAACAGATGATTTTACCGGCCCACAAACAACCGAACCATTGTTTTTTTTTTTTTTTTTAGAATGAAATGGTAGTTATCAGATCTCTTCAAGTTGCTCTTCGTCCCAAATGTGGCAATTTACTTGTTTACTTAACCATTGAGTCCGAAATGAGCCTCATCGCTGAACAAAATTTGTCTCGAAAATGTTGGATCTTCCTTAAACGTTTCAAGAACCCATTAAGCGAAGCGTTATCGCTTGGGAAGGTCGAGCGGCTATAGTTCTTGCGCAAGCTATATTTTGTAGCGTACAATTTAATATTTCGACGTTCCAGACGTTAGTTCGAGTTGCTGCGAACGGTGCCGAATCGACTCTCCGCGGTCTTCGTATACACTTTCAGATACGGCTGCTATACATATTTTCTTCACAGCGTGCTGGACGTGGTCTATTCGGTCGAATAAAAAAAATAAAAATAAAAAGTTTAGAAAGCATCTCATAAAATACAAAACGAGATAAATTTGATGAATTTTACTATTATATTTGTATAAAAATTGAAGACGCAAAAGTTTTTTAGGCGCCCTAAGACGATGGCATCGAGGCCATGAAAACGAAAACGATTTATTAAAGCGGAAAGTTTTATTTTCTTCAAACATATTTATAATAAATATGACCTACCACTAAAACAACACCCTTTATATAAAATATTCACTCAATAAATGCTTAATTTTAAGAAAAACTCGCATTTTAATAAAAAAAAATGTCTTATTTCTCTTGCAGTTCCTCCAAAGAGTGGCCAAAAGCGCCCAGCAACAAGTCCAGCACCACCCATCCCATCGCCACATCATATACAATCGCCCTCCACCACACCCGGTGCTGGCAATAGCAGCGGTGGCAATGCGGCGGCACAAATGACGTCCAATTCGGCGCTGTTGAATCATGTTATGCCACCAAATCAATTGAGTGGCTTGCAAGCAGCCACTTTGCAACAGCAACAACAACAACATCAGGCACATCAACAGGCGGTCGCGGCAGCAGCAGCAGCCGCACAAGCGCAACAGCAACAAATAGTTGGCGTACCGGGTGCGCTGAATGCGGCACAAGCGAGCGCACGCGGACCCTTCGCTTCGGCATTGCGCAACTTGGCTAAGCAAGCCGACATCAAAGAGGAGGACGATATCAATGTGCGCGTCGATCGCAACGAGCGCTCAGTACCGCTAAGTGCGGGTAGTGGTGGTGGTGGTGTAGTTGGTGGCGGCGGTGCGGTCGGTGTGGCCGCTGCAGTAAGTGTTGCCAATACCAATGTGGTGAATGTGTCCAATACGACACGCGCATCAATGTCAAATGAACGATTGCCACCAACCGGTGGTGGCAGTGGTGGTGGGCAAATCAGTGGTGTGGACGAACGTTTAATGGCCAAAAAGCGTACTGGCTCGTCGCCGCAACCAGGCGAGAAGATCGCACGCATGTCTTCGCAACAGTCGGTGCAAATGCAACCTGAGTTATTGGCGCGTAGCGGATTCCAACCATACCGATCGGATGAGCGCCTGATACATCCGGCCGGCGCTTTTCCCTTGGATGCCTATGCCACCTTCGCAGGTTTGCCAACGATGCCGCCAGGTGAGTGTGCGCGCGCGCTCTTTGCCTTGTATAATAACTCTAGCATAATTTACTCTCTTTTGTAGGGCCGTTCTTGAGTCCAGCTGGTCTGCCTTACTCCGATCAATTGTACTTAGATCAACGCTTTCAAATGCTACGTGCCGCCGGTTCTCACCACACACATCCACATGCCCTCTATCCACCAATGGCTTCGCCCTATGCATCTCATTTATATTCGATGATACCGGGCGCAGCGCTTGGTTTGGGCTCCGCCTTGCATGAACGTATGAAATTGGAGGAGGAACATCGTGCGCGTATCGCCAGAGAAGAGGAACGCGAACGGGAAATACAGCGGGAAAAGGAACAGCGTGAGCGCGAACGTGAGCAAAGGGAACGCGAGCAACGTGAAAAAGAGCAACGAGAACGCGAACAACGCGAAAAAGAGCAACGTGAGAAGGAACAAAAAGAAAAAGAAGCACGTGACCGTGAGTTACGTGAAAAAGAGCGGGAGGCCAGAGAACGCGAAAGGCAAATATTATCTGCTTCGCATCATTATACAAGTCAGTTATATTCGCCATTGGGACGCAATTTACTCGGACCAATGATGCCACACTTGGGTTTGGGTTTGCGTGCACCGCCCGGTGCATTACACAGCCTGCCGCCAATGTCCGCCTATCATGCGGCGAGCCAACGTCAGAGTCCACACTCTGCAATGGGCCTCAATCTCGGTTTGCCCGGTTTGGGTAGTGTACCATCGCTATCGCATGGTCCTGGTGGCTTACCGCATCATTTACAACAATCTGCATTGGGACTGGCACACCCAAGTGCTGCTGGCTTAACGCATCCCGGCTTTCCTGGTGCCGCTTTGGGCTTGTCACACCACGGTATAAATCTAACACATCCACATATCTCACCACACCATCCGGCAATGGTGCCCAGTCATCAGATTTCACCACACTCATCATCGATAGCCTCGACCTCGACCACTACCACATCGCCACACAATCTGAATTTGAGTATGCAAAGCAATGCGGGTGCCAGCATGAAGGTATCAGTGCCCAGTAGTGTTTCACAAACGTCCGTATCGGGTTTGCAGTCCTCCACTAGCATGACACAAGCCACTTCAACGTTGTCCTCACACATTCCGCAAATGAGCAACTCACTTTACCACTCGCATCACTCTAGTCAGCATCTAACCAGCGCTGGACTGGCGCCCACATCTGCTCATCAACAGCCGCCGACCTCAATGCCGCTTTCGCTAACTAGTAATTCGGGTCGCAGCCATTCGGCATCGCCCATCACAATGAAAGCAACGCCGCAATTGTCAAATAACAATCCCGGTATGCATAATCAAAACGGTGGACGTTCCGCCAGCAGTCCACATGCTTCACGTCAGCTGGCTATGAGCCAAACGCAACATCAGCAAAATGCAGGAGTTCACGACAAGCAAAATACTTTGGCGCCGAGTGCACTCGAGCCGGCCACACTAGATCTGACCGGTTCGAATTCCAATTCCAGCGTGCAAGTGTCATCCGTAGCCAGCAGTGGCGGCGGTCATAATACACACCCGAATGAACTGAACGGTACCGGTGGCGTTGAAGCGGCTAGCATTGGGGAACGCAAAGATAACGCTGCAGCGATAGCGAAGAATCTCTCGCTCAATGTAAGCACCACCGATAAGAGAAGTCCATCGACATCGCCCACAGTTGCCGCCAAAGATAATGCTGCCGCATACAATATGAGCGTGGTCAACAACGCAGAAGATTCAACGCGACAATGCAGTCCCAACATCGCGATGTCCACCTCAGCAGAGCCGCATACATCCATATCGCCGCCGACGAAACCAACAATCGGTGGTGATTCCATAGGTGGTGCCGGCCATGGAGCAGGTGCAGGTGCAGGTTCAGGTAATTACAACAATAATTCCAAAGTTACGGCCGTACCGTCAGACAACAATGTCAAGCCAACAAGCGATCCCTCGACCAGTGTATTTGCATCCAACAACACACAAAGTGTACCGCCCAACGATACAGTGCTGCCGGCGGTAGGCGCCACAGATGTGCAGTCGACAGCAACGCCGACCAACACCAACACCAACAACAGCAGCACCAGTAACCACCCTCACATCACCTCGCCTACAACTACCACACCCGATGCGTGCGCCAGTGTAGGCGGTGTGACCTCCACGACTGGTGGCAGCACCTCGCCGCCTGTGGTGAGCAGCAGCACGAATATTGTCAACAACAAAACACAAAAGAAGAGCAATTGCGATGAAACGGTGTCCAGTGCGACGCCAACAACTACCACAGCCGCGATCGAGGTGAATGGCGGTGGCGCTGCTGCTGGTGGCGGTCGGTGATGCTGTGCTGCCGCGTGTCTGTTCGCCCAACGGCACCAACAACAAAAGCAACAACTGCACGGGAGTGCGTACGCCAAACACTATACTTATGCGCTCGTATAAATATTTCGTAACTGTAATTACTTTAGCACACTTAAGGTTAAGCCAAGCTTCATGCCATGTACCCCTTAATGGAGATCACCGTCTGCTCATTTTTGCGTTTCTAGTTTGAGTCACTTTATTTTGCAACTTTTCGTTTACGCAAATCTCCGAATTATTTTATTCTTACGAATTCTCTTTGCTATCTATCTATTGGACTAACGATATACTTACACTTTTATGTTAAAGCAACAAAAATATATCGGGATTTTGCCTTAAATATATGTGTATTTGAATTTATGTGTATAGTGTAATTTTCAGTTCATTTTTAATATTATTATTAAATTTTCATTTCATTTCAATTTTAGTTTAGTTGCTTAAGTAATATACATACATAATTACTACGTTGGATTCGAATTAAGGTTTTCATAGATGGTAGGAAAACAACTTGCTAACACAACATAAACAATAAAAAATACAACAAAAACAAATAATAATACCAATAACATTGCAAAGTAAGCAATTTCGAAATTACAATTATTTTTTGAATTTATGAAATAAACTTTTGCAATCCAAATTCTACTGTGTTTCAACTATTCTACTACTTATGCGTGTGTGTATATGTATGATTTCGTTTACAATGTGTTTGTCTTCATTTTGTTAATAGGTGTTTTATAAAAGAAGTATATTTTTGTTAGTTTTTTAATATAATTTTTTTTTATTTAAAACGATTTAATTTTTTTTTAATTAGTTTTTTTTTTTAATTTTTTTTACGGTTTCATTCATTTTTAATATTTCTTTAACATCTAATTGTAAAAAAAATTATTTTTGATTAATTTTTTTTTGCAAAGGGCTTACCTTCAGTTTCTTATTAAGTGATTTATTAAAAAAATAATCTTGATTTGAAAATTGTTTGAAATAATTTTTATATTTAAAAATTTTATTTTTATATTAATAATATATGTATATACATATTGTTTTTTGAAAATATTTTTATATTTTTTTTTATCGTTTTTAATATTTTTGAAACTTTTTTTGTTTCTTTGAAACAATTTTTTTGAAACTGTTTTTTTTTTTTAATTTTTGGGAACTGCTTTTTTGTTTAATTTCTTTAACTATTTTTTGATTTTAATTTTTTTAACTTTTTTTAATTTTAATTTCTTTTTAACTATTTTTTAATTTAGCACGTTGAGGACGGCGTGACCCACCGGTGGGTCTGTCTTTGATTCAGAACTATTTTTTTTAATAAAATAAATAATATGTTGGTATCAAAACAAATTTTTAAATATATTTTGTAATAATTGTGAGTTTTTTTTAACATTTTAAACAAAGTGGTGGTTTATTTTCACAAAACTGCGCCGTCCTCAACGTGTTAAATTATATTTATTATATATTTTTTTTTGTTTTTTTTGAGACTTTTTTTAATTTTTGAAACTATTTTTTAATTTTAAATTTTTTAACTATTTTTTATTATAATTGTTTTTAACTTTTTTTATTATAAGTTCTTTTCAACCATGTTTTAATTATTTTTTTATATATTTTTGAAACTATTTTTTTTATCTTTTTGGAAAATATTTTTTGTTTTCTTTGTTTTTTGGCAAATTTTAATTTACTTCCCGTCATTAAATATTTGAACATATTTTTGTATAGTGATTCTTGGAAAGAAAATATTCTTTAACTTCCTCAATATTGTTGAATTTTATCGATGAGAAATTAATATCGACATTTTTTAAATTTATCGACGGAAGAATATCGATATTTTTTGATTAATCTATGTAAAAATAATATTGAAATTTTTTAAAAATAGCGATTTTCGAAAATGTTTCCAAACATATACTTGAACTTTAAAGAATTGTTATACAACATATATAGTATATTTATTTTTCGAAGCATAGTTTTTCTGAAATAATTTTCCAAAAAGTTATTATTTTTATCAAATTATGTTGAAAGTAATATGTACTTAACAAAATTTGTTTTATAATAGTAACTCTATTACAAAATGTATAAAATTTGTATATTCCTCCAAAAATTACTTCTTCTAAACTTTTAAAAAACAATTTTTTAATAATATTTTTAATTTTTTTCAAATATATTTTTAATTATACATATTTCCTTCAAAAATTACCTTTTCTAAAATTTTGAAAACTATTTTTGTTAAATATATATATATTTTTTTGATTTTTTTAAATATACATACATATTTCCTTCAAAAATTACCTTTTCATAACTTTTGAAAAACATCTTTTAATCATATTTTATATGTACATATATTAAAATTTTTTAAATATATCTTTAAAAATTTTTGGAATATATTTCAAATTTGTTTTGGAATTTTTTTTTTATAATTTTTTTTGTAAATATTTTTTTTTTATTTTTTTTGTAAATATTTTTTTTATAATTTTTTTTGTAAATATTTTTTTTTTATTTTTTTTTTAATATTTTTTGTAAATATTTTTTTTTTTATTTTTTTTTAGAAAATATTTTATTTTTTTTTTTATAAAATATTTTTTTTTTTTTGTAAATATTTTTTGTAATTTTTTTTTTAATATTTTTTGATATATGTATATGTATATATATTTTTTTAATATACATATATATTCAACGCAATTATTTTTTAAAATTATTTTTTAAATTCAATTTAAAAAAATATATACATATCTTAAATATTTTTTGTTTTTTTATAATATTTTATTTTTAATTTTATTAAAAATTTTTTTTGTAAAGAAATATCTTTCTCAAATTGATGGATTCAAAAATCGTCACTATTAGTTTTGTTCATAATTTTGTAAAATTATGTTCATTTAACTTTATTATTATTGTAGAGCAGATTCTATAACCTACTTTTAATTACTCTGCTAAGAGCTTATATTCGCATGGAAAAGATTTTAGAACAACTAAAAGAAAGGATATTAAAATAATTGCGCAATTTTCACAGTTCTTTTGATGCTGAAGCAGTGTGTGTAACGGCTACAGTGGAGTTTAAACTGAAAAAAAACATGGTCTACTATTAATCAGATCATTCTCAAGACGGCGCTTTGCTACACTCCCCAACAAATTTACATAATCCAATTGTTTTTCACCCCCTCATTTGATTTAGCTCATTACTGAAGCCATAACATTCCAGATGTGATACAAACCGCGGTCACACATCCGCTGAGCGCGCTCGTCTGCAGCAATCGCAGCACACCCGAAGAGACGGCCAGTGCATCGGCTTCATGACATCAATTCTTCAATGCGGCCAACAAGTAACTACTGAAAAACATGAACGATTATGGCATGTATCTGCTGGCCGAGCATGCGGCCTACAATGAGAAGAAGCGCTTCATCGATAACTTTCTCATCAAGTGAGCGCTGAGATGCTGAGGCAGTGAGCAACACACGGGGCACAACTGTTTGCGCGAAACTGTAAATTTGAAAACGCTAAGCGCATTGCATTGAAAATAAAAAGTATAAATAAAAAAATTCAAAATATGTAAAAAAAATAATAAAATACCGAACGAGTTAGGCAAATTTTGAAATTGCTATTAAAAAAAAATATTTAAAAAAAATTAAAATTAAAACAAGTAAAATTATGAAAATAAAATAAGTAATATGTAATACATAAATATTGTGATTTTGGAGAGTACGAATTGGTTAATAACAGAACTGAAATTTTTAGGCAAATCGAATAAGTCTGGAAACGAGTTACAAAAACAAAACAAAAGCAGCGCGATATGAATATTTTTTGAAATTTAAACTTTACGTAAGCGTGTTAGTTGCAATTGTCCCCAAAGCAAATAATAATGAAAGCATGACATTTTATGGTTATGAACATACATACATACATATGTACATTGTAGTTATTTCACTGAAGTTATGAAAATATATTAAAAGCAAAATAATTGAAAAAAAAGATTATATATATATGTACTATATGTATTTATTGTATCTATTGTACGAATAACACCGCGTCTTCAACTTAGCTAAGCCCAGCCCAGCGCCGCATTACGCGCGCGCAACACTCCTAACAAAAACAAAAGTAATAAAAACAAAAAAAGAAAAATTTAATCAAAATGAGAAGCGCGTGTAATTTTATCATACTGTAATTATTAGATACTATGTATGTATGTATTTGTGTGTGTGTGTGTATAATTTTTATTGCGCATAAACTGTAATATATTAATATACATAATTAAAACCGAAATAGAGTTTTTCGTCTAATGCAACGTGAATTATGCCATAATCCAATATTATTAAAGCAAAAAGTACACACACAACAAAAACAAAAAAAAGAGTTTGTAAAACAAAATGTAATTAAAAAAAAAAAACTAAAACCAACAACAAATTGATAATTATTGATGTTAGAATTTCTTAATTGTACACCGTTTCGATAAGCTACTGTGAATTACCAACAAAATATACAACAAAAAATGCATTAACATTAAATAAAATAACTACAAAACAAACAAAAAAAAAACTAAAACAAAAAATATGTGCAAAAATAAGTTGTCGTAAGCAGATATCGCATGAATACTAAGGCAAAAAACTAACAACAATACACAATTTTAATATTGCTTTTTTCCACACATTTTGAATTGTTAAGAAAAAAACATATTTTTGAATGCTGGTTTAAATAGATTTCGGTAATGTGGAAAGTTGAAAGCAGTCGGACACACAGAGTTGCAAAAGGAAACAAGTTCCTAAAAGAAGAAAATTATCCTCAATTAATTACAGTTAAGATTTGTTTTTAAATATATGTATATTATAAATATTTTTTTTTTATATATTTTTTTATTTAATATTTTTTTAAATATAATAATATTATTATATTTTTTCTAATACTTTTTTATTATATTTTTATTTTTTTAATATTATTTTATTTTTTTTTTTAATTTAATTTCAATTATAAAATTTCAAAAATATAATATACTTGTACTTAAATTATATTTTTTCAATACAATTTCCATTAAAAATTCTTGAAGAATTCTGTAAACACTCAAGGGGGTTCTACTGAAATACCATTACAGAGTCTTCGCTATAGAGTTGTCTATGTCTGAAACTATCTGTGTCCTCAAATATCAACTTTAATTATTTATAAAATATTCGAAACAGTCAAAAAAAAAGGAAAAATTTTGCATTTTGTGAAAACATTTTTTCAAACTTTTCCGTTGTTTCTGATATTACGACAATGTTCTAGATTGATAATTTTTTCTTGTGGTTTCCGATTGCTAAGAGGGCTGAAATCGTAAGTATGGTTACGAGCCAATGTTTTGAGACCCCCTTGTATCAGCTATTAAATTTTGGACCTTTTTAAATTTTCCCAGTATTTTTGTAAAATTAATAAATAAGTATAAGAAATATTAATGCTGTTTTTACGACTTCAAATTATCTGAAATTCAGTCCTTTGTACTAGAATACCCCCTTAAATAATTAAGTTAAAGAATATAATTTTATTTTAAGATTTATTTATCTAAAAAAAACTTAAATAACAATGCTTACTTTTTTCAATATTTTTGAAAACTTTTTTTTTTGTTTAAGTCAATATTCAGTTTAACTTGTGAAATTCGTCAAAAATTGTTCCAACTCTGCCTACTTTTATATGTATATGTATGTACATAAATTGGATTTTTCTTTCTTTCTTAAAATACTAAGTATGACTAAAAAATTTGTTTAAAAATTATTATTTATTAAAAAAAAATTCAAATTAAAAATTCTTAGTTTTTTTATAATTAATAATTCTTTCTGTTTTCAATATTTTTTTTATTGAAAATTTTTCTTTCGAATTTTGATTTTAAAACGTTATGTACAATTAACAAATTTCCTTAAAATTGAATTAAAAAAAATTGTAATAATTATTCATTCTTAATTTTTTCAATTTTTTTTTGCAAATTTTTTCTTTAAAATTTTGATTCTGAACTTAAAAAAATTTAATAAGTTTATATAATTGTTGTAGTCACTGATATTTTTTTAATATTATTTAATTTATTTATTACTTTATTATTATTCTGTTTACTAATTTTTTTTCGGTTTTTTTTTAGTTTTTTATACATACATATATTTATATTATATTTTAATAATTAAATTTTGATTTTTCTTTTGCTTTTATAATAATTATTTTTGTTTTTTGGATAAATGTTCATTCATTATTTTTTTTTATATATTTTTAAGTTAAAATACATATGTATTAATTTATTTTTTTTTTAATTTTTTATTTACTTATTTAATATTTTTGTTATATATTTTTTTATTTTTGTTTTATTTATTTTTTATGTATATTTTTATATTATTGGAATAAATTTTCTTAGCAGCAACGATACATTACCGAACTCGGCCAGCAATTTTGTTGTTTTTGTTAAAAATAATTCATAAACAGCCTAGTCTATACGTTGTTTTGTATTATTTCAAATCCAAAGAAAACAAATTAATGTCAGAACACAGAAGCTTGCTCACAAGCATTACGTGAAATTTGCCATAAAAGCATTGCATTTTTTTTTTAATTTTCTTGATTGCCAACAATTATTGTACTTAATTTTTATTAACGCAAAAAAACAACAAGAAATTCGAAAAATCTCGAGCAATCTGTGATATGGGGAAAAATTAAACAAAAAAAAGATAACTAAAAAAGAAAATCTTATGTAACAAAGTTTCGGAAAATTATAATGAAAAATATAAGTTTTTTATACTAAGTTTAAATGATAAATATATATCGCATTGTATTTGTATTTGTATTTGTATGTATGTATTATAGATATTTAACTTCCTAACGAAAAGAATATCAAATAGTTTAGTTTATTTTAAGCACAGTAGAAAATTATAGTTTTTCAAAGCTTTACTATTGCCAAAAACAAAGTAACAAACAATTACAAAAAAACAACAAAAAATTATTTGCGTACAAATAATTAAGAAACTACCAAAACATTACACACAAAAATACTTTGCATATGGAAACTTGAGTATCCGAATTACAACAACAGTTGCGTACAAAAACAAAATAAGTAAATGAAACAAAAAAAATGCTTTGAAAAAAAACTGCGAGAGGTGCAAAATGTGTAGTCTAAATTTCGATATATGTATGTATGTACATGCGGACCATATTTTTTATGTTTTTTGTGAAGTTTTGTTTTGTAACATGAAAACAGTTTTCTAATGTTTTATTCAATTTGTTTCATATTATATATTTTTTTATAACTTTCCTCTTATTTTAGTTTTCGGAATAATTTTCTCATCTTGAAGAAATTATTTTTTTTATAATTTTTATATTTTTTTGTACATTTTTTAATAATTTTTATTTCTAATTTATTTTTTTTATATGTTGTACATTTTTTAATATATTATACTATATTTTTAAATTATTTTTTACCGCAAATTTCTCATTTTTCCATTTTTTTTTTATTATATATTTTTTTAAGATTTTTTTTTATGTATTTTTTATTATTTCAATTTATATTATTATTAATTATTACATAATTATCTTAATAATAATACCATAAATTTTTTTATGACCATCACTTTGTTATTTTTGGAAAACATTTTCGCTTTTTGTCTATATGTCTTTATTTACGTTTTTACTTTCAATATTTTTAAATTTTTTATATGAATATTTATTTGCAATATTTAATTTTCTTTTGCGTATAAATTTTTGATATGATTTTTTTTGTAATAAAAAATAGTTTTCCTTAGTTATACAATAATTTTTAATTTTTTTATATTCGTATAAATACATATACATATATATTAATATTTTAATATTCTGTTTTCTTAAAATTTTCAACTTTTTGAATTGTCATACATTTTTGATTAAATAATTTATGCATATTATTAATTTTTGAGTAATTTTTCTTTTTATGTTATTTTTTTTATATTTAATTTAATTTTTTTGTTATTTTTTTATTTTATTTTATTTTTTCTCTTATTTATTTATTTTTATTTTTAATATTTTTTAAATTTAACTTTTTTTATAATTTTTTATTTAAAATAATTCCACAACCTCACCTCTCCACCTACACTAATTCACACATTTCTCAAACAATAAATCGAATAAAATCTATACGTTTATAATAAATAACAATCAAATAGCAGTAATGCAAATTCTGTAAGAAAAAATTGTGCTGTAAGTTCCAACAAAGTATGCATTGTTCATATGTCAAAATACAATTACATGTACATACGTACGTACAAGCAAGCATGCCATGGCGCTTGTCTGTATGTATTACATAGAACCAAATAAAATTTAACTAGTGGTAGAAATCTATTATTTGAAAAGTAAAAACTTCCATACATAAATTCTCAGAAAAAAAATTTAATAAGAAGCTTTTTCTTCGCAAGAAATAAATGAACTAAAAGGAGGTAAGTGTTAAATATTATATTATTTTATTTGTAGTCATTACTTTTATTTAAGAAGCAATTCATAATTCCATAAACAAAGGTAGCACACGCATCACCTTCCAACTGCGCCAAATGGTGCGGCGGATATCATTTCCATTGCCTACCCAAAGGCGCCGGATATTACGGCAGTGCTAGCATGCGTGCAAATTGAGTTGTCTACTTCTGGGGGCCGGATGACGAAAGTACAAACTGGCTGCCTACACTTGCTGCTTATTCTGCGCGCCTGGTGCATTTGGCGAAATTGTAAGGCGTCACCAAAATCTCCAATTAGGGTGGTCGGGCGGTTTTTTGCAGCGGAGCGCATTTTTTTAGTATCCTAGAAAAAGTACACTGAGTGTGAATGAATTTTCTAAATATTTTTTTAAAAACATTAAAATTATTTTTTTATAAATCTTTCTTATTTTTATTCAAATAAATATTTTTAAATACATTTTTTATTTAATACATTTTTTTTAAATACATTTCTATTAAATAATTTTTTTGAATAACTTTCAATAATTTATATTAATTTTTTTCCGATTTTTTTAAATAAATTTTTTCTTTAATTTTATTTTTAAAAATATTTTTTTAGTAACTCTTTTATTGTTTTTTTTTCCTTTAAATTTTTCCTTTTCATAAAAATTCATTTTAATAATGCTTTTTTATAAAATTGTATATTAATCATTATTCCGGTAAGACTTTCGAACCGGAAGTATGGTACCGTTACTTTACTTCCGGCCGAGGGCGTGTTTCCATTTCCGGTCCGTGCGTATGTCCCGCTTTCGTGTTCCCAATTTCGCCCCTTTGCGTATGCTACACCATCCACCACGAAAATTTCTAGCGCCGCTGCCGCCGTCTCTGCCGCCGCTGCAGGAAAAATTGATTTTAATTTGGTGCCAAAATCTCAGATTTCTACCAGGCGACCAGGAGCATGCAGTAAGCAGCCGCCGATTACAAGCGAATACAAAAATGCTTATAACTTCTAAACCACTGGTCATAGAGAAAATATAAAAATGCAGAAATTTGCAGAATCGCATGGGGCATGTTTTTATTAAAGAAATTTTAAATTTGGATTTACACAGAAATTTAGAAAACCAAAAATGTGTCCCAAATCGTCGGTTTTTAAGGACAAAATCGTTAAAATTATTCTTTCTCCTAAGTGAGGGTGATGAAATGGGGTGTGGGAAGATTTCCATTTATTTCGCTATTTATTTCGTGTCCAAAACTTTTAAATTCGAACATTTTATCCAGTTTTAGGTGATACGTACAACCGTTAGGTGAACAAAACTATATTACTCTGTGGAACTGGTTACAAGAGTATAAAAATTATTTAATGAAATTTGTATTTTTTTTTATCAAATTAAAACAAAAATGATTTCATGAAATATTTTTAATAATTTTTTACTATGAAATTTTTTTTAACAACAATTTGTTTAATACACATTATACAATGTAGTTTTTAATTAATTTTTTTCGAAATTATTGTTTTTTTCATGTATGTGTTATATATTTTAATAAAATATTTTTCTAATTATTTTGAATATTTTTTATAATAAATTTTTTCAATAATTTTTTATTAACAATTTCTTTTTTTTATATTTTTTTTTTTGATAAATTTATTTTATTATAATATTTTTTTTGAAATAAAATTTTTATTTATTAATTTTTGTTTGTATATTTTATTTAGTAACAATATTAGTAATTTACATATAACAACTTTTTGTTTTAGACTTAATGACAGTTTTTTTATATATGTATACTTGTAGACATTATAAAATATATTATTGCATTTGTGCAAGGCAAAATGTTTAAAATTTGCTGTAACAATATTGTCGTTTCTACAAAGCACTACAAATTTGTTTATAATTCTATAAAAGCTCTTTGGGTAAAATTTGAATTGTAATTGCAATTGCCACTTTTGACTTGAAATTGTTCTTGCTCTTATTATAGCATTCTTCAAGCTGACTCCTGCGCTTGCCTATACTCGAACACACTGCCGCGTTCGGTTAAATGATGTTTTTCCGCATGTGATATCACTTTGCCACCAATAGCTGGCACATTCGGCACGCCATAACCGCCACCGCCGGGAGTTTTCAGCAGAAATATGTCCTAAAATTCACGAAGCAAATAGAATTTGCGAATAAAATATTAAAATTACAAAGTAAGAAAAAAATAACTTACGCCTGCCTCCACATCGATGCAAGTTTTGGCGCCCAACGAGATGACGCGTCCATCGGGTTTGCGCAACAAATTCAAGCCGCGCTTAGCTGGCAGACCACCCGCCAAGCCGTAGGGTTGCAGCGTGCGACGCTCCGTTAATATTGACAACGTGACTGGTTTGCGGAAGAGCAATTCGCGTTCAACACCCTCACCACCGTGGAATTGGCCGGCACCACCAGACTGATCCGTACGCAAGCAGAAGCGTTTCAAGATGATGGGATAACGTAATTCCATTATCTCCGCATCGGTGATGCGCGTGTTCGTCATATGTGTGTGCACACCATCGGCGCCATGCCAAGTTGGACCAGCGCCCGCGCCGCCCGCCACCGTCTCATAGTAGCCCCACTCCTCATCGCCAATGGTGACATTGTTCATGCAGCCACATGAGGCGGCGCACACGTTGAAGGTCTTCAGCACGGTGTCGACGATGCGCTGTGAGGTCAGCACATTGCCACCGACCACAGCTGCGCCCTCGGAGGGATCCAAAATGGAGTTCTTCGGCACAATCACTTTGATGGGCGCCAAGCAGCCCTGATTTAGCGGCACATCGTGGCCGACCATGCAACGCAGACAGTAGATGAGCGCGGAGAGCGTAATGGCGCGCGGTGCATTGCAATTGCCCCATACCTCCGCGCCGGAACCGGTGAAGTCACAAATAGCATTGCCTTGCACGGGATCGATTTCGACGCGCAGCTTAATTGGAGAACCGTCATCCATAAACTCCACCCCCTCCAAAGTGGTGGTGCCATTGCGCTGCAAGACATTTTGTGCGATTTCCTTGAGCATATCGCGCACTGCGACTTCGGCGTTTTGCTGTATGTAATTCATGTAGGCCTGTACCACGTCCAAGCCATAGCTATCGATGAGCTCCGACACGAGTTGTATGCCTTTGTGGTTGGCGGCGATTTGCGCTTTCAGATCGGAAATGTTATCGGGTAGATTGCGTGTGCCGGTGGCGCCCTTGGCGCCGGTTGGTGTGGTGAGACGTTCCACGATATGTTTCTCTTGGAACACGCCACCTTCGACAATCAGGAAAGACTTAAAGGCGGCACCCTCCTGTGCCAGCGACGTGGAGTGCGGTGGCATAGAGCCGGGTGTGATGCCACCGATGTCGGCGTGATGGCCACGTGAGGCGACAAAGAAAACTGGTTTCGGTTGATCGCTAAAAGGTGGAAAGGGAGAGTGTGATGAAAACGTTATAAGTACAATTTTGTTGCAATAAAATGATTTTTGACTCACCGATAGAATACCGGCGTGATGACGGTGAAATCGGGCAGATGCGAACCGCCCGCTTGTGGATGATTGGACAATATAACATCGCCGTTCTTTAGGCTATCGCCGCGCACGCGCAACTGATATTGCACCGTCTCCTGCATGGCGCCCAAGTGGACGGGTATGTGTGGCGCATTGCTCACGAGGCCACCGTCGGGGCCAAAGAGCGCGCATGAAAAGTCGAGGCGCTCTTTGATGTTGGTCGAAATCGATGTGCGTTGTAGCACCCTTTAAACATTAACAGCAAAAAATTTCAAAAGTTTGCTATAAAATATACTTTAACACAGGCTTACCTGCCCATCTGCTCGGCTATGCTCATGAAGCGATGACTGAAGATGCTCAGCTGTATGGCGTCGAGCTTGCAGTCGACAACTGTGCGATTAGAGGAGCAAATATTTATAACCAGATCGCCGTGCTGCGTCACCTCTGCCACACAATCGGGTTCTACTAGTATGGTGGACAGTTGATCAATCAAAATTGCTGGTCCATTGATTTTACTGCCCGCCAACAAGCTCGCGGTTAAGTAGATCGGTGACTCGTGTGCGCCTTGCTCGAAGAAAATGCGTGTAAATCCTTGTGGCTTTGGTGTCACCAACGCCGCTTTCTTGATTTCCAACTCAGGTGGCGTATTGTTCTTACCCAAGCCGCGCACGCGTATATCATCCACAACAATTGCGCGATTTTGCAGCACGAAACCGAACTCGGTGCGATAGCGTTGCAGGAATGTGGCAATGAAATCACCATAAGACGCTAGCAATGCGTCTTCTTTACGACTTGTGGTGGCTGGCGCGCACATCAGGGCGCAATCGGTGCCATCGTATCTTAAATGTAAGAATGGCTCCAATTCGAGTTTGCTATAACCTTGTGACTGTAAACTGCTGGCGCACTGTGCGGACAATGCGTCTAAGCGCGTCTTCAAGAACGCGGCATTTTCTGCAGAGAACGCCAGACCACAAGGTTCTTGTGTCTCCTGCACAACATCGGCCAACGCCATGCCGTAGGCAGAAAGTACGCCGGCGTACTTGTGCACAAGCACCTTTTGATTGAGAGCAGTAAGAAATTTTCATTAAATAATAACGCTTAGCGCGCAAATATTATATTTATTTACCTTGCTGATGCCCAACTCACGCGCGATGGAGCAAGCGTGTTGACCGCCTGCGCCACCAAAGCATGCCAACACATGTTGTGACGTGTCTAGGCCACGCGCTTGTGTTAGCGCCCTGATGGGACGGCACATAGCCTCGTTGGCGACGCGTATAAAGCCCAAAGCAACATCCTCCACACTCAATTGCTTCGAGTCACCGCCACTTTTCAGGTGCTCATTAATCAGCGCGCGCATTTCGTCGAATTTCGCTTTGGTTATTGCGTAGTCGAGCGCTTCATTTTCTTTGGGACCGAAAATTTTTGGAAAATATTCCGGCAATAAACGACCCAATATCAGATTCGCATCTGTGACGGTGAGTGGACCACCTTTTTTATAACACGCTGGTCCAGGATGCGCACCAGCCGATTCAGGGCCGACTACGAAAAGACCAGAACGAAAGAAAAGCATTGAACCGCCACCGGCCGCCACCGTATTAATATCTAATTGTGGCGCTTGTATGGTAACACCGGCCGTTGTGCTCTCAATCACATGCTCATAACTGCCAGCATAGCGTGAGACATCGGTCGATGTGCCGCCCATATCGAAACCTATTAGTGGCGCGTTCGTTTCTCGTGCGCCCGTCATTGCGTATCCGACTACACCGCCAGCGGGACCGGAGAGAATGGCGCGCGCACCGCGAAAGTTCTCCATGCGCACCAAACCGCCATCCGATTGCATGAAAAGCACATCAACACCAGCCAATTCTTTGTCGAAGCCAGATTTGAAACTGCAAGATGTGGATGCTAAATAGTTTCACTTATCTAATTTGAAATTATCTACTCTGATAATGTAGGATATGCAGCATAACAATTTACACAATGTGTTTATATGACATTTGTCTAGTCATTAACTGTCTTAGTTGTCTTATCAAGCACAATTTTATTACCTGTTAAGATAACGTTCTACGTGCGGTGTTAAATATGCCTCGGCGCAGGCTGTGTAACCGCGCGCCACTAAGCGTCGCATTGGCATAGCTTGATGCGAGAGCGTGATGTGCGTAAATCCAAGCTCCTCCGCTATTGCGCCAACTTGCAGTTCATGTACGGGGCACGCAAAGCTATGAGCCAACACCACCGCCACGCTCGTAATGCCCTCGTCGCGCACCTGCTGTAGTGCTGCACGCACAGTCGCCACATCGACGGGCTGCATTTCTAAATATTTTGCGCCCGAAGTGCCTTCAAGCAGCGGCCAAGTGTGTTCTATGTGAAACGAATGTAGTTTAGTTAAATGCAGTCATGCTTGCATAACGTCAAACTTTACCTAATTGACAGCGATTTGCCTGCTCTGGCACAATACGACAATCAATTTCCACTACGGTTTTATATAAATTGGACGGTTTACGTATATTGAGGTCGAATATTTTTGGACGCGCTTGATTGCCAATATATAACAAATCGCGGAAGCCCTCATTCACCACAAGCGCCACAGGATCACCTTTTCGTTCCAGCAATGCATTGGTGGCGACAGTTGTTCCCATACGCACCCAACCGATCTGACTAGTATCCACAAGTCCCTCCGCCGTTACGTCATGACCAGTTTGCTAAAGGCGGATTTATGCAAGAAAAATAAATATAATTCATTTCTGTTTTCCACTTGTTGAAATAAGTTGCTAAATTGCTTGCTACCTCTTTTAGTATGCGTCTTATACCCTCCCGCGGCGCATCACTATATCGGCTGGGATCCTCTGATAACAGCTTCAAAGTACGCACTTTTCCATTTGGACAGATGCAAATTACATCGGTGAAGGTACCACCGCGATCAATTGCAAAACAATATTTTCCATTCGTCAATTCAGCCATTATTAACACTTGTTCTTTACAATTTAGTATGTGTGGAATTTTATTATTTCAAAACGTATGTAAGTATATGTATGTATTGGAGCAAATGCGTCCACTCTACTTGAATGCTAACTGGATTCTGAGTTTTAAAATAGCTATGCATACGCTTATAAATCGTAAATGATTAACAAACGATAACAAAAAGCAAATACGGATCAAATGAAGATATTTTCAACACCTGAACTCAAAGCACAATAATACAATTAGAATTTTTCAAAACAAATAATATTTTGATAACAACTATTCAGCTGGGTGATAGCAGCAATGAGCGTTGCCACGCGTTGACAGCAGCATTTATACCGGCCACAGTTCGATAGACGTCTACTCAAATACTTATCGATAAATAGTCATGTAAACAGCTGTACGATTGTGAAATACTGTGAGTGGAGTAGAATAAACAAGTTTAGCTTAGAAGCTTAGCTAGAAATTTGTTTATTTATGAAATTCGTCGCTTATCATAAGATGTGTGTGTGAAGCTTTGTTTATTGTCATACTTGATATAAGCGCAGCTCTCAATTAAGCGCGTGATAGTTTTATCAATTCATTGTCAACAGGTGTGCCTTTTATTACTCTTACAATATATGTATTTACATATAAACGTATGAATATACATACATATGCACCTAACTATGCTTAAACAATCGTATAATGAGTAGGGACGTACGTATGCATATACATACATATGTATGTGTGTACATATGTGTATGTATGCTTATCATAGGTAATGGTGCTAATACGAGGAAAGTACCATATACACATGCATATGTACATATGTACATATGTATGTATGAGATGTTTTCAGCATGATGCCGATTATTACAGATAGCTGTTTTACATTTTTGTTACACCCAGAAGAAGGCGTCGGATACCCTATAAAAGAAAAATATACACAAATGATGAGTATGACGAGCAGAGCCGATTTAGCCATGCGAACTGGGTCCTCAGTTTCTGAGATAGCAATCTGACAATTGCATAAGACCCAAGAAGTTGCTCATTTGTCGGAATTGCCGATATTGGACAACTATATCATATAGCTGCCATACAAACTGAACAATCGGAATCAGGTGCTTGTATGGAAAACTTTCATTTGACGAGATATAATATTCAAATTAGGCATAGGTTTTTATCCAAGGCAATAGTGCAATCTCCGATCGTCCAGATGTGGTCCGATATAACATACCTAGATGCCATACAAATTAACCAAACAAAATCTAGTTGTATGATTTTTTTTTTTATTGTGATATGTTGTTGTAGCGGTAAAATTCTGCCGAATTGACAGTCCTTGGCTGTATAAAAAAATCCGGGTCCGTTTCGGTTACGTTCCGACTGTCGTGGGAACGGATTTGGGAACTTAGTATATTCTAGCTTCGGTGTAATCGCAGTAACGGTTTTCCTTGTTTTTAACTAAAAACATCAAAAATGCTCAGCTGATACTGGTTATCATATGGCATACTCAAAACTTAATACAGTTATGTACAAATGTACTTACCTGCTTCCAACTCTACACACACACGCCCACTTTCTAATAAAAAACACGTTCGATTTTGTTTTAGGCGCACGAAATAGTTTGAAGTTTTATTGCATTGCCTTTCGTGTTGTTGTTGGTGTTGGCCGTGTGCATGTATGTAAATATGTATGCAGGCGTCCGTCTGCTGTTTGAGTTTGTCGAGTTCAGCGTCAACACACTGTTTCGTATTGTTTTTGTATGTATGTGTGTGTTGCTTTTTAAATTTATTTTTAATTCATAATTTAAATATGCTTCATATCAGTTAATACTTATCGTTTGCTCTGCTTGCTTGGAATATATTCTTATCTTTTTTTGTTGTTGCGGTACAATTAGTCGATAAACCTCAGCCAAGTGTTTTATTTGTTGCTTTTATTTTTGTTTTTTCTTTTGTATTGCCGTTTTACTAACCAAACCTTTGTTGTTGTTTTTTTTTTTAATTTTATATTTGTTTTTTTTTTTTTTTGAAATTCAACACCTGTTAGCTTTTCACATTGAAACATGCAGTAATCAATATTTGTGGTACAACAGTTAATTATTCGTAATTGCTTTATAAGTATATATGCTTAATTTGTATTTATTTCTTTTTAAATCGTTTTCTTTTAATATATTTGTATATGTATATTATTCATTTTTTGTTTTGTTTTTGGAATTATTTACTTAAAATGCATTTAGTATCGCTGCTAACATTTAGTTAAGTGTATATATAAATTTAATCAATTCTTAATTAATTAATTTAATTTAATTAATTTCGTGTTTTGCATTAAATTATTTATTTCTTTAATTCTGTTTAATTGCTGATTTAATTTCACATTTAAAAACATTTTGATTCCATTGTTTATTCGTTTCCTCTTGGTTTACTCTTAAAGCGCTTGCTGTTTTGCAACAATATATGTATGTACATACATACATATACATATATGAGTTAACGCTTCAATTCTTCGTTAATTAACAATAATTATTATTTATGTGTAAATTACATTGACTTTAATGTTTTTGTATATATTATTTAATAATCAATAAATTAAGTTTATTGTAATGTGTGGTTGTTGTTAAATGTATGCAGCAGCACGTGTTTGCATGTGTAGTGTCATAAAAATTGAGTAAATTTTATGGCGCATTAAAAGTGCCGTTATTAATTTAATAGAAAGTGATGATATACAAATACAAACACAATAATAGCGGCCATACACAGGCACACATGTGCGTTCGATCGGTATGTGTAAACATGCGGTTTACTCGTGTATGGGCTTGTTCGCGTACCGATCCATGTTCGCGAAAATGTTTGATTTTTTACGATCGGTGCGCGAGCATGTTTATCGTGTATGGCGTTGTGAGCGCACAAAATCTCATTTCTCTCGTGTCGCCGAGCAGTGAAGATCGCGGACAATTGCAAGTGTTAAGGGGAGAGACTGCTTTAGAGGATTTTTTTGAGGATTTTTTTGGGAGGGAAAGAAATAATTGATTCAAGCGAAATTTCTAGGCTTTATAGTTATATATTTGAACATCTTTCACAAATTTTTTGAATACGAAATCTTTGATATTCTGCCTTTAGGAAGCAATCACCCGATGCATCTCGCATATGCATTTATCAGGAAAAAAAAAATTCAAAGAGATTCATGTTTTTTAATAACTTATCTTCTACTTAAACTAAGAGAATTCCAAATAAAATTTACTTTATTTTTTTAAAAATATGTTCAAACTTGACTTTTCCTAGTTTTTTTTTAGTTTAAATAGAAGACAATTTTATGCCAAAGATAATAAACTTTGCCCAATTCCAACTTTGCCCGCCAATTAAAATAATCGTAAAAATAAAAAACCGAGAGATCGCGCTTTTCGCTTTTTGCCCAAGCGCTCATATACTTGTATGAATCTGTCTGACGCTCGGACACTATTTCCCTTCTAGCTTCGACAATATTTCGAGTTCCAATCTATAACTTTGTTTGTTGTTAGATAATTTTTAAAGAGATTTAAGCGATTGTTTGAATCTTCTAAAGCAGGCTCTCCCCTTAATAAAGATTTCGTATCTGAATTTATTGATCTTATAAAAAATTAATTGGCAATTTGGCAAACGAAAAGTGATAAATATAAAAATAAAATTGAGAAAAATAAAAGTTGGAATAACTTATTAACGAAATACAAAGAAATAGATAAAAGTGCTACATTAGAAATAAAATCGAAGAAATGTTCCGCTTGCCTGTCGCACATGTTAACTGTGTGAAGAACGAACGCAAAATGGATTTGTGTGTCGTGTATGGGCAAACGAATTCACACAGATCGAACGCACAAGTGTGCCTGTGTATGGCCGCTATAATAAACAGCAAGCTATTTGCAACCGCTAGAAATATACTATTTATGCATTTTTTATTACTCACGCATGGTTGCATTTTACTTGCACAACATAATATAATAACATTGAAAGAATATTTTTTAATTAAATAAAAATAAATATTAAAAAAAAAAAATAATAAAAAATAAAAAACTAAATAAAAAGTGAAAAATATAATATAAAAATGAATTATTATTAAAACATACAAAAAAAAAATTTAGAAAAATCATAAGCATATAATTTTGTAAAAATAAAAATTAGAAATGTTTAATTAAAAGCCAAAAAAAACTAAAAATAAAAATATAATAATAAAATTAAAAACTAAATAAAAAGTAATTTTAAAAAAGGCAATAATAAATTTTTAAAATATCCGCTAAAAAAAGAAAAAAAAATTTTATATTAATAAAAATGATTTTATATTTTATTCGTTTTAAATATTTTGTATATATGTGAAAGTTTTATAAAAGAATAAAAATGTATAAATTAAAGCAATAAAATATTTAAAAATAATTAAAACAACATAAAAAATAAAATCTAAATAAAAGGTTAAAAAAATATTATTAGAAAAAGAGAAATAAAATTTTATTATTAAAATATACGACAAAAAAATTTAAACAAAAAATAAAAAAAAAATCATAAAAATTAAAATAATAATAATAAAAAAATAATAAAAAAAATAATAGCAAAATAATTTTATAAAAATATTATATGCATGCCTAATAAAAATGTTTAATTAAAAACAATAAAAAATATAAATAGTGCACTTAATAATACTTTGTTTGTGCAGTTTAAAGTTATAATTACAAGCATGTACGTATGTATTTAAGAGTAAATGAAGCGTCTTTTTCTTATTTCATTTAGGCTTTCGCTTAAATATTGCGTTTGGCGCATTTATTGTTGGTGCTTTAGTTTGCTTGTAAATATGTACTTTATATATGTATATATTTTCCCAATATTTGCGTTTGTTTTACAATCGCATACTTAAATTGCAGCATGCAATACATATATATATTGTACTTATATTTATACGCATCTACATATGTATGTGAGTATGTAGCGCCTTTATAAAATAAAGTTTGTGAAAGCGACAAGTTGAGCGATGTTCTGCGCGAAAAAGTTTAAGAAGTTTATTATTTTAACTATTTTATATTTTATTTATAATTTTTATTATGTTTTTTATTAATATTTTGTTTAAATTTTTTTGTTTTTTTTATTTATTTAAAATGCATTTGTACTTATTCTTATTATTACTGCGACTTTCTTTTATTTATTTTAGTTTAATTTTTATTTAATTATTCCATTAGTTTTATATGTTTGTTTTATAATTTATATTATTATAAATTTTGAATTTTTATTTTATTTTTTTTAAATGTATTAACACACTAGTTTTATATATTATTTTTAAGGTTTTAGTATTTAGTACTTCATAACTTTTTTATTTTATTTATTAATTTTTTTACATTTATTTATTTATATTTTATTATTACAACAATTTTTGATTTTATTATGATTTTAAATGATTGAAGCTTAATCGTAAACGAAATAAACTCGTTTTAAAGTAAAAAAAAAAAAAGTTTTTTTTTGACTGACATTTACGGGAAAATATGCGAAAAACTAATTATAAATTTGAAAGCGCCTTTATTTCAACTGTGACTACAATCCTGTTTATTTATACTTATTCCCATTATTAATAACAGTTATTTAATTATTTTAAAATGATTACTATTAACCTTCGTCAAGGTGGTATATAATGCATTATAAAAAAGGTTGAAAAAAAAAAATTTTTTGAAAAATAATTAAATTAATATTTGAATTAATTTGTTTCTCTAATTTTTGAATTAATTTCTTTAATTTATAAATTTTTAATTCTAATTTTTGGTTTGAAAAATTAAATTTTGAAATTAAAAATAAATTATTTAATTTTGATACCAAAAAAAATATTTAAAAGGTCGCAAGCTGGTTTTAGGTCGGTTTTATTTAAAAAATTTTTGACTTAAACATTATTTTATCAAATTTTAATTCTGATTTTTGGCTTAAAAAATTAAATTTCCAATTTTTAATTGTCGAAAATAATTTAAAAATACGAAACCCTTTTTAAGTCGTTTTTATTTATTTTAAATAGTTTTTTTATTTTATTTTTATTAATTTTCTTATACTTATTTATTTTTTACATATTTTTTAATTTTTTTATAGTATTTTTTCAAATTCAAAATTCTTTATTAAATTTCATTATTTTGTTATTAACTTTTATGCCTTTTCCTCCTACTTCAATGCAGTTACAGTTAGCGTGATTAATAATATTTTTAAATTTTTTAGTTTTATAAAATATATTGTTTTTTTTTATTTTTTATTTTTTTTTTATTATTTATTTATTTTTTATTTTTTTATGGTATTTTTATATTTACTAAAATTTACTATTATTCATTAAATTCCATTTTAATTTTTATTATTTGCTTTTATGCATTTACTGCCACTTCAAGGTAGTCAGTGTGAATAATAGCCAGTAAATCGTTAGCCTTTCGGTGCTTCCCTTTGCATTGCTTTGAAACCATTGCCATGGGCGGCTAAGGACGCGCTGCACTCCCACTCACGGAAGCAATGCCTCAAAATCATCGCTCAACTTTGTTGTATATATGCATATTGTATGTCTGTTTGTATGTTTGTATGTTTGTATTTAGTCTGCGTATATTGCATGCACGTACACTACTAATACAAATACTTATACATACATATATATATATCTATTTATACTAATTATTTATAATTACTTTTAGTACACACATTCATAGCAACATGGAAACTAATTGCGTTTTCAAGTCTAAAATCGTAAAAAATTATGTTAATACAATATAAATATATAATATTTCTTTAAAAATTTGTAATGTTTTAAAGTAATGCTTTAAAGTAATTTCGTTTGCTGTTTATGTCTCACATTAAAGTTCTTCTCACATTAAATTGTAATGTTGTTTAAATCTTAATTTAATTTCCCATGTTTATTATTAACTATATTTAAGTAATACTTTAGCTTTTAAATGTTTTTATATATATATATAAGTTGTTTGTGTTTTTTTTGTTATTAAATTTTATTTTTAATTCATTCATAATGTGAATATGTAGAATAAAACAATTTTTGCGATGTCAAGATATTTTTTTATATCAATTTCATTAATTTTAAGACTTCGCTTATATTTTGCTTTGCTTAATGTATAGTATATATATATATTTAATAATTGTTTTTCTGCTTTGATTTTAGTAATATAGTTTAAGTGTTTAGTTTTTATGTGTAAATAAAATATATTGCGTTTTTAAGTTTTTTGTTTTTGTTTTTGCTTTGTTTTTGTTTTCAAAGTTACTTGTCGTGTACACTTATGTTGCCAGTTAGTCCCTAAAGATGTGTTTCTTCATAATACTCGTAATGTGTCGTTAATTTCAACATTCCGATAAGTTTAGGTATAATTGTATAAATATCTGTATAATTAATTTATTTGCTTTTTTTATTTTATTTTTATTTTTATTTTAATTTTTTACTTTATTTTTAATTTAACAGTTCATGTTTTGTTTTTGTATTTTCTTGCTTTAAGTTTAATTTATATTTGCGTTGGGCGAGTTTTGGTTTTTAAATATATATTTATATATTTATATATATATATTATATATTAAATATTAATCTTGTATTTTGTGATTTCTTAATTGTAATACATTGGTGTGTAGGTGGAGGCGGGCTCAATAAGGATCAACTTTTTTTATTTCAAAATACCTTGTCTTTTGTGTGTGTGAATTAGACTTAGACTCCTTGTGCGAGACTTTCCTTAGGAAATGTTAGCATCGACTGATCCATAGGTTGCGATGACAATATAAATGGGGAGGTAAGCATCTGTAAGGGACTGAGAGCGTAGAAGAGTGATTTTACGGTTTGCTGCATAACTATAATATATGATACTGACACTATAATTATATTCATCAAACAAACACTCGTCATACTCGCGACTTGGCTTCCACGTCACTATTGACAGCCATTATGTTATACGGTTGTGCAGAGACATAACCGATATCAACACCTGATGAATGGGCTGTACAAGTTGTCGAGAGAAAGAGGAAGTTTAAGGTTACCCTTGGTAGTAAGAGTGAGTGGAACGACACCACTCTTGAGCAAATGCTAAGGGATAGCACACTGAGGTGGTACACTGATGGCTCGAAGACATCGGAAGGAATAGGTGCGGGTATCGCGGGTCCGCGTACCAAGCTCGCCATTCCGATGGGGAACTTTCCGAGCATTTCTCTTTCCTCTTACGAAATCAAATCGCTACTAGTGCAAGAGTGTAGAAGAAGGCTTGACAACCTAGCCGAAAAGAACCAGGTACACCTTATCTGGGTGCCTGGTCACAGGGGAATAGCCGGCAATCAACTGGCTGACGAGCTTGCCCGCTCCGCAGCCTCCACTGCCATGGTGGGGCCCGAACCATTCACTGGAGTGGGTCCCCATACGGTGAAGGAACTGCTCCGCAAAGAGGAAAGAGCGTGCAGGGAGGCACACTGGCAGCGAGCGCACGGGATGCGTCATGCCAAACTGTTAGTGGGGGGGTATAACCAAAAGAGGTGGGGGGGGTATAACCAACCTCCCAAGAAACAAACTCAGGCTCCTGGTCGCATTCTACACCGGCCACTGCAAGCTAAGAAGGCATTTATCAAACATGGGCCTCTCAACTTGCGCAAACTGCCGGTTCTGCGACAGTGAGCCTGAAACCCCGGAGCACCTGCTATTCGACTGCAACGCAGTCTGTAGGCGCAGGTCAAAGGCCCTCGGATCCATGTTTCCGGATAGGGATCACACTGCCTCGCTAGCACCCAGTAGGATATTGGACTTCATCAATATGCTGGGGCTAAGCGAGCCTTTGTGAGCTAGGTGAGGGCACAATAGACCCGTGGCCGCAGTGTATGTCTCAATCAACAATCTATCTATCTAAGATTTTGCGGAAAATTTTCGGTCCTTTGCGCATTGTCACCGCAGTACAAGATATACGACGACATTGACATAGTTCATCGAATTAAGAGACAGTGGTTACGCTGGCTAGATCATGCTGTCCGAATGAATGAAAACACTCCAGCTCTGAGAGTATTCGACGCAGTACCCAGTTCGCTGTTTGGCGCCACTGGAGCGCTACACTAACGGAAAACGCTATCGACAACTCATCAAAATGAAGTAAGCAGTTGCCGAAAAACGCCCGGAATTTGGCAATAATTTTTCATCATGATAAAGCTCGGCCTATTGTTGCAAGGTTGCTTAAAAACTTTTGGGAAAACAGCAGCTCGGAAGCTTTGCTTTAACCATCTTATAATCCGGACCTTGGCCCTTCTAACTATCATTTGTTCTGGTCGATGTGGAACGTATTCACTGGAATATGGCTCAGACGTGTATCCAAAATTAGCTTGATTCATTCTTGGCCGCAAGGAGGCGCAGGATGGGGAGTCTTCTGCCAGGATCTATAGGCTTTGCGAGAGGAACCTTTGGTCAGCAACCGGTTGTGGAGTTGCGAAAGCGTTCTGGCCAAGGGTGGAACGTAAAATGTATATTGAACCGCTAGCAAGAGTCACATTGACACTGAGGCTTTGAGACTAAAAATATTGACGACATGTGACGGCCTTTTTGATCCAAACCTAGGAGTTCTAGTCGTCACAACGGGCAAGTGTCTCCAACAGTCCAAGTGAGAATTTCGTGATTTGACGAGAAACCAGCCTATTTACCTAAACTAACCTATTGTTGATAAAACTAACAGAATTCGACCACAAAAGGTTAGTTAGTCACTGAACTTATCCCTTTTTCTTAATTTATCTGTATTTTATGCCGCCAAGTGCTGTTTTTCGGCGATCTAACTTTGTTTGGACTATACGAATTTATTAAAAAAAAACCAATGTATATACTCACTCAGCAAATCGGGCCGCTGTGGCTGCTGCAATCGGATTTCGTACCGCATGCAAAGCCTGCGAGTTCTTGGCTCTGGCTAGTAAAGTCATTACAGTGCGTTTAGTTGGATTCATGCTAGAACGTGGTACACCCAATAGTGGCCGCTTGCGGGCCAAGCCACCCGCTGAAAAACAGAGAGAAACAGCGAAAAAGGGAGAGATTAAAAGGGAGTGTACATGAAATCGAAATATTAAGTCAATACTGTAATCACAAACGTCGCCACAACAAAACTCACCAATATTGATTGCCTTGACGCTGCGCAACGCCGGATGCAGCAACGCACCAGTGGGTGGATCCAACAAACCCAATGTGGCTGCCATGGGCGCTTCAGCCTCCGTTGGCAATGCTATGCCGCTGGCTGGGTTGGGCTGTTGTGTTGCCGTATGCAAATCAGTCACCGTAGGCACACCAGCGGCCGTCGGTGCGGCTGGCTTCAATATATTACCAATACTGGCTGCGGTCAATTGGTGTTGTAATGCAACCGACATAGCTGCTGGGTGTACTAGTGGGAAGGAATTCACTTTAATTGCCAAATTATTGTGGTTACTCGCTCAAGTATATTTGTATATATAAGCATGTGTGTGTACATGAAATGACTTACTAGCTGTTGCTGTGCTGCCGGCACTCGCTTTCTGACAGAGACCATCGGTGTTGGTCGGCAAGAGACTGGTGTGATGATGAGTTGCTACTGTGGCGACGGGCGTGTTGGGGCCACGAGCCGACGTTGGTGGTGGTTGGTGTAGTAAATGATGTAAATTGCGTTGTTGTTGTTGCTGTTGTTGGTGTTGATGCAGTTGTTGTTGCTGCTGTTCATTGCTTAAACTCACCTGTTGTGCCTCGTTCTTATCCAGTGTATTGCATTCCATACCATTCGGTTCCAGCTCGAGCTTCTCATCATTCGATGTATCCATATCGGTGACACCACCGCGATTGGGACTGTGCTGATCGTCGGTGTAGGTCAGCGAAGTAGAGGAACTCAACGCTTGCATTTCCCACATTTGCTCTTGTCGTATGTCGTCGTGATAGTCCTAGAAATTTATATAAATAAAGGGTTAAGTATAAGGGACTGGAAATAGAATTCCCTTAAGCTGCGCCTTCAGCTCCTTCAAGGGTTCTTTGATAATAGAGGAACAGCTCAGGTCTTGGATCACTAGTAACACAGGGCATACCAAAAAGCTACTTGGGAGTAATGTTGATGGCCAGACCAAAAAATTTCTACCTCTAAGCAAAAATGGGTTTAGTAATATTGTAGGGATCATCACAGCGCTTCTGTCTTTAAGACCTGCCTTCACAAAATTGGAAAGTTTCCGCCCTCACAAAACTGGAAAAGTGGTTTCGGCGGAATGCAGAACATAAGCGAAGGATGATGAAGCGGTGGAAC